>NC_091989.1:32416073-33161679 GCF_044704955.1 Pristiophorus japonicus
ATCTTTACAAAATCACATTTATAAATTATATCTTTTCCCTCAGTTACATCTTTTCCCTGTATGCTACCGGCATCGCTGTACAATATTACATTTAGATACTTGTATCCATCAATTATATCTTTTCCACGTATCCCACCGACATCGCTGTTCAAAGGTACATTTAGGTATTTGCATTTGTCAATTACATCTCTTACATTAGTATCCCCGGCATCACTGTACAAAAAGTGGAACTGTCCCTTTAATTGTTCTGGGTTGCCGGTCTCCTTTAAGAGAGCCTTGCAATCTTTACCCCAATCCGATTCGCTGTTCGGCATCACGTGTTGCTCCCTCAACGATGCCCCTCGTGGTCTGGTTGCGGCCATCTTGATTTCAGGTGCTTCGCCTCGTGGTGCGGGCGGCATCTTCTCTCTCTCCACGCGGTAGGCTGCGGTGATCCTTTTCTCCACAGGTTCTGCCACTGAAGCCGGGAATTTACCTTCTGCGTCGATCTTCTTCCTTCGGAGTCCTGCCACCGGAGGACCTGTTCCCTATCTACACGTTCCCCTTTATGACATGAACCACAGGCACAGGGCCAGTTTCCACATGTATGACATCTAGCTCCATCCCTGCACCACCTCTCTGGACTGCTTCTGTGCTTTAGACTGCTTGTCAATAGTGTTCAACCAACCAACTCCCCACCCTACCCTAAATCAGAAACTCTGCTCTGTTACCATGATTCAACCAGCTCTCTTGGCCACTAAATCAGACTCAACTGGACTGTTCACAACTTTGGCTCCCTGTTTGATCACCCCATAATGCTCTTCATTACAATACCTCCCCAATATTGTCTATGTTAAGTATCAAATAACTCCACGAGGCTAAGTACGGTGAGTTAGTTCAGGCATGACCTTACTCCAATTTATTTATTCTCAAAGTGAGGATTCAACATGGCTGCCAACATTAACTACACAGCTTGCACGTGTCTGCCAGTGACCATTAGGACTCCGACAGTCGCGCCGTCCGGTGGCAGGTAAAACCCAGTCAACATACATAACACCATTCCCCCAAAGTCCTTGGTACAGGTTGTATTTACAAGTTGAGGTGGTCTAGGGCCTTCCGCTCCCTGGTTGATCTTCTCAGTTCGAACCCAAGCTTGGGTGAGTTAGTAGGACCATTGCTGCATTGCGGAGCAGTCGGTCTGACAGGACTGTCGAGGATGGTAGGTTCATCTTCATGAATGACACAAGGGTTGGATGTGTGTTGGTTGGTCGATGATGTCATCTTCGATTTGTTCTGGGTTGCCTGTGAATCGCAGTTTGGTTTGGTCGATGTGCCTCTTGCACGTTTGGCCATTTAACAGTTTGACTACAAACACCCTGTTCCCCTCCTTGGCCAAAACCGTGCCAGCAACCCACTTTGGACCATGACCATAATTCAGGACAAACACAGGGTCATGAACAGCAATGTCACATGATACGGCCGCGTGATTGTGGCACCATTACTGCCGTTGCTTTCTGGTTTCGACGTGATCATTGAGATCCGGGTGTACAAGGGAGAGCCTGGTTTTGAGGCCTCCCTTCATTAACAGCTCGGCAGGAGGGACCCCGGTGAGCGAGGGGGGTCTCGTCCGGTTACTGAGCACAATGCAGGACAAGTGGGTCTGTAGGGAGCCATGAGTCATGCGTTTTAGGCTCTGCTTAATGGTTTGGACAGCCCGCTCCACTTGACCGTTAGACACGGGTTTGAAAGGGACAGACCTGACATACTTAATGCCATTACGGGTCATAAACTCGTGGAACTCTGAACTGGTGAAACACGGTCCGTTGTTGCTGGCGAGTATATCGGGCAGTGTCATGGGTGGCGATCATGGCCCGGAGGCTTTCAATAGTGGCTGTGGACGTGCTGGATGACATGATTACGCATTTAATCCATTTGGAGTAAGCGTCCACTACCACTAAAAACATTTTGCAAAGAAAGGGGCCGGCAAAGTCTATGTGGATCCTTGACCACGGTTTGGATGGCCATGACCACAGCCTCAGCGGAGCCTCCACGGGTGCGTTACTCAGTTGCATGCAAGTGTTGCACTGATGCACGCATGACTCCAAGTCCGAGTCAATGCCGGGCCACCAAAAGTGAGACCTGGCAATGGCCTTCATCATGACAATGCCCGGGTGGGTACTGTGTAAATCTCGCACAAAAGTTTCCCTGCCTTTTTTTGGCATAACAACACGATTACCCCATAACAGACAATCAGACTGAATAGACAATTCATCTTTATGGCGGCTATAAGGCTTAATTTCATCCTGCATTTCCCTGGGAATGGCAGACCAATTTCCATTTAGCATACACTTTTTTACGCTTGACAGGACAGGATCCTGGCTGGTCCAGGTCCTAATTTGGCGAGCCATGACGGGTGACCCCTCGCTATCGAAGGTGTCCATGACCAGCAGCAAGTCTATGGGCTGCAGCATTTCCACCTTGGTTGTGGTCAATGGTAGCCGGCCAAGCGCATCAGCACAGTTTTCAGTGCCTGGTCTGTGGCGGATGACATAATCATAAGCGGATAATGTCAGTGCCCATCTTTGGATGCGGGACGAGTGCTCAAACTAGGTAGAAAGTTACCAAAATAGTTGAAAAGACCCAAGAATGAACGCAGCTCCGTCACACTCTGGGGTCTGGGTGCTTTCTTGATGGCCTCTGTCTTCGAGTCCGTAGGCCTGATGCCATCTACTGCAATCTTTCTCCCCAGGAATTCGACTTCCGGTGCCATGAAAACGCACTTGGAGCATTTTAGCCTGAGTCCCACTCTGTCCAGACGACGTAGAACCTTTTCCAGGTTGTGCAGGTCTTCGGTGGCATCGCGACCGGTGATCAGGATGTTATCTTGGAACAAGACGGTTCTCGGGACGGACTTCAGCAAACTCTCCATGTTTCTCTGAAATATGGCTACTGCCGAGTGAATTCCAAAAGGGCATCTGTGGTATATAAACAGTCCTTTGTGCGTGTTGATGCACGTCAGTTTTTTCGAAGATTCGACCAGCTCCTGTGTCATGTAAGCGAGGGTCAGGTCCAATTTGGTGAATGACTTCCCCCCCCGCTAGTGTTGAAAACAGATCGTCAGCCTTGGGTAACGGGTACTGATCTTGTATCGAGACTCGGTTGATCGTTACCTTGTAGTCGTCGCAGATCCCGACCGTGCCATCACTTTTCAACACTAGGACAATTGGACTGGCCCATTCGCTGAACTCGACTGGTGATATGATTCCTTCCTGTTGAAGTCTGTCCAGTTTGATCTCAACCTTCTCCCTCATCATGTATGGAACCGCCCGAGCCTTGTGATGGACGGGCCTAGGTGGATCTGCACCTTGGCTCCCGTGAAGTTGCCGATGCCTGGTTCGAATGACGAGGGAAACTTGCTCAGTACTTGAGCACACAAAGCGTCATCCACTGATGATAATGCTTTAATATCGTTCCAGTTCCATTTAATTTTCTCAAGTCAACTCCTGCCGAACAGCACTGGGCTGTAGCAATCCACAATGATAAATCATGCACAGCTCCATCGTACGATACCTTTGACTGGTATGAGCTCTTTGGTGCAGGCACGCAGCTTTGCAATGATTGGGCTCAGTTTGGGTCTTTTTGCCTTAGTGTCCCATAGCTTTTCCAAAGCCCTCTGGATCATTATTGACTGACTCGCACCCGTGTCCAATTCCATGCATACTGGAACCCCATTTAATTTAACTTCCAGCATTATCAGAGGACTTTTGGTAAAAGAATGTACCCCATACACTTCTTCATCCTGTACCTCGGGTTGAGTTGCCTGTGCCGCTTGATCCACGCTGGATCGATCATCCTCAGCCACGTGGTGTGTCGCAGCACGCTTGCTCAGTTGCGGACACATTCGCTGAAGGTGCCCCATTGTTGCACAGCCTTTGCACACGTATTGCTTGAATCGGCATTGATGGGCCCGATGATAGTCCCCGCAACGCCAACATGATGAGATTTGATTCACCCCCGATGGTGGACTTTAAGCAGTTACAGGTCGTACGAACACAGACGAGTAGGCTCTGTCATGTGCAGCTCTGCCTGCCGACAATATTATTTTATGCACAGTACTTGCCAGTGAGTTTCAATGCTGGGAAGATATCTGTTTCGAGTTTTTGTCCGTGGACATGCGTACCTGGGTGATCATGATGGCCCTGCTCAGGTCTAGAGATTCAGCAGCCAACAGCTTTGGAAGGATGACCCTGTGGCCAATGCCAAGCACGAAAAAGTCCCACAGCATTTCCTCCAACGCAGCTCCAAAGTTGCACGGCCCAGTGAGATGTCTCAGGTCGGCAACAAATTCTGCCACGTCCTGGCCCTCAGAGCGATTGTGCGTATAGAAACAATACCTTTACCATGATGATGCTTTCCTTCGGTTTAAATTGGTTCCGAACCAGCGTACACAATTCATCGTAAGTCTTATCCGATGTTAGAGTCGATGAAAGTAGATTCTTGATAAGGCCATAAATTTTTGACCCACAAATGGTGAGGAGAACTGCCCTGCGTTATTGCGTTATAAGAACATAAGAATTAGGAACAGGAGTAGGCCATCTAGCCCCTCGAGCCTGCCCCGCCATTCAATAAGATCATGGCTGATCTGGTCGTGAACTCAGCTCCACTTACCCGCCCTCACCCCGTAACCCTTAATTCCCTTATTGGTTAAAAATCTATCTATCTTTGACTTGAAAACATTCAATGAGCTAGCCTCAACTGCTTCCTTGGGCAGAGAATTCCACAGATTCACAACCCTCTGGGAGAAGAAATTTTTTCTCAACTCGGTTTTAAATTGGCTCCTCCATATTTTGAGGCTGTGCCCCCTAGTTCTAGTCTCCCCCACCAATGGAAACAACCTCTCTGCCTCTATCTTGTCTATCTCTTTCATGATTTTAAATGTTTCTATAAGATCACCCCTCATCCTTCTGAACTCCAAGGAGTAAAGACCCAGTCTACTCAATCTATCATCATAAGGTAACCCCATCATTTCTGGAATCAGCCTAGTGAATCGTCTCTGTACCCCTTCCAAAGCTAGTATATCCTTCTTTAAGTAAGGTGACCAAAACTGCACGCAGTACTCCAGGTGCGGCCTTACCAATACCTTATACAGTTGCAGCAAGACCTCCCTGCTTTTGTACTCCATCCCTTTCGCAATGAAGGCCGATATTCCATTTGCCTTCCTGATTACTTGCTGCACCTGCAAACTAACCTTTTGGGATTCATGCACAAGGAGGCGCCTAAATTCTGCCAACGTCCGCCACGCGGCCGATGCCATCGAGTCGCTAAAAACAGCTCTGGGCCCTGACTCCGTTAGGTGAATCGAGGAGGCTCAAGCACGTGGGGAGATCCCGTCCGAACTGACCCCTGTCCGGACGGAATTCCTCATCGGCGCCAAACCCCGGAACCTCCCTCGGGGGCCGGCGCCTCACAACTTGAGCCGCCTCGGGGAAATCCCCTCCGCGCCTTTCAGTTCCGCGCGGAGGGGTTTCCTGTACGGGCTGCTCCTGCACACCCTCAACTTTGCCATCCTCGCCGGCCGTCCGGACACGCCATGGCGTACCATCTTGCCGTCCGGAGGAGGCGGGGGACCCCGATGGAGGGCACTCTACGCAGGGGTCCTCCCACTATTCATCGGGGACTTGGCCTGGAGGGTGGTGCACGGAGCAGTGCCGTGCAACAAATTTTTAAGCCGGTTCACGGACTCCCAGGCCGCCTGCAATTTCTGCGGTCTGGAGGAGTCCGTGTTCCATGTTTTTATTGAGTGCACGAGGTTGCAGCCCCTGTTCCATTATTTGAAGGGGCTGCTCCTGAAATTCTGGCTGCACTTCAGTCCCACTCTCCTGATCTTTGGGCACCCTGTGCGGAGGGGAGCGGGTAGGTCCGAAGGCCTCCTCGTAGGACTGCTCCTGGGCACGGCCAAGGGTGCCATCAGCCGGTCCAGGCAGCGGGCGGTCGAGGGGGTCGTTCAACCTGACTGCCTGCCTCTCTTCCGCTCTTACATCCGGTCCAGGGTGTCCTTGGAGATGGAGCACGCGGTGTCCACCGGTACGCTCGCGGCCTTCCGCGAGAGGTGGGCACCGGAGGGACTGGAGTGCATCATCACGCCCGGCAACCAAATTTTAATTTGATTTTACGTTTTTAAGTTTAATTTGTTTTAATTGCCGGTGCTTTTAGTGTCCCCCTTCCCTTTTATAGGGGGCACTGGGGAAAATTGTGATTTTAGTGCCCAAAAAAAAACCAAAAAAAGAAAAACACAAAAAAAAAAGGGGGGAAAAAAAAAAGGGCCTTGTAAATGTCTGGAGTGTCACCCAGGTCGGGTGGCACCGTTTAATGTTTTATGTTTTCGCAGGTAAACTCAAAAGAGTTTCATGCACAAGGACCCCCAGGTCCCTTTGCACCACAGCATGTTGTAATTTCTCCCCATTCAAATAATATTCCCTTTTACTGTTTTTTTTCCCAAGGTGGATGACCTCACACTTTCCGACATTGTATTCCATCTGCCAAACCTTAGCCCATTCGCTTAACCTATCCAAATCTCCTTGCAGCCTCTCTGAGTCCTCTACAAGTTATCGGTTCCTTCCAATCCGTTGGCTACTGAGTACTGGTCGAGGTGATCAGTGAAATCTTCCCAGTCTTCCCCTTCCACGAATCTCTCCAAAATTTCAACAGACATGGTTGCAATAAAAGTTTGTATTTTTAACTCGTCGCCAATTGTTAAGTATCAAATAATTCCACGAGACTAAGTACGGTGAGCTATTTCAGGCATGACCTTACTCCAGTTTATTTATTCTCAAAGTGAAGATTCAACATGGCTGCCAACATTATATACACGGCTTGCACGTGTGCCAGTGACCATTTAGGACTCCGACAGTTGCACCCTCCGGTGGCAGGTAAAACCCAGTTAACATACATAACAGTCTACCTCTCCTCAGCCCCTTCACAGCTAAAATCTTTCTACATGCCTTGGTCATCTCCAGACTCAACCACTTCAATGTTCTGCTTTCTTCCACCTTCCAACTTGTCCAAAACGCTCTTGCATGTATCCTGTCTTACACCAAGTCCTGCTCGCCCAACGCTTCTAACCTATGTTGGTTCTCAATCTCCCAATGCATCAAATTTTACATCCTCGTCCTCATCTAGAAATCCATCCATGGCCTCGCCTCACTTACCATTGCAATCTTCACCAGTCTTATACTCTTCTCTCCCCCTATCGACATACTGTTTGAGTCTGGCGTTTTGTGCATCCACCTTCACTCCACCCCACCACTGAAGTGACAGAACCTTAAGCCGTTTTGATCCTGCTCTCCGTAATTCCGTTCTTGAACCTCTTTGCTTTCTCCAAAAATGTTCTTAAAACCCATCTCTTCAGCCAAGCTTCTGGCCATCCTTCTGATCTCCATTTTGATTCATCATTTGTTTTCCTGTCTATCCCTATCTGTGAAGCATCTTGGAACATTCTTGGTGTTAAAAAGGTACTGTACTATATAAATACAAGTTGTTGTGACAATCTTGCAATCGTTTCACACCAGATCTCATTTTATTACAGTATTTGCTGCTTATTGAAATTACATTCAAAAATGCCGCATGCAAGAGGGCAAGCAACCGAAGCCACACAAAAACTTGTTGGTTACAAATAAGCTTCCCCCAGTACTTTAAGTGGCAGTGACATCTGCTGGCAAAGACATGTTAATCTCACAAAGCAGTAACTGGCTGTTCCAAGTTAACAACAGTCACTTGAACAGCATTGAATGAATATACATTTGTCCTAGGAATGATATATATAATGAGTGTTTCATATATCAAAATAATAGTTCTTTACTTTAAATCCAGGATGTATAATTCCACTTTGGTAACAATCTGTTACATCTCAGTGGCATCTATTAATAAGTGCATTGAACACAACATAATGCTTAGCCCAATGAAGCAAGCTTTTGAGAACAATTTAAAGAAACTAGTCCCCGAGGTAAAGTAAATAAAAGATCTACTACATGTAACATTGACGGTCATTATAAATGGCTAAATGGTTATTATAAATGGCTAATGACGGTCATTATAGGCTAACTGGGTTCAAATTAAATAAATCCTCAATGATGGATGGTATTTGTCCAGTGGAGTCAATAGACATTGGCTAGGTACCAGTCGAAACATGCTGTCAGCATGAATTCAGAAGGGCTGCTTGACCAACCACCTCGACAACTTTGAGGAATTGACAACCTAAGCAAACTGTGGTAAGCCTCATGACATGACATAAGAAATAGGAGCAGGCGCAGGCCATTCAGTAAAATCATGGCTGATCTGATTTTAGCCTCAACTCCCACTCCCCATAACCCTCGACTCCCCTGTAGTTCAAAAATCCATCTATCTTCACCTTAAATATATTCAATGACCCAGCCTCCACAGCTCTCTGGGGTAGAGAATTTTTAAATGGGCAATACCTTATTCTGAAACTATGCCCCCTAGTTCTAGATCCCCCCACGAGGGGAAATATCCTCTCTGCATCTATACTGTCAAGCTCCTTCAGAATCTGAGATGTCTCAATATTACCTCTCCTTTTAAACTCCAATGAGTATAGGCTGAACCTGCTCAACCTTGCTTCGTAACACTTCTATAAAATTTCTACATTAAAGGCTATTAACTAAATTCAAAGCTGCATTGATTGAGTAAACCCTGGGAATGAATAAGAAACTGGATAGGAATTCAGTACTCAAAGAGTAGTTATGTTGTAGTAAAAGCACTACCATAGGGTACCTCGGGGCTCAGTATTGGGACCACCACTGTTCCTAATTTACATAAAAGGCCTGGTTCAGAAACTCAGTTGAAGGTAGTCACATTTACAAATGATACCAAACTAGGAGGCAGCAGAAATTACAGATGGACTTGAACAAAATATGTAAAGAAGAACAATTGCAGATGAAATTTAATGCAGACAAGTGAAAAGTGCTGCACATAGGAAGGAAAAAAAGCAGGTTCTCCATGAATGACTGAGGTTGAAGCTAAAAGAGGCATCCGCATCTTAGACTCAATGTTAAACGTGCACCCAATGCAGAGCAGCAATCAACAATGCGAATAGGATGTTGAACTATATGATCAGAATAGAATAGGTGACCAAGAAGGTAATGATCAAATCGTATAGTGCGCTGCTCAGACTGCACCATGATTACTGCATCCAGGTCTGCTCACCAAGAAACAATCAAGGATTAGAGGTTGTGTAAAGAACAGCCATGAAGCAGATCCCCAGTGATCGAGGTGATCTTATAGAGTTAAATAAAAGGTATAGAAAAAGTTAACCTGGAATGGTACTTTAAACTGTGGGAGTAGAACACAGGTCCAAACTACGAAAAGGTAGTTTTTGGGAGCCAATATTGGGAAATTCTTCTTCACAGTGATCAATGCATGGAACAAACTTTGAGAGAGAGCAGTGAAGGCAATTGTCCTGGAATCTCCCTAGGGACTCCAGTGGGACATCCACTTCATTTTATCAGCCAAACTGCCCACCAAAAATGGGTGGCTAGATGCAGCTCAGGGAAGTTGCTGGGGGGTGGACAGCGGCCCAAACTTTGTTTTGTAGACCCCACAAATGTAAGTTTTAAACTTACCGGAGAGGGCCTCCATTCTGCAGCTGTCAGGTTTTACTGTGCAGAGCATCCGTAGCAGGCATTCACTTAGTAAGCAGTTAAAATTGCATCAGGGTCCTCTCTTCCCTCAAGGATCAAGAGTCCGTTTGTTTTTCCAATTGGTGTGAGAAGACAGAACAGTGGGGGTGGGTGGAGGAAAAGAGAGGAGATAAAACAGGCAACCAATGATGTGAGTATGTGGGGCAGTGCATTTAGATGAAACCTCCACAAACACATGCAACCAGAGTTGGAAACCCTACCACAGCATCAGGTGGGGATTGCATGAGAGAAGCTAAGGAGCAGCTATCAGCCAAAGTGAGAGCTGCAGCGAGGTCAGGTTCCTGTTTTCTCTCAACCAAAAGGGACAAAATCAGAGGGTCTGAACCAGTAATGGGGTCATTCAACGGGTGTTAGGCCTCATTAACATATGCAAGAGCCTATTGACTATTTTAGTTATCAGCCCAAGACGCTTAACAAATGGGCCTCACAACTTTAGCAGTGGGTCCAATGCTTGAGAAAGGGTATAGACAATCCTATTGCTAACGTGGTATGCTTTGTGCCCAAAAAACAGGAGTAACACATATATTTCTACCCCAATATGACTTATTTATCTGCCATCAGCTGTCCTGGTAATAAATTGTTACACAACATAACATCTGTGGTTATGAAATGCCAATATAAATATACATCAAATGACTACATAAGGCAGCACATTAGACATGGTCAGAAATTTTGACTTTTATAGTTGCTGAGAGCATTCAAAAGCTGCAAAGATTACCCAGTCTAATACATGCACCAATATTCCTAGTTTTAGCAAAGGTTCATTCTGAATTTAATTTAAGTTATAAATACAATAATTTGCTGCTCTAATAGTGTCATAGAATCTTTTACATCTATCTAAACAGATAGCTTGGTTTAACATCTCATCCAAAAGGTGACAGTGCAGCACCCCTTCAATCGTTCTCTAGTCCCAGAATTGGGCTTGAACCTGCAATCTTCAGATTTAAAGGCAAAGTATTACTAACTGATCCTGAAATGATGCTGGGATTTCAGTCAAAGTTACACACTTTGTGTAAAAGATGCAGAATTTTGTACAATCAAATTGTATATAACAGCTATCAGACAGGTGGATTAAATGTTTATTTCTACTGAAACTGGAGCAATACAAAGTTGCAAAACAATTAAAGTTCATTAAAACTTTCTTCATCACATCAGTTAGTGAAAAGCAAAACTGGGTTACAAAATGAAAATACTATAGTCACACAAAGAAACTAGGAGGTGAATTAGTTGTAGGTCATGTATCTTGGAGTAGCACTGAACTTGGCGTATGACTTGATAACTTTATTCACAGCTTCCAAGAAATCTTTCTCAGTAGCAATTTTTCGGCGTGCTCGGATTGCAAACATCCCAGCTTCGGTGCAAACACTGCGGATCTCAGCTCCTGCAAAAAAGGTAAAGAATATCACAAAGCATTAAAAAATTACTTCACTGTAAGTTACTCCATTATAGTCACCATATTTGTGCTAAAGACTCATCTACCAGAGCTGGCCAGTGGTATTTTATGCAGGATCTGCATAGCCAACAGATAGGGACATTGTCATCCCATCCGAAATCCCAGCTTGATTCTGTGTCAATTGGTAGCACTCTGCTTTTGAATCAGAAGGATGTGGATCTCAGAGGTAAAAGCAATGAGTTTTCCTAGTAACCTCAAAACTTTGTTACAGCCAATGGGTACTTAAAGCACCCACAGAAATAGCATCCAAATTCAGCTGCAACAGATTCTTCATCTATTAACAATGTAAACATTAAAAGATGCTAAACTTACATTATGAACGTTATTTCATTTCTATGAATGTTTTAAATTGATTTAAAAAACACTTTGTTTAACCCACCTGTACTATTTGGACACAGTCGAGCAAGCAGTTCAAACCTTATGTCCCTTTCCACACTCATGGAACGTGCATGGATCTTGAAAATGTGAGTTCGGCCCTGAAATGAAAGTCAAATGCAATTTATTTCATGCAAATCACAAATTTTAAACCTACAATAAAAATGTCAGATCTTTATACAGTCCAGGTAGGTAGTAATAATAAAATGTTCAATTGGTTTCAATCATGGCAGAAACATTTATAGGGGAAAGAGTGGTAGTACTGGAAATCAGGTGACAGGTACATGTAAAGTGCATCAATATTACAACTGTAGTACGGTAATATATATTTGGTAAGGGTCCCTTGCAATTTATAACCTACATGAAGCAACCCTGAGCTCTTTGTACAAGGACTATAGACATTAAATATAGTTTCACAAAATTAGTTTCATTAACAAGCAAAGAAATTAACCAGAATAAATGCAATCCGCAATAAAATCTTATGAATATCTGAAAAATTGCTCAATATTCCAAATGTATTTAGCAAAGTATTTCCATACCTCAAGATCTGGCAAACTGAATTCAATTTTCCGGTCTAAACGTCCAGGTCTCATCAGAGCTGGATCTAAGGTATCAGGCCGGTTTGTGGCCATCAGTACTTTAATGTTACCCCTGGGATCAAAACCATCAAGTTGGTTAATAAGCTCCAGCATTGTGCGTTGAACTTCATTGTCACCACCAGCACCGTCATCAAACCGAGCACCTTGGAGGAAAGAGAATAAATTGCTTATCAAATGCCAATGCATATGCTCAACTGGTTTGAAATACAGAAAATAGGCTATTTAGCCAATTACTTTTTTGGGACATGGGTGTGCCACATTATAATTGGGGTGGTCCTAAACATCATGAAAAAAAATGCGCTCATTAAACAGAAAATACATTTTTAGGTCTTGGTAGGCCAGGAGGAAGCACTCTTACCCTGCCTCTTAAGATCGGAAGTAGGTGGGTTGGTGATTTTAAACGTTTTTACCTCTCACCCGACCCCAACCCACCTGTTTTTAGGGGTTAAAATTACCCCCTTTGTTTCAGTATATTTGCTTAGCTTTTTAATTTTATCTACTTGCACAGGAGTGTGGAACTTCAAATCAGATGCACTCGTTTTATAAAAAGGCATCAAAACAACCTGAACCCCTGCAAATTACTGAGTGAATAAAAGTTCGGAAATAGAACATTTTGCTTCTAATAGGATTAAAAATTTCACAAATTAGATCATTCTTCCAAACAATTGAATGGCCGCTCGTAAACGGATATGTAGAGTACACATCAAGACTTGTTTTACCATATCACAACACTAAATTATTCATTGAAAAGACTAATTAACATACTCTATTACTTCATTTGCTAAGTTGTCCAATTATGAGATTTCAGTAAGGTTAATTGGTTTCATTTACACTTGCGTTGATGGTACCAAAGATTGTTGCAGTAAACAAATAGTTTCCAGATTACTGCCTCCATTTAATAGGTCATCAGTACAACCCTCTGTTTAGTCTATTTACTTATTAAATCTCCTTACACATCAACTGCATTTATATTTTCAAACCGTCAGTTAGCACTGAAAATATATATACAAATACCTCCAATTGCATCAATCTCATCAAAGAATATTAAACAAGCCTTCTTTGTTCTGGCCATCTCAAAAAGTTCACGAACCATTCGAGCACCCTAAATACAATAAAAAGTTGTGTTAATTTTGTATTCTGCATATCCAGAACAATTCTAGCTATGCAATAACATGGTAGACGTCACCTTTACGTTTTTTCATATACGAAATTACAAGAAAGGATTCGGTAAATGATTAGGTACTATGGCCGCCGCCTGTCCTTTCAGAAACTAGCATTTTAAATTTTCACAAAATAATTGTCAGAGGGGAGCTGAAATGGGTGATTAAAAGTATTGTTTCAATGTCTTGTGCAAAGGACATATCCTTAGAGGCACCAGCCCTACCAAAGTACTGCACTGGAGTGTCAGCATAAATTATCTCTACAACTACTAGAGTAGTGAGAATACTACCACAACACAAGAACAGAAATGTAATGAAAGATATTGGTCTTTACCTCTCCAACGTACTTCTGCACCAGTTCGGATCCAATTACTCTGATGAAGCAGGCATCCGTCCTATTTGCTACAGCTCGTGCACAGAGAGTTTTTCCTGTTCCAGGTGGCCCAAATAGCAGCACTCCTTTTGGTGGTTCAATACCAAGGTTTACAAAACGCTCCGGCTGAAAATCAAACAGAGAGCGATTTATTAGAATTTTGTCTTGGTGATATAAATATTTCATTTAGCACAACTGCAAGACAAAACTGTAGTAGCTATGTTAAAATAACATAAGCAATCCAAAGAAAAAAAAAACAAGTGCCCATTTCCCCCCAGTTAATTGGTTATTTATATCCCCATTTGCTTGGGGTTGGAATTTTTTCCCTCCAACTATGTTGTTCACAACACAAAAATACTGACATTAAAGCACCATCAAACTGGATCTTAAAAATGTAAAATCATATGCAACTCACACTATGCTGTTTTAAAAAAAAAAAAATTCACAGGATGTGGGCATTACTGGCAAGGCCAGCATTTATTGCCCATACCTAATTGCCCTCAAAGGTGGTGGTGGTGAGCCACCTTCTTGAAAACAAGAGTGGCTTTCTAGGCCATTTGAGGGCAGTTAAGAGTCAACCACATTGCTGTGGGAGTCATATATAGGCCAGATTTCCTTCCCCATTACCAATACTAGCTTTTAATTCCAGATTTATTTAATTATTCCCCAGCTTCCAAGGTGGAATTTGAACTTGTGTCTCCAGATCATTAGTCCAGGTCTCTGGATTACTAGTCCAGTAACATAACCACAATTCTACTGTACCCCCACACTGGATGTATACTTACATGCAGCAAAGGAGTTTCCACAACTTCCCTCAATTTCTCAATCTGTTCTTTGCAGCCACCCACATCACTGTAGGTCACATCTGGCTTTTCTTCCACCTGGAAATGCAGAATTAATTACTTACACATTTTATGTTACAGTGTAAATACAATTTAAAAAAAATGTCTATAGTATTGTGGAGAGGAAGAAGGGTCAAATTATTACAGTCCACACAAGTCTAAAAGACTTGGTTAATTAAGTACTTAGAAAAAAAAATTATGACCCCGAACAGTGAACAGTAAAGATTCCACTATAGCGAGGCTGGTTTACAAAATTACAGTGATCATTCTTCCAAAACACAGTTCTACTTGTTTAATGGAAGAACTGAAACAAAATGTTGATGTATTTAGTTAAATAATGCATCCCCCTCCAGCCATAAAAACTGTTCACTCAACATTTCAAGTTTGATTCCAAATTACAACGGCAGACCTCAAGATCATATAGTCACATACTGACTGTAGATTCAAACAGGTTAACAACTCAACAAGTTGCAATAAAAAACTGGAAAGAATGTGGATGCCAACTAAATAAGTTTAAAAAAAATAATGTAACCTATTTTATAGAGCTCCATTTCTGTATTTCACTTGGAAAACAAATAGTCCTGACAATAATATTGTTACGGCATCTTTAAACCGACGATGTCTCGTTAACATTCTCAAGATTTTATTAGAGGAGCCTGAAGGATTATAAATTTATCCATGATAACAACTAAAACTGGAATACAACCAAGTTCTCTGGTGCCCTCCTCAGGTATTGTCCCCCTTCCATTCAAATCGGTGTCATCATCCCCTCCTCAAAAAGACACATGACCTCACTGTCCTTGGAAACTACCACCCCATCTCCAACCTCCCTTTCCTCTCCAAAATCCCATCTGTCTTGCAACTCCATGTTTGAACCTCTCCAATCAGGTTTCTATTCCTGCCACAGGACTGAAACAGCCCTTATCAAAAAGTTACAAATGTCATCCTACGTGACTGTGACCGTGGTAAACTATGCCTCATCATCCTTCTCTACCAGTCTACAGCCTTTGACATGGTTGACCAGATCATCCTCCTCCAATGCTTCTTTATCTGAGATGGGACTTCGCTTGGCTGGTTTCATTCTTAACAATCCAGTCATAGCCAGAGAATCACCTGCAATGGCTTCTCCACCCACCCCCAGAGTTACCCTCGAGACCCCAAGGACCTATCCTCGACCCCTCCCCTCCCCCCTCCTATTTCTCATGCTGCCCTTAGCGACACCACCCAGAAACACAATGTCAGTTCCACATGTACGCTGACAACCCAGCTCTAGACCACCACCACACGACCACTCCACTGCCTCTGATCTTTCAGATTGCTCGACAACATTCAGTCCTGGACGAACTTAAATTTCCTTCAATTAAACACCGAGAAGATCAAAGCCACTGTCTTTGGCCTCCGCTACAAATGTCGTTCCCTAGCCACAGCAACCTCGGCATCCTATTTGACCGAGCAGAGCTTCCGATCCCATATCCTCTCCATCACCAAGACTGCTACTTCCACCTTCGTAATATTGCCCATCTCTGCCCCTACCCAATTGCTGCTGAAACCCTCAGCCATGCTTTCATTACCTCCAGACTTGACTATGTCAATGCTCCCCTGGTTGGCCTCTCATTTTCCACCAGTCATAAACTTGAGAACATCCAAATATCCTAATTTGCACCAAGTCCCATTCACTCATCACCCGTGCTCGCTGGCCTACATTGGCTTCCGGTCCCCAAACGCCTCTATTTTAAAATTCTCGTCCTCATGTTCAAATTCCTCCATGGCCTCACCCCTCTGACCTCCTCCAGTCCACCGAGAGCGCTGCTTTCCTTCAACTCTAGCCTCTGTCTATGCCCCACTTCCTGCACCCCACCAGTGACAGTCCTCCTTCAGTTGGTAGGTCCTAAGCTCTGGAATTCACTCCCTAAATCTCTGTGCCTCTCTCTTCTCCTTTGATTGTCCTTAAAACTTAGCTGACCTGTTCCAATAATCTCTTTCTTTGGCTCGATGTCAATTTCTGTCTGATTACGCACCTGTGATGCGCCTTGGGATGTTTTACTACAGCAAAAACGCTACATAAATGCAAGTTGTTGTTGTTGTTGGACTTACCTGCATCATGGTAACTGTAGGATCAATCTTTGGAGGCAGTGGAATATGGATTTGGTACTTGTTTCGATCCACACTGTAGAATTTTAAAAAATATTTTTAAAATGTGCCGCATTCTGAAGTAAAATAACTTTATATATTGATCAGAGCATAATTAATGTTCACTTTATGATAAAAATGAAAAAAATCATGAGTCAGAAGTTACCTTAAATTTGACAATTAAAATGTACAACATTCTGTAATTCAGTATAACAACATAATACAAGTGCATATCAGCTGGCATGTAAGAAAGTTGAAGATTTTGTTCATACCCAACTCTCATTCCTTCCTCAATGTCAGTGGGAGCCACTTGGTCACTCAAATCAACCACAAATTTTGCAAACTGCTTCACATTAATGATGTACTTGGGATCTTCTGAATCTGCATTAATGATCTTTGTACATCTACAAAAAGAAAAAAATGCAATCTTATTCATCATTTTATTAAGCTTCAGTCAGTGACAATGTGTAATCACAGGCTTAGATTTATATTAGTAGCAATGCTAGACTCCCTTAAATAAGTTAAACAGCCTCCAAACACATCTTGAGAATCTTAGCAGTCACACCAAGTGACAACGCCTCCATTCATCCTGCTTGGAAATTAAGTAAACCAAAAATTAGTAAAAGTGTGTGTGTACTGGACTGGAATTAATAATTCAAAACCTTTGGAGGACAACTCGGTCCAGAAAGATATTTCACATTTTATTGAATCTCATCAAGTGCAGTAAAGTTCATTCGGGTGAGTGATTTGTCATTTGATGTTTACAATGTAACAAAGTTATGATAATTTAACATTAAAGTCATCGCAACTTGTAGGTGTCAATGAAGACAGGGCTGAGACTAGTTTATGATGAATTAATAGGTATTTACTGAACGTGCTCAAATACTGAGATAGTAGTTGTGTGTGAACAATGAGTCTGGAGGGACACCCTGAAGGCTGATAGGGTGACTGTCCACGTCAGCAACAGTAAAAATGTGGAATTGTGGAATGTAAGGGGGAAGGGGGGGGGGGGGGGGGGAAGGAAAGGCTCCCACTCCCACTCATTATTCTTGAGTATTTTACCAAAGACAATCAAGAGGAAATCAACTTTCTTACCTTTAAGTTCAGGAAGAGGTTTTAATCTAACGTTAATTGTTCCGACACTAAGTCACTTTCTCCAAATTCAAATGGTTCAATTAGAATCTATGGAGTCTCAGAACTTGAGATTATTAGAATGGTAGTCATTATTATATGAATAGTGTCACATCAGAAACAGGTATTTATATAATGTTTTATTTCTGTTAGGCCATAGAAAATAGAAGAATGTCTGTCTCTAAAATTATCATCTTCAGTACTGTGAAGACAAAATCTGTTTGTTCCAACATCCCTGTTCTATAATAGTAACATGCTTTAATAATAGTTGATCTACGCTGGGGTAATTAAGTGATGAAAGTGATTCTGAATTGGTATCAAAGTAAGGTTTCTCCATTCTTCTTTGCTTCCAGCAACGATTAGGATTCAATTTATCTTCAGCTACACCTGTAGAGCCACAGGAGGCCGCCATTTGTTTCTTTACTAGAGCAATCCCACTGCCCTAGCCTGCATCTTCCAGTTTCAAATGTTTGTCGACGTTCCCCTAAAATGCAACTGCCTCAACTACTCCCCATCACAAAGTATTCAATTTTCTAACTCTAAACACAAGTTAACCTCTCTTCTCACTCTCAACACAATTTAATATGACGATACCTCATCAATGACTTCCCAAGCAGAGATGATAATCTTTCCCCGTTTACCCCATCAATACTCTTCAATGTTTTTAAATAATCCCAGTATCTCAAATTACATTATGCTGCCAAATTTATCTATCAATAACCTAGATTGCATAATGAGGCAGGAACACACTGTGGGGAACAATTAGTTCAAATATACTGCACCATCAATTCACAAGGAATGAAAAAACAGTTGAATTAAGGACATACATGAGTTAGAGTTCCAGATGACAAGAAAAAGGAAAAATCTCAAAAATATTTACGAACTTCAGTTTGAGGTGGAGCACTTTAGAATTCATACCTTGCCACCTGCAAAGGCTGCTCACTTTGAAGAGTCTGTTTGTCTGCTGCCAGATCCCATAGCGCTGGAGGAGCCAGACCAGTGTCAGACTCTTTGATACCTACACAAAATAATTCAGCCTTTAAAAATGTATTAACTTGTCACTATAAGCAAAGTAAAATTGCATAGTACAAAAAATTGCACATGTAAAAATTCACTTGTAAAAAGATATTAAACCATCTCATTCAGATTGTGATTTTTTTTTTTTAATTACTCACTATAATACAAGTGATATCCCTGCCAAAATCAAATATTTGTAAAAGAATATGTTATACATACTGTAGGCATTAAATAACCAAACATACAAGAATGTGAAGTTAAACATGGTTCAGAGTGGTGTCTCTTAGGAACTTTTTCAAATAGCCAATGGCATATTATGTCCAATACAAATATTATCATTCACTATATTTAAACACTATTCATTAAGAGCAGGAAATTCCTAACTTTTTAAAGTAGGAGATTTGATACCAGAGGAAACGCAAAGTGCCATGTGGATGAAGAACAATTAATTTTCTGAAATCAAGGATTAGTTTCAAGAAAGGTTACCCCTACAGGGCTGGTAATTCAAGTAACCAGGCAACTTCTCACGTTCTCTTCTCTAATTAAACCAGAGAGAATACTGTAAAACATTACAAAATTATGAGAGGGGGGATTGTGGCATAATCAGATATAATGAGTGAGAAGTTAAACAAATCTGCCTAAAACAAAGTTACCAGCAATTAAAAAGGCAAAAGTAAAAGCAAGAGATTGGTCTGTGTAAATTGAGCAAGTTATATATATATGTATTGATTGAACAGTTATATCCACTGGCTTACAATGACAATGAAAAGAAATAAAGTAGTTATCTCTCACTTTTAATGTAGATAAAATGTCCCACAGCACAGGGGCACAAGGAAAAAATGATACTGAACCAAAAGAGGATATATTCGGAGGGATGACCAAAAGCTTGGTCAAAGAATTGGGTTTTAAGGATGCTCTTTTTAAAAAAAAAAAAAGGAGATGGAGGAGGGGTTTAAGGAGGAATTCCAGAGCGTAGGGCCTAGGTGGCTGAACACATCCTCCAAAAAGATGGGATGCACAAGAGCCAGAGGGACAAAGTTAAGAGGGTGGGGCATTGTAGAGTTGGAGGAGGTTAGAGATGGAGGAGGGACGAGGCTATGAATGGATTTAAATACAAGAATTTAAATTGAGACATTGGGATCCAGGAATCAATGTAGAGTCAGTGTCAGCAAGGACAGGGGCAATGGGTGAGCAGACTTCGTGCAAGATAGGATACATGCAGAGTTTGGGATGAGCTGAAGTTTATGGAGGATGGGAGGCTGGTCAGGAGAGCATTGGCAGGGGAGAGAGCAGCAGCTTTTAAAAAAAAAAAGAAATTTTTTGTATCTGCCCCCATTCACAGGGGGCCAAAGGGGACGAGTCAGAGACAGTAATGCCCATCCAATGGCAGGCAGGTGACAGATTTTCTGGCTGCATGGGACACGTGGACACTGGGGACCTGCCCACAGCCCCATGCAAATTAGTTGTACTCCGGCTGATCGGAGGGCACATGATCACAATGTAACCATATCCTGTGGACTTTTGGGGCCTGGATATTTAAGCTACAGTAACCATCATCAACTACATCATTCTAAGCTATACAAAAGCATGTTGTAAAGTGGGAGCTTAATAAGGAAATTCTTTACATGTGACCTTCACTCGGGAAGCCTGCACATATGAAAGCACTAAAAATAGGCGTTAAATGTATAATAAAATATTATAGCAAATGTAAAGTGAAGAATCACCTGAAAAATAATTAAATCCTTTGATAAGAGAAAGCAGACGGATGAAATGCATTTTGGCAGTGGGGTTAGAGTGGTTTAGTGTCTCAAGCGATATCATAAACCACAATACTTAACCCAGTAGTTTGTAAATACCAGCTGATCCAAGTTGGCATTACTTTTTAAAAAAGAATAGCTTATTCTAATTCGACTTAAATGTTGTGATTTGTCGGTCAGATCAGCCCAAATCCACATACTTGAAGATTAATGCAATTTTCTATATTTTGTATTGAAAAACTTTTTGCATTAAATACTACATACATTGACAACACTTGTTAAAATACTGCCAGCACCAAAATTTCTACTGCACAGGTTCTCTCTCCATCTCTCCAATAGTGGATACAGGCATCCGATCGGCTATTTTCAGGATGCTAGATCTAATCATGCAAGTAGCCTTTAGGCATTTTATTCAAACATACCGGTCAGCTCATTAATTTTCTTGAGAAGCTGCTGGATATCATCCTCTACCTGCTTGATTTGCCTGGAATATGTACTCTGACCCTACAAAACAGAAAATTGGATGTACGATGGTCATATCTCTGCAACAAAGCCAGGTATTAACCAGACATTACTGCAACAGTACTTATTTTGGCAAATTAAATCCAATGCCCTGGTACACAGTACCATACAATCTGACTAATTGAAAATCAACAAATTAACTTTTCTAATGATTTTAGGGGCCAGAAAAGTCCTACATTGTTATAAAAAGAAAGCTATCCTCAATAAAACTAGAGGCATTTACACATTTTCGCCATTGGTTGTATTTCGTACCCTACATATACCAAGTTCTTTAGTTTTGCACAATAATGCATCCCTGTTGCTGTGTAACTGGCTCCCCAGAAATGAATAACCCAAAACTTGCATGCCATAGTTATGTGTTACCGATAATATGCAGTTTTGAACTGGAATAAGCAGTCCACATGTTGAAGTTGTTGTCAGTACAAGTCGTTAAGTGCACCATACAATTAAGTGCTTTTCCATTTCATTTACCTGACGTATCCTGTACAACCTCAATGGAAACAGCTCCAGGAAATCAGAGGCACTAACCAGAGTTGGTGAAACCACCCTTTTCATACTGCAAGTTGGTTTTCCAAGGGAGGAGCAGAAAAACAGGTTTCCCCAAGGAGGATGGACTGACATTTCACACTGCCCTGGCCATTATTAAGCATGATTTTTTTTTTTTGTTTTCATGAATTTTGTCTGGTCCTCATCTCTCTGAAGTGAGAGTCCTTGTTGCATTCTAGTTCCTCAGCCAACATCACCTGCTCACTGTGTAAACCTGCTGATCCATCGGAGAAGATGGCAGGGGCTACTTTAGGAACAGTCACATTCAAATAAGGAACTAAACTATAAACATTATGCATGCACCAACAGCTATACATGCACATCATGTGTTGCACTCAGATTGCTGCAAGAACGACAGAAAACAAAGTTAAAATTTACAATTTTGTAAGAATGGCAACTAAACATTACACGATACTTACATAGGTCTTCAGGAGGGCAATATCCCCTTCATCTAATGCTGCAATCAACCAAAAGAAAATATTGTTAGAAATGAAAGTACATTACCTGCAACTAAAAATCACTAGATTGATTACTGGTCTAAAAAGTAATGGGCCTGAATTCGCGCAACCCACGGGTGTGTACGCGTCTGTGGGGTTCCCGCAAGTTCCGGGTGCAAGCATGCAAATTCCGGGCCATTGTATTGAAATCTACTTTAAAAAAATAAACTCCAGGGAAAATAAGTCAACAGTTCAAAATGAAAAGAAAGGAGAAATACTGTTATTTATCACGAGCTCAGTGAGGGAATGAGTGGATATAGGAGAGAAACTAGACAGGCTAGATAGAGGATATGATATGGGTCCAGGCCTGGGGGGGAGGGGGGGGCGAAGGAGAGAGAGAGAGAAGAGGAGAGATATTTAGCTTAGTGGACAAAGGGAAGAGGGGAGAAGCAGAAATGGCTGCTGAACAAATGATCTCAACTTTAATCAACATATCTACTTCTGTGGCTATACAAGTCAACAGAAGTTATGCTAAGGCTTTAGAATGCAATCAGACAAGAGGACTGTATTCAGGTTTGATCATCACACCAAAAAAAAAAACTGCATTAGAAAGGAGCAAGACTGATCACACCTATAAAAGTGATGAGCTAAGAGGCAAGATTAAAAAGAAAAAAAGACTTGCATTTATAGAGCACCTCATCATGACTCAGAAGCATCCCAAAGGCCGTTGTGAAGTAGTTTGCATGTTGCTTTCGCTAACCCTCCAGTTTTAGTAGTATGAAAAAAATGATGCGACAACTGTTATAGTCTTTGCATCCCATCTCCCGGATAGCCCAGGAGGTAAATGCTGAGGTTGAGCACAGGCCTTCTACAGACAAAGAAAGAGCAAGCATGTACATAACGTGGATACACTTTGCTTGACACTTATTCAGATGCCACTGAAGTTAATACATATTTTATCTAAGGTACGACGGACTCAGAAGCCTCCATGTGTTTGCTCGGCTACTTCCACCCATCCAACAAGGACTTTAATAGATGGGAAGCACCAAAGATGGCCACCTTCTTTGCTGCACTTTCTACATCAAGACTTTCAAGGACTCATTCCCCATTACACTTCTGGTCCTCCCAACTACTACGCTCAATCGCAGCTATGCTGAAAATGAATACAGAACCTTGCTTTGACGGCATGCGACAGCCCGTTAAAAGTTGTTAGCTCACCCAATTAAAAAAAAATAAAAGTCCCAGCCAACCAGCATGCAAACCTGGCTACCCATGCACGTTATTCACACACAGGGATCAAACTGAAATGAGTTGAGGAGTTTGCGGTGCAAAGTTTGGTGACTGCTGTCCTCCCTGCTGCGCCATAGGAGTGTGCAGCCCCAAATTTGTTGCCCTTAAAGTCAGGGCTCATGGGCACAACCACCCATGGGATTGGGGGTAGTGTGCCAACGTGGATTGAGAACTGGTTGGCAGACAGGAAGCAAAGAGTAGGAGTAAATGGGTACTTTTCAGAATGGCAGGCAGTGACTAGTGGGGTACTGCAAGGTTCTGTGCTGGGGCCCCAGCTGTTTACACTGTACATTAATGATTTAGACGAGGGGATTAAATGTAGTATCTCCAAATTTGCGGATGACACTAAGTTGGGTGGCAGTGTGATCTGCAAGGAGGATGCTATGAGGCTGCAGTGACTTGGATAGGTTAGGTGAGTGGGCAAATGCATGGCAGATGAAGTATAATGTGGATAAATGTGAGGTTATCCACTTTGGTGGTAAAAACAGAGACAGACTATTATCTGAATGGTGACAGATTAGGAAAAGGGGAGGTGCAACGAGACCTGGGTGTCATGGTACATCAGTCATTGAAGATTGGCGTGCAGGTACAGCAGACGGTTAAGAAAGCAAATGGCATGTTGACCTTCATAGCGAGGGGATTGGAGTGCAGGAGCAGGGAGGTGTTACTACAGTTGTACAGGGCCTTGGTGAGGCCACACCTGGAGTATTGTGAACAGTTTTGGTCTCCTAACTTGAGGAAGGACATTCTTGCTATTGGAGGGAGTGCAGCAAAGGTTCACCAGACTGATTCCCGGGATGGCAGGACTGACATATCAAGAAAGACTGGATCAACTGGGCTTGTATACACTGGAGTTCAGAAGAATGAGAGGGGACCTCATAGAAAAGTTTTAAAATTCTGATGGGTTTAGACAGGTTAGATGCAGGAAGAATGTTCCCAATGTTGGGGGAAGTCCAGAATCAGGGGTCACAGTCTAAGGATAAGGGGTAAGCCATTTAGGACCGAGATGAGGAGAAACTTCTTCACCCAGAGAGTGGTGAACCTGTGGAATTCTCTACCACAGAAAGTTGTTGAGGCCAATTCACTAAATATATTCAAAAAGGAGTTAGATGTAGTCGTTACTACTAGGGGTATGGCGAGAAAGCAGGAATGGGGTACTGAAGTTGCATGTTCAGCCATGAACTCATTGAATGGCGGTGCAGGCTCGAAGGATCGAATGGCCTACTCCTGCACCTATTGTCTATGTTTCTAACCACTGCCTTTTCAGACTAACATTTGCTGCAAAAAAATCAAGAGGGTGAGTGGCAGCAGTTTCTTATATCAAGTTAAGAGTTAATATGGAACTTGCATAATCTCTCCTGCTGCTGCGATATTTTCATGTTAACTCTGAAGCTTATTATAAAAGCAACGGTTAAAAAGGGAACTAGAATTTTGTTCTGGATGATTTTAAACATCAGATTCAACAATAGAGGTACTTAACTTCCATAATGCCGAGCAGCACAATGTGCTATAAAAATGCAAGTTCTTTCTTCAAGTTTATCGGTTTAAAAAAAAATTGTTCCTTATTTTATTAAATTAATTATATATCTCAGTCTTTCCACAGCACTGACAATAACTAGGGAAGGGAGTTTAAAAATATTAGAACAATTAAATAAACAAAAATCAAAATGCAATTTACTGATCAGTGCATTGCCATAAGTTACAAAATATATCAGTGGCCAATAATCAAACCACTTTCTATTCAAATAGGCGCTGTATACTCCTTAACCGACATACAAAACAACTTTATCAGCACTGCGGTCTCTCCCATTTCTGATTCTGGCAGCTAGACGACCGCTCCCCACTGCTCCCGGGTCGCTCCCCGCTCCTTTTATGGCCCCGACCTGCCGCTGGTGTTCTCACACAGGTCGGGAGCAGCGCGAGCTGGTGCAGGAGGGCAACAGCAGCGAAGAGTGACGTCATCAAGGTCCAGGTCGGTGATTGGCGCGTGGGCAGATACAGCAGGAGCGGCTAGAGACTGTGATCGGGGCCCAGGGGCAGCATGGGCCAGCCCACACTGCAATATGTGCGCACACTAGGTCTGTGCAGCAGAGCAGGTCTCCAGTCGTCTTGGATAACCCTTGCCACTGGACCAAGACCTAGCTCTGTCAAGCCCGTGTGGTGGCTGGTGTGCAATGGCCACCACATGTTTAAAAAAAATCCACGCACAGGCATTTTCCACCCTTCAGGATGTAGTTCAGGACCTGGAATATTAGGTCCTTCATTGAAACATTTGTGAACTCATCCTTTTTTGGCATGGAAGCAAGACATCCTCGTTTCGAGGGACCGCCTATAATGATGACTTCAAACCCCCCTCCACACCACCCGTGCTACTTTCCATATTACTCAACATGATCGTTGCGTAACAAGCCTTATGTTTTAAATCAATTACCCATAGAACTCTTACCCGACTGGATTACCTCACCGCCCCCCACATCTTTCATTTACAGTAACTACACCCATTTTAGCAAACTGCCATGAATCTATATAAAGGTCTCAAATACAAGTTTTCAGGTTTTCTCCCAAGCTTCCATACATTAGCTCCACCGATTAGTGCACATCTATCAGAGCGGAACACTTATGCACAAAACTTACTAAATTTCACTAATTAGTAGTCAATGGAGCAGAGAAGAATGTGTCAACAAGTATTCAACTATTCTGTTATCACATAGCTTCAAGCAGTGGATGCTGAATAGCAATCTGCACAGGAATTCTGGCTAATTTATCCTTTACCTAACCCATTGACAATTTTAACATCCAACTGGGAACTGGGGACCAAACCTGACATCTTCTGGTCTGTACCAGGGAGGCACGTACCCAACTAAACCAAAATACCTTTGCTGTGTTGTAATTTAGTGAAGACAAATTAACCCCCAAAAAAGTCTATTTAAAAAAAATCATATTCTGAATCCTGACAAATCTGCAACAATCTCCTAACGGAACAGAATCCACGTCTAAAAAAAACCAAACATTCAGAACCACTAAATCTCTGTTACAAACTACATCTCCACAACTAGGCTGGGTAAAGGTAAATGCAATATAGATACCAACATTAAACTGTTTGGAAAATTTACAATATGCATGAACAGCAGTAAGAATATCACTCAAACATAAGGAAAGAACATAATAACATAAAAATTAGGAACAGGAGTAGGCCATCTAGCCCCTCGAGCCTGCTCCGCCATTTAACAAGATCATGGCTGATCTGGCCGTGGACTCAGCTCCACTTACCCACCCGCTCCCCGGAACTGTTAATTCCCTTATTGGTTAAAAATCTATCTATCTGTGACTTGAATATATTCAATGAGCTAGCCTCAACTGCTGCCTTGGGCAGAGAATTCCAGATTCACAACCCTCTGGGAGAAGAAATTCCTTCTCAACTCTGTTTTAAATTGGCTCCTCCGTATTTTGAGGCTGTGCCCCCTAGTTCTAGTCTCCCCGACCAGTGGAAACAACCTCTCTGCCTCTATCTTGTCTATCCCCTTCATTATTTTAAATGTTTCTATAAGATCACCCCTCATCCTTCTGAACTCCAACGAGTAAAGACCCAGTCTACTCAATCTATCATCATAAGGTAACCCCCTCATCTCCGGAATCAGCCTCGTGAATCATCTCTGTACCCCCTCCAAAGCTAGTATATCCTTCCTTAAGTAAGGTGATCAAAACTGCACGCAGTACTCCAGGTGCGGCCTCACCAATACCCTATACAGTTGCAGAAGGACCTCCCGGTTTTTGTACTCCATCCCTCTCGCAATGAAGGCCAACATTCCATTCGCCTTCCTGATTACCTGCTGCACCTGCAAACTAACTTTTTGGGATTCATGCACAAGGAGGAGTGCATCATCACGCCCGGCAACCAAATTTTAATTTGATTTTACGTTTTAAAGTTTAATTTGTTTTAATTGCCGGTGTTTTTAGTGTCCCCCTCTCCTTTTATAGGGGGCACTGGAAAAATTTGATTTTAGCGCCCCAAAAAAAAACCAAAAACCAAAAAAAAAAAAGGGGGCCTTGAAAATGTCTGCTGTGTCACCCAGGTCGGGTGGCACAGTTTAATGTTGTTTATGTTTTGCAGGTAGACTCCTAAAAGAGTTTCATGCACAAGGATGCCGTGCTGGACCACATAATCCACCCCGACCAGTCCTACACAGTCCCGGGCCGGACAATCCACGACAACATCCATCTGGTCCGGGACCTCATCCATCATTCCCAGGAGGCTGGTCTGTCGGTCGCCTTCCTATCTCTCGACCAAGAGAAGGCGTTCGACAGGGTGGATCACGACTATCTGCTCAGAACTCTGCGCTCTTTCGGGTTCGGGACGCATTTCGTCGCCCGGATCCGACTTTTGTACGCCGCCGCGGAGTGTCTGATTAAGGTTAACGGGTCCTTGACGGCGCCCCTTCGCTTTAGGAGAGGGGTGCGCCAGGGATGCCCCATGTCCGGCCAGTTATATGCCGTCTGCGTGGAGCCTTTCCTGCGCCTCCTGCGGACGAGGTTGACGGGACTGGCTCTGCAAGGGCCGGGCGTGGAGGTCGTCCTCTTGGCTTACGCCGATGACGTGCTCCTCGCGGTAGAGGATCCCGCTGACCTGCGGAGGATGCGCGAGTGCCAGGAGATTTACTCGGCCGCGTCCTCCGCCAGGATCAACTGGGAGAAATGTTCCGGACTCCTGGTGGGTCAGTGGCGGGTGGACTCCTGCCGGAGGAGCTCAGGCCTTTTGCCTGGAGCACGAGCCATCTCCTCTATCTGGGAGTCTACCTTAGCCCCGACGAGGAAGCCTGGCCGGCGAACTGGAGGCCAAGGTCGCCGCTCGCCTAGGGCGCTGGACAGGACTGCCCCGAGTGCTGGCCTACAGGGGTCGAGCGCTAGTCATAAACCAGCTGGTGGCCGCAATGTTGTGGTACCAGCTGGTCACTTTGACCCCTCCCCCCTGCGTTTGTCGCCAAGATACAGAAGAAGCTGGTGGACTTCTTCTGGAACAACAGGAAGCACTGGGTCTCTGCCGCGGTCGAGTCTCCCGCTTGAGGAGGGTGGTCAGTCGTTGGTGTGCGTCAGCGCCCAGCTCGCGACTTTCCGTCTTCAGACCCTGCAGAGATACCTTTACGTCGAGCCCCCTCCTAGGTGGTGTGCTCTGGCGACGAATTTCTTCCGCCAGCAGCGCGACCTCAATTACGACACGCAGCTCCTGTTTGTGAACTTGGGGGTTGTCAGGACCGCCCTCCAGGAGCTGCCTGTCTTTTACAAGGAACTCATCAGGGTCTGGAACAAAGTCTCCACCAAGCGCAGCTCTCTGCCGGCTGGAGTGGCGGCCGTCCTGCAGGAGCCGCTGCTCGGGAATCCGTACCTCCACGACCGAGGTTTTATGTGGCGATCGGAAGAGAGGGCTGTGGCTGGTGAGGTGACCAGGGTCAGGGACCTGCTCGATGGCGGAGGAGCGGGCTGGATGGCGCCAGGCACGCTGGCGCGGCGCCTAAATTCAGCAGACGTCCGCCGCGCGGCTGAAGCCATCGAGTCGCTAAAAAGAGCTTTGGGCCCTGACTCTGTTAGGTGCATCGAGGAGGCTCAAGCACGTGGGGAGATCCCGTCCGAACTGACTCCCGTCTGGACGGAATTCCTCATTGGCGCCAAACCCCGGAACCTCCCTCGGGGGCCGGCGCCTCACAACTTGAGCCGCCTCGGGGAAATCCCCTCCGTGCCTTTCATTTCCGCGCGGAGGGGTTTCCTTTACGGGCTGCTCCTGCACACTCTCAACTTTGCCATCCTCGCCGGCCGTCCGGACACGCCATGGCGTACCATCTTGCCGTCCGGAGGAGGCGGGGGTCCCCGATGGAGGGCACTCTATGCGGGAGTCCTCCCACTATTCATCGGGGACTTGGCCTGGAGGGTGGTGCACGGAGCAGTGCCGTGCAACAAATTTTTAAGCCGGTTCACGGACTCCCAGGCCGCCTGCAATTTCTGCAGTCTGGAGGAGTCAGTGTTCCATGTTTTTATTGAGTGCACGAGGTTGCAGCCCCTGTTCCATTATGTAAAGGGGCTGCTCCTGAAATTCTGGCTGCACTTCAGTCCCACTCTCCTGATCTTTGGGCACCCTGTGCGGAGGGGAGCGGGTAGGCCCGAGGGCCTCCTCGTAGGACTGCTCCTGGGCAGGCCAAGGGTGCCATCAGCCGGTCCAGGCAGCGGGCGGTCGAGGGGGTCGTTCAACCTGACTGCCTGCCTCTCTTCCGCTCTTACATCCGGTCCAGGGTGTCCTTGGAGATGGAGCACGCGGTGTCCACCGGTACGCTCGCGGCCTTCCGCGAGAGGTGGGCACCGGAGGGACTGGAGTGCATCATCACGCCCGGCAACCAAATTTTAATTTGATTTTACGTTTTAAAGTTTAATTTGTTTTAATTGCCGGTACTTTTAGTGTCCCCCTCCCCTTTTATAGGGGGCACTGGAGGAAAAAATTTGATTTTAGTGCCCCAAAAAAAAAAGAAAAACACAAAAAAAAACCCACAAAAAAGGAAAAAAAAAGGGGCCTTGTAAATGTCTGGTGTGTCATCCAGGTCGGGTGGCACCGATTAATGTTTTATGTTTTTCAGATAAACTCCAAAAAGAGTTTCATGCACAAGGACCCCCAGGTCCCTCTGCACCGCAGCACGTTGTAATTTCTCCCCATTCAAATAATATTCCCTTTTATTGTTTTTTTCCCCCAAGGTGGATGACCTCACACTTTCCGACATTGTATTCCATCTGCCAAACCTTAGCCCATTCGCTTCACCTATCTAAATCTCTGCAGTCTTTGTGGGTCCTCTACACAACCCGCTTTCCCACTAATCTTTGTGTCATCTGCAAATTTTGTTACACTACACACTGTCCCCTCTTCCAGGTCATCTATGTATATTGTAAACAGTTGTGGTCCCGGCACCGATCCCTGTGGCACACCACTAACCACCGATTTCCAACCCGAAAAGGACCCATTTATCGCGATTCTCTGCTTTCTGTTCGCCAGCCAATTCTCTATCCATGCGAATACATTTCCTCTGACTCCACGTACCTTTATCTTCTGCAGTAACCTTTTGTGTGGCACCTTATCGAATGTCTTTTGAAAATCTAAATACACCACATCCATCGGTACACCTCTATCCATCATGCTCATTATATCCTCAAAGAATTCCAGTAAATTGGTTAAGCATGATTTCCCCTTCATGAATCCATGCTGCATCTGCTTGATTGCACTATTCCTATCTAGATGTCCTGCTATTTCTTCCTTAATGATAGTTTCAAGCATTTTCCCCACTACAGATGTTAAACTAACCGGCCTATAGTTACCTGCCTTTTGTCTGCCCCCTTTTTTTTTTTTAAAAACAGAGGCGTTACATTAGCTGCTTTTCAATCCGCTGGTACCTCCCCAGAGTCTAGAGAATTTTGGTAGATTATAACGAATGCATCTGCTATAACTTTCGCCATCTCTTTTAATACCCTGGGATGCATTTCATCAGGACCAGGGGACTTGTCTACCTTCAGTCCCATTAGCCTGTCCAGCACTACCCCCCTCGTGATAGTGATTATCTCAAGGTCCTCCCTTCCCACATTCCTGTGACCAGCAATTTTTGGCATGGTTTTTGAGTCTTCCACTGTGAAGACCGAAGCAAAATAATTGTTTAAGGTCTCAGCCATTTCCACATTTCCCATTATTAAATCCCCATTCTCATCTTCTAAGGGACCAACATTTACTTTAGTCACTCTTTTCTGTTTTATATATCTGTAAAAGCTTTTACTATCTGTTTTTATGTTTTGTGCAAGTTTACCTTCGTAATCTATCTTTCCTTTCTTTATTGCTTTCTTAGTCAATCTATGTTGTCGTTTAAAATTTTCCCAATCTTCTATTTTCCCCACTAACCTTGGCCACCTTATACGCATTGGTTTTTAAATTTGATACTCCTTTATTTCCTTGGTTATCCACGGCTGGTTATCCCTTCTCTTTCACTGGAATATATTTTTGTTGAGCACTATAAAAGAGCTCCTTAAAAGTCCTCCACTGTTCCTCAATTGTGCCACCGTTTAGTCTGTGTTCCTACTTTAGCCAACTCTGCCCTCATCCCACTGTAGCCCCCTTTGTTTAAGCATTGTACGCTCGTTTGAGACACTACTTCCTCACCCTCAATCTGTATTACAAATTCAACCATACTGTGATCACTCATTCCGAAAGGATCTTTTACTAGGAGATCGTTTATTATTCCTGTCTCATTACACAGGACCAGATCGAAGATAGCTTGCTCCCTTGCAGGTTCTGTAATATACTGTTCTAAGAAACAATCCTGTATGCGTTCTATGAATTCCTCCTCAAGGCTACCCCGTGAGATTTGATTTGACCAATCGATATGTAGGTTAAAATCCCCCATGATTACTGCTGTTCCTTTTTCACATGCCTCCATTATTCCCATGATTATTGTCCGCCCCACCGTGAAGTTATTATTTGGGGGCCTATAAACTCACCAACCAGTGACTTTTTCCCCTTACTATCTCTAATCTCCACCCACAATGATTCAACATTTTGTTCATTAGAGCCAATATCATCTCTCACAACTGCCCTGATATCATCCTTTATTAACAGAGCTACCCACCCTCCCTCCTCCTCCTCCTCCCCTCCTTTTCCTTCTTGTCTATCTTTCCAAATTGTCAGATACCCCTGTATGTTTAATTCCCAGTCTTGGCCACCCTGCAACCACGTTTCTGTAATGGCCACCAAATCATACCCATTTGTAATCATACTCATTTACTTTATTTCGAATGCTGCGCACATTTAGGTAGAGTGTTTTAATACTAGTTTTTAAACCATGATTTTTAGTTTTGACCCCTCCTGCAGTCCCTTTATATTCAGTGGCCCTTTTTGTTTTTTGCCTTGGGTTTCTCTGCCCTCCACTTTTACTCATCTCCTTTCTGTCTTTTGCTTTTGTCTCCTTTTTGTTTCCCTCTGTCTCCCTGCATTGGTTCCCATCCCCCTGCCATATTAGTTTAACTCCTCCCCAACAGCACTAGCAAACACTCCCCCTAGGACATTGGTTCCAGTCCTGCCCAGGTGCAGACCGTCCAGTTTGTACTGGTCCCACCTCCCCCAGAACCGGTTCCAATGCCCCAGGAATTTGAATCCCTCCCTGCTGCACCACTGCTTAAGCCACCTATTCATCTGAGCTATCCTGCGATTCCTACTCTGACTAGCACGTGGCACTGGTAGCAATCCCGAGATTACTACTTTTGAGGTCCTACATTTTATGAACAAGCTTGCATTTGTTACAAAAGCAAAATACTACAGATCAATGTGGTCTCTAATTTTTATTTTAGGTGCACGTTCCCTTTAAATTTGCTGCACGATGTAATTTCCAGCGTTGCAGCTAGTGAGCGGCCTGCGTGGGCCCTCCCAATCACTACACGACCACACGGGGAACGTTGCTGCAGATTCTGGAAATCAGAAACAAAAACGGAAAATGCTGGAAATACTCAGGTCAGACAGCATCTCTGGAGAGAAAGTGTGTTAATATTTGAGGTCTGACAAAAGGTCATCGAACTGCTGAGTACTTCCAGCAGTCTTTCCTTATGTTTAAGTGGCAGTCTCACTGTTTGTCTTGCATCATGTAAATAGTTAGATCATCATGGCACATCATCCTATATTATGGCACCTCGGTTGTGTGTGGCCACCTTTACCCCGATGCGGAGATGCAGTTTGTAATGAAAAGATTTAGTGGTTCTGAATACATTCGTTCTTTAGACTTGTGGATTCTGCTCCCTTAGATTACCTGACCTGCAGATTATTTCCAGCATTTTGTTGTTTCATTGCATTTTATACCACCTGACGCCTCAGGGGGTTACAAAAGGCTTCACAGCCATTGAAATATGTTGTAATATAGGGAAACGTGGCAGCCAATCTGCGCTCAGCAAAGTGCCACAGACAGCAATTGCTTAAATGGTCAGATACTCGGGTTTGATGGTGTTGGTTGAGGGAAACATGTTGGGCAGGACACCTCCCCTGCTCGGAAATCTGCATTTATGTTTAGATATAAAGTACGTCGGAATAAACTGCGCCAGACTCGCTCCTGCTCACAAGACTCGGCCAGAGCCTCAGGACTAACAGGGTCGCTGCTCCCCAGGTCCGCCCGGCTCTTCATCCCCTGCACTGCCGCGGCCTCAGGCCTCCCGCTGCGGCGGCCTCGGCGAGCAGCCTCCGGGGGCCGGCCGCTTTCACCCACTCACCCCGGATCGGCTTGTCTTCCTCTTTAGTGTCTTCCTTGGCTTTCCGCTGGTCGGTTCCCAGGTAATCCGGCATAGCTGCGGCGGCTAGTCAGGCTCAGCGAGAACTCGGCTCAAACTGCCACCGTTACACAGCACTTTGCCAGGCCCAACCTCCCAACCTGCACCGCACCGCACCGGAAAGCAGCCCCCACCTACCCGCTTCCGCTTCCGATCCGTCACCATCACGTCCTGGCGCCGCCATCTTTGAAACGGGCAAAGCGGATAAGGAAGGTCTTGCATTTATATAGTGCCTAATCACGGCCTCCGGACGTCCCAGTGCCCTTCAGAGCCAATGAAGTACTTTTTGAAGTGTAGTCACTGTTGTAATTCAGTCAAATATCTTATTCCTACATTTCCTATCTAACTCTTTTAAATACTACAATTGGACTATGTGCCCGCGCACAACCACTAGAACCTGCAAACTAACCAAAACCTTTAAGAAAACCTAATAAATCAAATCAAAATTTGGTTTGGGGGGTGATGATGCACTCCAGTCCCTCCGTTGCCCACGGGTTGCGGAACAACATTTCCTATCTAAGCACATTAATTAGGATTGATGATAGCATTTTATTGCATTGTAGCAGAACTTTTAATAGATTTTTTTTAATGCATTATTGTTCCTTCCAAGTGGATAGTCAATTTGTATATTACAGTTGGGTAATCCAATTCAATCTTATCCAGTGTATCCCCAGCAATGGTTTCTCTTTTCACACTGGTTTCTCTAGAGTGCCCCAAACCTATCCTTGGCCCCCCTCTTCACCTGCATGGTGCCCCTTGGTGCCAGCATCTGAACAAATGGTATCAGGTTCCACATATACGCTCACGATATCCAGCTCTACCTCTCGACAACTCCACTGCCTCTATATTGTCAGTCTGCTGGTCCAATATCCAGTTTTGAATGAGCTGCAAATTCTTCCAGTTAAACACTGGGAAGACCGAAGCCATTGTCTTTAATCACACCACAAATTCCTTATCCTTGCTACCGATTCTGTCCCTCTGCCCGGCCACTGTCTCAGGATGAAGCCGACATTTTGTAACCTTGGCATCCTATTTGGCCCCTAGATAGCTTTTGACACCATATTCTCTCTTTGACAAAGACCGGCTACTTTCACCACTGTAACATCGCCTGTCTCCGCCCCTGCTGCTCATTTATGCCTCCAGACTTGATTATTCCCTGGCTGGCCTCCATAAACTTCAACTCATCAAAACTCTGCTGCCCATATCCTAACCTCCTCCAGCCCTCAGAGAACTCTGTTTTCCCCAACTCTGGCATCTTGTGCATCACCCACTCCCTTTACCCCACCATTGCCAAGCGTGTTTTCAGTCATAAAGGCTCTAAACTCTGGAATTCCCTCCCTAAACCTTGGCACCTCGCTCTCCTCCTTTGACCCACCCCCCTTAAAATCTCTGACCAAGTTATCACTCAGCCATCTAATATCGCCTTCTTTGGTTTGGTGTCAATGTGTGCCTGTGAAACACCTTGGGCGCTATTCTACATTAAAAGCAAGTTGTTGTTGTGACTACAACAGTAAGAGCTGTTCCAGTTCTGTCATTCCCAATAGTATTACAGCAGCATGGGCCAGCCCACACTGCGATCTGTGGATAGTAGGAGCATGTGTGCGCACTAGGTCCGTGCAGCAGTGCTTGGTCTCCAGTCGACTTGGATAACCCTTGCCACTGGACCAAGACCTAGCTCTGTCAATCCCGTGTGGTGGCTGGTGTGCAACGACCACCACAGGTTAAAAGAATCCACGCACAGGCATCTTCCACCCTTCAGTATGTAGATCGGGACCTGAAATGTCAGGTCCCTCATTGAAACACCTGTGAACTCATCTGTTTTTGGTGTGGAAGCAAGTCATCCTCGATACTTTACTAATACATACAGCAGTCGGATTACTATCCGGAACTGTTTCTTGCACTCCTCAGTAGTTGGCCAGACAGGTTAAGCTGTTGCACGCGGTGGGGGGGCGGAGCGTGCCCCGGAAATGTTTGTGTGAGTGCAGCTGGCCGGTTGTTGCGTCCATGCGGAGCCGGCGGCGGCTGTTCCCAGCAGGACTGAGCTGGAGCGCTGGCAAGGGGCGCCTCGTTGGGCCGGCGGCGGTTTTAATGGTCCCGCGAACAGTGCTGGTGACCGGGGAGAGTGAGCAAGTTCACGATGCTGTGCGAGGCGCAGGAGGGCCTAGCCACTGTCGTCTGTAAGCCCCTGCCAGGTAAGGGGAGGGGAAGAGCCGCCGTGTGTGTGTGTGTGTGTGTCGCGGGCCCCCGAGACCCTACAGAGCAAGAGATCAAAGTAAAGTAACAGTGTACGGCTGACAGTGCGCACTCCTGCCCTTCAATACTGCTGGGACTGGCGCTCCAGGTGGCCTATTCTCTCTCAGTAGCTCTGCTTTCATTTTTAACAAATGATTAAACTACCAAGTTGTGAAACGTGGAGGTGCATCGAAGACCGCGGAACTGTAGTTTACAGAGTATTTGTTGGGCTTGATGGGCAAGGAACTGGAAACTCCAAAGAGGCCGGTGGCGGTCAGTGTCTGAAAGACACTTCATGCCTTCTTGCGACAAATGTTGCAGGAGCAAAAGATGGTTAAATGAAACCAAATATTGCTGCTTTCAAAATGCAATGGGAGGAATTAAGAAGGTGTGTATCAAACCGAGCATCCTAAGAACTTTAGGGGTAAATGTAATAAATTCAAATTATTGATAATATAGAAATAAATTGAACATATTCACTTTTGAGGCATTCTAATTCTGTGCTTGCCATTTGTGTGAATATCATTCCAATTTTAATCAATACGGAATAATTGAACATATTGCTTTAAAATATTGAGAAAATAATAAAGTTCCAAGGCCCCTAGTGGAGACAATCACTATGGTTGGAAAGTGTAAGACAAGAGGAAATAGATTAGGCGATGCCAAGCTTGAATTTGAAAAGGTGAAGGTTGTTGGAAGAAGGGGAGAGGTGAGAAGTTCCACAATTTTGACGTTTTGGAAAAGAATGAGTTGGTGTAGGAGCCTGTCCAATGAGTCTTGATTTCAATACAGTGAGGATGTGTGGAGGCTCAGGAGCATGAAAATGAGCATATTTGGAGCTTCAAATGAACGAGAGAAAAAATTCAGAGGAAAAAGAGACGGTTGCGATGATAAGTTGGAGGTAGGAGAAAGATCACCAATCGGCTGACCAGCCTTTCCTTGTATCCTTTCAGGATTGCAAGAGAGGAACTGGAAGAATTTTTCATAGATGGAGCCATTATTCAATTCTTGGACGTGTGCTTTTATAGAAAGTTGATTTTGAGGGGAAAATAGGTTTGGTCATGAAGGAAGCAGTTTCTTGGAAATGGCTTCAGAAAGGGAGCCGATGTGAATGTTCTTTTTGAGGTCAGAGAAAATGGGCCAATAATGGTGATGGAAGAAGAAAGACTAAGGATAAAGCTACTAACTGAATATCAGGAAGACCAAAGTCGTTGTCTTCAATCCCTGTTGTGAAGTTTTCTCATTTGCCACAGAATTCATTCCCTCCTCTGCCATTCGCTCAGGATGGACCAGACTTTGTGAAACCTTGGAGTCCTGCTTGGCCCAGAGCTGAGCTGCAAACCCCATATCCTTTACACCGCCAAGACCACTCATTTCTACATCTGCAACATTGCTCAGACTCTCTCCTGTGGAAACAGTCATCCATGCTTTTGTTACCTCCTAGGCTTGATTTCTGCAGTGTCTGTCTTGCCGGTCTCTTATCCTATACTGTTCATAAACTCCAGATTTGACAAAACCTGTGCTGGAAAATGCAAGTGATGAGATGGTAAAGGGCGGTGAAGGAGATGGAGGAAGGAAGTGCAGAGTGATGGGGTAACGGAGGTGAAGGTTAACAGCAGCGGGGAAGAATAGGTTGAGGTAACAGCAGAGGCGGCTGTACAGATGAACTAAGATGGGGTGGATTATCTTGTGATCTTTGCAATTTATTTCATTAAATACATTTGTAAGTTGCTTTGCTCCTTGAATAATAGGTTAATTGAGAGAATGTTCACAATGAAAACAATTTAATAACAAGGATTTACAATTGATATTTTTTGCATCAAAAACTAAGTGTGATATGATGTACCTTACAGTAAATATCTGGTCAATAATAATTATAAATCCTACCCTATGAATTTCCATTGGGAATATCAAGTATCATAGATTGGAGGGATCAGTAGATAAACAGGAACTGAGCTAATTAGAATGCAGTGACCTAGTTTACCACACTCTTTTCGGTCCCCTTGCTGAGCTATGCAACGAACAGCATGCCTAATAAGACTATATTAAAAATAGTCTGTACAAGCCCCCTACAGGCAGCTACCATAGAAGCTTTCTAAAATTCTTGATCAATAAGGCTACAGTAGCAACATGGCACATACTTTTTTGAATGGTATCTTCTTGAAGAGATTTTTAATAACTTACTAAAAATGCGGGTTATGTTTTATAGGTTTTTTAAATCCGGTAAGGTTTTAATTATCTGCCATCAGTAATCTTTCTAAAGTAGTTTTAGGTGCCCATGCTCTTTGCTTCATACAAAACTCTTGGATCAATACGAAAGAGCTCTTCTGTACACAAGGCCGCTCACATGGATATATAATATTCAGGTTTGCCCTTTTCCAATGCTAAACATCAGCTGCTCCTATAACATTCAAACACGCTATTTAACAACGCTTGCCATATCTGTGAAATGCAACGATTCAACGTCAGGCCATTGAGCTGTAAAGCAGTGGAGAAACAAATGACTATTTATATAGCAGTAGATCAGGAAATCCCAAAGCACTTCAGTCAATTAATTACTTTAGGAGTGTAGTTATTGCTGTAATGTCGGGAAACGCAGCAGCCAATTTACAGACAGCAAGGTCCCACAAACAACAATGAGATGAGTGTCCAATCAAACTATTTCTAGTGCTACAACAGCAAAATACTGCGGATGCTGGAAATCTGAATTATAAACAGAAAATGCTGGAAATACTCAGCAGGTCAGGCAGCATCTGTGGAGAGTTAAACACAGTTAACGTGTCGGGTTGATGACCTTTCGTCAGACTTTAAAGTTAGAGATGTAACAGGTTTTAGGCAAGTGCGGAGGCAGGGAAAAGGGGAGGGGAAGAAAGAACAAAAGATAAGGTCTGTGATAGAGTGGAAGCAGGAGAGATTACAATACAAAAGGTATGATTGTACAAGGCATAAGGAGATGGTAATGGGACAAGTAAAGAAACAAAAGATGGGTCTAGAAGAGGTGTAATTGGGAATTACAGAATCATCAACAGCAGCCATTGAAAAAAATGGGGGCGGAGGTTATGATCTGAAATTGTTGAATTCAATGTTCTAGTGATGTTGGTAGAGGGATAACTCTTAGTAAGGACACCAGGTAATCTTCCCTGCTCTTCAAATTGCAGAATGGAATCTTTTTACAATCATCTGAAAGGACAGGCATTGGCTTAACATCTCATCTGAAAGATAGTACCTTTGGCAGTGCAGCACTCCCTACATTAAAGTGTCAGTCTAGATTATGCACTCAAGTATCTGGAGTGGGGCTTGAACCCATGACCTTCAGACTCTGTGACGAGGTTGCTACCACTGTGCCAAGGTTGACATCTAAAACAGTGGTCTCAGAAAATCTCAAACAGTAACTGAGTACTTAATTCTGTGAAAATATCAATAAACTGCTAAAGTATTAAATAACCATCTGAGTATACCGCTGTATATAGGAGTTCTGTCACGTTGGCTATAAGGACAAAAAGTCAAAATATCCATCCATTATTCAAGTACTGAGAACTTCCATTGAAAATACTGGCTTTCCACCACCACCATTGCAAATTGTAGCCCCTACCACTGAATGGTAGGGAACAGCTGCTCTTGAGGTTATCACTGGTTAACCTATTGTCAATCTGTCTAAGAAAATAACACGGCTGTAGACTAAATTTAGAAATTATACTGTTGTTTGGGGCTCTAGAACTGAAATTTGGGTCCTTTGTCAATGTGCTCTAGAGTGATACCTAAATGAAGTGCTAAAATTTATTACATCCCCCAAACAGGCATAAATGTAGAGTACTCATTTGTTTTGTTTTTGAAGTTGAAGGAACCCTGATGAAGATTTGGTCTTGGCTACAAAGACTTAGTCTGAAAAGGCATCATTCAGAGAGCAAGGTTTCAGTATTCCATAAAAATATACCTCCAGCAACAAAAAAGTCATGCACAGTCCCTGCAGGGAGAAATTTAGCTATATAACTCTAGAGAGCGGCCTTAGCTCCTGTTTCAGTTTTATGCCTGAGATGTTACAGTAGTATTACTCTTTCTTGGGTTCAGTAAACTCCAGTTTAAGTATTAGAATTATCTGGTGCGGGGACATCACAGTAGTGTACTAATTCTTGGGTTAGAAATTGGCCCGGATTTTGCGGTCAGTGGTGAAGAAATGGCGCTTGTCGCTCACTGCGCTTACAGCGGCCCTCAGACTTTTCACGGGTTTTTGAGCGGCAATTTGCTGTCATTGGGCGTGTGATCCAGTGTGGCGCCCTCTACAGGGGACCTGTGGTGTGTGTGAGCAGGACAAGCAACAGCGTCAGATTGAAGAATCCTCACTGGCATGCAGAGGCTAAACTAGCAAGTATAAATTAGAATATTTAATTCATTGTAAACGCATGTACACAAAGCAAAGTAGAGAGGGAAAGAAAAAATGAGATTACGAGAGCGATAAAAGAGAAAGAAAGGGATAAAAAAAAAAAATTTTCAAATCTGCTTAATAAGTAACATTTGACGGAATGAGACGTCACGTTTGTGAAATTACATTTTCGGTGCCAGAGAGGTTGTTCGGCAGTAATCAAGACTTGCCATGCGTTTAAAAATTCACTTGCATCTGAATGCACCAACCCTAACATTTTCTGGCGTGTTTAGTGGGAAGGAATTTTTTATTTGTTCCTGGGATGTGGGCGTCGCTGGCAAGGCCAGCATTATTGTCGATCCCTAATTGCCCTTGAGAAGGTGGTGGTGAGCTGCTGCAGTCTGGGAAGTTCCAGGATTTTGACCCAGTGACAATGCAGGAATGGTGATATATTTCCAAGGATGGTGTGTAACTCGGAGGTGGTGGTGTTCCCATGCGCCTGCTGCCCTTGTCCTTCTAGGTGGTAGAGGTTGTGGGTTTGGGAGGTGCTGGCGAAGAAGCCTTGGTGAGTTGTTGCAATGTATCTTGTAGATGGTGCACACTGCAGCCACGGTGCGCCAGTGGTGGAGGGAGTGAATGTTGAAGGTGGTGGATGGGGTGCGAATCAAGCGGGCTGCTTTGTCCTGGATAGTGTCGAGCTTCTTGAATGTTGTTGGAGCTGCACTCATCCAGGCAAGTGGACAGTATTCCATCACACTCCTGATTATGTTCTTATGTTCTTATTAATGTTGGGGAAGTCCAGAATCAGGGGTCACAGTCTAAGGATAACGGGTAAGCCATTTAGGACCGAGATGAGGAGAAACTTCTTCACCCAGAGAGTGGTGAACCTGTGAAATTCTCTACCACAGAAAGTTGTTGGGGCCAATTCACTAAATATATTCAAAAAGGAGTTAGATGTAGTCCTTACTACTAGGGGGATCAAGAGGTATGGTGAGAAAGCAGGAGTGGGGTACTGAAGTTGCATGTTCAGCCATGAACTCATTGAATGACGGTGCAGGCTCCTGCACCTATTTTCTATGTTTCTATGATTTATGCCTTGTAGATGGAGGAAAGGCTTTGAGGAATCAAAAGGTGAGACATTTGTCGCAGAATACCTAGCCTCTAACCTGCTCTTGTAGCCACTGTATTTATATTGCTGGTCCAATTAAGTTTCTGGTCAATGGTGACTCCCAGGTTGTTGATGTGGGGTATTCGGCAATGGTAATGCCGTTGAATGTCAAGGGACGGTGGTTAGACGTTCTCTTGTTGGAGATGGTCATTGCCTGGCACTTGTGTGGTGAGAATGTTCTATGCCACTTATCAGCCCAAGCCTGACTGTCGTCCAGGTCTTTCTATATATGGGCATAGACTGCTTCATTATCTGAGGAGTTGCGAATGGAACTGAACACTGTGCAATGATCAGCGAAAATCTCCACTTCTGACCTTTTTGATGGATGGAAGGTCATTGATGAAGCAGCTGAAGATGTTTGGGCCTAGCACAATACCCTGAGAAACTCCTGCAGCAATGTCTTGGGGTTAGATGATTAGCCTCCAACAAACACAACCATCTTGCTTTCCCACCCAGCACTGTTAGCCTCACCATTATTTTTAACGCAAAATCGAGGCAAGTATGTTGACATAATTCACTGATCCCTACCGTAACTTATTGTTTCTCAGGACTTCAAAACCAGGAAACTCTTCCCTCCCTCAATATTCGCTTCCTGCATTCATTAGGCTTTACAAATCCAAGCTTTGAGCCACCTAATCACTATTTCTTGATTTAATCTCTCTCACGGTATTCAATCTTGGTGGTGTTCCACACTGTGAACTTTTGTACCTGTTATAAAGAATGGCATTTTGTAATATTTGTATGTATAGACGTTGTTAAATTATGCATGGGCAGGCAGTCTCTCGAAATCGAGGAAGACTTGCTTCCATTCTGAAAGTGAGTTCTCAGGTGACTGTACAGTCCAATACAGGAATTACAATCTCTGTCACAGGTGGGACAGACAGTGGTTGAAGGAAAGGGGGGTGGGGAGTCTGGTTTGCCGCACGCTCCTTCCGCTGTCCGCGCTTGGTTTCTGCATGCTCTCGGTGACGAGACTCGAGGTGCTCAGTGCCCTCCCGGATGCTCTTCCTCCACGTTGGGCAGTCTTGGGCCAGGGATTCCCAGGTGCCGGTGGGGATGTTGCACTTTATCAAGGAGGCTTTGAGGGTGTCCATGAGTACACAGTTAATTTCCCTAGCTTTCAACTGGAATGTCAGTTTTTAAAGTTTCATTTGAGATTGGTAAAATGTGTGTAGCAAGGCCTTTTCAAACAAGTTCGTTTCACTTTCAGCTTCTGTGCTGTGTCCAGTGGAACCAGTTGGAAGATGGTTTGAAGCACTCGTAAAGCGACGGGCAAGGAATGTGTCGGCCTCCTTTCATGAGCTGGAAGATGAGAAAGAATCATCTTCTGAGTCAGAAGATGAGGAATTACAAATAGAGGAATATCCATTGTTGAAAACACTTGACCCAAAGGACTGGAAGGTATGCATTGATTTGTTAAACATTGTTCTAATGGCATTATGTAAAATCTCTGCCTACCTAAATCCTGGAACTTATCAGACTGCAACAGTTCACCACCATCTTCTCAAGGGCAGTTAGGGATTGGCAATAATGTAAGAGTGTGAACTTGACCCATTCTGATTATTTTCCTTACAATAGGTTTGGCCAATCTTTTACACAAATTACCTCTACATCTATCGTTATTAACTTCTTTCATTATTTTAAAACCCCACATTGTACTTTTTGTCCCACCCCAAAAGCATACTTGCCAATGAGAATAGATGTAGCTTCCCGAATCATCTTTGCTGCCTCAGCTTTTGTAAGTCTGGTGACCATAATGGGACACAATACTCTACATAAGGAATGAAAACAGAAAATGCTGTGAACACTCAGCAGGTCAGGCAGCATCTGTAGAGAGAAACTGTACATGAGACCGTACTAATATGTTGTAAAGTTAGTAATTCTGCACATGGTATTTATGTACCCCAAACATGGATGTAGTTTATATGGGCTTCCAGAAGGCATTCAGTAAGGTTCCACATAAGAGGCCGTTGGCTAAATTTAAAGCTCATGGAATTGAAGGCAGATTATTGATCTGGTTTGGAGATTGATTAGGCGGTAGAAGTCAGAGAGTAAGGATAATGGGTATGTACTCGAATTGGAACAAAGTGACTAGCAGTGACCCACAATGATCTGTGCGGGGGCCTCAACTATTCACTATATTAACGACTTCAATAACATAATAGAGAACCGTATAATTCACATTTGCTGATGACACAAAGATTGATGGCATAGTAAGTCGTGTAGACAGGAGCATGAAATTACAAAGAGATATTGATAGATTAAGTGAGTGGGAAAAACTGTGCAGATGGATTTTAATGCAAGTAAATGAGGTCAACCATTTTGGTAAAAATAAGGATAGATGTGAGTATTTTCTAAATGATGAAAAGCTAGGAACAGTGTGGATCCAAAGAGATTTAGGGGTCCATGTAGACAGATCACTAAAATGTAGTGGTCAGGTACAAAAAATAATCAAAAAGACTAATGAAATATTAGCCTATATATCTAGAGGGGTAGAATAAAATGGGGAGGAAGTTTTGCTACAGCTATATAAAGCCCTCTTTAGACCACAGCTAGAGTACTGTGTACAGTTCTGGGCACAGCAGCTTTGATAGGATATATTGGCCTTGGAAGAAGTGCAGCACAGATTCAACAGAATGTTATCAAGGCTCCAAGGGTTAAATTATGAGGTGAGATTACATAAACTAGTCTTGTATTCCCTGGATTATAGACGGTTAAGGGGTGATTTGATTGACGTTTTTAGGATTTTGAAAGGAATTGATAGGATAGATAGAGAAACTTTTCCTGTTGGTGGGGGCGTTTAGGATAAGGGGAGATGACCTTAAAATCAGAGCCATGCCATTCAGGAGAGAAGTTAGGGAACACTTCTTCATGCAAAGGGTGGCAGATATGTCGAACTCTCTCCCACAAAAAGCTGCAAATGCCAGCTTAATTAATAACTTTAAATCTAAGTTTGATAGATTTTTGCTAGCCAAGGGTATTGAGGGATGTGGAGATAAGACAGGTGGATGGGGTTAGGATACAGATCAGTCATGGTCTCATTGGTGGAACAGGTCGAGGGGCTGAATGGCCAACTCCTGTTCCTATGTTCCTATGTTCCTATTTGTCTTTGTAACTGTAACTCCTGGGCAATGATAACAATTTGGCTGTGATCAATTATTACACCTATATAATTTTCTGAACCACCTCATTAACGTGCCACCTACTTTTTATTATTTTTGCCATTAATATATTATTTTACATGTCTCAATCTTAGTATAACACATTCCATTTCCCAAGTATGATATTTCCAGTTTCGTTCTTCCCTATTTCCCCACTTGCTAGTATGGTTTCCTCTGGATCAATTTTCGTGCCTACCCAAAGTTGTGACTCTTGTCTTCAGTGGAATCATTCCATGGTGCACGGCACGCTCCATGTGTGGAGCAATCTAGCAGGAGGGGAGAAGGGTCTCTGCAGCAAAGAAAATGCACATGTTTTATTTATTAAAAAAATACTCAAACCAGATTTTTGTAAATATATCTATACAATAGGTAATAATTGGAACATAATATTCTGTCCTATACTTAACTGAATATAATCCCTTCTACTGCTTGGAATAAGCTTTTAATGGTACATGACTTTAAGCGCCAATTAGTTTGATAGGGCCCAAAAGGATGCAAGACTACCTAGGATCACTAGGATGGATTGGAGATGGAGAATGCCAATTAGCTTCTACTTAACAAGCTTTTAATAACATAACCAGTTGTGAAATTATGAAATGTGAAGCAATGGGGCTTTTATTTGCTCTGCTGTTAAGGTGATAGGGTTTGGTTGAAGACACTTGTACACGCGAGGCCCTGGAAATGCGCAATATCCTGGAGAAATACTTTCAGTATAGCACCAAAGATAGTAAAACATTCTGTTAGCTTGTAAATCATGAGATAAATAGAAAGCTATTAAATGCTAGCAATTCATCCTGGACTGAGAGTGGAATGGAATGGCGTGTCTTGGTTTACAGTTCATCAGAGCCATCTCTCTTTCTTTCATTGTTAATTTGACAGTTGACTTTTGTACTGTTTATAGAATCAAGATCATTATTCAGTTCTTGGGCTAACACATTTGAGGTACAAAGCAACACAGAGACAAATCAAAGCTGCACGTAAGTATCTTTCTGATAATCTGAAGGATTCACTCCCTTTGAATCCCTCTTATTCTTGCATCTTAATGTTATATGTTTCAAGGAATTTAGATTTGTCAGTCAAAACGTATTTATTACTAGACCTGGTCTATATGCAAAGTTTTGAAATGTGATTGTGAAAATGCTTTGTTGACCCTTTGCTGTTTCGGGGGAAGGGAGAACAGTCATACATTAATTTTGATATAACTGGGGGGCATAGGATAATAAGGGGTTGCCCATTTAGAACCGAGATGAGGAGAAATTTCTTCTCAGTGAAATTGTCTGCCCCAGAGAGCTGTGGAGACTGGGTCATTGAATATATTTAAGTTGGAGATAGACAGACTTTTGAGTGATAAAGGAGTGAAGGGTTATGGGGAGCGGGCAGGGAAGTGGAGCTGAGTCCATGATCAGATCAGCCATGATCTTATTAAATGGCGGAGCAGGCTCGAGTGACCAAATGGCCTACTCCTGCTCCTATTTCTTATGTTCTTATGTAACAACATTATGTGAAAGTGACGCAATAATTCATTTTTTAATGTACTTGATGTTATTAGCCCAAAAATTGCTGTGACAGCATTGTTTGACTATCTAAAGTGGATGAAACATAAGCAACCCAGCAACAGCAATTTGAATTGGAAAGAATCTCACTGCCAAGACTTGGGCTACAAAAACATATACATGTTAATTTTGTAATTGGTGACCTCACTGGCAGTATCGTTTAAAGGAATTTTAGCTCGATCAGGCTGATCAGCACTGGGGATATAGTCATAAACCCAGGAATCATCTGCATTGATTCTTTCTAGCTAGAACCCCAGTGATGTAATTGGCACTTATGTTAAAACCGGCAGTTTTCAAACTTTTTTGTGTGTGCGACACCCCTTTAAATATTAGCACACTCCCAGGGCCTCCCTGTTGTGACTGCCAAAACACACTGGCCCTGAAATTGCGGTCAGAGGCTTCCCGCAGGCAATTGCCTCCGACCTGAAACATTTCTATGTAATTACCTGGTGGTCCGGGTGGAGCGTGGGATTCCAGTGGGGAGGCCTTCTCTTCCCGCACTGCGAAGCGCGCTCCCGTCCTCGAGGTTCCCACGCAGAAGGTGCAGTCACGTGTGACTGCTCAGCCAACCAGATACAGTATTCTCAATTAATAGCAATGGGAACTCCGTATCTGCGAGTTCTCAATTGCTATTAATTGAGAAAAAAGACCCAAACACCATAACACCAAATAAAAAAATAAAAAACATACCTCACACAATTAAAATTAATTGAAATTAAAGTTAATAAATATCTTGGAGAAAACATTTTTTTCTGAGTTTTTAAATGTTTTTTTAATTATGGTTTAAAATAAATTTAACATAGTGGACATGGTTTCAAAAAATAAAATGTGTATTTTTAATTTTATTTTTTATGTTTTAAGTGTGTTTTAAGACTCTTTACGCCTGTAAAAGTAGGCTATGCGCCTGCTTTTATCAGGCACAAGAGTTTTGAGCACATTTGCTGGGCAAGATATGGGTAAATACCGATATTTACCCATATCTTGACCGATCGGAAAAGCCGGTTTTCAGCACGTGCGCATTGTGCGCTGAGAAACAGCTTTTGCGATGCCTTCCCGAGTCCGTAGACACTCCGTACAGACCCGGGGAGGCTGTGATTTCTGGGCATTGTCAGCTCCCTAAAGAAAAACGGTGATATTCAACCATTGCTGTTCTTTTTTAAATTATTGGTGTAAAGCAGCGGAAATATCATGCTAGTAGCGTCTGGCCCTAGGTGGACAAAAGTTTAGCTTTGTGAATTCATTATCATAGGCGGTCCCTCGTATCGAGGGATGAGTTCACAGGTGTTTCAATGAAGGACCTAATATTCCAGGTCCCGAACTACATCCTGAAGGGTGGAAAATGCCTGTGTGTGGATTTTCTTAACGTGTGGTGGCCGTTACACACCGGCCGCCACACGGGCTTGACAGAGCTAGGTCTTGGTCCAATGGCAAGGATTAACCAAGCCGACTGGAGACCAGCTGTGCTGCACTGACCTAGTGTGCGCACACATTGCAGTGTGGGTTGGCCCGAGCTGCCCCTAGCCCCACGTCTCTTCTGGCCCCAAACTCGCGCCTCTCCTGGGCCCCGATCACATCGCTTCACGATCACTCGCTGCTCCTGCTGTACCTGCCCAAGCTCCAATCAGCAACCTGGATCTTGGTGACGTCCAATCCAGTCGCCCCCTTCGCTGCCGTCGCACTCCTGCACCAGCTCGCGCTGTACCTTGTAGCGGTACGCCGCCACACTACTCCAGGCTGCCACTCGCTCGTAAGTGAATTATCTACTTACAGACTAGGGGTCCACGGATCTATGTTTGAAAACGAATACTTTAAACAAATATTCAGAAAAGATTAGCAATTTGGGACTCTCAATGATTCAAGTACTCCTTCAAATAAAAACACATTTGTTTCTACACACGCGCATGCACGGACACACCGAAATCTGTCAAGTCACTGGTTTGCCAACATTTTAAAACTATAAAAATGTACTCATTATTTCTCATGGAGGTAATTTATAAAAGCCCTGTAAGGAGCTATCTATGAGTGGTGCTCATGGAGTAAAGATCCACGCATGCCAGTAGTCGAGGGAGTTAAAAAATGAATAATATATATTAGACTGGAAACCAAACTGAGTACAGATCTAGAGACTACTTAATCTCTCCTGGCGAGTGCATGACTGATCCCATGGCAGCCTTTGTACAGACATAGGGACTTGATTCATTCAAGATTGTAAATGCAGTCTCCATCTAGCTGGATTTTTAAAGCAGGATTTGCTCAGAAATGTATTAAACAGGAGCAGCGTAGATCAATTTTAAGCCACCATATTCTCTTTCAGATAAAACAATGGTATTGAAACATCATCCTGATAAAAGGAAAGCAGCGGGAGAACAGATAGGTGAAGGAGACAATGACTATTTTACATGTATTACAAAAGGTAAGAATTGTACTAGTGTGTGAATCGTAAGTAAACTATGTGTGCAAATGTCCTTTATTTTTTTTGTTTAAAATTAGTCTGAAGTTGATTTTTTAAAAAACCCCTGCTGTAAAGTAGAAAACTGTTAATTTATGAAAAGCTTCAAATTATATTTGAACTTTAAAAGAGATGGGGAGGGATTTAAATGCGGCTAATTTCATCTGTTGGGTAAGTTTTATCTAATGATGGGAAGGGCTGTGCACTATTTCGTTCATTAACGACATTTTTCTAATATTTCAGCCAACGAAATACTGTCAGATCCCTTGAAACGCCGAGCATTTGACAGTGTAGATCCTACGTTTGACAATGCAATACCTTCTAAAAGTGAGGCAAAAGAGAACTTCATTGAGGTGTTTTTGGCAGCTTTTGAACGGAATGCCAGGTGAGGGAGAAATCTCTAAATACTCTGCTGTGGAAAGTTTGAATGTATTGGAATCTCAGTAATGACTTGCTTTTCCATGAATAGATCATCGGCACAAGTAGGGGAGAGCAAGTTAAATTAAACAGTAACAGCCCAATCCAAAATGTGCACTTCTGAATATCAAAATATATTGCTATCACAAATCACAAATGTGCCTTTTTTTAAAATTGGAATTAAATCTTAAAGCAAGGTAGATGTTATCTCCATTTAGGTGATAACAGTAAGTTTCATTATATGTTGCATGAAGTGTTACTGTTAGAAAGTTGTGCTCTTGTTACAATTAACAGATTGTTAGCTGTTGGGACTTGCAGATTGTGTTCATAGTGGCACGTTTATTTGTTACTAATTCCTTATCACAATTTCCGAAACATTTATCCAGTTGTCGCACTGATTTGTACTCTGACTGCACCATCACAATTTCACTTATCTTGAGTTGGATACAACTGGATAAAGGCTACACGGCTGACAAGTGTGTTCCAATTTGGTCAAGCTGATTGATGACAATAGCGTTGAATTTTCTCAGTGTATTTTGGCATTTTAACGTCTAGTTTTGTACTATTCCTAATGTAAACAATAATTATTTGAGTGCATTCAGCAGATTGTTAAATGACTCCTGGACTACAGCACATTAGCCAATTGGATTAATCTATGCACATCTTGACCCAACGGCCTTAATGCAAACTTATCATTTGTGTATTCCTTCTCCTTCTAATATAGTTAATATGGGAACTTGGAATCTTCTAAGAAGTAAGCAAATTTATTTAAAGGAGCATTAAAAAAATCACGATTCTATTCCTGTTGGTATATGGAATTATGCTGCGTTTGATATTTTTGAAAAGTAATCTTTTTGGAGTTCCAGTGGGAACACTGTTGTGACTTTGTGCCTGCACCATAATCACAACTCTCCTTATTTTAGCTGTGACTGGTTGGATAACAGATGTCTTTTTAAATCCTGCAATGCAGAGCTCGGTATCAGACATGAAAATTCAGAATTAGGAGCCAGCCAGCAGCAACTTTATAACTGAGATAGCAATATGTCCAGAAGGATCTTACGACTGCCAATCTGCTCTTGAGCAGATGTGATTACATTACACTGTAATTTGATCACGTCTATAGATTCAAACAGCTTTGTTGCATTCACATAATCATGGATTAAACTGAAATGGTGTGTTAGATTTCTTAATTTCCAATGAAATACGAACTCCGATGGTAGTTTTAACTTCTTTATTTTTGGCAGAGAGCAACAAGCTGCTGGCTGATTGCCAGTTCCTTTGTCTTACTGGGACCACATGGTCAAAATGGCTGTATTTATACCGGGTTCAATTTACAGAAAAGAACTTGCCTTCTTTGACCTTATTGGCTCAATTAATAGTCTTTTAACCTTTTAATTGGCTCGCTACCCAAGGTCCTAAAATGTCAAGTTGCTGAGTTAATGCAACATGCTGAGCAGCACGTAGTAGCTTTGACTTGGGGGTCTGTGAATTTTCAACGCCTGTCTAAATGAGACTGTTTGAATACTCTATCAATCGCCCCTTTGATTCTTTCACAAACTGAGTCATAAAACTTCAAGTATCACTGGTTAAACATTCTACAAAATAATTTCATACATGTTAATAGAGTTTCCTTCTAAAATTTGTTGATGTGTTTCGCCACATGTCCGGACTAGTAGCTTCCACACAAATTTACACCAACCCGAGTTCCATTGTGGCCACAATGGAAGTCTGGTTTTAGTAGGTTAATTAACCTTATTCCAATTTAATCCAAATCAATATCTTAGTTCAACCAGTAAACAACCTTCCCTTAAGCATAACATACTCCTGTGCCACGTACAGACGGTCTGCTGGGACCTGCAAGGTGTCTCACCTGCGGGACAGCAGCTACAGCCGCCTGGTCGCAACAACATTTAATCAACATAAACAAACAATATAAAAGTAAAACAATTACAACAAATAGAATTAAACCATCCACCAATGAAGTTCCTATTGAACCTAGCCATTCAGTGGCTCCGCTCCACAAAGTGAATGATGGGGGTTGCTTAAGTTTTTCTATCTCCTTTTGGATATGCTCCGCTAAGTGGGTAATTTCTTCGGAGCTATCTGGGATATATGTGCAACACTCAGTTCCGAGTAGGGCGCAAGTACCTCCCTTTTCAGCCAGGATGTAATCAAGGGCCAGTCTATTCTGTAGGGCTACTGTGCGGATTGCTACCATTTCTGCATTGATTTTAACTAGGGCCTCTGAGGTATCATTGGCTATTCGTTCCACAACGGATGCCATGTTAATGGATTCCCTTGCCAGTTTGGCAGTCCCATACCCGGGGATCAGAATGGCAAAGAACCTCTCTGTTTCTGTGATAGCTCTCTTAGGCCGGTGTAAATGTTCCGACAGTGACTTTATATGATACATATAAGGCACAATGTAGGCCAAATAGCAGGATCCCATCCAATTCTGGGGCAGCCAAGGGTAGGCCTTGTGGCCACACACCCAATAGGTGCCATTATATGCAATGAATGTTAGCTGTTTCTTTGTCAGCAACACTCCGGGGCCTGTCCAGGTTTTTCCATCTGTTTTATTCAGAATCACCATTACGTTAAAAATTCCCACATCGGCCCAGTTTGGACGGTTCCGTGGCTTGATTATATTATAATTCCGGGAGCAGTTACTATACCCCATATTTTGGCCTCCTTTGATGTTTCTAATCAGACAGACCGATTCCCCCGGTCTTCCTATTCCCGTTGTATTAGTGATAACAAAAAATGGGGGCCGTTTGGAATTATTGTAGCACGGTTGGTATCCCCCTTCAAAGGTAGTCAGATTGTAACCTGCTGACTTCCATTTACGTGCCCAGTTTTCCGTATCCTGAAACGCATTGCCTGTTTTGTTTTGATTAATTATCCACTCAGCCATTTCCGAGATATTCAAGGGAACTGGCCTCAAGGGAATCCCTCCCTTTGAGTGAATAGGAATATGCGCACACACCCAACAACTAGAAATGTTACCTTGTTTGGCATAAATGTATGAAAAAGGTATTTACATGTAATTCCCTTGCTACCCTACTATTTCCCTTTGGTGCAGAAGGTCAGCTAGTAAGAAGTAGGCCTATGCCTAGAATACCTACAATCAATAATACAGTAAATTTATACATTTTCGCAAGAAGCAATTGTCCTTATTAGATTTCAGCTTCAGTTACGGGTGCTTGTTTAACGTGTGAAGCGTGGATCCAGGCTTTCTTTCCTTGGACTTTAACAGCTGCCTGGGTGGTCAATAACACTTGATAAGGTCCCTCCCATTTGGCACTCAAAGGTTCTTTATGCAACTTTTTCACATACACCCAGACTCCCGGGATAATGTCGTGTCCTCCTTCGGGTGGATTACCCCAAGCTGCCGATACCTGTCGGGAAACAGAACTAATAGCATTGGTTAAGTTCTGACAGTATGATAACAAAGTGTCACTCATTAAGTGAACATCAGCTTTCCGTAAATCGATAGTTCCTGGCAGCGACATGGGTCTTCCTGTTATAACTTCAAATGGGCTTAGACCTGTAGTTCTGTTCGGGGTTGCCCTAATGCTACATAGCACTATTGGTAGTGCCTGGGGCCATGGTGTTCCTTCTTGATGATATTTGGCAAGCCGTTGTTTCAAAGTTCGATTCATTCGTTCTACTTGTCCTGATGATTGTGGATGATAAGGACAGTGTAAATCCCACGTAATGTTCAGTAACCTACAGACTTCTTGGCAGACCGCACCTGTGAAGTGTGTTCCCTGATCTGAGTCAATGCTACTCGGGACTCCCCATCGGGAAATGTAATGAGTGCTTTCAATCTGCACATCTGTGTTGGTTCTTCTGGAGGAACGCCCTGTGAGGCGGCATCTTTAGCTGCCTGGTCGGCTAGGGCATTTCCCTGTGCTTCTGTGGTATTTTCCTTGGTATGGGCCTTACACTTCAGGATGGACACTTCCTGAGGTAATTGTATGGCCTCCAGTAAGTCTCGGACTTCTTTTTCATTTCGGATAGGTGTACCAGCAGCCGTGAGGAATCCTCTTTTCCGCCATAACAGACCAAAGTCGTGAGCGACTCCAAAATCATAACGTGAATCTGTGTAGACATTAGCTGTCTGTCCTTCTGCTATTCGACATGCTCCTGACAGGGCCCGTAACTCGGCCTGTTGTGCTGACATTCCTGAGGGTAAACATCCTTTTGCCACTACCTCATATAAGGTTGTAACTGCCCATCCTGCTTTTCTGGTACCATTGTCAACAAAGGAGGAACCATCTGTAAACAGGATGAGGTCTGGGTTGTGCTAAGGCTGCTTCTTCTGTTTCTTTTAAAATCTCCATGCAGTCATGCTCTTCACATTCTCCCCCCTCTTGCTCCCTCGATTCTGACATCGGGAGCATAGTTGCGGGATTAACCGGGCTGGCCCGGACGATGTGGAGATTAGGAGCTTCCAAAACTGCTGTCCAGCGGGTCCATCTTGCTGCTGTCACCTGAGACATTCTATTCATAGACAGCAAAGCGTGTACGTTGTGGGGACACTTGACAATCAGCTTTTGGTCGAGGACTAGACCCGCAGTGATCATTACCGCTCGACATGTAGCTTCCATGGCCCTTAGGCAACTTCCCCATCCGAGGGCTACCGCATCCAGTTTTGCCGAATAATAGCCAATAGGTCTTTGCCGATCCCCATGTTCTTGTGCCAGTATAGCTGTCATCTATCCTTTCTCATGAACAAACAGGGTAAATGGCTTACCACTGTCGGGGATTCCCAGAGCCGGTGCCGAACACTAAGCCTTTTTCAAACTCGGGAAGGCCTCTTGCTGCTGTTTAGTGAGGGTGATGGCTTCTTTAGAGGCACGTTTCCCCTTTAAAATATCATTCAATGGCTGAGCAAGCTGTGTGAAGGAGTCAATCCAATTTCTGTTAAAGTTACACAATCCCAAAAAAGACCTTAGTTCCTGAATAGTGGTGGGTTTTTTAGCAGCCCGAATGGCTGCAGTTCTATCCTGGGTAAGTTCTCTCTTTCCTTGTGAAATCTTTTGTCCCAGGTATACAACCTCTTCTTGGGATATTTGTGCTTTGTCGATGCTGGCTTTATGTCCTTTCAGCCGAAGGTGATCCAGCAAAGCTCGTAAATCTTGTTCATGCTGTTCTTCCGTGTTTGAAGCTAGCAAGATAACGTCTACATATTGGATGACTGTGGATGACAGGGGAGGTAATTCTCGCAAATGGCTTTGTAAAGCCATGTGGAATACCGTAGGGCTGTTGTGGAAACCCTGCGGTAACCGGGTCCAAGTATACTGTTGTCCTTGGACCGTGAAAGCAAACCATTGTCGAACCTCCAGTGCCAGAGGCACCGACCAAAATCCGTTGGCCATATCTATAACCAAGAAATATTTATGTTCCGGTTTGAGGGCATTAAAAATGGTGGAGGGATCTGCGACCAAAGGAGCTTTTTGATCAATACACTGGTTAGCTTTCCTATAATCGACAGTCAAACGCCAAGTCTCATTAGATTTCTGTACCGGCCACACGGGGCTATTGGAGGAGCTATGCGTTTTAATAAGCACCCCTTGTTTCTCCAATTGCTGAATAACCGGTAAGATTCCCGCAATGGCAGTTGGACTGATGGGATACTGTTTAGTGCATGGAGGCTTGGTCCCGGTAAATGACGCAGGCTCCATCTGGAGTAGGCCACAATCGTTCTTATCTTTAGCCCATAACAGGTGTTCCTTCAATTCTTCTTTCTTCAAAGTTCTAATTGACCATGTCACCCGACCATCCTCGAAATGCAACGATGAATCTATTTGGATTAGGACGTCCATTCCCAAAAGGGGTTGATCTACTGGGCCTATCCAGACCAGCGTGGTTAGTTCATGTGGACCCAGCCCTATAAGTACCGGTGTTGTCCTTTTTAATTTCCATTTTATGGCCCCCAACTCCATAGGCTGTACGTGCCCTACCATCCAACGGCAAAAAGTCTCCATATTGTAGGGGTAAGCATGTTAATTCCGCCCCTGTGTCTAAAAGACAGTCCACATTCTTATCACCCACCCTCACAGTTATATATAGCCCATCTCCCCTTTGTTGCATTAGTGCAAGGAGGGGGGCCAGGGTGGGCTCTAATCATTTTTTGCTATCCCAAGTAACTCCTTCTGTTGTTGTATTGTCAGTCGCTTAAATGCTTCTATGAGGTCGTTATCTTGTGACAAGCCTGGCTTGTTGGCTGAATTGTATCCCTGGCTGCGTCCTCTTCCCCAGCCACGACCTTTCTGTTTTGCCCTGCACGTCTTGGCCCAGTGACCTTCTTTCCCACAATAATGACATTTTCCGGGTAATTTTCCTAATAACTGTTTATCGGAATCCTGGGATTTCCATCCCATAGCCTGTACAGCTCGGACTTTAGCTCCCATATCCCGATCTAATTGGTTACATCGATCCACCAATGCTGCAAAGGTAGTTCCTCTACCTTCCCAGTCCGGTAACACTACCTTAAGCATTTTGGACAGTTCTGGCTTTAGACCTGCCACAAAAGCTGCTTTCAGGGGTCCAAACACTTGGTCATCCATTTCCTCATCCGTATTATTCATACCCGAATGTTCGAGCCACATGCATCTAAACCGCTCGTCATACTCCAGGACCTCCTCTGTTCCTTTCTGTTGGCAGGCTGCAATTTTTCCCCAGTCTGTCTTAGCTGGACTGAAGGCTTGCAGCCAGTGTTTAATCGCCTCCCATCCTGCGTCTAATTCTTGCTCATTCTGCCCCAAAGCTTCATCTACCTTGTCGTGCAATTTTCTTCCCTGTGTTTTTGGCACCATTATGGTCAAAATTTGCACTCCATCCCAGGGATGAAGTTGATATATATTTCTTAAGCGGTCCAATTGGTCCCACGTTTTTACTCCCCCTTTCTTTTGGATTGAGCAATTCCTTGGACCATTTATCAATTTTCTCTGGGTCTGCCGGATCATGAACTAAGTATTCTTCGTACACCCTTCTCTTTGTTTTTTTGGTTCCGCCCTCATCCGCAGTCTCTTCTGATTTGACTACAACTCGTCTTTTTTTAAACGGGGCAAAGCGCACCCCTAATTCGTCATCCTCCGACCCTGTATCGTCGGAGGATTCAGAAACCGTATCTATTCCTCGGTCGTGTCTTCGGGTTTGCACTTTTAATTTATCCAAACATGGGTACCCTGGGAATTGATCAATACATTTTCCTTTTCCTATTACTGTCTCTTGACCTAATGATTTTTTCCATTGTTTAATTTCACCTTTAAGATCTTTAACTTCCGCTTCCAGCTTTTCAAGTTCAAGCTTTTTCTGTCGCAGCTGCGCACAAACTGCTTGCAATTGATCCTTTGTACTGGTCAGTTCTCGATCATGTTGGGAACGCATTATAATTTCATTCCGCTTTCGAATCTGGCCCATAACCGCTAGGGACCATCTAGTTCGCTCTTTATTTTTCATACGGGTCGTTTTTCCCCAGACCCTTTTAATCTCGTCCAAGGACCATTGTCCTTTGGAGGTTCCGTACTTTTGTTCGATCTTAATACAGGTTTTAGATAAGTTGAATTGTTGCTCTATGTATTCTTTCAACTGTTCGAGAATTAAATCTAGCGAAACTTCAGGTGGTGCTTGCCCACCTTTAACAGTTGTAGGCAATTCTTTGCTCTTATCTCCTGCTGCCATAATTTCTTTACTGGGGTTTCGAGTCGTAGGCTTTCTAGCGATCAATAGGTCGGTGATTAATTAACTAACACACCGCCGAAGTTTAGACGTCTATGGGACCTCGAGCCGACTACCAACCGGAGGGTTCGCAAACCGGAGGCTTTCGGAATCGCGTAGGAGAGGCGAATTTAGACTTTTGACTGAGGACTTTTTTAAAAAGAGGTGTCCTTACCTCAATATGTAGGTCCGATGTCCAAAATTCAGCTTCTTTCCTCAGCGATCCTGTTCGTGACGCCAAAATTGTTAGATCTCTTAATTTCCAATGAAATACGAACTCCGATGGTCGTTTTAACTTCTTTATTTTTGGCAGAGAGCAACAAGCTGCTGGCTGATTGCCAGTTCCTTTGTCTTACTGGGACCACATGGTCAAAATGGCTGTATTTATACCGGGTTCAATTTACAGAAAAGAACTCGCCGCCTTTGACCTTATTGGCTCAATTAATAGTCTTTTAACCTTTTAATTGGCTCGCTACCCAAGGTCCTAAAATGTCAAGTTGATTGATGAGTTAATGCAACATGCTGAGCAGCACGTAGTAGCTTTAACTTGGGGGTCTGTGAATTTTCAACGCCTGTCTAAATGAGCCTGTTTGAATACTCTATCATGGTGTAAATGGAATGTTGCAACCATAGAGCTAGTACTACAATGTTTGCTAGTTTGTGGGGGGCGGGTGGGGTGAGGTAGAATGCTAATTGACCCAGTTACCTAGACTCTTAATCTCGGCTCCATCCTTTCAGTGTGGGGTAGTTTGCTCTTCACCCCTCCCAAAAAAAAACCAAAACTGCCTCCCTGGGCCTCTACTGCTATTAAACTCACTGGCTTATAATTAATTTGTTTGTCCCTTTCTCTATTTTTGAATAACTTATAACATTTGATACCATGCATTGTGCAAAGTCCAGTTTTACTCCACACCAGCCAGATTTCTGAACTCTGTCCATGTATTTTAAAGAGATGTTTTAGTAAACCTAATGATTCACATGTACCTTATTCAGTGTATTTTTCTCATTTTGGATTTAGCTTCTGCAGGCGCAGTTGTTCAACTGCACATTGTTGAATGTGGTTTAATACTGCTTCCTTAAAAATACTAGTATCTATTTTTGTTTTTTTTGTAGTATATGAGATTTGTCTTGCATTGTGCTTTGCCAACATTTAATTAAGAAAATTACAAATGTTATTCTTAGGTGGTCCAAAAAGAAACATGTCCCAAAGCTGGGCAACTTGGAATCTTCGATCGAAGAAGTAGACTCTTTTTATTCATTCTGGTGAGTTTATTTTGTTTCCTAGTGCATTGTATTTTAGATGTGAATTAGTATTTATCTACTGCTACAACAATAACACCAGCTTACATTTATACTGTACCTTTTAAGGTACAAAATGTCCCATGGCATTTTATAGCATTTTAGAAAAAGGAATGAGAAGTTTTTTAAGGGGGTGGAAAAGAGTTAGTGAGTGAGATGCAGGGTCTCAGAAGGGAGTTCAAGAGAGCAAAGCATGGGTTGCTGAAAAACCTGCCACCAATGATGGGATGCCCAGGAGCTTAGCGTAGGTAGATTACAACCCTCTCATTTTAATAATTTAATGTAAGCCCCACTAATCGATCTTCAACCCATTGCTCTGCACTTTTTTTTTTTTCACCCATTTTCTTCCTCTCCCTTCCTCTTCTGAAGGTATTGGCAAATTACAGCTGATAGGTAATGAAGGGCAACTAGAACCTAGGTGGTCCTTATTCGTGCTTGAACTTTGACAGTGAGCAATAGTAGTTACTAGAGTCTGTGCCTGATAATTTAGACATTATTTGCTCTCTCAAAATTTGAGCCTGTAAATGCCCTTGCAATGTATTTGCTTCATGGGTTCTTTGCTTAAGAATTCCTAGCAATACATTGCGATTAAGAACTAGATGGTTTATTAAAAAAGTTTAACAATCAAACTACGCATTACCAGTTTATCCACTAGGCTCACAACTGCATACCTCATTGTGGATGACCTGGGCCCAACTGACTGGGGTTTTATTGAGTCTTGTGAACATCACGTGACTGGCTAAGCCACTCACAATGCAACAGCTCTATACACTGTAAGCACACTCACAGGTGCATATATTACTGTCCTCATCTGGCATCCACACACATACTTCTGGCTGCACGGCCCATTTGGAGAGGGGAGGGGGAGGTGGGGTGAGTCACTGGCTGTGAGGCCCATGGCGGGGCGGGGGGGGGGGGTCACTCTGGCTGCCTGCCTCTCTTCCGTGGCCCTGTGAGGAGCACGTAGTGTCTTCCGGAACACTTGAGGCCTTCTGCGACTGGTGGGCACCACGGGGACTGGTGTGTTTGATGGACACAGGCAATAATATTAAGTTAGAAGTTTCCTTTGTTTTATGACTTAGTTTTCTGTTAGTTGTGCCCCTTTAAAAGAGGACACTTTTGTTTGATGACACTGGAGCAACCCAATATCTCCTTATCGTTTATTTAAGAAAAGGCATACTTCTGGCTGGAATTGTGACAGGGAACCTTGTCTGATTTTCCATGCAGCTGAGGTCAGCTTACTCAGCACAGCCCAGAACCTGGGACTTTCCTGATCTTTATTGCTAAGCTTACTTACCGGGTAAGCTTGCTGCGTTATCAAAAAACACTTCCCTTCTCTTTTAAGCAGTCAACCAGATAATTGTCATGCACTTTGTCTTTCAAGCTTAGCTATTACCAAGGGAATCAGCAAGATAATTGGAAATTGTCCATACCTAGATGGATTCTAATCATTTTTTGGTGTTAATTAACAGCATCATACATTTGGCATTAAAATTACTATGAAAGAATAATTTAATAAATTATCAAATCTACACACCTTATTTCAGTGCAGATGTCTTGAAAATTATCCTCTTAATCTAGATGTCAGGTTTGACTCAGCAGGTAGCACTCTCGCCTCTAAGTCAGAAGGTTGTGGGTTAAAGCCCCACTCCAGAAACTTGAGCACATAATCTAGATTGACACTTTAGTGCAGTGCTGAGAGAGTCCTGCACTGTTATAGGTGCCATCTGTCAGATAAAATGTTAAAACTCTGAGTCTGTTCTCAGGTGGATGTAAAAGATCCCATTGCACTATTTGAAAAAGAGTGGGAAGTTCTCCCAGTGTCCTGGTAAACATTTCTTCCTCAACTAACATCACAAATAACAGATTGCCTGGTCATTTACCTTATAGTAACAGGGTGCTGTGTGCAAATTGGCTGCTGTGTTTTCCTAAATTGGAAGAGTGGCTGTACTTCAAAATGACTGCATTGGCTGTAATCATGAAAGGCACCGTATACATGCAAATTTTTAGTTCTTTCATTATGTTGCATGTTTCATAGAATCATACAATAGTACAGCACAGTAGGAGGCCATTCGGCCCATCGAGTCTGCACTGGCTCTTGGGAAGAGCATTCTATTGAATCCCACTCTCTGGCTCTTGCCCCATAGCCCTACACTTTATCCTCCTTCAAGTATTTATCCAATTCCCTTTCAAAAGCTCCTATTGAATCTGTTTCCCCCACCCGCTCAGGCAGTACATTCCAAATCCTAGCCATTCATTGAGTAAAAAAGCTTTTCCTCACTACGCCTCTGGTTCTTTAGCCAATCACCTTAAATCTGTGCCTTCTGATTATCGACCCTTCAGCCATTGGAAACCGTTTCTCTTTATTTACTCTATCTTCATGATTTTGAACATAAACCTCTATCATATCTCCTCTTGGCCTTCTCTACTCGAAGGAGAACAACTCCAGCTTCTCCAGTTTATCCACGTAACTGTACTCCCTCCTCCCGGGAACCATTCTAGTAAATCTCTTCTGTAATCTTCTCTCCAAAGCCTTTGCATCCTTCCTAGAGTGTGGACAAAATTCCAAATGCTTCTAAGTGATGTTTTGTAAATTGTGGCAGCTATTTGAGCAATGAGCTGATGATGCTGATCACACAATCACAACATTGACTTGTAGCATGACATCATGCTATTGAACAGTAATCACTGGATGGCATTTTAAGGTTGGCAGCATAATGTGGAAACCAATGAAATCAAAAACAACCCCAAAATAGTAAGTTTAGGGCTAGTACATTTCAATGGAATCTGGAAAACTTGCAAATGCACACAATTCTATGGTTCCACTGATTGTGGAATAACATTATAAAGAGGACCAATGTGTAAGTTTAGCTTTTAGATGAGATGCAAGATTACCTGTAGTTCTCAGAGTTAAGCTTATTCTTGTAAGTACCAGAGATTTATCATCAGCATATAATGACAATAACTGAATGTGTTGAATCCTGAATATTGCAAATTCAGGGATTGGGCAATTTTTTCCCCCCCAAAGGAAAATTGATTCCCAAACAAATACTGCAATGTTTTTCTTCGCCATATCGCTTCCTCTCTTTCTTTTTAATGCAAGAATAATTGAATTCTTCTGCATGTTCTGAAGCTATTGTGTTTCTGTTAGTAAGAGGTGTGCTTGTTGTAGGGGTAAGACTTTAGCTAAGGAGCTTAGTATCTGTCTGTCTATCTTCCTCTCCTCTCTCCACATGGTATATCAGGTGTCATTGATATAATAGGTCGCACATTTGCCTTCCAGTCAGAAGTTTGTGGTTTCAAACTCCACTCCAACATGTAATCTGGCTGATGCTTCAGTGTAATACTCTGAATGTTTCATTGCTGAAGGTGTTATCTTTTGGACTGTGGCCCCTAGCTGTTCAGTTAGCCATAAACGACGAATAGTGTCCTGACCAACATTCTTCCTGGGACCTTGTGTGCAAACTGGCTTCTGCATTTGCCTATGTAATAAGTAATTCATTAGTTGTGGAATGCTTTAAGACATCTGCAGATGTGCTAAGCTGCCATGTAGATGCAAGTTTGTTCTTTTTGGTCCGGACTGCCGATGTGCCAAGTGAATTTCAGAGTGTTGTCATTGATACTTGAATGTGCAGTTGGGGGTATTCAGCTGTGGTTGAGTTTCTATTTATTCAACATGATCTTGTCATTTTGCAATATCTTGTCATGTATTTGCTCAATTTGTTTTTCCTCTGTTTCATTGCTAATGCTCAAGTCCGTTATGTTTAGGTATAACTTTGACTCTTGGCGGGAATTTTCTTACTTGGACGAAGAAGAAAAAGAAAAAGCGGAGTGGTAGGTAATCTTTCACTCTTATCCTTTGGTTTTATTCAATATTTTTTGAAAGCCTTTGGCATAATTATATTTCTTGCAGAAACATTGCATGTGAATTCTCCTCTGGACAGACCTATTTGTTCACCAAAAATGCAACTCTGACAACTGAAGCTTCAATGCTATCCGTTCATACAAATGAAACAGTTAGAATATTTTTAAAAAATGAGGTGGAAAGGAATGCCTTGGCTTGCCCACATTGAAGGAAGCAATATCCTGGATAGACCAGCTCTCTCCACCCCACGCCCCCACCAAAATAAAAAACCTGTAGTCACTGGCTCGTGCTGGTTTTTTTTTTGACGGCTAAGTGCATGTTCTTCCTAAATGGCCATTCTGTGTGCGTGACGTTAGATAGCAAGTTTAGCAGGCTGGTTGAGTGTGGGATCATCCGAGCAAGATCCAGTCAGCAGCAGAGCTGGTATCCACATGCGCTCACTTGTAGTAGGAATTGCTGGGTACAGATCAGGAACATTAATCCTAGCTGCCTGTGTGTGGGTTTCTCCTCCTCCTCCTCCCTGCCAGTCTCTGCAGAGGCTGAGTCCAACTCTGGAGCCTCTGCCAAAGTGTCGGCTCTGTTCAACTAATTTTGCATGGACTAGGATCTGAAACTTGGATCTAATCTGTACATAATACAAAGATGTACACACTGGGTGAGTTCATACTTTTATTAATTAATATTTCAGTTTCAACCTTTATCATAGTGTTGCAATTACAGGTGACACATTATTGTGAACATTGACTTTTGAAAAGATTGGAAATTTGCCAAGTTAGAATTGTATGCATAAACAGGAGTCATTCCAATCAATGGCACTGTGCGTTAGAGCACCATTATGCCACCCCAAGCCTGATTTAGACTTGGCTCAATCCTGTTCCTTGCAAAATAATTGACCGGAATTTGTGGTTAGTGGCGAAGTGAAGGAATTCACCTCTGGCCTCAAAGTATGCTTCGCACCAGGATCTCGGATCCCTGTGTCAAGAACTTTGAGTTTTCCAACATTCAATTCAGATCAACAGAGGTTGGTGGGGATCCCCGAGTGCAAACTGCTGTGACGTCAACAAGCTGTCTAGGCAGCTTGTCAAACTGCAGAATTCCCACAGACAGCGAACAAGGAAGTGAGTAAGCTCTTAAAATTGTTACTTTTAAAAAATGTTAAGAGAAAAATAAAGATTGGGGATTGGGGATCTCGTATGGGGAAATGGCAAACCTGAAATAAAGATGAACAATTCTTAATTTGAAATTTTATTAACATGGATAAATTTCATCTACTGCATGAAATTAAAATTAGTTTTTCAGGCCCTTAACCATTGTTTAGCAGTCAATATGCTGTTAAAATCCCAGGTACACCTAATCCCTTTAGGTCTAGTTTTTAGTGGGGAATTTAACAGGGTAATTACTGCTGAAGTTTTCATCGGTTTCCCTGATTCCCTGTCCGAAATCACTCAAGGATCAAAGAGCATCAGTAATCTAGTCTTAATGCTCTTCGTGATTTTTCTCTCTGCAGCCGAGATGAGAGAAGGTGGATTGAGAAGCAGAACAGAGCAGCTCGGGCACAAAGAAAAAAAGAAGAAATGAATAGGATAAGGACACTAGTTGGTAAGTTGAGATGATTTTTGAAAACTTCTTTAAGCTCCTGTTAATTTGTAGTTGCTTTGAAATTGAACTATGTTAATTTCATTTATTTCAAGCACAACATGTTTCCTGTACTGTTTATTTAAATTGTTTCATTTGAATTACTGGTTAATTTCAAGCAATAAGTAATTTGGGAGTTAATAGTAGTCTGTATATTTTGTAAGACAAAGATAGTGCAGGCTTACGATTTCCCCTCTGCCCCCTACTGTTCACCATCATAATTTCAGTTGCACTACCGTGGAGATGTGTTCAGTGGAGGCCAGATGGGACAGAAGGAAAAATTGGTGGCTTTGCAATTAGTGCATGTGCGCATCAGCAACAAAGACCTAAAATAAGAAATGGGTGAACATTAAGAGCCTTCATCTTATCCACATGAATGAGCTGAGTAGCTTTTCAATTATCTATAATGTGACTCTGCGAGCTTCATCATCAAGGCAGCCTTTGACTGAGTGTGGTGTTAAGGAACCCTAGTAAAATTGAAGAAATTGGGAATCAGGAAAGACTCACCACTGGCTAGAGTCATACCCAGCACAAAGGATGATGGCTGTGGTTGCTGGAGGCCAATCACCTCAGCCCCAGAACATCGCAGCAGGAGTTCCTCAGGGCAGTGTTCTAGGCCCAACCATCTTCAGCTGTTTCATCAATGACCTTCCCTGCATCATGAGGTCAGAAGTGGGGATGTTTGCTGATGATTGCACAGTGTTCAGTTCCATTCGCAACACCTCAGCTAATAAAGCAGTCCGGGGCTGCACGCAGCAAGACCTGGATAGCATTCAGACTTGGGCTGGTAAGTGGCAAGTAATAGTCGTGGTGCTATACATTGCCAGGCAATGACCATCTGAAACAAGAGAGTCTAACCACCTTCCATTTACATTCAACGGCATTACCATCGTTGAATCCCCCACCATCAATATCCTGGGGTTACCATTGACCAGAAACTTAATTGGACCAACCACATAAATACTGTGGCTACAAAAGCAGGTCAGAAGCTGGGTATTCTGCGGCGAGTGACTCACCTCTGACTCCAGAAAGCCTTTCCACCACCTACAAGACAAATCGGGAGTGTGGTAGAATACTCTCCACTTGCCTGGACGAGTGCAGCTCTAGTAACACAAGAAGCTTGATACTATCCAGGACAAAGCAGCCCACTTGATGAGCATTCCATCCAGCACCTTAAACATTCATTCCCTCCACCACTGGCGGACCGTGGCTGCAGTGTGCACCATCTACAAGATACACTGCAGCAAGTCGCCACTGCTTCTTCGACAGCATCTCCCAAACCCGCGGCCTCTACCGCCTAGAAGGATAAGGGCAGCAGGTGCATGAGAACACCATCACCTCCAAGTTACGCACCATCCTGACTTGGAAATATATTGCCGTTCGTCGTCGCTGGATCAAAATCCTGGAACTTTCTCCCTAACAGCACTGTGGGAGTACCTTCACCACACGGACTGCAGCGGTTCAAGAAGTCAGCTTATGACCTCTCCAGGGCAATTGGGGATGGGCAATAAATGCTGGCCTTGCCAATGATGCCCACATCCTGTGAATGAATAAATAAGAAAAAAAAACTTGTAATGTGAATAAGTATAGTGAAATAAGACATGGTTTGCTCTAGATTGAGAAAGGACTAGAACTAGTCAAACACTAATCTATATACAAACTTTTGTACATATGTGTATATGTACTAACGGTGGATAGCAGATTTTGGGACTGCAGCTGACAGCTCTTCAGCAACTGGAGTATTGTTTGTATTGCACCAGTCGTGGGGACCTGTCCTTCGGTGTTCAACAAATCTATGATTGAACATAAACAAAGAATAAGGATAATTTTGTAGTCTCTGGCAGTCAATGATTTGATTAGTCCTCAGAATAATAAATATAATACTAGAACGACCTGCAGTATATTAAAATCTTGTTTCTAAAGGAATGTTTCCTTGTAGTAATAAGGTAGGGAAGGACAGGGTTCAGGAAACATACATACAATAGTACTGGGTGTCGGCTTGACTTAGTCAGTAGTACTTTTGTCTCGGAGTTAGAAATGTGTAGGTTCAAACCCTACTCCAGGACTTTAGCACATCTCGGCTGATACTTCAATGGAGTAAAGTGTCTGTTGTATTGTTGGAGGTGCCTTCCTTCATATGAGATATTAAATGGTCTGTTCAAATGGCGTAAAAGGTACCATGGCATTATTTGATGAAGATTCGGGAGTTCCCCTGGTGTCTTGGTCGTCAACATTCCTACCTCGATCAGTGTCACCCGAAGCAGTTTAGCTGACCATAGGACCTTGCTGATCATGGGACCTTAACTGATGCGTTTACACTGCAATTACAAACAATTCATGAACGTGAAGCCTTTCAGGATGTGATGTGCTATGCAAAAGTCCCTTTGTACTGAAATTAATATGTAATATTAGTAAAATTATTATTTCTGTGACAGCAATTTACTGCAGTGCATATACTTGATATATCATAACAAATGCGTTCACTTCAGATGATTAAAAGGAAATGGACAGCCATATAACAATTTCACCCATTTTAGAATCGCAGATTGGTATAGCGCAGAGAGAAGGTTCATTGAACCCATGAAGTCAGTGTCTTCACATGGCCTAGTCTAAACGCATTGCTGCACACTACCCTTGCCTTTAATATTCTTCTTGTTCAAATAACTAATTCCCTTTTAAAATAATTTATAGATACCTGCCTGTTTTCTTGCCTTTGTTGTGTTTAATTCTGATGAGTGTTGGTCTGTACATCTATCACACAGGAAGGTATGTTGTCAATATATGCCAATGAATTTCTGTAGCATAAAACCTCCTTGCAGTGCTGAAATACAGGATTTTATGTAGTGATTTGCTTGACAGACACTGCATACAGCTGTGACCCTAGAATAAAAAAGTTTAAAGAAGAAGAAAAGGCAAGGAAAGAAGCAGAAAAGAAGGCAAAGGCTGAAGCAAAAAGAAAAGAACAAGAACAAAAAGAGAAAGTAAGGATTAAAAACTGGTAATGTCTATCTGGTTTAATTTTGAATGTGTTATAATTTGATTTCTGCTGGAATAATTTAAAAAGGGATGTCATGTGGGAACAACACACCCTACCAGAATTGTCAGCTGCAGGAAGGCATTTGTGTGCAGTTCTGGTCACCCCATTCCAGGAAAGATGTGATTGAACTGGAAAGGGTGCAGAGGAGATTTACAGGAATGTTGCCTGGACTGGAGAATTTTGGCTGAGGTAAGATTGGAGAGGCTGGGTTTGTTTTCTTTGGAACACAGGAGGCGAAGGGGAGACCTGATTGAGGTGTATAAAATTATGAGGGGCTGGATAGAGTGGATAGGAAGGAGCCGTTTCCCTTGGCAGAGGGGACAACAACCAGAGGGCATAGATTTAAAGTATTAGGGGGAGGAGGTTTAAAGGAGATATGAGGGGAAATGTTTTCACCCAGAGGATGGTGGGGGTCTGGAACTCACTGCCTGAAAGGGTGGTAGAGGTAGGAACCCTCACCACATTTAAAAGATACTTGGATGTGCACTTAAAGTGCCATAACCTACTGGGCTACAGACCAAGAGCTAGAAAGTGGGTTTGGGCTGGGTAGCTCTTAGTCAGCCGGCGCAGACACGATGGACCGAATTGGCCTCCTTCCGTGCTGTACATTTCTATGATTCTATTTCCTCTACTGGTGCCATCCGACAGGATGTAACATTATGTGGGTTGTGCCAAAGATTTCAAATTGGATCAAAAATGACTTGAAACTACAGCTCCCCTTTGTGGCCATTAAAATGCCCTCGGCTTGTCATGGGAACCTTTATGCTTCAACTACCAAACTGGCTGAGAAATATATCGGAAGGCAGGGGGAGGCATTGTCAACATTGTCTTCACAGAGATCCAAGACAATGCGCCCAAGTTTCGGGCCGCGCCTAGAACGGCGCAGCCCCGACCTGGACGCCCGTTTTTCGCACCCGAAAGTGTGCTAAAAAAATACCTGCGGATTCTCCGTCTCCCTGCAGGTCCTATGCAGCTCGGCGCGATGCAGCACGAGCTGTGGGGGCGGAGCCAGGTCCCTGTGCTGAAATCAGTGCCTGGACCTCTGCACAGGCGCGTTACAGTGGGCGGCAAGTGCAGTAGCTCCAGGCGCCCGAAACTGTGTGGGAGGGGCCCGAAGCACGCAGCCCCTAGCCCTGGCCGAATGGGCTCACTGGGGCGGCGTGGATCAGGCTGCATCTCCCTCGTCCAGCTCCTGCTCTGGCTCCAGCTGGCTCTCTCAACCCCCCCCACTCCCGCTCTGACGACCCCAAGCTCCCGTTCCGACCCCCCAAGCTCCTGCTCCGCTCCCCGGACCCCCCCCAGCTCCCGCACCGACGACCCCCCCCCACCCCAGCTCCGGCTTCCCCCGGCCACCTACCTAACTCCTTTGGCGGGGCCCGCCCGCCCAGCATCTTGCTGGGGGTGGGCCTGGCTTCTTCATGTCAGCTGGGCCCATTCAACCTCCTCCCTCTCCAGTCCCCCTCCCTCCCCTCTCCCCTCCCTCCCTCCCTCCCTCCCCTCTCCCCCTCCCTCCCCTCTCCCCTCCCCTCCCTCCCTCCCTCCCTCCCCTCCCTCCCTCCCTCCCTCCCTCTCTTCCCCCTCACCCCCCCCCTCCCTCTCCTCCCTCCCTCCCTCTCTTCCCCCTCACCCCCCCCCTCCCTCTCCTCTCCCTCCCTTTCGTCTTTCCCCCCCCCCCTTCTCGCTGACGGACAGAGAGAGTGACACTGACAGACAGTGAGAGAGACACACACACACTGGGGGGGGCCCCGTCCCAGCATACTGTTGGAGGGCTCCCGGTGCTGCAGTCAGTGAGTAGAAATTTTTTTATTTATTGATTTTTAATTTTTTTTAATTTTTAAATTTTTTTTGATTGATTTATTGGTTGATTTATTGATGTAGTTATCATTTATTATTGATGATGGCTCTATTTGTAAAACTGAAGTGTTTAATGTTTGTAAACTTCCCTTTAAAACCCCCCCCCCCCAATTCCCTACGCCTGATTTGTAACCTACGCCTGATTTTCTAAGTGTAGGCAAGGTTTTTCTGAGCGTACAAAAATCTACACTTACTCCATTCTAAGTTAGTTTGGAGTAAGTTTTCACTGCCTAAACTTTCAAAACGGACACGCCCCCTTTTGGGAAAAAAAAAATCTGTTCCAAACTGAAACTGTTCTAATTGACTAGAACTGGAGCAAATTAAATGCTGAGAATTGCAATTTCTAAGATACTCCATTCTAAACCAGTTGCTCCAAAAAAACAGGAGCAACTCAGGCCAAAACTTGGGCCCATTATTAGCATCGGATGTTTTGTTATTTTCTACACCAGTAACAACTTGCACGTGACATGATGTGCCAATAGTTTTTAATTAAATCCCAAATGAGAGACTCCAGTGAAACATCTCATGGTGCTGGCAGATGTAGTTTGGATCTTGGAAGAAGGCTTTTGATGTTGGAGAGCTGTGGCCAGGCAAAAAGGGGTTTAGGAAGAGAATTGCAGAGTGTAGGGCCACAATGGCTGACGACTCTGCCACTGCTGATTGAGAAGAGGGAGAACATACACAGAAGCCCAGACTCCGAAATGTTGGGACGTAGGGCAGAAAGAAATTGCTGAGGTGGGTTGAAGCAAGGCCAGGGAAGGATTTGTAAACCAGGATTAGGATTATAAAATAAAAACAGAAAATGCTGGAAAACACTCAGCAGGTCAGGCAGCATTTGTGGAGAGAGAAACAGTTAACGTTTCAAGTCGATGACCTCTCATTAGAACACAATTACGATTACAATGTAGAGAAGTGTAAGGTAATGTATTTTTGAAAGAAAAGCAGAAAATTGGATTATAGAATTGATGCAAGAATGCTGAAGAATGGATAGGAACAAGAGAACTCTGAAAGTGTGGGTGCAGGTTGATGGCCATACAAAAGCCAATAGTATTTTGGGTTTGGGCATGGAGTACAGGGTAAAGATGCAATAATTTTGTACAAATCTTGGTTAGCTCACAGAGTACTGAGTAGTTTTAGATGTTTCATTATACAAAGGATATTCAACTCCTAGGATATTCTAGTGAACATCGATTCACTAGAATATCACGGATGAGAAACTCTAATTACGAGGAGGGATTGGAGCAGAGAAGGCGAAGAAGGGATTTGAGGTTTTTAAGATTATAAAGCGTTTGATCAGGTAAACAGGTAAAACTATTTCTCCTGGTTAGAAAATCAGGGACATGGGGTTATCAATTTAAAATAGTCACTGAGATTGAAGGGCGAGGTTTTAATCAGAGATTTATTGGAGCATGGGATGCTTTGCCACAGGAAGTAGCTGAAGCAGAGCTCATTGACATATTTTAAAGGAAGATTAGATAAACATTTCAAACAGGAAAATGCAGGGCTATATGGGCAGCAGGATTCATTTTGGATTGCTGTAACAAAGAGCCAGCACACGATGGGCTAAAAGGCCACCTCTTTGCTATAAATGTGTACAGTTGTAACTCAGAACGCAGTAAGGACACTGAGGTAGTCCAGACCCAGACCCGATCAGTTTGCAATATAAACTGTCAAGCTCTAATGACAGAGAATAAAAACAGAAAATGCTGGAAATCTCAGCGGGTCAGGTAGCATCTGTGGAGAGGAAGCAGAGTTAACGTTTCGGGTCGATGACCCTTCATCAGAACTGGAGTGTTCGGAAAGAACAGATTCTTAAGAAACACAAAGGGGGAGTGACAGAGAGCCTTTGAATGAATAAATGGTTACATTTTACAGATTATCCATTATACTATGCCTTCAATCTGGCCACTAATTAGTTCATTGTCATTTGGCATTGAAAAGAATAGACTTTTGTGGCTCAAGCCATTTGAGCCATGAACCCAAATGGGTTCCTCTTGGTAAAAACATGTTCTCGAGAGAGAGAGTTTGCGCATCATTATCCAGACTTGTAAACCAGTCAGAGTCAGAGGCGAGCTAACACCTTTGTTGCTCCGTCTTCTGGTGGCACATCTAGCCCTCAGAACCAGGGAAGTTGAGCACATAATCTAGGCTGAAGGAGTGCTGCACTTTTGGAGGTGCCATCTTTCAGATGAGACATCTGCCCTGTAACGTGGACGTAAAAGATCCTATAGCACTATTTGAAGTAGGGGAGTTCTCCAAGGTGTCCTTGACAATATGCATCCCTCAACCAGCATCACTTAAAACAGATTATCTAGTCATTATCACATTGCTGTTTGTGGGACCCTGAAGTGCACAAATGGGCTGTCATGCTTCCCTATATTACAATAGTGACTGCACTTCAAAAGTACTTAATTGGCAGTAAAGTGCCTTGGGATATCTTGGTCATGAAAAGCACTATATAAATGCAAGTTTTTTTCATTCTTTAGTGCTGATCAATATTGTAAATCTGTGAACTTGACTTAGGTCATCACAGATGTATAGGTGAAGGATATCCTGTAAAAACATAGTAATTTTGCTTGAAATGGCCCTCTACAAGCTGAGGAGTATTATACCACTGGTTGCATTGAGAGAGAACGGAGTAGAAAAGGAAACTGGTTCCAGTCACTGCACCTGAATAAATGCTGAAAATAAAACATGCTCAATAACAAATTATATCTAGCACTCTAGTAAACTTTAAAAGAGTAATTTAAAATTATTTTTATCTTCTAACATTTACAAAATTAGAAATTTTCTGACAACTAATAGTGGAATATTTCAAAATACATGATTTAATTCCCTGTGTTTTTATGTGTTATTTAATTTTATATTTTATATTAAACTGTGATATCGTGTACAGGAATCCAAAATGCACCAGCAAATTTTACTTACACAAACCACTTTACCTCAGCATTAATTTTATGCTCTATTTTAGAAAGTAGGTTAAAATACTTCCGTTCTTTTTTTGTTTTATCTTTTTTTAAAAAAAAAAGCAAAAACAGGCTGAATTAGAAGTTGCCCGATTGGCCAAAGAGAAAGAAGAAGAAGAAGCCAGACAGCAAGCCTTGCAAACAAAGAAGGAGAAGGAAATCCAGAAGAAAGCAATTAAGAAAGAAAGGCAGAAGCTGCGGACCGTCTGTAAGGTGTGAGGAACTATTATTTTAGTTGGTGGGACTGGTCATTTCTGGGGATTTCACCATGAGTATAAAGATACATTTTCTGCCTGCCTGAAAATTAATAGATGGAAAATCATGGCCTGAATCCTTGCTTTCCTGACTTACATTCCTGGCAGCCAAGGCTCTGTAGCGGGAGTAGGCTAACAGAAATGTTACCCTATAATTTCCACAGCATGGTGACCATGAGGAGTTTTTTTAAAAATCTGAAATAATTACTTTTTTGTATAAGTGACATCTTGGTAAACTTGGTTAGGTATTCTAGTGGTGAGATTGACATGCACTTTATCAAATACCCTTCGAAGTGCAAGCAACAGTTGAAGCCTGCTGTATACACTGAGCGAACATCAAATTTTATTTCTTCAGTTCCTGCCTTCCAGCCCCAAAGAAAAACAATTGCTCTTATTTGATGAAGAGCCAAACAAAATATATTTAATCTTTATACTTTATAGATTAATACTTTGCCTGTTACTGTCCCTGGTCTTTGTCATCAGGACACAATTGAACAACTTGTTTGTCTTGCTGTTTTCTTTTCCAAAGTTATCCCTCCTGCTGTCCATTTGCTAATGAATAGCTCACTGATTTAACCATAAATCCATTTCCTCAATTCCCTCCATAAATATTATTCCAATTTCCTAAGTGTATATTATTGCCTGTTAGAATTATTCCTAGCAGCCTGTATGTGTCGATCTTTTGACGATTGTGCTCTGCTTTGCAGGTCATTTTCCCCATCCCTCCTCTTGAAAGTTTTTATTGCCTCCAGGCTGCTATTCTCTCATATTTTCTACGACTCTCCAGATGTTCCCATGTTGGTATCAATTGCACAATGGCTGAATCAGCTACTGCGGTGTTTGTGATGTGATATGCCTACATTCCGTCATTAAACATAATATATCATCTACAATTACAGCTGGCAAATTGTGAAACAAGATATTTCAAACCTAACTAATGCATTGTGAAACAACATTAACTGTTATTTAAAAGTCAGGACCAGTTTGAAGGGTTTTGATGATCTAAATGGAGGAAGACTATTTTGTCTGGATAGTCACTTTATGATAGCTGAGTGGGACAAACCTGTACAGTAAAATCTGTGTCAAATGATTTCCATGCACCATTTTCTATGCATTTTAGTTCAGGCATCTCATTCAAGATATTTTTTAGGGCTCTTTCTCCAGCTCACTATTCCACTTCTTGCCCCTCCCCCGCCATTCCAAGCTCAACTCATGAGACACACCTCTGCTCTCTTGATATTCTCCTCACTCGACTCCCGACCATGCAGCTAGTCCTGGCTCCCGTGCTAGCAGATATTGTCACTGGTTTCCTTTCCTCTGGCGCTATTCTCCACCCCTTCAGAACTAATATTGCATCACCACCCCGCTCAAACTGACCCACTTTTGACTCATCGTTCTATTCAACTACCACCACCGTTCTCTTTAAGCGGCTGTGTAGTGCTCCAGAGATCCTGCTCAGCTGGCTTTTCAATGCAAAAACCGTGCATGCGGAGTATTTTGAATGGCCCGCACGGTGCCAAAAAAAATTAGAGGGAAAATTGACTACCACCCCATCTCCAATCTCGCTTTTCTCTCAAGTTCTCGAATGTGTTATTGCTTTCCAGCTCCATGTACATCTCTCTAATCCAACTTCCACCCTTATCACAAGCACTGAAACAGCCCTATCCAAAGTCATGAACACCCTCCTTTATGATTGTTAGTATCATGCATTATCCCTCCTTGACCTTTCTGCAATGTTCATTATGATTTGACCATTGCATCCTGCATAAATGTTGTCCATAAGACTGCCCTTTTATGGTTGATATCTGGAAGCGATTGTATTTGGCTCCCGTTTAAAAACTCTACTCCCATCACTGACTCCGTCCCCCTCTCCCGCTGTGCTCTCGGGCTAAACCAGAGTGTTCAAAATCTTAGTGTCCTGTAAAGCCATGAGCTGAGCTTTAAACCTCTCGTCCTTGATTATCACTAAGGCTGCATACTTCCACATCTGCAACAATCTCCACCTCCACCCCACCTCTGCCACCTGCCACTGAAACCCTTCTATCTTCCTTTGTCACGTGTGGATTTGACTACTGCAACACTCCCCTTTCTAGCCTCCGACTCACTGCCCTCCATATACTCCAACTTGTCCAAAACTCCTGTCTGCGCTCGCCCACCTCACTGCCCTCTACACAATCAATTGAAAATGCTCATCCCCATCTAGAAGACCCTTCATTGCCTGCCCCACTCTGTGGACTCGGATGGAATATAAACACCAGCATAGACTAGTTGGGCTGAATGGCCTGTTTCTATGCTGCATATTCTATATAATATTTGCAATCTGCTCCAGCTCTATATTCCCTCATGAATGTTGTAACTCCCGTCTTCTGTACATCTTTCCCTTCACCTGATTATCCTTCAGTCGCTTCATTCCTACTTTTTGAAACTCCCTCACTGCCTCTGCAGCTCTCTCTCTGTCTATTAAAACCTTCACAAAATCTATCTCTTCCACGTGGCCTTCAATCACTCCTCCTGAACTCTTCCTTCATTGCTCAGCATCTATTTTAATTGTGTGTATTTGTGAATTATCTTGAACATGTCTTTATGGTGTATAAGTGCAAGTCGTAATTGCTGTGGATTAGAGAAGCCTTTTATTCCAGCTTGTCTTTTCTTGCATGGGAATTTTTGGCAACAGCAAAAGGTTGTTTGTCCAAACATGTCCAACCCCTCCCAGTCACTTTCTCATCAACTCACCATATCTCAATCTCTGTTCTCTCCAGACATGCATCAACTTTTCTCTTGAGCTCATTTACACTGTCAGCATCAATACCTCCCCTGCTAACTTATTGTACAGCTCTTACCCCAGTGTAAAAAAAAGTGACTTCTCTTCCTTATTTTTTAAAATTGTGTTTAGGCCCTTCACCATAATGAACAATTTGCTTCTACCAACTTGGTTAATTTCCCCCTTTATGAATCTGAAAACCTTAATTAGGTCACCTCTGAGACTTCTCTTTTCTATAGAAAGCAAGCCCAACTTACTTTCAATGTTTTTTCTGAATTTAAGCTCAGACCTAGATTTATCATTGTCTTCCCTTTCTCTCTACATTTCAAAAGCAATGATCACCTTCCCATAATTAGGTGACCAGAATTGCACACTGGACTCCATATGGAACACTATAATGGATACTGGATATGCAGTTGTTTTTCAATAAATCACCGCATTTGTTCACCGAACTTCCAGTAATGTCACATGTGTACTGTCCTTCTCTGATCTTAGCTGACAGTTTTAAACAGAAAATTGCAATGGATAACAATACCTTAAAGTCTAGAGCATAAAGTAATCACTGGCTCAGCTTAATTCTACCTTTTATTTCACCCTACTATATTTTGTCTGCCTACAATCTTTTTAAAAAAAAACTAATATTAAACACCCACAGCTTGCAGACTGATCGCAACTAAAGTAAGGCTTTAAAAAACTTATTGACCCAAGCAAGAATCTCTGAAATTTATTATAAAGAGGGCAGTGTCTTTGGGGCTTTAAATCAGTACATCAAGCTATCTTTCACCCTAGTTTTCCATCATCTTCTGTTATGAAGATGCTGCCTCATACTGGGATAAAGTTCCTAGGGTGTCAGCAGTCCTAGCTATCCTATCCGAGAGGTCGTTCTTTAGCGGAAGCTCAGAAATGTTAGCTGGCTGTGTAGGGCCAGAATTACTGAGCCTGACTCTATCCACACCTGTACACATTCTAGCAAGGGGTAGCAATCAGGAGTGGAAACCAACTAATCCCCCACCCCCTCTCTCACTGCCCCCTTTAGAGATGAAGCACTCAAGACCACCAATAGCATCCTCACCACTGCCTTGGCTATCAGTTAATAACCAGGGATTTAAATTTTGGTCTTCCTGAGTTCTTTGTCTCAGTATTGCACTAGTCAGTGCACTTACCATCTCAGCTTTTGGTCTTGAAATCACACCCTGCTATCCATGTTCTAAATATACTGCTACCACCACTGTACAAGTAGTTCTGAGAAATGTACAGCATCAACACTACTGGCATATGTAGTCATTATCATCACTGCTGGCTTAAATCATTGGACTTTCCAGTCTGATTATTGTATTGTAAGAGTCAATCACTCTTTTATTTTTAAAGAATTGGAACTACTTCACTGATAATCATACTGAAAATGTGAAAATGATGGAGGTTGTGGAGAAACTCTGTGACCGACTTGAACTAATGAGGTAGATATATATTTTTTTAATTTCTTATCTGCATAATTCCAGGTGAATGATTTGCTATTAATTTATTTTTAAATTTGAGTTCATACCTATGCTCTGTGTCTCTATGAAGTATCCTTGGGAGAGAAGCAATTCAGGATTTCCCTCAATTGTTTCTTGCTAGAAACAAAAACTACAAATAATGCAAATCCAGGTTGAGCGTCCGAAATCCAGAGTTCCAAAATTCAGAATGTTCCGGAATCCGGGCCGATCTGTGCCGGGGCAGTCCGTAAACTGGAAAATGTTCCGAAATCCAGACCCCCCCCCCCCCCCCCCCCTCGGTGGTCCGACTTCTCCCTCGGCGGCCCGGCCTCGCCCCCTTACCTCGGCTGCCCGACCCCACCTACCTCGGCCGTGGCAAAGACGTTCCAAAATCTGGAAATATCTGGAACGGCCTCGGTCCAGAGGTTTCTGGATTTCGGATGCTCAACCTGTACTGGCGATTTGAACTTAATACATAAAATGGTGTTTTTATTACTTGGCCCATGCCACAAACTCCATCCCCCTCCCTGGCCATTGTCTCGGGTTGAACCAGACTGTCTGCAGCCTCAGCATCTAATCGACCCCAAGCTGAGCTCCTCACCCCATATCCTCTTCATCACAAAGATTTCCACCTCTAACATCACCCACCTCCCTCCTTCCCTCAGCCCATGAAGCCCTCATCCATGTTTTTATGCATTCCCCTCTCTCTTTGCCCCACATAAGAATTCCATCCCTATCTGCATCTCCCTCTCCCCCTTTAACAATCTCCTTGAAGTCCATCTCTTTGACCAAGCCTTTGATCATCCCTCCTAATAGCTTCTTCTTTGGCTTGGAGTCCATTTTGTTTGTACACCTCTGTGAAGCACATATGGAATGATTTTCTACTCAAGATGTATAAATGCAAGTTTGTAAAAATACAAAGTGCAACAATCTGCTTCACATTAACTGTGGTATAACACTTTAGCATTGTGGCATCCTAGGAGCAAAACTGCTGAGTAGGTGCCGACTTTGTTCTTGTGTCCATTTAAGACTAGATTAACTCGACCCAAAAGTATTTATGTATAATTAATGCTCTAAAAGCACAATGGCATTTTGTTTAGTAGGTTTCAATGTGTTTTCATGTTTTCCTTCTTTCCAGCCTACAAGCCTTAAATGAAGTACTTGCATCAAGTACAAGGGATGAAGGCCAAGCTGAAGTAGAGAAACAGGTATAATGTTTGCTGGGGTTGTGGGGGGGGTGGGGAAAGAGAGCAACCTTTTGCTGTTAACACCAGACTATTTTGACGCATGGATCTTATTTAGGTTAAAGTTGTGGATTCTGAACTCTTAAGTCAGTAAGGCTTCATAGAATTTTAAACTCTGCAGGAGTTCATGTCCTTTCAATTAGAGACTGATGAGGGGTCTGTCTGCGTAAACTTTCTGATGAAAGTCAATTATGATAGGTAGGACAAGGGCATGGAACTGTGTGCAAGAAAAGCTTGGACAAATTAAGAACATCACAACAGAAAGTATATTGATTGGAGTAAGATTTCTTTCTCCACCACCCCACAATATAACACTAGGTACAGGTAATGTATTAATGCTAACACTGATTTACTAACTTGAGGTTGATAATGTAAACAAAGTTCACATTTGTCCTTGGTTTGTTCTTCTGCCTTAGCAGTTAGTTTTATTTACATACGAAGTAACTTAATTAACTGAGCGTAACACTTTTGGGGCATCAATAATTATTGCCATTGTGCCTTGGAATTGTCTGTTTATACAAGTTAAAATATCGTGAAATTGAATCAGTAAATTTGTAAATATGTAATTCCAGCAATCATAGGCTGCGTATTTTATACTCTTATTTAAAATAATTTGTTTTCAGTGTCTGGTTTGGTCATGCAAAAATAATGCGTGTGTGCCTCCCACTTGCCACCAGAGGAAAGCATCAGGCAATACAATAATTTGGTGGTAGTTGAACAGGCTATTTTTTATAAGTACTTGCACATTGCAGTGCCTTTTGTGGTGCCTCTTTTTCTAAATGGCAACAATGAACAAAACTTGAACAATGCATACTTGTCTTCAAAAGCTAATTCCAACAAGAGTGCTGGGTGATGGCACCTGTAGCAGGTATAGGTGAGGAAAAAGTTGATACCAAATAATTGTATTGAAGAAGAATTTGAGGACAATGTGATATTGAATGAGCGACAATCTAATTTAATTTTAACTTACTCTAAAGATCCAAGAGGTGAATGCACAGTTAGCAAAAGAGAAGGAGGAAGCTGAGGCTCGAATGCGCCAGGCTACTAAAAGCTCTGATCATGCCGCAGGATGTGGAGGAGGAAGCAAAGCCTGGCTGGAGGATGATTTGCAACTCTTGATAAAAGGTGTAAATATCTTTCCTGCAGGAACTAATGCAAGGTAATACACGGCAAAACATGTTGAATAAATAACTATTCTTGTAAGACTGTTTCTCACTGGCTGCGGTTCTGTACAAGGATTGCTCCCCGAGGCTGTGGCTGCCTTTTTACAGCTGCTGGGAATCCCGAGCCCTGGGATCCCCAGCCGCCTGCAGTTAGAGGCTTCACGCCTCAATATTTAAAATACCACTGTGTCGTCGTCATCATCCCCGTCCGTCCGTCCCCTCCCCCGCCTCCGTCCCCGAGTAAAAGTTGAGAGTGGACGGGTTATAGTCGGGTTTTAGATTTTAACAACTTTGACTCCCACCCACTTGCTTTTTCCTGTGAAAATTATCGAGTAATTAATTCTAGTGATCATTTTGAACTATTCTTTTTCAGGTGGGAAGTAATTGCTAATTTTATTAATTCACACTCAACAAGTGTAATCAAAAGGACAGCCAAGGATGTAATCAACAAAGCCAAGAATTTACAAAAACTTGGTAAGTACGGGACCACCTTTTATTCAATCTTCAGTGTAACCTGCTCCACCTATTTGGAATAAATGTGAAAGTAGTGATAGGAAAATCGAAGCTTGAATCATTGTTTACAAGGTAAAGCATCATAAGTTGTAGGAGGAGGAAGAGAGTGATCAGGCAAATGTTGACTACAGTCAGAAGAAAACATTCATGTTGTTTGTTATTACCTTTGAATATTCAGTATTACTTTGATCAATGGCAGTGGTGCAGCATGAAGCTCCCGTGCATTATAGGTTCATTCCTGAGATTTCCAATGTGTATCTGTACCTATACTTTGAAAGTAATGAATAGTGTTTCCATGTCGAGACATTCCGAGGAAGGAATATTAAAAATCATATGATAGTTAACGTTATAGTTCAGTTGTCAGTTCACCTTTCTTATTTGGACCATGTTCTAGCCATATAAAGATCAACAAAAATGGGTAGCTTTTTATTAATTTCTATTTATCCTTCAGATCCTCTACAAAAAGATGAAATAAACAAAATGGCATTTGAAAAGTTCAATAAAGAACACAGTACAGCAGTTGCAGCAGTGGATAAAGTAACTCCTTCAGAGAGATTTGAGGGTAAGAAATGGTCTTTGTTACCTTTTCTTAAAGATTATATCAATCTGCAGTGTTGACTTCAGTATTTATGCAAGTCCACTCTTATTTACAAACACTCAAAGCTGATGTATTCGTTTGGGGAGATGATCAAGCTGAAAGCATACAGTTTAGATTTAATTTTTATTTTGAGAGCAGGAGTATAACAGGATTGGAGGAGATACTATGGGTGAGTTTGTAAAGAAACAAACTCTTGTTACACCCTCCCATACCTTGTGATCTGCTTCATGGGCACGTTAAGACTACTTCCATCTGTCACTGTTTCCTAATGCTATTCATGACATTGTGCATTAGAAGCAAATTTCAACATCAGAATCATTGTTGTAAACTTTAATAACCCATATATTGTGAAATCATGTCGAGAATCAGTGAAAGTAATTTTCTCAACAAAGACTTCAACTGACTGCTTGAACCACAAGAGTGCAGTGTTGTCACTAAACTCTTAATATATTGGTACCAATATGCTACAGGAAAAAGGTTATTTAAGCCAATGCAATAGTGTTGCATAGTACTTTTGAATGATTGCATCATTACGCCCAGTGCTACCATCATTACTTCACCCTGGCATTCTATAGCAAAGAATATTCAAATCATAAAATAACCCATTTGAATGATAACTATCTGCAATTGTAATTCTGTGTGTCTTTCAGTTTATGTAAACATAGTAAAAAGTTTAATATGGTTGCTATTATACTGCATGGGTCCTCAGGATTCAGTTTAGAAAAAAATAATCAGCTCAATCAGGAAGGCAAATAAGTTCATATTTTATTTTAAAAAGTAATGGTTATAGCATTGAGCCACTCCAATTAAAAAAAAAAATCAAATATGAGAGTTCAATACAGGTTTTATTTGCCACCCTCTCCTGAAGGCATCAACTCCCATTGAGATATAAGTTCACGGGCACTCCTGAGCACCAAGTGACACGCTATTTAACTGCAGTTGATACCATGACCAAACCTGTTTGTTTTCACCTTGTGTCCACTTGTGCACTCTAGTAAGGGTTACTGGATAATGATCAAGAGTAGGAACTCGGACTGATTTCTGCCCCCACCCCCACCCCCCCCACATCCTGAGTGACGATGCTACCTCTACCACAATGGCTGACTTCATCTAATTTAGCACCATCCTGCTTTGTATGACTCGATATGCACATGGCAGAGCACTGACTAACTGAGCCATTGGAGATTTTTAGGCTGTTTTTGCCCAAATATCATTTAGATACCAACACCTAGTGTGGTTTGTTGATGAGAACATGCACACAAATTTAAGGCAACATAGAGCAATTAGATCACAGCTAATTGACTACTGAGGATTTGTTTAAAAAAAATCAAACCTCATCCTATCAAATTAAACATACACAGCTGAAAGATGTATTGATTCCCTTAAAGGCCAAAATGTTGTATTGCAATAGCAGAGGGGAAAAAATCAGCAGGTCCCATAGCCATTGAGCACTTAAGTTTGGAATGGTTTATGGCTGGTGGGCCATTTTTGTATTTTTTTTCTTTTTCCTTTAGGGGAAATTAGGTCATTTCAAGTTCAATTTAGAACAGGTAGTGAGACTCCAATACCGTTGAAAATTATGGGAGTTACTCTGTGGTATGTCCTTAGTTACATAATCTCCTGAACCTGGGAGGGAAAAACACATTCCTGCTCCTGATACTACCACTGCTGGAAAGTGCATGAGTGGTGGTAGAATAAGCCTTGGTATGGTTTCTAAAATGCTTCCCAGATGCCTACTTTGTGTACAATATACAACTGGTTATTTAATGCTGTTTTTATATTTGTATTTTGGGTGGTATAATAGAGATGACTACAAGGACCAAAACCTCACTTTACTGGTTGTAAAACCTTTACAGATGTGAAGAGATGATTTTGTTTTGTGTCATAGTGCCTGGATGTGACATTAACCCTTGGACAGCAGAAGAACAGAAACTTCTGGAACAAGCACTAAAAACCTACCCAGTAAACACCCCCGAACGATGGGAAAAGATAGCAGCAACTGTTCCAGGAAGAACCAAGAAAGATTGCATGAAGAGATACAAGGTAAGGAAAAATCTGAGCCAGTTCTTGCTCCTTTTAAAAACCACAACATTTGCAACCTTAAATAGATGAATGCTAAGTTAGCATGTATAATAAAACTTAGACTTGCAAGTACCTGCCTTGTTAGATAACTGATTTAAAAACCATTGAATCAAGTCTAATGCAACTGCTATACAAAACATTTTCATTAATCTTAAAAGTTTGTGTGTAGCTTTCTAAACCTTGCTTCAAGGATCCTAAACTATGTACTATGCCTGATTTCAAAGTTGACTTTTGAGCTGCCCTGCATTTTGAATTCTTTGCTCCTACTTAACAGGAACTTGTTGAAATGGTCAAAGCAAAGAAAGCCGCACAAGACCAAGTTAATACTGCTAGACCGAAGAAATGAGATGTTCCCACTCCCTTTTATCATTGTGCATGTGATTATTTGATAATAAAATGACAAAACCAAGTATAAATGTCTCACTTTATTTTATAATTAATAGAATATAAATTTATAAACATTTATAGCTGGTGGTGTTTACGATCTCAGCCAGTACATTGCACTGCAAATTCTGTTGTAATCTGGGAGCTGTTCAATAGGACCTAGAGGAACAAAAAAAAAGCATTACAACACATTGAAACCAGCTGCAGGCAAATTATTACATAGGTTACCATGTCCACTTACCAACCGCAGCAACAGCAGGGGACTTGTCGTAGATATACTTAGTGCATACATCCCTTACTGTTTTGGCATCAACAGCCTGGTTCAAAATGTAAAACACCAGTTAGTTTAAAACGAATTAAACTTATTCATACTCTTACAAGAAAGATCACAGTCGATTGATTGCTTTTAACAATTGCACAAAGGGCCTTCACTTTTTTTTGTAAACTTTTTTTCTCTGAGCCCCAACTTAAACATATCTGCCCTCACTAACAGCAGCATATAGAACTTTAGTATGTAGGCATAATGATCACTTACATCGATCCTAACTTCCAGCTCCGGGAGTGGAATCCTTCGATTGTAACACAACATTTGTCTCCCAATATCTTCACAGATTGGTGTTGAACCTGCAAATATTGAAATTCCAAATGAATACTTTAAACAAACATGGATAACAAACTCTACAAAGAGATGAACCTTGTTTTTACCATCAAGCTGCAGCAGCATGTTTGTTTTTAAAAGGTTTTTGGCTCTCGCAACTTCACTCTCAGTAACACTGGTACACAATCTCATCCTGAAATAGAAAAACATCTGAATTAGTGGGTTTTTGAAAATCATAATCTCAATGGCCTATATAGTCTTTGTAGTAGCTCAGTTGCCCCCCAATACTGGTTTCAACATGTATATAAAAATATCCAAAAGTGATATTAGGAGAGGTGATCAGAGGGCCTTAAGGAGGAAATTCTATAGCGTGAGGCTTAAGCACTTGAAGACACAGTCACTAATGATAGGGGGATACACAAGATGCCAAAGTGTTTTGGGGATGGTGTAGTCATGGTAACTTGAGTGAATGCTGTTCCCACAGTAATTTGTAGCTGCCACTTTCAGTAGATGACTGATTTTAGTCTATTGTAGTATATTGACACTATAAGGATCAAAATAGGTGGTTCTTGTGGGACTGAATTATGCAGTGCAAAAAGAATACCGTATTACCTCCTGTAGCACTTGTGTAGTGATGACAAAGCCTCAAACAGTATCATTAATTTTAATTGATTCTAAATTCTCATTCCTAAAGTGAGGAAAGTGTATGGTTAAGTAAATAGAATACCTGCCACATTTAACTAACCTTATTGATCAACATTTTATGCATTAGAGCTGAAATTTAACTTGCTCTAATATTTGCTATGCTATCACGAGGCTGCTCAAGACAAAGATTCATGCAAATACTATATGGAAGAGTACAAAATCTTGAATATCTCCACAACCGTTAAAATATTTTGTATTTATTTAAGATAGCTTTACTTCCATAAAATAAACTCAAACTGCAATTTTCAGTAAAAGCAGTAGCTTTATCTCACCAAAATCACAAGATAGTCACCTGTGTGCAGTGTACATAAGACTTGTGATGCACTATATACACACACACACACACACACTCACCACTCTCTTTGAACAAAATGCAGCATTTCGTCGATCGTGTTAGACTCACAGACCATGTAAAGCCCCCACAGACCAGTGTCTGTATAGCAGGTGTTGAATGATTGGAAACTGTGGCAGAGGTTACCCTGGCAAGCGATCTGTGCCAATTTACTGGACAAGTTCTGTTTATAAAAAGAAAAGCAAGCCAACTTAATTTTAAACAGTATGTAAAACATTTTTAAAAAGTGGTTATTTTACTATTCCTCAGTTTGGAAGGCGGTAAGGCATTTAGAACTCCTTAAATATTGACTATGACCCAATGCTGTGGTCTTGATTGCCTGTATACATGCAACAACCCAAAAATAAGGTGATAAACGATCGTGAAATGAATAGAAAAAAAGAGCTAACTGGCTTAATTATAGAAAGCAGAAAATGGCAACAAATGAAAGATGGTGTTGAGATTGCAAGTGATTAGTGAGATTCTACCTCAGTCAATTTTGTGCTACCTGCGCAGTCAACACTTTCAGGAAGGGAGCTAACTAAATTGAGAAAAGTCTTCATACAGCCTGATAGTGATAAGACAAGACAGGTTTAGTTCCCAGTTTCAGGAGGTGTTGGGATTTATCACAATACATAGAATTCTCTTTTTAGCTTGATCAGCACTGGAAGTATATTGTATTTTATTGGCCACAATTTTCCTGAAAGCATAAACCTGGAGCCAGAAGACAAATTATTCATAGGCTCTAAAATAAAACTATTTTCTGATGAGGCTTTCCTGCTTACTTACCACACCACCACCAAAAGAACGGTCCCAGTTACCAATCAGGGTGTTTGCCACCATCAGCGGAATGGTGTCTGCATGTGACCAGCCAACAGCTTCAATAGCAATTGCGATATGAGCTAATGGCATCTTGTCGTCTCTTACACGAATCTGTTAAACAAAATCAGTTAGCACTTTAATGCAAGTCTAATATAATTATCTCAGTACAAGAACTGTCTCCTGTCCCTAGACCAACTTGACAATCAGACGACCAACAAAGACTTGTAGTAGATTTAAATACTGGGGGCTTGATTTTTGGTACGGCTCATTTCGGGGCAGTAAAGTTTGCACTTCAGTCAGCACCATTCATCAGCTGGGCCCTGAGTGTGGGGCAGAGTGCTGAGGGAGGTGTTGCACACCTCTTAGGGCACTAGGCCAGCTGAGCAAACTAAAATCTCAAGCTAAACAGCGGCCTTGAGCACTCCAAGGAGGCCTGGGGGGGAGGAAACAAACCACCAGAAACATTCCCAATAAATAACTCATGCCATCACAACATAAATAGCAAAAAAAAACAATCGACATTACTTGCCTCACTGCTGCCGCTATAGCTCGGATCACCCACTTTCACTGGCGGTCACAGTAGGGTGCTCTACGGAGCGCTACAGATCAGGCAACAGCCCAAAATCAAGCCGGTGTCGCTACCAGGGGCAGTGCACACCGGCTCGTCTCTTCGAGGCAGTAATGCTCCGTGCCCTGTCGAAACCGGCACAAAGTCCTGGCGGGCGCTGGAAGCTGGCCACTGCCCGGAAGTGCCTATAGCCGCCCCCTCCGGGGTGCTAACAGGCAGCAGAAGACAAAATCCAGCCCACTATCAGAATTAAAATTTAACGATGAGTTGTGAAAATAAATTGTGCATTTTAACACCGGAAAACATGTATATTTTGTGTGAATATATACTGAAGGCCCAGCAATTGGAAATTCACAGCTATCAACAGGGAATAAGGTGTTCCCAGAGCCAGCAGTCACTCAAACCTACTCAGCTCAATACTCCATCAAAATTCTTGGAGAGCAACATGGTTATATGTTCCATAGTGTGATCCATACAATTTTACACATTTTAAATACATAATTCTACAAACTTTAAATACATAAGGCATCTGAGTTAGGAAATAACACTTGCACAGAGGTAGATTTTCTTTGCACAACAGTGGGAGGGGAGAGAAAAGAGGCAATCAAGTTTTTAAAAAATTGTTCATTCATGACTAATAAATTAACTCACTCAGTCCTTTGCTTTCCCATTCTATCACGATAATGAATACATTTGTTTTGCTATGAGGATAAACAAGAAGACACACCAACGGTTGGAAAAAAAAGACAGACAACAGCCAGCCAAGTGGCATATCAGCTGGTGAACCACCATGCTGCATTCATCTTCATATGGATGCTGCAGATCTCTGCAAGATCATGAGGAAGAATGCAAAGTTAGTCAGGTGTTTCTATGTAGAAAGAAGATTAATCTCATAGCATCCACTTTAGAGGGGGGGATTTGGGAGTATGTCACCTGCCCACATACTCAGTCTAGTAATTGCATGCAACCTTTGTGAAGTGATTAGATCTTTATGCACATACCTCACTTCCTGTGAACTTACAGGGAGGCAGATCTGGTGTGGAATTACCAGCATAGGTAGTTAATAGATTACCAAAGTGATGCTTTGCCAAGTCAACCAATTCATCATGTCCCACTCCTGCAAGAAGGCATTCAAACATCAAAGTGTTGAAGAAAATGCGCAACTACACTGACAGACAAAAAAAGACATTCAACTTCATCTAAAAATCCACTTAATTTTGTGCACACACACTACTTTGTAAAGCTGAATAAACAAAAGCAATCCATGTAAAGTGAATGCAACTTAAATACCTGTACCTCGTCATTTTTTTTCTTCCCTTCTGAAGCTGTTGACTCCTTGTTTGGGTGTGCTTCTGTGTATCACCTTCCAGTACCTTACCCACCTGGCCATTATTCACGTGTGAACTTGGACAATGTCAGCAGGCTAATGAACTGCAGGGAGCATTACAGTACAGCCCAATTGTATCCTCAACTGACGTCCACATAGGTGCATTTCTAGCAGGGGCCCATAATGATTGGAGTGGGAACCACGGCTGAGGTTTCCTCTCCTTAAACCTGGAATGCTAATTGTAGCAGCCCTACAGCAAAATCAGGGATTGAATCTGGGACCTTTCTCATCTGCATGACAGAATTACCCACAGGATAAACCCAGCCACTTGGGATGCAGCATTTGTGGTAAGTTTTAAATAAAAAAGCTACAGTGCACTAAAATACTGCAATGAAATTTTGAGTGCATAAATCATTGATGGACAATCCAAACAATTGCTTTAAATACAAACAAAAGTCAATCCAACAGCACAATTTTAATATAAAACATTTTTCTACAAATGATCATAAAAGATAATGTATTTTTAAGCTTCATATTACTGTCCTTAATTTATGCTCAAGAACTGCATTTCCCAACAAATTATCTTCTTTACATCCAATAACATTCCATCCTCTTAAGAAAATGTTATCAGTAACAAAATGAATAAAAATTACCAAATACACCAAAACCATATTCTCTGTTGCCTGCAAGCACTGTGACTCATGGCATTAGAATGAAGCTCATTACTTATTAGAAGAATCGACTGAAAATGTAGTAACCTCCAGCAGCAGCCAATACAATCCTCGGTCCTTTGTAGTGTGTTGTGATATATTCCACCAGGTCATTCCGAGTTATAGATCTGTTACAAAAATTATTCCAGTGAGTTTAAAATTAGGAAAAAATTCAAGATGACTATTATAAAGAAAATAAGTGCAAATACATACTTGATGTTTTCTGTAGGGCCCAGGATGGTGCGGCCCAATGCCGTGGTCTGATAGGCCGTTGCATGCAGATAGTCAAAGACTACTTCCTGAAGATTGGTTTCAACTTCTTGCATTTCCCTGAGAATAACTCCTCGCTCACGCTCAATCTCAGCCCCTCCCAAGGTGCTGTTCTGGATAATGTCTGCAAGTATTTCTACAGCTGCGTGCAAAGCGCCAAACAGAACATCATTTACAAACGTAGATTTATTGTTTAAATTCAATGTTTTTATGACCAAGTTCTCGTCACTGAATCCTGGTAATATTATTATACAGCTCATCATGCTTGGAGGGCATATAAATGATTATAGTTTCTGGAAAACACAACGCTGATTACATTCACAATGAATGCAGATTAAACAGCACATTACTCTTTGTGTGGGGAGGGGACGCATTTCTTCCAGTTACTAGAGACAAGGCCTCAAAAGCAATTTAATTTACAGAACTATAGCTCTGTTCAAAATAAGAGAACCTTTATGTTCTATAGCTTTCAGGTTCAAAAGCTAATTAGATATTAATTTAATCACCTCTGGGCAGATCTTTAGAAAATGCTTTAGCATAATACACTGTTTGTTCTCTAGATGTATATGCATTTAAATGGGCTCCCATGTTTTCGATCTCAAGTTCCAAGTCTAGCTGAGAGCGTTTCTTTGTGCCCTGTGTGGGAAGGAGGAAGAATAGGTTTACTGGAAATGTATTGGATTGCGATGAAAGAAAAGGTACATACTTTTTTCTGGCACTGATGCTGTGTTTGACCCTGAACTGAGCTTCAAACCAAACACCTAGTCCATTGTCTGCCTACTTCCACCTCCAAGATATCTCAACTCATCTCTGCTGAAACCCTCAACCATCTCCATGCTCAACTTATCCAATGCTCTCCTCACCAGTCTTCCAAGTTCCACTCCAGATAAACTACAACTATCCCATATTGTGTCCCACTATCCATCATCCCTGAATTTGGTGACTACTATTGGACCCCTGCCCTGGCACAAGTTTTTCCACACCCCCACTCCACTCTCCCTTCTGCAATCCCCTTCAGTCCTAAATTATTGCATACACTCTGTTCTTATCTTCTTCCTACCCCCACCTCCGAAATTATTGGTGGCACAATCTCAAGCCCGCACTCGCTTGCTACATCTCTCCCTACCATCAAAAGCCCCCTTAAAACCTATACCCTTCAGCCTACTCTCCCTAATTGTTCTCCCTGCTCTGGTCTGATTCCCACTTAATAAAGCTCCTTTGACATTTTACTATATTAAAAGGCATTATATAAGTGAAAGTTGCTGTTGAAGTACTTCATGAATACATAACATAAGAAATAGGAGCAGGAGTAGGCCATTTGTCCCTCTCGAGCCTGCTCCGCCATTCAATAAGATCAGATTACAATATCATACAAGCTGAATACAATATCATACAAGATTATGAGGGAGCTTGACAAGGTGAATGCAGAGAGGATGTTTCCACTGATGGGCACGATCTTAGAATAAGGGGACGCCCATTTAAAACTGAGATGAGAAATTTCTTCTCTGAGGGTTGTAAATCTGTGGAATTCGCTGCCTCAGAGAGCTGTGGAAGCTGGGACATTAAATAAATTTAAGACAGAAATAGACAGTTTCTTAAACGATAAGGGGATAAGGGGTCATGGGGAGTAGGCGGGGAAGTGGAGCTGAGTCCATGATCAGATCAGCCATGATCATATTGAATGGTGGAGCAGGCTCGAGGGGCCATATGGTTTACTCCTGTTCCTATTTCTTATGTTCTTATGAAAACACTGGTGGTAGGTGTTGACTTACTTTGAAAGCCATGTGCTCCAAGAAATGAGCCGTTCCATTGTTCTTCTCATTCTCATAGCGGCTCCCTGCATCAATCCACAGTCCAACCTACAGAGAGCAACAAGCTGTATGTTAGGAGGCAACATATAAATTTGAATCAAAGCCAAACAATTTCCTTACATCAATACCTAAAGATAATCTAGGTTCCTCTTTAAAAAAAAATTACATAGCCTTTGTTTCTATTCCTTTTGAAACCCCGGTCCAGATGCATTCGCATTACGTCCGTGATGTCAGTACAGCATGTGCAACACGCAAGCTGACATCACAGATGTATAGCACAAGTGCATCTCTGGATCTGATTTTTGGTAAGAAAAAATTGGGAAATTGCAAAAGGGAGGGTTGTTCTCAAATTTGAGAAGATACTGGTTTTTTTTACTGATTCACCACACAAAATCTGGGAATTTATCAGTGAAAATTGATTTTTTTTTTTAAAAAGCAGGATTCCTAAAAAAATCTAATAGACCAGTTAGCCACACATAGGTAAGATGACAAATGCTGGAGATCATAGTATGGGATAACTATTAGCTGGTTATTGGCATCGATTGAACGATAGCTAAAGGATAGAAAGTAGAGTAAGTGTAAGAGTAAATGGATGTTTCTTAGGTTGGCATGGTACAGCTACTGACATTCTGTGTTGGAGCCTCTCTCAATCAGCATTTACATGAATGATCTGAACATGGGCACAGGGGGGTATCATCAACATTTGCTGACAATTAGGGAACATGGCAAACTGTATATTTTGAAAAAAATTGAGAATGGAAAAATACCCTGAACAATAACATCACAATGAAATGAGGAATAGCGTGATGTAGAGTACAGACAGAGATCTTTAATAGCAGACGGTAAATGGTAAAAGCCATAAAAATGGAAAATGGGACTCTGCTGCATCATAGATTCACTTGGAAGATGCCAGCAATGAGATGATATACGTAAGTGAGACACTAAAAGAGAGCCTCTGGCTGAATTCATTGAAGCGGAATAGGTTATGGAGCGATGTAGCAGAAGTGTTCAAAATTATTAATCTGTCTGGGTAAAAGATTATTTGCATTGGCATTAAAATCAAAATCAGTATTAGAAAAATAAAAGTGGTTCGACAATTTTTTTCATACAGACTTATGAAGATATGAATATTTTAACACAAATGTCTATTGAAGCTGTCAGTCATGATATCCAGTTGTATAAATATTGAAGTGATGCATGGAAATCGAACTAATGTGGATAGATTCAATAAGAAAGATTGCACAGGCACAATGGATCACCAAAATGTATATGATTATAGTTATATAAATGGAATCGACAAACCGACAGAGACCCAGGCCGACCGAGACACACACACACAGACTGAGACACACACACACACACAGACCAAGACACACACACACACACACACACACACACACACACACACAGACTGAGACCAACCGAGACACACACACACACAGACCGACCGTGACACACACACACAGACATACAGACCGACCGAGACACACACACACACAGACAGACACAGACCGACCGAGACACACACACACACAGACACAGACACAGACCGACCGAGACACACACACCGACCGAGACACACACACACACAGAGACACAGACCGATCGAGACACAGACCGAGCGTGAGACACACACACACACACCGACCGTGAGACACACACACACACAGACCGACCGTGACACACACACACAGACTGACCGTGACATACACACACAGACCAACCGCGACATACACACACAGACCGACCGCGACATACACACACAGACCGATCTATAGACAGAGAAGCAGATGGTTAACGCAAGACAGCAATTTCTGCCCCAAAGTCCCTGCATGTGTTGTTGCCTCCCAAATTGTACCCATCTTTCCCAGAGCTCCATCTTTGAATCCCTCCAATCAGGTTTCTGCTCCGCCACAGTACCAAAATGGCTCCTATGAAAGTCACAAAGGACTATGTGACTGTCACCATGGTAAACTATCCTCGACCTGTCTGTAGCCTTTAACACGGCTGACCACACCATCCTCCTCCAACACCATTCCTCTGTCGTCCAGCTGGATGGGACTGCACTCGTCTGGTTCCATTCTTATCTATCCAGTCGTAGCCAGAGAATCACCTGCAATGGCTTTTCTTCCTGCTCCCACACAGTTATCTCTGGGGTTTCCCTCCCTCCCCCCCTCACCCTACCCACCCAAGATCTATCTTTGGCTCTCTCCTATTTCTCATCTATATGCTGGCCTTCGGTGATATCATCCGAAGAAACAATGTCAGATTCCACATGTATGCTGATGACACCCAGCTCTACCTCACCACCACCTCTCTCGACCCCTTCACTGTCTCTAAATTGTCAGATTGCTTGTCCGACATCCAGTACTGGATGAGCAGAAATTTTCTCCAACTAAATATTGGGAAGGCTGAAGCCATTGTCTTTGGTCCCCACCACAAACTCTGTTCCCCAACCACCAACTCCATCCGTCTCCCTGGCAACTGTCTGAGGCTGAACCAGACTGTTCGCAACCTCCGCCCCTTCTTCAGCTCATCTGCTGTTAAAACCGTGATCCATAAGTTTGTGACCTCTAGACTTGACTATTCCGATGCATTCCTGGCAGCCCTCCCATCTTCCACCCTCCATTAACTTAAGCTCAAGTGAGAGTGTTACCACTTGAGCCACGACTGATCTGAGCATAAGAAAGGACAGTGCGGATTATGTACTAAATTGAAATGTGCTTGCAGTGGTCCCAACAGGAAAAAAGATTTGGGAGTTTAGTTGGGCAGGTCACAAAAGCCATGTTCATAGTTCATAGGACACGTGGGAAAGTAAACAGAATATTGTGATGTAAAGTCAGAGCTGTCATTTATAAGTCAAGAGATATAATCCTAAAATTATATCTGGTCTTGGTGAGACCAAAATTGCACACAATGCTCCAGATGTGGTCTTACTTTTATAATTACTTTTATTCAGATATAATTTTAAGATATCTCTTGACTTATAAATGACATCCTTAGCTTTAAATCACAGTATTAGGATTAATTCATGAGTTGTTCTCCCTCCCGAATCAACTGCTCTCTGAACAAGCTTCAACATCACAGGGATTTGGAGGGGTGTGGGGGAAGAGAAACTCTTCAGAGAATCCACCACCAACCTCAGTATTGGCGGCAGTCAGGGACAGCTACTGTCAAGCTAAAACTCACACACAAAACCTGGGAGAGGCAGAGAAAAGCTACACAGAAGACAAAATACATCCCATGGAGCTTCCAGGCTCAATTATCAAGCAGCTCTAATCAACCCATATCAATTCGATCAGATAGCAACTCAACAAGAACAAAGCTATTTGCTGGGTTGATCAACCATAACAATTTTTAGGTTGCAGCCAGGCCAATTAATAGTTTATTTTTAATCTGTAAGCAACATCATAGGAAATGATGCAATATTATATTAGTACATTAGCCAATGTAGAGAAGGAATGAGGATCTGGGGAAATAAACCAAGGGCAGGGAGGGATACAAATAAATTCTTAGTTTCATCAGAAGAGAGATTCAAGGAGATAGATGCAGCTTTAAAAGTCAGAAAGGTACAAAATCAAGTAAAGTCAAAATGGCAGAGCTCATCGTAAGTAAGACAGGGTTATGTTGAGCCCAAACTTGAAATGCTAGTTCAATCCATAATCACTTAACAATTTTGGAACTGTTGTTATGGATGCTTGGCAAATCTCAGAGACAGCAGGAAACTGCCAAAGGCAGAGATGATCTATAAGAATTCGGAAGCTCAGCTAGATCTAGAAAAACATCTCAGGAAATACATTGCACCCTTTTCTCTCCTTGTAGGCCCCTTGACTCTCAGCCACTTGGTAAAGGGCAGTCAGCATGAGCCAGGACAAAGACCTCCAGACAACTTGAATCAGAGCCAACACAACACACTAACTGAAAAGCAAGTACCAAAGTGACAATATTTATGATTTTTTCTTTACTTTTAAAGAAATATTTTACTTATTTTCTTATTATCTTATCGATTTGGTTTTAACTTTCCAAAGAAACTTGGTGTTGACAGCGATATGCTCACAATGAAATTTACTTTTGATCTTAGTGACGATGATGATGGTTTGTCCATTGTTGTCGATGTTGACAGCTTATGATTCACCTCCATTTAATACAGGTTGTGGGTTTTCATATGACTGTAAAGTCTGATTTTTGAGGAATCTATTCCCACACACAAGACATCAGATGTCAGACTAATTCACGGGCTGATCTTTCCTTCTCTTTTCTTTGAGCTGGATACGACTTGCTTCAAGCTTTGTCATGCCATCGTGAATCATCTTTTGTCACTTTTTCCTGTCACAGACATTATGCACTAATGTGTCAGTTAAGATGCCACAAGTGCAGCCTTGGTGATAGGGGAGGAGAAGGAAGCCTGCTCTCTATATAGGATGTGGGTTGGAGAATCACATTGCCATGTTGGGCAAGTGAAGCATGGTAACAAGAGTTTGGACGAAGATAACAAGCATTTACACAGTCCCTTTAATGCAAGAAATGCCCCAAAGTGCTTCACAAATAGATGCAAGGGAAACAAACGCAGAATCAGGATGGGACAGATTAGAATTGGTGACGGTCACGGAGATGGGTCTTGAAGTAACAATTGAGAAGCAGAATGGCTCAAGGAGGGAGCTCCAAAGCAGCGAACTAGATGGCTGAAAGTCTTGTCACCAGTGGGATAAAGGAGGGAATGCACAGAAGACTGGAGTCAAAGGAATGGGGCATTCAGGATGGGATATAGGGCTGGAAGAGATTGCAGAGATAGGGTGGGGCAAGATCATGGAGTGATTTACAGACAGGGACAGAATTTTAAATCTAATATTCTGAGGGACTAGGAGCCAATGTAGGTCAGTGAGGATGCATATGATGGCCACATGGAACTTGGTGTGGGATAGAAAATGTTTGGCAGCGTTTCAGACAAGCTGGAGTTTATGGAGGATGGGAAACCAGCAACACCAGCCTTATAGTCATTGAGTTTGTAGGTGACACAGGCATGAATAAGGGTTTTAGCAGTGGAAAGGCTTAGAGATGGAGTCACACATTGTAGATCAGGTATCTGGGTCTGCAGACAGTACTATATAAACTGGAATTTTCAAATGTAATCATTTTGTATTTAGTCAATGTGCTCAATGTACTGTTCTTTTAGTAAAATTATGCTGATTATTTGGCTTTTGGTGCCAGATCATTTACATTTGGCATTACCATGTCCATGGGTCTGTGGGTCCCAAGGTACACCAACCAAATGGCCATTGAGAAAAGGTTTGGAAAAGGTTCAGATCACATATTACAGGAAAGATGTGATTGCACTGGAAAGGGTGCAGAGGAGATTTACAAGAATGTTGCCTGGACTGGAGAATTTTGGCTATGAGGAAAGATTGGCGATGCTGGATCTGTTTTTCTTTGGAACAAGAAGGCTGAGGGGAGACCTGATTGAGGTGTATAAAATTACGAGGGGCCTGGATACAGTGAATAGGAAGGACCTGTTTCCCTTGGTAGAGAGGTTAACAACCAGGGGACATAGATTTAAAGTAATTGGGAGGTTTAGAGGCGATACGAGGGAAAATTTCTTTACCCAGAAGATAGTGGGGGTCTGGAACTCACTGCAAGAAAGGGTGGTAGAGGCAGAAACCCTCACCACATTTAAAAAATACTTGGATGTGCATCTGAAGTGCCATAACCGACAGGGCTACAGACAAAGAGCTGGAAAGTGGGATTAGACTGGATACCTCTTTGTCGGCCGGCGCGGACACAATGAGCCGAAATGGCCTCCTTCCGTGCTGTAAATTTCTATGATTCTATGACATAAGGTAGAAACAGGTATACACTAACTGGCAATGAAATCTCTGGTTACTATAATACAGACAAGAAAAACGATTAAATAAAAGACAAATACAAAGTACTCACTGTACATGTCGGAAGACCAGAGTCTTCAGAAGTCACTCGTAGTCCATTTTCCAGAATAGTGACTTTTGTTTCTGGAATATTCAAAATAATTTGTTCAGCTGTTGCTTGAGTGGCCTGGAATCGATTCCAATTGTGTAGGATGGGCTGAAATAATAAGGCAAAATTATCTTTTGATAATTTGTAGAGAATATATAATTTTAGCAAAATACCATTACAAGATAGATTTGTAATTGATAATTTCCCTAATTACTTCTAATATACATGGTGCCTGTAAAGTCAATTCTTTAAGCCTTCCATCAATTATAACTTCTGTAGAGTCATGCAATACAGTCACATGTATAAATCTAATTGAACCTTATATTTGCAGTTATCTCTAGTTTTAAAAAAATCAGATGCCAATCTGCCTTTCTAAACACTTTTCTACCACAGGAAAATGAGTTGCTTTTTATTCAACTATTGTCATTCTATTACTGGGACCTAAAAGCAATATTTAATTAAATTTGCAACTTGACCTTTTCCTTCTTCCTTGCTAACTTGTCAAAAGCAGAACATGCATCTATTCACATATTCTTGAGTTTTCATTTTATTGAGAAGCCTCTAATACAGTGGACAGTCCTAAGCGTGAGAGGTGTTGTCCTAATAAAAATTTACAAATATAGGCTACATATTGTGAAGGGCATCAGATTTCTCCCTTTTGCCAACACACCGACATCCTAGAATTAAATTCAGATGTACCGTATTAAGGTTTTATATACAATGCCAAAATTTACTCACTGGATAATAGTTAACACAGTTCTAAAGAGATTATTGACCAAACCTGACCAGACAACAGCCCAACAATGTGAACGGTAACTTAATTTGTACTTGTTGGAGACATCAAAGACAAGACTGAGGTAGACATAGATAAAGAAAAACAAACTTGCATTTATATAGTGCCTTTCACAAGCTCAGGACATCTCAAAGCACAATCTTACAGCCAATTAAGTACTTTTTGAAGTGTAATGACAGTTATAATACAAGAACCCAATTTGCACACAGCAAGGTCCCACAAACAGTAATGAAATAAGTGATCAGATAATTGGCCAGGACACCATAAGAACTGTCTTAAAAACAGAAAATGCTGGAAACCTCAGCGAGTCAGGCAGCATCTGTGGAGAGAGAGAAACAGAATTAAAGCTTCAGGTTGATGACCCTTCATTAGAACTGACGAAGGATCATCGACCTGAAACGTTAACTCTGTTTCTCTCACTCCACAGATGCTGCCTGACCCGCTGCGATGTCCAGCATTTTCTGTTTTTATTTCAGATTCCAGCATCCGCAGTATTTTGCTTTTGTAAGAACTGTTCTGCTCATCTTCGAAAAGTGCCATGAGATCCTTTATGTTCACTTGAGAGACGATTAATATCCAACCTCCGACAGTGCATCACTCCCTCAGTACTGCACTGGAGTGTCAGCCTAGATTTTTGTGATCAAATCACTGGAGTGGAGCTTGAACCCAAAACTCAGAGGCGAGAGCGTGACCACTGAACCGTGGCTCTCTCGCTCCTAGGACTTTATAGCATTTATAATCGAGACACAAAACTAAATATTCAAAACAAAGAACCTGGCACCACTGTAGAACTTCAATCTACAATTTTAGCTCAGTCATTGCTCCCTCCCCGTGTCACTGTAGCAGCTCGTTACCCGGCCAACCGGTGTTAGGGGCCCGAAATAACATGATTTTACGGCACTGACAAACCAAACCTTCCCGTTCTCCTTCAACAACTAAATCACTAAATCACCGCCTTAGGCGGCTCATATGAACCTCACTAATACTGCCCCAGATCAAAACTACCGGCACGGTCCAAATCTCCAGCTGATCGGTGAAAGCAGTTTCCCATGTCCGGGAGGGGAGCTGAGCGGGTCTGATCTACACGCCGTACCGTGCCGTGCTGTGCCAGACCGGACCTACCTGTCGTTTGCCGCCGCCGCCGCCGGCCCAGGCCCTCCTGAGGAACCTCTGTCCGGCAATACGAGCGAAGCGCTGTAGACACGCCGCCATCTTGCCGCCGCCAGCCCAGCGCACGGACGTACGGGAGCCGCGCGGCTACGTCACCCGCAGCGTGCCACGCGCAGGCCGTTCCAATCGATCCAGGGGCTCTTTTCCTTCACCTTCATGGATGGCCAGCCCTGCTTGCGAGCTCCGAGTCGCAGCGGTCTGAAGTGGTTCTACACCTCGTGCCTGTTGGTCTGGCTATACTTATAAAGTTAAAAATAACTCATTTTATTGGAGACATGAATAAATGAAGCTGCTGCAAAAAGTGCACGGTAATTTTGGAAAAGTTGAGTTTTATTTAATTCGGCATAATAAAATGTGCAATTTGTGCACAATGAAAAGGTTTATAACGCAAATGTAAATTTGCATTCTGTGGGCAGGATTGTATTTATTTTTCACCGGTGCAATACGCTAGTCCTGAACTCGCATCTTTCTCCAATCTTGGATCTCTCCGATCCTGTCCACGAGACCCACTTCCTGCTCCCTCGACCCTATTCCCACTAAACTGCTGACCATCCAACTTGCCTTCCTGACTCCCATGTTAGCTGATATTGTTAACGATTCTGTCTCCTCAGGTACTGTCCCCCTCTCCTTCAAATCTGCCGTTACCACCCCTCTCTTCAAAAAATCAACCCTTGACCCATCCGCTTTGCAAACCACTACCGCATCTCCAACCTACCTTTCCTTTCCAAAGTCCTTGAACATGTTGTCGCCTCCCAAACCCATCTTTCCCACAACTCCATGTTTGAATCCCTCCAATCAGGTTTCTGTCCCCGCCACAATACCGAAACAGCTCTTATCAAAGTCACAAATGACATCCTATATGACTGTGACAAAGGTAAACTATCCCTCCTCATCCTTCTCGACCTGTCTGCAGCCTTTGACACGATTGATCACTCCATCCTCCTTCAACGCCTCTCCGCCATTGTCCAGCTGGGTGGGACTGCACTCGCCTGGTTCCACTCCTATCTATCTAATGTAGCCAGAGAATCACCTACAATGGCTTCTTTTCCCGCCCCCTCATCGTTACCTCTGGGGTCCTTCAAGGATCTATCTTTGGTCCCCTCCTATTTCTCATCTACATGCTGCCCCTCGGCAACATCATCTGAAAACACAGCGTCAGTTTCCACATGTAGGCTGACGACACCCAGCTCTACCTCATCAGCACTTCTCTCGACCTCTCCACTGTCTCTCAATTATCAGACTGCTTGTCCAACATCCAGTACTGCATGAGCAGAAATTATATATTGGAAAGACTGAAGCCATTGTCTTTGGTCCCTTCCACAAATTTGGTTCCCAAGCCACCAACTCCATCCCTCTCCCTATCATCTATCTGAAGCTGAACCTGACTGCTCACCTAGGTGTTATATTTGACCCTGAAATGAGCTTCCGACCACATATCTGCACCATAACTAAGACCACCTATTTACATCTCCATAATATTGCCCATCTCCGCTCCTGCCTCAGCTCATCTGCTGCTGAAACCCTCATCCATGCCTTTGTTACCTCTAGACTTGACTATTCCTAGCTGGCTTCCCACGTTCTACCCTACGTAAACTTGAAGTCATCCAAAATTCGGCTGCCCATGCCCTAATTCGCACCAAGTCCCATTCACCGATCACCCCTGTGCTCACTGACTTACATTGGCACCCGGTTAAGCAATGCCTCAATTTTAAAATTTTCATCCTTGTTTTCAAATCCCTCCATGGCCTCCCCATCCCTATTTCTGTTATCTCCTCCAGCCCCACAAACTCTCCATCCCCCAACTCCCAGGTATCTGTGCTTCTCTAATTCTGGCCTCTTGAGTAGTGGCTATCAAGGGAAATCAGGGATAGTATTAAAGCCAAGGAAGTGGCATACAAATTGGCCAGAAATAGCAGCGAACCCGGAGACTGGGAGAAATTTAGAACTCAGCAGAGGAGGACAAAGGGTTTGATTAGGGCAGGGAAAATGGAGTACGAGAAGAAGCTTGCAGGGAACATTAAGACGGATTGCAAAAGTTTCTATAGATATGTAAAGAGAAAAAGGTTAGTAAAGACAAACGTAGGTCCCCTGCAGTCAGAATCAGGGGAAGTCATAATGGGGAACAAAGAAATGGCGGACCAATTGAACAAGTACTTTGGTTCGGTATTCACTAAGGAGGACACTAACAACCTTCCGGATATAAAAGGGGTCAGAAGGTCTAGTAAAGAGGAGGAACTGAGGGAAATCCTTATTAGTCGGGAAATTGTGTTGTGGAAATTGATGGGATTGAAGGCCGATAAATCCCCAGGGCCTGATGGACTGCATCCCAGAGTACTTAAGGAGGTGGCCTTGGAAATAGCGGATGCATTGACAGTCATTTTCCAACATTCCATTGACTCTGGATCAGTTCCTATCGAGTGGAGGGTAGCCAATATAACCCCACTTTTTAAAAAAGGAGGGAGAGAAAAACAGGGAATTATAGACCGGTCAGCCTAACATCGGTAGTGGGTAAGATAATGGAATCAATTATTAAGGATGTCATAGCAGCGCATTTGGAAAGAGGTGACATGATAGGTCCAAGTCAGCATGGATTTGTGAAAGGGAAATCATGCTTGACAAATCTTCTGGAATTTTTTGAGGATGTTTCCAGTAGAGTGGACAAGGGAGAACCAATTCATGTGGTATATTTGGACTTTCAGAAGGCTTTCGACAAGGTCCCACACAAGAGATTAATGTGCAAAGTTAAAGCACATGGGATTGGGGGTAGTGTGCTGATATGGATTGACAACTGGTTGTCAGACAGGAAGCAAAGATTAGGAATAAATGAGTACTTTTCAGAATGGCAGGCAGTGACTAGTGGGGTACCGCAAGGTTCTGTGCTGGGGCCCCAGCTGTTTACATTGTACATTAATGATTTAGACGAGGGGATTAAATGTAGTATCTCCAAATTTGCGGATGACACTAAGTTAGGTGGCAGTGTGAGCTGCGAGGAGGATGCTATGAGGCTGCAGAGTGACTTGGATAGGTTAGGTGAGTGGGCAAATGCATGGCAGATGAAGTATAATGTGGATAAATGTGAGGTTATCCACTTTGGTGGTAAAAACAGAGACACAGACTATTATCTGAATGGTGACAGATTAAGAAAAGGGGAGGTGCAACGAGACCTGGGTGTCATGGTACATCAGTCATTGAAGGTTGGCATGCAGGTACAGCAGGCGGTTAAGAAAGCAAATGGCATGTTGGCCTTCATAGCGAGGGGATTTGAGTGCAGGGGCAGGGAGGTGTTGCTCCAGTTGTACAGGGTCTTGGTGAGGCCACACCTGGAGTATTGTGTACAGTTTTGGTCTCCTAACCTGAGGAAGGACATTCTTGCTATTGAGGGAGTGCAGCGAAGGTTCACCAGACTGATTCCCGGGATGGCGGGACTGACATATCAAGAAAGACTGGATCAACTGGGCTTGTATTCACTGGAGTTCGGAAGAATGAGAGGGGACCTCATAGAAACGTTTAAAATTCTGATGGGTTTAGACAGGTTAGATGCAGGAAGAATGTTCCCAATGTTGGGGAAGTCCAGAACCAGGGGTCACAGTCTAAGGATAAGGGGGAAGCCATTTAGGACCGAGATGAGGAGAAACTTCTTCACCCAGAGAGTGGTGAACCTGTGCAATTCTCTACCACAGAAAGTTGTTGAGGCCAATTCACTAAATATATTCAAAAAGGAGTTAGATGTAGTCCTTACTACTAGGGGGATCAAGGGGTATGGCAAGAAAGCAGGAATGGGGTACTGAAGTTGCATGTTCAGCCATGAACTCATTGAATGGCGGTGCAGGCTAGAAGGGCCGAATGGCCTACTCCTGCACCTATTTTCTATGTTTCTATGTTTCTATCCCTGGTTTTAATCGCTCAACCATTGGTGGCCATGCCATCAGCTACCTCGACCCTAAGCTCTCCGCCTCACTACCTCTCTTTCCTCTTTTAAGTCGCTACCTAAAAGCTATCTCTTTGATCGAGCTTTTGGTTATCTGCCCTCATTTCTCCTTATGCTCGGTGTCGACTTTTTTTTTAGAACACTCCAGTGAAGTACCCTGGGACATTTTACTACGTTAAAGGCGCTATATAAATACAAGTTGTTGTTGTTTATGCGGACACCATTAGATTGTCACTAATAGCACTGTCTATACAACCGTGCTCGTAATATAACATGTTATGAAATATTAAAGTATTATCAATTATGATTAATTTGGAAGTGTGAAATATAAAATTAAACAATACTTGCACTCTGATAGCATTGATTGAGACGCTGGCGTTTAAGTTATGCCGACATGAGTGAGTTTTTTGGAAGCGCTAGTTTAAGGTAATCAAAGTATGGCAATTTCATACAAAAGCAAAATACTGCAGATGCTGGAAATCTAATACAAACGGAAAATGCTGGAACATCGACCTGAAACGTTAACTCAGTTTCTCTCTCCACAGATGCTGCCTGACCTGCTATTTCCAGCATTTTCTGTTTTATTGGCAACTTCCCAGTAATATTTCGGCGAACCAACCCTGATCTCTAGTGCCTGAGCTATCAGGCGCTAAAATCGTGATTTATGTGATTTTAGCAATTAAGTGTCAGGAGTGAGGACTGCATACTGTATTTATGATAAAACTATAAATTTGGAATAGAAAATGTATCCAAGCACAAAACGTGCATTACCACAGATTTAAGAACGTTTTAAATATATATATATTTTTCAAAAGAGATTATGAAAACAGCCTATAAGCGCGGAAATATCCCGCAAATCTTGGGATTTGACATATCTGTCTATAAAGAAAAATAATTCAGCATAATTTTAAAGGAGAATGTAGGACTTTGGGGAATCTCAAAGCCACGCAAAACAGATCAGTCGAATTGGTTGCGCAGAATGATAATCTCACCGCCGGTCAAATGGAGCAATGTAACATGTAAGCACAGGGCAGGAGCTGCAGTCGGGGTTGTGTGGCCTTTATTCTCTGAACAGCTGGATGCAGCACACGTGGCTTGTGGTTTCCGGGTATCTGCAGAAGCTCGTCGAGTGGGACCTGCTCCTGAGAAATTTGCGGATTGTCGTCATTTGATTTGCGCCTCGTCTTTCTGAAGTTACCGTCCTAATTTGTTTTAATGGATGTGGCGAACGTGTCGAGGCTTGCGGTATGAGAGGCGATGGTCGGAGAGAGGGCTTTGACTGCGTGCCTGGAGATCTGTCGGCCTCTCTCGGCCGCCTGTGTCACAGCAGCGGCTGCAGTGCTGTGCTTCGTCCACAGATACTCGGTGAAGGGCGGCGAGAGTGAGCCGGGAGGCGGCATGGCAGAGTCAAAGTCTCGCTGCCACCCCAGGTGAACCTCTAACCTTCAGCTCCTTTTACTGACCCGATCTCTATATTGTGGCAGTGCCGATGGCACCAATTCTCACCCCGAATGCCGCTTTTAAATTTCAGAAATTATCTCATTCTCGCCTTTTTTAGCCTCATAAAATTTGTAGTCATCGAATACTGGTTAGTAACATAAACCGGGGATAAAAAAGATGTTTTTAAAAAAGTACTTCAAAACTGAATTCTTAATTACTAAACACATTCTCTTTGATGGGTTTATTTTTACAATAGCAACTGTTGTTCCAAACCTGTTTAAATATTTGTTTTATACTGTGCAGCCCCAGCTTTGGCTGCTTAATCCCAGTGAAGGTTTTGACACCGCGTGCAACCTTTTGGGAGGAGTTTCAACAAAGGAGCTGCCTGTACCTCAGGCTTTCCCTGAGCAAGCTGACCAGCAGCCACGCCGATCCGACCACCGCACTGTCCCGAGGAATCATTAAAGAAAGTTTGTTTCTAAAATCGGGACAATTTAAAATTCAAGTCGGACTTTGTGTGTTCCTTAAACTGATCGATTCCTTCTCATTTTCACTGGTTTTGTTGGAAGGGCTGCAGCCAGTCGTTAGTGTACAACTTTCCTGCAAATAGAGGTGGTGCAGAGTCGGAAGGGCGGGGAGTTAGCAATCCCTGGAGAGGCTGGGACGGCGAGTGATGGCATGTATCCAAACTCCTAGCTTTTAGAGACAGTGTTGTGTACTTGTATTTCAATGTTCTCCATTAGCTCTAAAGCGGTGGTTGTGAAAGGCATTATATAAATGCAAGTCTTTCTCTCTGTTCACTGTAATTGGATTTGGTGCGAACCACCTTTAAATCCAACGCAATCAGCAATAATAGTGTCGTTGAAAATAAAGTTTAAAAAAAAGTTACCGGCAAATTTCTCCTTATTAATTCTTCAATTGTGCCCATCGCGATTTTCGCTGGGAATTTACGACCCAATGTCAAACTTTGCATAAGCCTGACCTATTACATATGGAAACTCAACAAGCTAAGCAGTTTTTAAAAAAGGAAACTTTATTCTTAGTCTTGTTTCCCAACTAATCTGGGTGCAGTTCTTAAAATGTCAAACCGGAGCTGCAGAATCGGATAAGCTTAAAGAAAAGGGTTTGGTTGCTGCTGTTGTAAAGCGACGAGAGCGAGCCTGGAATGCAAATTTACAGCGAGTGGTTTTGGGGGGGGGGGGGGGGGTCGATGTATGTTGCTGTTTATATCACTGGGGGTCGTTGGATGCAGAAAGATCTCCCTTTGTGCCTCTGACAAAAGTACTTTGGAGTAATTTGATTCAAGCGCTGAATGGTTGGTGTGCAGGGGAATAAGGCGATCACGTGTTGAAGCGGGGTTGAGGCTGACATCAGAGCTCCGGCTTTGCTCCTGTGTCACATCATCCGCGGGCGGGAACAACAAGGGCCAAAATATACAGTAAGTGGATCAAGTGGGAGACTGTGGCGCTGCCCCCTCGACCCGCTCCAGCACATAACACCTCGCTCTCATTCAGCAAGGTCCACAATGTTTTCCCTTTCTTTTCCGTGCTCTGCCTTCGCTTCTCTGCTGCTCTTGGAGCTAACAGCTCTTTTTTCTCTAGATGCAACGACGTAAGCTGAGCAACTATTCCTAGCTGTTGCGGCGAACTTTAATGTTTATTATTATTATTATTGATCGGCTTCCGCGAGAATTAACCGGGTATATTTTTTTTAAATACAGGGGAGTAATATCATACGAGTGTTTTTTTACCAATTGGAAAGTTTGTGTGTTATTTTTATAGCTTCACGTTAATGGCACCAACGTTATATACAGCGTGGAGTGGTGGACTCCCACAGGACGCTGCTTTAGGAGGGATCCTGTCTGGCTTGAAGATCTACTCGACAGTGAATACTGGTCCTTAGCCTAGTTCAGTGTTACATTCGCACTACTGGCAAATTCAAGGGCGTTCTTTTATTAGTTTGCATTTCTGTTGAAGCAATCTCTCTGAAATTGCCCAGTTGATCAAGCGACTCTTGATCGCTCATCATCCAGGCTGTTGTTTTTTTTAAATCCGAGTTGCTAAGCAAGATTTCCGCAATGCCATTTAAAGTGCAGTTATTGGTCGCCGAGTAGTATTGCTGGAATGTGATTCGTAGCTGCCAGACCGAGTTATACTACCGACTGCGTTAGTTGCAGGTCCCACTGAGGTGCTTGGACCCATGGGGCAAAGGCCAGGGGGCTAATTTGTAACATTAGAAGAACTTGGGTAGGAGTGTTTTCTACTAGAAAAAGAGTCAAAAGTGAATTTATAAAATCCCAGACGGTCAAGTGGATCTCCTGGGCACTGGCTTCATTTATACCACATCCGGTGCAAGGTACAAGCTTCAAAGTGTTGTTAGATGGAAGGAAGTTTCCTCATCATTTGACCTTATTGCACCAGTTAGATTGAGATCTGACTTTAACTTTGGAATTATACTGCCATTTGACATCAATCCGCATCTGAAATTACATATAGACCTCAAAGTGGTAATCGTTATTTGGATAATATAATTAGAGAAATGTGAAGCTGGGATTTTGTATTTTGCAGACATTTTAATATATGTTTATTGAAGTTTTAGGAACCTTGAACTGCATTCTTAGTAATTATAATGTATCTACTTTTTCTACTAGAAAAAGAGTCAAAAGTGAATTTATAAAATCCCAGATGGTCAAGTGGATCGCTTTTGCACTGGCTTTATAATGTATCTACTTTTTCAGATTGCACTATAGAGCTGAAGGAAACATGGATGTGAAGCTTGAAGAACAGGTTCCTATTGCCAGCAATCATTATCCTAAGGAAGCCGTGAAGAAACGATCGGGAACTGTGAGCCGAGACTCGAGAGGGAGCACTTCATCCCGCTCCTCCAGGAAAAGCTTCAGATTGGATTACCGTCTGGAAGAGGACGTAACAAAATCCAAGAAAGGCAAAGATGGAAGATTTGTCAATCCCTGGCCAACTTGGAGTGCCCCTGCTTTCACCAGTGTGCTGAAGTTTGCTGTGATGGAGAAGGACCACACTAACATCCCAAGTTCCAAAGCGGTGAGTGGTTTGACCAAATCTAAGCTCGTAGGTTTTTCAACTGTTAGATTTATTAATCGCTTGATTTTAAAAAATTGTATTATTTGCATTGTATCCTCCAAAAATGATCATTTGAAACAATTAGGTTCAGCATTATAAAGCAGCACTTCGGTAATATGCATAATACATAATTCATGCCTGCTTATTAAATATTATTATTTCGAGGAGTGAGTTACAATCCTCATGAGTGAAAATGTTGAAAGGAATCTAGTTTTATATGGTAGACTGGTGGCCCTGTTTGTTGGAGTTCTAATCCTTAGTGCCAGAGAGCGAGAGGTGGGGCTGGTTTGATCCACCTGCTCTGCACAGCTCCTAGTCTGGGTTAGTAGACAGAAGATAATTCAAAGTTCAGTGGTTGGCTGATACCCTGTACCAAGCTGAGTTTTACAACCCTGCAGATCATAGGAGGAAATGAAGACTGAGAGAGGTAGAGAGTTCCAGTTTTTAATTTGGTGGAAAAAATTGATTAATAGTCGGCAACAGAGCAATGAGTTTTGCTTTCAACAGAGCAAAAAGAAAGACTGACTTACATTTATATAGTGCCTTTCATGACCACAGGACGTCCCAAAGTGCTTTACAGCCAAGAAACTAATTTTTGAACTGTAGTCACTGCTGTAATGTAGGAAACGTGGCAGCCAATTTGCACACCGCAAGCTCCCACAAACATTTGTATAGTGCTTTTCACAACCACCAGACGTCTCAAAATGCTTTACAAACAATTAAATACTTTTGAAGCAGTGTGATAATGACCAAATAATCTGTTAGTGATGTTGATTGAGAGATAAATATTGGCCAGGACATCATCATCACAGGCAGTCCCTCGAAATCGAGGAAGACTTGCTTCCACTCTAAAAGTGAGTTCTTAGGTAACTGAACAGACCAATACAGGAATTACAGTCTCTGTCACAGGTGGGACAGACAGTCGTTGAAGGAAAAGGTGGGTGGGACTGGTTTGCCGCACGCTCCTTCCGCTGCTGCACTTGATTTCTGCATGCTCTTGGCGATGAGACTCGAGGCGATGAGCGCCCTCCTGGATGCACTTCCTCCACTAGGGCGGTGTTTGGCCAGGGACTCCCAGGTGTCGGTGGGGATGTTGCATTTTATCAAGGAGGCTTTGAGGGTGTCCTTGAAACGTTTCCTCTACCCACCTTGAGCTCGCTTGCTATGTAGGAGTTCCAAGTAGAGCACTTGCTTTGGGAGTCTTGTGTCAGGCATGCGAACAGTGTGGCCCGCCCAGCAGAGCTGGTTGAGTATGGTCAGTGCTTTGATGCTGGGGATGTTGGCCTGATCAAGGACGTTATGTCCTCGACCAGGCCAGGACACCAGAGATAACTGCTGGTCTTCTTCAAAATAGTGCCACAGGATCTTTTATGTCCACCTGAGAGGGCTTGGTTTAATGTCTCATCCAAAAGACGGCACCTCCGACAGTGCAACACACCCTCAGTAGTGCATTGGAGTGTCAGCCTAGATTTTTCTGCTCCAGTCTCTGGAGTGGGACTTGAACCCACAACCTTCTGACTGGGAGGCAAGGGTGCTACCCACTGAGTCACGGCTGGCAGTGTTTCTGGCTGGTTTCAAACCAGGGACCTTCTGCACTTAAAGCAAAGGTGATCACCACTACACTACAGAAGCATGCCCAGACGTAGGGAGAAGGAACCATGCATATGTTAATGTATTAGGGCTTAGAAGGAAAAGAGAATATAGTTCAGAGCAGCAATAACCATATCAGTATAGATAACAAAGAAAAAAAAAACAAGAATGCTAGTTATGGAGGAAACAGGCTGCAGGCTAGAATGAGAAGAGCATCACCGATAACTCTGCTGGTCTTCTTCAAAATAGTGCCACAGGATGTTTTACGTCCACCTGATCCGTAATCAGATCTGCATTACTCTACAGATTTCTTGTTCAGTAAGTGAATAGCTGTGAAACTGAGTGACCTCTTTAAAAAAAAAAAAAAAAAAAATGTTTATTTGTAATATTTTCCATCTCAAACCTACAATGTGTAAATTCATTTATTTGGATTGGTGGTTTACTGAAAGTTAAACTACCCTTTGAGATCATGCTACATACAGTGACTCATGCTGATTTGCAGGTCAATGTCAAGTTGCCGTTTATTTTTGGCCAGAATAGTTTAAACCAGGAATAAGAAATGAGCATTTCCTCAGTGAACATGATTAGCTGTATTTATGTCTTGCGCTGAACCGTTGCTGCTTGAGGCACTGCACACCACCCGTACCAGTGAAACATGATTCTTTCATTTCATTGTTCAGGTCAAAGGTTCAAAGGCGAAGTTTATGCTTGTCACTGGGTTCAACTGACTGGAAGATGTTGTTTGTTAAAGGGCGTGCCACGGAATTTCTTTTTTAATTAAGAAACCCAGGTGAAGGGTCTGGGCTCACAATGCAGGATACCACCTACTGTAGAAGAGAGGATGAAGTCATTCAAGAAGTAGTGATTAGGTGATTCCGTGCTCAGATTTTAAAAGTTTGTAGATTCTAAGGAGAACGGAAGATTGAAAAAGATAAAGAATGACATAGTTTTGAGATCTTGGGAAAGAATGAGTTAGAGCAGAAGACACCATGATGAGTCTGTATTTCAACACAAGAAGGGAGAAGTATGGAAGAGAAATGTGTACAACAGTGTATTTACAGTTTATAAGGAGTAAGAGAGGAAAGTTTAGAGGAACAATGGACAGAGTATAGATAAAATAGAGATATACAAAAAAGGTTATAGAAGAGAGGTTGGAGGCTAGAAGTGAGTGTCATCTATCAGTTGATAAGCTCTCTCTTGTGTTTTGTGTGGAGTGCAGGATAAGTCTTAGAAGAGCCACCTCAGATAAAGGAATTATAATCAAGTTTTGGATGGACCTGGGCTTTATAAAGTTCAGAGACGCTGAGATGTTACATCAAAAAGGAAACTAAGTTTATTGGAGGCAGCTTTATCAATGGAAGTGATATGAGAGTTTCATTTGAGGTTAGAGAAGACTGAGCGGGTAATAATCCTGCACAATCTAGCAGCCTTAGAGACCTCTTATACATGATATATATAAACACAGAGTGCTGAACCGGCATAAACACTTGGAAATTACATGGTCATACAAAAAAAACACCAATTTTAGTACAGTATAATTAACTGTACACTGGGTCCAGTACAAAACCATATTCAATTGAAAAATATACCCTTGTGTGTTTCATGTAGAATTATTTTCTAGTGTAAAAACAGCTGTAAACGCTAAAGTAATTTAAAACAGCAATCGCAAGAACTAGTCCACTAGTTTGAAATAATAGGGTTTAGGTGCTTTATAGCTACTTGTCCGTGCCTTCAGCCAACTAGGCTGTAATCGCTAGCATTCTCTCCCCAAACCTCTTCACCTCACCATCTCTCTGCTTAAGACCCTGCTTAAAACCCACCTCTTTGACCAAACATTTGGTCACCTGTCCTAATGTCTCCTTCTTTGGCATGGTGGCACATTTTGTCTTGATAACTCCAGTGAAGCACCTTGAGATGTTTTACTATGTTAAAGGCGCTGTATAAGAACATAAGAAATAGGAGCAGGAGTAGGCCATACGTCCCCTCGAGCCTGCTCCGCCATTTAATATGATCATGGCTGATCCGATCATGGACTCGGGTCCACTTCCCTACCCGCTCAGTTCCGCTCCCCATAACCCCTTATTCCCTTATCGTTTAAGAAACTGTCTATTTCTGTCTTAAATTTATTCAATGCCCCAGCTTCCACAGCTCTCGGAGTCAACGAATTCCACAGATCCACAACCCTCTGAGAGAAGAAATTTCTCCTCATCTCCGTTTTAAATGGGTGGCCCCTTATTCTAAGATCATGCCCTCTAGTTCTAGTATTCCCTATCAGTGGAAACATTCTCTCTGCATCCACCTTGTCAAGCCCCCTCATAATCTTATACGTTTCGATAAGATTATCTCTCATTCTTCTGACTTCCAATGAGTAGAGGCCCAACCTACTCAACCTTTCCTCATAAGTCAAGCCCCTCATCCCCGGAATCAACCTAGTGAACCTTCTCTGAACTGCCTCCACTGCAAGTATATTCTTTCGTAAATATGGAAACCAAAACTGCACGCAGTATTCCAGGTGTGGCCTCACCAATACCCTGTATAACTGTAGTGAGACTTTCCTGCTTTTATATTCCATATAATGCAAGTTGTTAACAATTTTATTTTAACACCGTACTGCTGCATGTCAGTAGAAGAAATAAAGGCCAAAGAAAATTAAATATGACCATCAAAGGAAACTTTCCTAAAAAAATATAAAACTTCTCTCGCCTTTGGCTAAGCAAATAGGTGTTTTGGAATTGTTTGTTGTGTATCAATGTGATATAACTATTCATAGTATAGAGTGTACAAAGTGTAGAGCGCATAGTACACTGGTGGTGAGTGAGCTTTACTTGGTGAGTGGGGCTGACCTCTGTACCAGTACTAGCCACTCCCCTAGCCAAATTATTCCAGTATAGCTATGACACTGGCATCTGCTCGACAATGTGAAAAATTGCCCAACTACGCTCAGCCCTCAAACAACAGGAAAAATCTAGCCTGGCTGATTACCGCCCTATCAGCGTCCTCCCAATCAGCAAAGTGATGGAAGCAGACATCAGCAGTGCCAGCAAGCAAAACCCACTCACCAGTAATCTGTTCACTGATGTTCAGTTTGAGTTTTGCCAGAAAACTTGGCTCCCAACTTCCTTACAGCCTTGATCCAAGCATGGTTGCAAGAGCAGAATGCCAGAAGAGAGGGGAGTGTAGCTGACCTTGAGATCAAATAAGGCACCAAGGAGCCCCAGAAAAACTGATCTCAATGGGGCTGAAGTTATACCTAATACAAAGGAAGATGATCATGTTTCTGGGAAACCAGTCATCGCAGTCACAGGATCTCGCTAAAGGAGTTCCTCAGGGAAGTGTCCTCCGCCCAACCATCTTTAGCTACTTCATCAATGACCTTTCCTTCAGCTTAGCATCAAAAGTGGGGCATATCATTGATGAATATTCAGTGTTCGGTTCCATTCACAAGTCCTCTGATAATGTTGCGGCACACGCCAGTCCACAGCAAAGCCTGAACAACATTCATGCTTGGGGTGATAAGTGGCAGGTAGCATTTGTGTCATATCACTTCCAGGTAATAAGATCTCCAGCAAGAAAATACAAAACCACCTTCCCCCAACCTTCAACAACACCACCATCGCATGAGTACCCCATCATCAACATCTTGGGGATCACCATTGACCAGGAGCTTTAAGAGTATCAGCCATATCAATAACGTGGCTACAAGAACAGAACAGAGACTGGGTACTCTGCAACGAGTGACTTATTTCCTCATCCCTAAAATACTCTCCACCATCTACAAGGTTCAAGATAGAAGTGTGATAGAAGATTCACTACTTGCCTGGATGAGTGCAGCTGCAACAACATTTAGGGCAGAGCAGCCCACTTGATCAGCACCCCTGCCTCTGAACTCAATAACCACCCTCTCCACCACTGGCACACTGTGGCTGCAGTGCTTACAATATGCAGTATGCATTGTAGCAACTAGCCAAGCTTACTTTAACAACAGCTCCCAGTCCTGTAATCTCTACCACCAAGAAGGACAAGAGCAGCAAGATCATGGGAGCACCATCACCTCCAAGTCACAAACCTTTCTGACTTGGACATAAACTGCCATTCCTTCATCGTGGCTGCGTCACTTCCCTTCTCAGAAGCTGTTGATTCCTTATTTGGGTACAGCTCCACAGGTACCAGTTATCCCCCAATAACTCTCCCAAGGGTCCATTATTCATGTGTTAGCTTTGACAGTAAGGTTTGGCAGGTTATATAATAAGGAATTAGAAGAATTACATTTCTAATGTACAGGAAACATTCCCAAAGTCGACTTGGCAGTAATGACTATCCTAACGGTCCAATTTGTGATTTAGATATCAACCTGAATTAAGGGTCGATCTGTCTGTAAAGACTAACTAATGTCAACTTCAAAGGTGGTTATTGTGGATGGCTTTTGCTGCACTGTATTTCTGAAGCTGGTTTTGTTGGCTCAGTTAAACATGTCAGGTGACAACAATTTGTACAAACCGTCTTTAGAGCAAAGTTGTTTTTTTAAAATCTTGTTCCCTTTGCCTCTAGGAGCTTGATGAAGGATTGCCGATAATAGAACCGTTCTTTGTCAAAAACCCAGAACTGGTAGGAAGTACGGGGAATGGAATCCGAGTGACCTGGTTGGGACACGCGTCACTGTTGGTGGAAATGGAAGGACTGACTTTTCTGACAGATCCCATCTTCAGCCAGCGAGCTTCACCTGTGCAATTCTTTGGACCAAAACGTTTCCGAAACGCACCCTGCACAGTGGCACAGTTGCCCAAAATCGATGCCGTGGTTATTAGTCACACCCACTATGATCATTTGGATTACAATACAGTGCTAAGTCTTAATGAGCGATTTGGGGGTGACTTGAGGTGGTTTGTACCATTGGGTCTCTTAGACTGGATGCAGAAGTGTGGCTGTGAGAACGTAATTGAGTTGGACTGGTGGGAAGAGAACTGTGTCCCTGGACACGATGAGGTTACGTTTGTGTTTACACCTGTGCAACACTGGAGCAAGCGGACTGTAACGGATGACAACAAGGTGCTGTGGGGCAGTTGGTGTGTCGTGGGACCCTGGAATAGATTTTTTTTTGCTGGAGATACAGGTTACTGTGTGGCCTTTGAACAAATAGGGAAACGATATGGACCATTTGACCTTGCTGCCATTCCTATTGGAGCCTATGAGCCAAGGTATGTACATTTTGCATCATTTCCAATTTCTATTTATTAAAAAATGCTGCATATTTGGTGCTCACTGACATTGAATGAATGGTCATCTTGGAGAATAATGCTTTTTCTGCTTTTTGTCAGCATAAAGTATTTCCAGGTTAGTTCATTTGATCCAGCCCAATAATGAGCTAAATTGATGATTTTACTCCACCAGCATTAACAATTTACCACTTCAGTACATGTCAATATCAAAAAATATCAGCCAAATATGACTTAATACTGAAAATGCCATTTTCCGCAAGGCAAGATGTCACCCTTTTTATTTCTACAGCATGGTGACAATGTAAAGCCAATAAATGACTTGTGAGGAGACATTTACCAAACAGAGAACTTTCCTAGCATCATGGGCTGAGTACTTCTGAGGTGTCTTTGGCTTTTGTTGTACTAAGTCACATTTGTGAGTCATGCCTCATCACTGTTGTCTCCAGCACCACATTATTGTACCACCTAGTATACAGAAACCACCATCATTCCCTATAAATACTATTTTGTGTGGGTGACCATGGGTGTTACCACCCCTTAAAATATGATGTTTTAAAAAAAAATGTAGTAAACTATGATTTATTTGGTAAGTGCAGTGCCTGGTGTGGAACGGAGACGCACAGAACAGCAAGTCCCCTTGGTTTGATTCTCAGTCTGAGCTGAGTTTGCTGATCTTGGGTGGTAGCACAATAGGTAAAATAAGCCGAAGTACCCCTTGGATTTGGGAGGAGGGTGGGGAATTAGCTCCTGATTGTGATCTACGGACCTCTGCAATGTGGACACTGGATAAGAACAGGATTGGGCTCAAATGTGATGTTCCAACAGTTCAATCTCCTGCTGACACTCGCTGTGTATGCCCAGTATTTGAATTGACCTCTTGGGCAAGGTATCAGAAAGTCTCTGGTACCCGCGGAATTGTAAACACATATCAGCACCTTCAGCAGAAGGGGAAAAATTATTTGGAATGTTGCTGGTATATAAAAGTGCTGCAGGTTTCCAGCTTCATTCGAGATTGTCAAATAAACACAAGTAAAGAGGAAGGGAAGCTGGGATACCAGCTGTGGGATTTCCATTCAGTGCCTTTTATCAGTTCATCGTTCCACAAAATCTCTTGTCACTACACTGAATCATATCGTTTAAAGATCAACAACCATCATCGTAAGGCCTGTGTTGCAAAGAATTATCATTAACTTTAACGTTAATTGTAGTACTGCGTTGTGAAGTGATCGGACAGTGAAATCAGCCCTCATGGCTCTCTACTCACTAAGTTGCCAATCACAACTATTTTGTGGTGGGGAAGAGTCGACTGAAGGTAACTCATTTCCCCACAGGGGAGACAGATCAGAGAATGTTTGCCTTGGGTTGGTTTTACAGTCCACTCTCTGGCTGGCCTTAAAGTGACATCAGCACAGGCCCAGTTATAAGTTGTCTGTTTCTTTCTCGGGGGATAGGGTGTGCTGCATGGAGACCAAATTGAGAGAATAGGGCAGAAAAGTAACATTCGCCAAAAACACAGTTTTTCTTCGATTAACTTCATTCATTTTTTAAAAAGTCAGTTTTGACATCATCAAGAGAACTAAAATGAGCAGCTCAGCAGCATGTGGGTGGAACAGATATCCGTACTGCCACCAGTGCTCCAGTGTTCATGTATTTTCCTTTTATCCCTTCTCTATTTTTATATAGAATTTACAGCACAAAAACAGGCCATTCAGCTCAACTGGTCTATGCCGGTGTTTATTCTCCACAAATGGCTCCTCTAGCTTCCCACTAAATGCATCTGTACTGTTCATCTCAACTACTCCTGTGGTAGCAAGTTCCACATTCTAACCACTCTCTGACTAAAAAAGTTTCTCCTGAGTTCCCTATTGGATTTATTGGTGACTATCTTATATTCATGGCCCCTAGTTTTGGGCTGCTCCACAAGTGGAAGCATTTTCTCTATGTCTAGCCAATCAAACCCCTTCATAATTTCAAAGACTTCTATCGGGTCACTCTTCTGCAATCATTTCCATTGACTTCAGTGGAAATGAAAATCGGAGAGATGTATAATGGACATATCGTCGGTTTTACACTATCGCCCAAAGTCAAAATGACCCCCATTGACTGTTTGCTGAGACGCAATTACAATGGTGCCGGGTGTAATGAAAGCAATGTAGTTATTCCCTCGCAAATTAAAAACTTGTGAACTATATTTTTTGTGAGATTGGATAGACAGAATAAATATGATTTAAAAGTTGGCTTTCCCAATGGCCTCAGCGAGAAGACAGTTTCTTTGTCTCAGAGTTGTGGAAAATACAAGGAAACTGTTCTGGTTCATTCTACATATTCTATAAGAGTCAAGTATCGGGATTCTGCTCCCAGTGGCCGTCCCTCTGACATCGCTGGATCATTAACCCAGTCGGGGGTCATTGAGGATGCATGGCAGGCTTGCGGCTGAATTCCTGATGCTAAGCCAGAGCCCACTACAACAGCAGGGTCACTTGTGCTTCAACAGAAGAGCTGGGAGTGCCTTTATATGTTGAGTAACACACTTCTGGCTCATAAAGAGTGTATGCTTCCTATTTGCCATATTGGAGGCTTGGGAGGTGGTCTAATGCCTGATAAACGGGTGTTGCGTGCCCGAATTTCGAGACCAACATTCCTCCGGAGTTCAGGCTGCTTTTGTGGTCTGACCTCCCTGGCGGGCCCACTTGCACCCTTCTGGAGACCAGTACACCTCATCTCACTGGATGTAGCAGTTTCCAACCGTATACCAGGTCCCAATGAGATGGGGGAATGGACAACTCCAGCATGTGAAATCCAAGCTCCGACCCCTTTGCATCATCACTGACCTTTTAAGGGGCAGACAATGGCTCCGTCTCTTATAAGAATGAGCAGGAACTGCCACCATAGGCCGGGGCTCGACATATCCAGACCCAGGCCGACATCGATGCCTTTCTGTCGCGCTCACCAGAGTTGAGAGAAAAACAAACTGAGCAAATTTGGCCTTGTTTTTTAAAAAAAATTCAACACTTGTGACTGGAAGTATTAACTCTCAATCTGCCTGATTTGATCAGTTTTCTTGATCATGTGCTGGAAACGAAACATGTTCTTTTTGAAAGAGTCCTGTAACAGTGCACTTTGCAGTCCCTGCCCCCATTTCTCCTCAGTGCTTGTACAGCTGCCGATTTATTTTCCTCTCTGCATCCTGGTATGCTTTGGTACATTTTTATTTTTTTGTACCTTGCAGATAACTTGCATGCTATGGGTTAGGAATTTCAAATGATGGCATGCAGTCGTGCAAACGTAATCCTTGGTTTTGTTCAGTCCTCAGTGGAGCATTTTGATAAAAAGGTTATCATCAGTTGGATCTTTATACTAAACAGCAAGCTGTTAATTCTGAACAGTCCTACAAAATGACTTGCAGTGCACTGTCTAATCTCTCTCCTTTTATAGTCTAGTGTTTCTAATCTCTCTTGTTTTATAGTCTCGCCATTCAGACTAGTAAACGGTCTGGTAAATTCAGATAAATGTATTCGTAGCAGCCTCACTATAATACCATGGTTTGTTATCATAGAAATTTCAGCACAAAAGGAGGCTCATCATGCTTACGCTAGTGCCAACTTCACCTTGGAACGATCTCCTCCGATCCCATTTACCTGCTCTTTATCTGCACCCTTAATAGTTTTCTTTTCAAGTGTGAGGGACTCAATTACGGTCTCTGCCTTGGCTCAGTTGGTAACTCTTGCCTCTGAATCAGATGGTTGTGGGTTCAAGTCCCACGCCAGAGACTTGAGCATGAACTCTAGGCTGATAGTGCTGCACTGTCAGAAATGCCGTCTTTCGGCTGAGACGTTAAACCGAGACCCTGTCTGCTCTCTTGGGGATGTAAAAGATCCTGTGGCCCTATTTAGAAGAAGAGACGGGAAGTTTTCTGTGGTGTCCTGGCCAATATTTACCCCTCAAATTGTGCACAAATTGGCTGCTGTGTTTCCTACATTACAACATTACACTTCAAAAGAATTTAATTAGCTGTAAAATGCTTTGGGGTGACGAGCGCAATATAAGTGCAAGTTCTTTCTTATTTGTGGTAATGCATTCTATATTCTAATGATCCTTTGTTAAAAAAAATATTCCAACCTTAATGCTAATCCTTGATATACATTCACCAACCAATTGAAATAATTTTTCACGATTTACTCTCCTAACCCTTTCCGAATTTTGAGCATCTCTATTGGATCTCTTGACCTTTTCTGCTGCAGTGAACACAGCTCTGTTTTTCAAGATCCTCATCGTAACTATAGTCCTCTTATCTTGGCTAATATCCTAGCAAATCAATTCTGCACATTTTTATGGCTCTATTATTCTTTCTACAAGGGTGTGTGTAAAACTGTACACAATTTGCCAACAGTGGCCTAATTAGTGTTTTACACAAATTTGTCACCTCTTTCTTGCTTCTGTATTCAAAACAGTTTTGGAACATAAGAAATTGGAGCAAGAGTAGGCTATTTGGCTCCTCGAGCCTGCTCCACCATTCAGTAAGATCATGGCTGATCTGATCTTGGCCTCAACTCCACTTCCCTGCCCACTTGACTCCCTTATCACTCAAAAATCTGTCTATCGCCACCTTCAATATATTCAATGACCCAGCCTCCACAGCTCTCTGGGGAAGAGAATTCCAAAGATTCACGACCCTCCTTGAGAGAACTTCCTCGTTTCTGTTTTAAACGGACGACCCCTTATTCTGAAATAATGCACTCCAATTCTAGACTCCCCCACGAGGGGAAACATCCTCTCTGCATCTACTCTGTCGAGCCCCAAAGAATCCTATATGTCTCAATAAGATCCCCTCTCATTCTTCTAAACTCCAACGAGCATAGGGCCAACCTGCTCAAACTTTCTTCATAAGGCAGCCCTTTCATCTCCGGAAAGAAGGGCACCCTCCACTGCCCAGACACTGTTTGCATAACGTATATTGTATATTGTTCCTTCATTATTATGATGGTAAGTTACAATGGTAAGTTCCTTGGGACCCAGTTATCTACAGGATTTAATAGATATCAGAATATGTGATACTCTATGTTGGATACTTTTATCAGTAAGGCAGTGTGTGAACTTTTATACGACTACAGTACTTGAATTGTGAAAAACAGCCAATTCTAGATTTTGTCCTAAATGTGAGTTATGCCTGGAAAGAGCATTTTGTGCTAAATAGCACAAGTGTAAATTGCTGCTGGTAGGGTCTGTCGCTGACTGTGGTAATGGTGAGCGCAACTTCGAAGTGATGAGTACAAGAAACACATTCGCACAACATTAAAATGTACTGGTTTGTACACCATGTTGCCAATATACTACATAAGTCTATAACAAAACTGGAGTTTCTCCTCACACATTTAGTGATGAACAGATACGGTAATGTTTAATGCTGCCCATGCAGTTAGCAAGAGGAACATCTCCACAGCCTGGTGAACCCATTGGAAAATCAGGTGGTACTAATATCCCTGGAACAATGTTCTTTTAAGGTTTATCCCTTCCCTTCCTTTCCGAAAGATGTTGGCTCGTGCCGGAGTATGGCTCCACATGAACTTGCAGCCCTCTGGTATCTCTCCCAACTGGCTATTCTTCATGGGCGAGCTTTGACAGTGTCAGCAAGCTATTTGACTGCGGTAGCATCTCGGGTAAGTCCAATTCTGTCCCTGCTCAAGGTCCACACGTGTATTTCAACACGTGTATTTCCAGCAAGGGTAATGAAATACAAATAGGATTGTCCTTTTCTAATCCAGGATACTAAGCTAATTATAGTACTTGTAGCACTACCTGCTCTTATTTATGGCTCAGCTTCTCACTTCATCAAGCTCACTGAGCCATTGAAGAGTTCCCCCCACCATATATACCCCCCCCCCAATGCATGTATATAAAGAATTAATGATGCGTGTTGAACACATCTAGTGACTGAAAATCTATCAATGCAGAAAATATTACTAATTTTTTTTCAAATACAATGGCAAATTACTGAAAGTTATGCACAGGAGCCTTAGTATACCAGTTTATAGTTACGTATCTCAGATTGTCCCAATCATTGCAAGAATATCTCCTGCCTTTGAACCCCCACAACAGGATTCAAGCATATAATCTAAGGTGACACTCCAGTGCCATGGTGAGGAATTGCTTCATTTTTAGAGATGCCATCCATTGACTAAGTTAAAATGAGACCACGTCTGGTGGTTCCAGTGGTTCAGCTGGGCCTTTAGAATACCACGGCCCTTTTTGGACGAAAAGCAGGGAGCTTTCCCAGTGTCCTGGCCAATGTTCCTTCCTCAACAAAGTCCACCCAAAAACTGGTTATTCCTCCTGTGCCTTTTTGTGGGATGTTGCTGCATTTGCCTACATAACGACAATCATTCTCTTCAAAAATAATGAATTGTGTGCAATGTTATGAGATGTTCTGTTGTGATAATGTACTGTATTATTATTTACCATGCAGGTCATTTTGTGTGGTCATATTTTGCATGCTTGCTTTGTTATTATTCTTTATTGATGAATTGACGTCCATTGATCTTACTTCATGGGGCCATAAAGTGGACAAGTATGTTCTGCGCTCAGATCGGAGTGATGCTTTAAGAAGTATGGAGCAAGGCAAGTGTATTTGGGCCCTTATAAGGACAGCAGTGGACTTTTCTGGAATCCCCATGTTGCTTATTTATTTTTATGAAATTCTGAGACTATCAAACTCAGAGCAAAGTAATGCTGATGCCAGGTGTGTAGCTGACCATTTGAAGTTTGTGCATGCACTTGTCAACCTGTTTCTGTCTTCCTCTGTTTCTTCCTCTTTCTGTTTCCTTCTCTGTTTCTATCTCGCTCTCCCTAATGAAAGTGATCAAGTGTGTGTCTAACAGGAAAAGGGGAAGTGGCATATCATTATGTTCAGTACAGAAATATGCAGCTCCTGCTCGAGGCTCCTGGTTTACCAGTCTGTGTTTTTGTGTCTGCTCCAGATGGTTTATGAAATATAACCACGTGAACCCAGAGGAGGCTGTGAGGATCCACATAGATGTTCAGGCAAAACAGTCTGTAGGAATACACTGGGGAACATTTGCTTTAGCCAATGAGGTAAGTACTTTGCCTATCATGCCATTTGTAGACGCTATAAACTTCTAATAGAGTGGCTGACAGTTTATTTTGGTGTTTGATATTTATGTATATTGATTTTTAGGTCATTTACCTGGCTAGACCGGACGTAAAATTTGTAAACGGCAGTTGCAATCTCCGCTCTCTTATCCAAGCAACTATTCCTCATGTGCGAACCTGGGGGCAATGTGTGTTGGCAGACTGTTCAACCATGGGGTACATCACTGCTGAATCCTATCCTGTCCTCATTTCCACACAGCTGGACTTCTGTGCAGAGGGTGACAGGATAGGGATGATTCCTTAGGTGGCTCATTGAGTGTGTCCAATGAGTAGCTGAACCAAACAGTTCCCCAGACTGCGGAGTTAGCTGATTTCAGCTGGGTGGACAGCAGGAGCCGCTAAAGTTGGCCTCAGCGGCCTAGGCTAAGAGGAAAGAAAACTTGACCATGGATCATAATTGCTATCTGGCATTCTCTGTTGAAACTGCATCTATGTGGATGTGGGGTGGGAACAGGATGGGGAATGGCACTAAAACCCCCTACCGTTGAATAGCTGCTATATTCCCATTTTTGCAGCAGGGTAGAGGTGGGGTGAGACTTCCAGCTGCCCCTCTAACCCCAATCCATTCCCCTGGGTCAGAGGGTTATTAGTAATGCGAAACAGGCTCCAAATGGGATCCCCACCACTAAGAGGGAGCTTGTCTATCCAAGGGCACAAAATCCCAGCATTCGTGCAGTGGGACTAGAAGAGGTGGCGGGGAATTTAAAGGGGACAGTAGAGCCCTGAAGAAAAAGCAGAGAACCAAGGCCTAAAAGGTTAAGGCTTACGGGTCCATTTGGAATGTGAGGACACATCAAGTAGGCCCTCACCCTCCATTCAAAGAATTTGGGGCCTTACAGCCGCTGCGACTGGGCCGATCACCTTTTTCCAGATGGTTCCGAGGATCGGTAATAAGAGAGGAGGAAAGCAAGAAAATCCACTGGGATCCTAGGCACCCCCTCTCTGCCAACACTTGCATATGGCACTTGCGGTACACTTTATCACCGGATCTTGTCAGTTTTTTGCATTGCAATTGCTCTTAATGTTAGGAGGAAAATCCAGCTTTCTCTGTCAGGGGCAACACATAAATAATGATCACTAGGTTACATTCCAGAATGGAGGCAATGTGTTTAGGAGAGAACGGTGAAAAGAAAATTGCAACAAAAAAAAAGACTGCGTAGTGATCGGGAATGGGAGTCCTGGTTGATTTTTCCCCCCTCTACCTAGCTGGGGAATTTTGAGAAATTATCAAGCTTCCACCACTGGTTTGGCTGAGATTAACTAACTCAACACAGACTTAGAATTGAATCTGGGAATCTTGGTGTGTGGCTCAGTCCCTCACCATATTTACCCAACACCATCCATAAGGAAAGGCATATCTTTTTGAAATCTAAAAGTTAAAGGCATGTGATCCCACAGTGTAATAATGTCAATGTGAATATGTGTTATACCTCTAACCAAATATCTTGGAACTAGAAAGGGGTCATCCTTGACTATATCTGTTGCAATGCTGAAAGCAGAATATCATTTCCACAGGATGTTGTAGATGCTATAAATTGGCAGGGTTCCTCATCACCCCAGTTAACATCCTCTTTATTATGGGTCACGATGCGTATGTAAAATTTAATGTTATTAGAATTGCTGATGCGGCCGAGGAATTTAGTTCTATCATTTCCTGATTAGCATCTCCAGTTTCCTGAGCATTTACTGATGTAACCTCTTCAACTTGAGAGGGAGTAATAAATCGACTATCAATGTCTATAATTAAATCATCCCAAGGGAAAGGGACATTCTTCATCAAAATAGCTCTTCATCTGGAGCTTCATACTCACCCTTGTAATTGTCTGACTCATTCTGTCGTGGGTGTATCTCTTGTAATTACTTATTATTGCATCCAAGTCTGGGCAGATTTTTCATTGTCTTTAATGGCGTTATTTACACTAAGCACATTCCAAGTTGCTATATTCACTGTCCTTGTGGTGGATTGCATTCATATTTTAATAGGCCTTATTCTTTCCCTACCTTGAGGGAATCTCCAAATCTTCCCCCTTTCCCTCAGCATTGTCTATAAGATAATGGAACTCCCAAAATCTAAGAAAAGTATAATTTCTTTCTCCAGAATAAACATAAAAATATTATCCATTTTTAAAGAAATGCTTCCACTTTGCTGTCATTTCTCCTCTTGAAGGCATCAACTAGGGTGTAGTTCCTAAAGGCATTGACTACGATGTGGTTCCTGAATCATTGACTACGATGTGGTTCCTGAATCATTGACTACGATGTGGTTCCTGAAACCACTGACTAGGGTGTGACTCCCAAGCTATTCCAGTACAGCTACAACCCTGGCATCTACCCAACAAAGTGAAAAATTGCCCAGGTGTGTCCTGTCCACAAAAAGCAGAACAAACCCAATTCGGCCAATTAACAGCCCATCAGCCTTTTCGTAATCATCAGCAAAGTGATGGAAGGGGTCGTCAAGTGGCACTTACTCACCAATAACCTGCTCACAGATGCTCAGTTTGGGTTCGACCAGAAAGCTTGGGCTCCAGACCTCAATACAGCCATCTATCCAAACACAGACAAAAGAGCTGAATTCCAGAGGTGAGGTGAGAGTCCTAGTGAAATTAAAGTCAATGGGGGATCGGGGAAAAACTCTCCACAGGCTGGAGTCATACCTAGCACAAAGGAAAATGGTTGTAGAGCCCAATCCTTTCAGCCTCAGGATATTGCTGCAGGAGTTCCTCAGGGCAGTGTCCAAGGCTGGGGATGTTCACTGATGATTGCACAGTATTCAGTTCTAGTCGCAACTCCTCAGATAATGAAGCAATCTATGCCCACATGCAGCAAGACCTGGACAACATTCAGGCTTGGGCTGATAAGTGGCAAGTAACATTCTCGTCACAAAAGTGCCAGGCAATAACTATCTCCAACAAGAGAGAGAGTCTAGCCAGCTCCCCATGACATTCAGTGGCATTACCATCGCCAAATCCATCACCGTCAACATCCTGGGGTCACCATTGACCATAAACTTAACTGGACCAGCCACATAAATACTGTGGCTACAAGAGCAGGTCAGAGGCTGGGTATTCTGAGGCGAGTGACTCATCTCCTGTCTCCCCAAACCTCCTGACTCTCCACCGCCTACAAGGCTCAAGTCAGGAGTGTGATGAAATACTCTCCACTTGCCTGGATGGGTGCAGCTCCAATAACACTCAAGGAGCTAGACACTATTCAGACAAAACAACCCGCTTGATTGGCACTCCATCCACCATCTTAAACATTCAACCTCTTCCCCCACCGGCGCACCATGGCTGCAGTGTGTACCATCTACAAAATGCACTGTAGCAACTCGTCAAGGCTTTTTCGACACCACCTCCCAAACCTGCGACATCTACCACCTAGAAGGACAAGGGCAGCAGGTGGATGGGAACAGCATCACCTCCAAGTGCCCCCCCCCCCCCCCCCAAGTCACACACCATCCTGATTTGGAAATATATCACCGTTCCTTCATCGTCCCTTATTCAATCTCCCTCCCTAACAGCACTGTGAGGGTACTTTCACCACGGACTCCAGCGGTTCAAGAAGGCGGCTCACCACCAACTTCCTAAGGGCAATCAGAGTTGGGCAATAAATGCTGGCCTTGCCAGCGATGCCCGTGAATAAATAAGAAAAATCATTGACTAGGATGTGGTTCCTAAAGATATTAAGTAGGATGTGACTCCTGAAGGCATAGACTAGGGTGTGGTTCCCAAGGATATTGAATAAGGTGTGGTTCCGAAAGGCATTGTCTAGGATGTGGTTCGACAGATGCCAGTAGTTCTTTGGTACCCACCCAACTGGCTATTCTTCTTCCTCAATAGTGAGCGCTGGCAAGAAATTGACTGTACAGGGCATCACAGCCACGTCAGATTCTATCTGCACATTTTTCAAGAGAAGGCAATAGATGGCGATTATGCGCAGGAATCCTGGCCGATTTCCTCCCTCACCACCAGGTTAGAGGCATTAAAGCCTTCACTACTGCTCTGGCTGATAGTATTTAATTCAGTATAGACCAGCGGTCTGTTTTCCTTCTTTTAAAACTGTGGGGACGAAATTTGGGGCGCATAATTCGAATTACAGGTGCGACGTCCCGAATCCGGAATTCCAAAAAACAGACATTTTGCACATCGCAGGTGGAGTCGTCCGGAATCCAGAATTATTGTCCGAAAACTGGTAAAAAGCTCAGCGCTGTGGCGAGTGGGGAGTGGCGGGAATCGGCGAGTGGAGGTTCGGCGGGAATCGGCGAGCGGAGGAGCAGAGGATCAGCGGGCGGTGAGGAGCAGAGGATCAGCGGGCGGTGAGGAGCAGAGGATCAGCGGGCGGTGAGGTCCGAAATCCGACAAAGATTTGGCCCCAAGGATTCCGGATTTCAGATTATTGATTTTCTTGTCTGAAATCTGGAAAAACTCAAAAACCGGCAATGGACTCAGTCCCGAGGATTCTGGAGTTCAGACGTTGTACCTGTATATTAAAATATATCGCCTGGACTTCGGGTCTTTAACTCTGGAAAAATGAGGGGGCGTTCCCCAATTAAAGGGGAGGGCCGCTGCACACTCTGCCGTCCCTTTGGCGGCCGTCACTGGGCCACCAGGGACACCCTCGACCAGGCTAACAGCCCGACACCCAAAACAGAGTGCTGGACTGCAGGATGGCATCCCGGTTGAGGCGAGGGCTGGCTGCGGATGTCTGCCAGCTTCGCAACCTGGGAAGCTGGCGCCATCATCGGCTGACGACATCCTCGCCGCTCGCGGGGCAATTTCCCCATCGGGGGGGGCGGGGATCAAAGGGGTCAGCACGGGGTGATGACATCATCGGCGTGCGTCTGCCTGCCCGCGGTGCAAATCGAGGGGCGCGGTGCTACCGGCTCAGTGCCCCCCAACCCTCTGGGGCAATTTCCCCGGAGGCGCTATCGACCCCTTCCCCCGTACGATAACCTCGTTGTGCCCCATTAGTGCCCCCGGAGGTACGATTGGGGCTGTAAAAAAGGGTCATTTTGCCCCTGGTTTCTTTAAATAAGTTGAAGGTTGTTAATAGATAGATATTTATGAATCTGATCTAATAGAAATACCCAGGTTATTAGCTCCCTTACACATCTTTACTAAAATTACCATATTTGTTCTGAATTCCATTGAGAAAGGAGAGAAAATAAAAAAGAAGTAAAAATTAATTGGTCAAAAAAGCAGAAAAAACAAAGTTCCTGTTGATATAAATTAAGTAGCCACTAGGTTTACAGAATGGATCTGGCAAGTTCAATGTGAGTATCCGTTCCAAGCAGTACAAGGGAGCGAGCACCTTAACTAGAAGACCCCAAAGAAGAACTTCCTACGTTCCTATTTGGTAAAGTATCTGTAGGCCTTGACCCAGACTGAGGAAGACAAAGGTAGGTGTTTGAGGCCTATTGGGAGGCCACTGCTAGGACTCCTTCCTCCATCCTGGGGCTTTAGGGCCTTCCTGCCACTACCCCAGGGACAGCCTTCTTCTGGCAGTCTCGAGGTGCAACTGTAGGCAAATAGGCCGGAAACCTGGGGCTCGCCTCCCTACCGGAATTTGCATGTAGCAGGCGTGGGGGGGAGGGGGAAGAAAATTAAAATCAGTCAGCCGGCCAGCGCATACCATCGGTTGGCCGGCGAAAAGTCAAAATCGACCCCACTGTATCTACACTCTGTTTTGTCATGAAAAAACCTGGGAAAGCTCTGCTGGGACAGAGCCAGAATATTACGAAATTCACACATTAATTCTTGAACTGCAGGCCTTTTCCCCAAGGCAAATGTAACCTAATTAAACTATTTCAGTTTCAAAAAAATCTCTGATTATTTCACCAAAATGTACATTGCACCTGTGATAGTTCATGCCTTTTGAACATTTTTCCTTAAACGGTGAAGTCTGGAAAATGTGTCGGCCTGCAGTTCTATAAATCAAAACAACATTTTGATTTTTGGCAGGGTATGATCCCGGGCTGGACGCCTAGATGGGGCCTACTTTTGCCCGGAAGCTGGCTGGTTCGCCTGGGCTGACCAGGTGTATTGCCGGCAATTGTGCGACAGGTTTCTCTGAGGGCAGGGGATATGGGCACTCTCTGTCTCTGGCCCTCCCTCCTCTGTCCCAGCTCAAGCCCACGGGAACTCCTGTGTTATGCGCCACTCCGCAAATCCAGGCCCCAGATTATTTTCCGTCCCTTCTGCTTCATTCCTGCCAGAAGGGTCAAGGATTTTTAGCTTCTGGTTGTTTTGATGATGTATGTGGTAAAGAGTGGAGATGCAGTGAAAGAAAATGATACTGAACCTAACAGTGTGAGAGGTGAATTAGCACTGACAGATGCAGCCATTAGCCCAGGATGCTTCAGAAAGCTTGTCAATTCAACTGTGTTTATGTAAATCCAGCTCCCTCATGTTGTTACACTCAGCAGCCCATCACAGCCAGCTGCCCTGATTATGTTATAAGACCTCACTGTTAAAAGTCCTGGAAATATACAGACACCCAATATATTAAAATGAACTTCTTGATAGAGGCACTGACAGTAAGACTCCCATTGTGCAGCAGGATGAAAGCATAGAGTGCTGACTCCTTCAGAATTATCTGCAGACAACTACTGCTTGGAGATCCAGTGCAGAGATGAAGATTAAAAAGTCTTGTGCCACTTTGCTGACCGTGCACTCACTCAGCTCTGCAGTGATCTCTGTGAAAACAGAGGCCCTCATCGACCCTCCTGGTTACCTCCGCTTGATAGAAACATAGAAATTTACAGCATAGAAGGAGGCCATTCTGGCCCATCGTGTCCGCGCCGGCCGACAAAGAGCCACACAGCCCTCGGTCAGCAGCCCTAAAGGTTACATATAAACCCATGAACAATGACGGAAAGGTAAAAAGCACCCAGCCCAACCAGTCTGCTTCACACAACTGCGACACCCCAACCGGAGCCATGTGATCTCCTGGGAGAGGCAAAAACCAGATAAACACCCAGGCCAATTTAGGGAGAAAAAAATCTGGGAAAATTCCTCTCCGACTCATCCAGGCGATCGACACTAGTCCAGGAGATCACCCTGGCCGTATTCTATTCCCTGCAGTACTTACCATCGTATCTGCGCCGTCCAACAAAAGGTCATCCAGTCTAATCCCAATTACTAGCTCTAGGTCCGTAACCCTGCAGGTTACTGCACTTTAAGTGCCCATCCAACCATCTCTTAAAAGTGGTGAGGGTTTCTGCATCCACCACTCTTCCAGGCAGCGAGTTCCAGATCCCCACAACCCTCTGCGTAAAGTAGTCCCCCCTCAAATCCCCTCTAAACCTTCCACCAACCACCTTAAAATGATGCCCCTTCGTTATAGACCCCTCCAACAATGGAAATAGACCCTTACTATCCACTATGTCCAGGACCCTCAATATTTTGTACACCTCTTCTCAACCTCCTCTGTTCCAATGAGAACAAACCCAGCCTATCCAATCTGTCCTCATAACTAGGATTCTCCATTCCGGGCAGCATCCTGGTGGATCTCCTCTGCACCGTCTCTGGTGCAATAACGTCCTTCCGATAATACGGTAACCAGAACTGCACGCAGTACTCCAGTTGTGGCCTAACCAAAGTATTATACAATTTAAGCATAACCTCCCTGCTCTTATATTCTATGCCTCGGCTATTAAAGGAAAGCATTCCGTATGCCTTTTTAACCACCTTATCTACCTGGCCTGCTACTTTCAGGGATCTGTGGACAAGCACTCCAAGGTTCCTTTGTTCATCTACACTATTAAGTGGCCTACCACTTAATGTGTATACCCTTTCCTTATTAGCCCTCCCAAAGTGCATCACCTCACACTTCTCTGAATTAAATTCCATTTGCCACTGCTTTGCCCACCTGACCAGTAGATTGATATCCTCCTGCAGCCCATGACTTTCCTCTTCATTATCAACCACACAGCCAATTTTTGTGCCGTCTGCATACTCCCTATATTCAAATCTAAATCGTTGATCTATACCACAGAAAGCAAGGGACCCAGCACTGAGCCCTGCAGAACCCCACTGGAAACATCCTTCCAGTCACAAAAACACCCATCAACCATTACCCTTTACTTCCTACCTCTAAGCCAATTTTGGATCCAGCTTGCCACTTTGCCCTGTATCCCATGGGCTTTAACCTTCATGACCAGTCTACCATGTGGGACTTTATCAAAAGCCTTGCTAAAGTCCATATATACTACATTGTACGCACTACCCTCATCGACCCTCTTGGTTACCTCCTCAAAAAATTCAATTAGGTTAGTCAAACATGATCTTCCCTTAACAAATCTGTGCTGACTGTCCCTAATTAATCCTTGCCTTTCCAAATGCAGACTTGTTCTGTCTTTCAGGATTTTTTCCAATAATTTTCCCACCACTGAAGTTAGGCTGACAGGCCTGTAATTACTCGGTCTATCCCTTTCTCCCTTCTTAAACAAGGGTACTACATTAGCAGTCCTCCAATCCTCCGGTACCATGCACAAACCCAAAGCGGACTGGAAAATGATGGCCAAGGCCTCTGCTATTTCCTCTTTTACTTCGCTCAACAGCCTGGGATGCATTTCATCCTGGGATGCATTTCACCTGGAATATTGTGTTCCGTTTTGGTCTCCTAATCTGAGGAAGGACGTTCTTGCTATTGAGGGAGTGCGGCGAAGGTTCGCCAGACTGATTCCCGGGATGGCAGGACTGACATATGAGGAGCGACTGGATCAGCTGGGCCTGTATTCACTGGAGTTTAGAAGGATGAGAGGGGATTTCATAGAAACATATAAAATTCTGACAGGACGGGATAGGTTAGATGCAGGAAGAATGTTCCCGATGTTGGGGAAGTCCAGAACTAGGGGACATAGTCTAAGGATAAGGGGTAAGCCATTTAGGACTGTGATGAGGAGAAACTTCTTCACTCAGAGAGTTGTTAACTTGTGGAATTCCCTGCCGCAGAGAGTTGTTGATACCAGTTCATTGGATATATTCAAGAGGGAGTTAGATATGGCCCTTGCGGCTAAAGGGATCAAGGGGTATGGCGAGAAAGCAGGAAAGGGGTACTGAGGTGAATGATCAGCCATGATCTTATTGAATGGTGGTGCAGGCTCGAAGGGCCGAATGGCCTACTCCTGCACCTATTTTCGATGTTTCTAAAACAGCAAACCCCATATCATTGGGTCTCAAGCAGCAGGTTCGATCGTCACTGGTCATTCTGACTCCGATCTCACTATCTGCTTTCAATTTGGTTGTGAGACAAAGCTCTGTCCAAGATGAGTTGGTTTATTATGGGCACAAGCAATGTTGCTGAATCATTTATACTGAACATTGCATACTGGGAAGTTACTAATTGCAATCTGTGGCCTTTGCAACTGTAGGCAAATGGGCCGGAAACCTGGGGCTCACCTCTCTACCGGAATTTGCATGTAGCAGGCATGGAAGCGAAAGCCAGGAGTGATCCTGGCAGGGAGGGTGGTGCAGCAGTTGAGTGCAACAGATGACCTCTGTGCCCTGACTGGGTGGATAAATTAACCTAACTTCATATTTCTGATTTCTATCCAATGACCCATTCTGGAAAATATATTGGGCCAGAATTTGCAGTCGGAGGCTTCCTACGGGCGGATGCCTCCAACCGCAAAAATTTCTGCGAAAGTACCTGATGCTCCCAGAGTTTAGGAGCCTTCTGATCCTGGGCCTCTCTGTGAAGGCCTGTGTAGAGGCCCATGTATCCCAGCAGTGTATGTGCTTCGTACGCATCACTGGGATCACATGGGCCGGCCCAACCTATCCGAGTAGGAGGATTCCCCATTCACCATAAGTTTAATGGGAATATCCCCAAAAACACACAAGCACTTAAGATAAATTTAAAATGGAATTTAATTAATTATTTAAAACAAAAATGTAGATTTTTTTTGAAAAATAAATTACATATTTTAAAGGGCCTAAAAATAAATGTACTTTATTTATTAGGATTTTAAATGTTTAAATTATTGAAAAAAATTCTTATTCTATGCTCTAAAATTCTTACATTGACAAAAATAGGCCGTATCAATTGTAAGAATTTGAAGGACATTCTCTGAACAGGAGTTGGGCAAATAGTCCAATTCTCCATCCACGGAGGCCCTTTAGTTTCGGAGGTTTGTGATTTATCAAAGAGAATTCTTGACAGATCGCAAGTTCTGGGTTTGGGCGCATGCGTTTCGCATACCTAAACCCGGAACTTGCGGGGACCCCATGGGCACGTGTGCAGCTCGTACGCACTCGTGGGGAGCGTGAATTCAGACCCATAGAATTCAGGTGAGGAGGCTAACAGGCTTGACTGTGATGTCGCCATGGTCCAGTGAACGAAAAATGAAGGGGGAGGTGATGAAAGTTAGGGAACCCGTAGAGATTTTGCCAGATAAAGGGGAAATTCATCTTGGCTGATTTTTTTTTTTTGTGGTAAATTTTCATGATTTTTTTAACCAAAGCAATGATGCTCAGTCTGTTGGTGTGGGAGGGGTGCGTCATTGAAAAGTCTGACCTTTCCAGTTCAAAGAGGCCCCTTACTCCAAATCAGCCGACCCCCACTTGATTCCCCCGATCTGCCGCTGTCTCTCACCCACAGACGCTGCCTGACCTCCTGAGTATTTGCAACAATTTCAGTTTTTATCTCGCTCAACTCACTCTTGCTCCCTCACAGCTGGTGCCGGTTCCACTCCTACTCCCCATTCAGCAGCCTCCACTGTGCTCTCATTCCCATCGCGATACCGCCCCCAGTCCCCTTCTGTAGCTAACCCCAGGCCCAATCCCTCTTCTCATTCAGCTGCTGCACATCCCACTCCTGTTCTGAACAGGAGGCAAGGTGAAAAAGGAAAAAGGAAGTTAGAAAGAAAAGATTAAAAAAATAAATAAAGTGGTATGAATAGAAGAAGATTAAGCAGTTGGGGCTGAGATCAGTAACTTAGCATGTGATGAACTGTGGCTCTGAACCTGTGTCCTAAGACCTTGGTGTAGCGTGCTAAACCTTTGTGCCACATTATTGTCACCCCTTCTCCAGGACATCAATCAAAACTTATGAAAGGCCAGCAGAGCTTTTAATAGAAACATAGAAAATAGGTGCAGGAGCAGGCCATTCGGCCCTTTGAGCCTGCACCGCCATTCACTGAGTTCATGGCTGAACATGCAACTTCAGTACCAGATTCCTGCTTTCTCGCCATACCCCTTGATCCCCCGAGTAGTAAGTACTACATCTAACTCCTTTTTGAATATATTTAGTGAATTGGCCTCAACAACTTTCTGTGGTAGAGAATTCCACAGGTTCACCACTCTCTGGGTGAAGAAGTTTCTCCTCATCTTGGTCCTAAATGGCTTACCCCTTATCCTTAGACTGTGACCCCTGGTTCTGGACTTCCCCAACATTGGGAACATTCTTCCTGCATCTAACCTGTCTAAACCAGTCAGAATTTTAAACGTTTCTATGAGATCCCCTCTCATTCTTCTGAACTCCAGTGAATACAAGCCCAGTTGATCCAGTCTTTCTTGATATGCCAGTCCCGCCATCCCGGGAATCAGTTTGGTGAACCTTCGCTGCACTCCCTCAATAGCAAGAATGTCCTTCCTCAAGTTAGGAGACCAAAATTGTACACAATACTCCAGGTGTGGTCTCACCAAGGCCCTGTACAACTGTAGTAACACCTCCCTGCCCCTGTACTCAAATCCCCTCGCTATGAAGGCCAACATGCCATTTGCTTTCTTAACCGCCTGCTGTACCTGCATGCCACCTTCAATGACTGATGTACCATGACACCCAGGTCTCGTTGCACCTCCCCTTTTCTTAATCTGTCACCATTCAGATAAGAGTCTGTCTCTCTGTTTTTACCACCAAAGTGGATAACCTCACATTTATCCACATTATACTTCATCTGCCATGCATTTGCCCACTCACCTAACCTATCCAAGTCACTCTGCGGCCTCATAGCATCCTCCTCCCAGCCCACACTGCCACCCAACTTAGTGTCATCCGCAAATTTGGAGATACTACATTTAATCCCCTCGTCTAAATCATTAATGTACAATGTAAACAGCTGGGGCCCCAGCACAGAACCTTGCGGTACCCCACTAGTCACTGCCTGCCATTCTGAAAAGTACCCATTTACTCCTACTCTTTGCTTCCTGTCTGACAACCAGTTCTCAATCCATGTCAGCACACTACCCCCAATCCCATGTGCTTTAACTTTGCACATTAATCTCTTGTGTGGGACCTTGTCGAAAGCCTTCTGAAAGTCCAAATATACCACATCAGCTGGTTCTCCCTTGTCCACTCTACTGGAAACATTCTCAAAAAATTGCAGAAGATTTGTCAAGCATGATTTCCCTTTCACAAATCCATGCTGACTTGGACCTATCCTGTCACCTCTTTCCAAATGCGCTGCTATGACATCCTTAATAATTGATTCCATCATTTTGCCCACTACTGATGTCAGGCTGACCGGTCTATAATTCCCTGTTTTCTCTCTCCCTCCTTTTTTTAAAAAGTGGGGTTACATTGGCTACCCTCCACTCGATAGAAACTGATCCAGAGTCAATGGAATGTTGGAAAATGACTGTCAATGCATCCGCTATTTCCAAGGCCACCTCCTTAAGTACTCTGGGATGCAGTCCATCAGGCCCTGGGGATTTATCGGCCTTCAATCCTATCAATTTCCCCAACACAATTTCCTGACTAATAAGGATTTCCCTCAGTTCCTCCTTCTTACTAGATCCTCTGACCCCTTTTATATCCGGAAGGTTGTTTGTGTCCTCCTTAGTGAATACCGAACCAAAGTACTTGTTCAATTGGTCTGCCATTTCTTTGTTCCCCGTTATGACTTCCCCTGATTCTGACTGCAGGGGACAGTGTGAAGGATTGAAAGAACATTGTACTTGAAGTGTTTCCATAATTTCAAACAATTTTCTGTAGCTGTAAAGACAAAGTTCAGTACTTCAACAATTGGACTGTACCCTGTATTTACAACTGATTTCTACTCTGTGGGTTTAAAGGTATTTTTGTCAGGTAAATATTGTTTGTTTGGTCAAAGGGGAGATGAGCCAACTTCTAACTAACATTTATCTACTAAAGTTAATAATGATATTAGGGGCAGAGGGAAGTAGTTACACAGGGCCCAAGTTTGCCCAGGAGTTGCTCTTTTTTTTTGGAGCAACTAGATTTTTTTGGAGTATCTTAAAAATCGCAATTCTGCCCATTTAAGTTGCTCCAGTGTAAGTAAGTTAGTTAGGTTTTTTTATTAGTTTTGTTTTTTTTCAAAAGGGGACGTTACCAGCCACTTACGCCTGTTTTGGCCATTTAAGCAAGTTTAGATAGCTAAAAGTTACTCCAAACTAACTTAGGCCAGTGTAAGTGGCCACTTGTGGCTGCACCGAAAAACCTTGTGGTGAGCTAAGAAATCAGCACAGGTAGCCAGAGATAAGGTCCGGGTGGGGGGGGGGGGGCGGGGAGGAAGTGAGAGGACCTTGCAAAGCATTAAACACCTTCACAAGAACATTAAAGAAGCATAAGTACCTTTTAAATCACCAAGCACTAAACAAAGCACAAAAATAAGCATTCAATAACAAATAAAAAATACAAGGAAGCTGAGAGGACCTGCATCTAGCACCAAGACTTACAAAGCACTAAACAACTAGATTAAAAATAGATTGGTAAACAAACAAATAAATACATTATAGAAAGTCCTGTAAATAAGAGTTTCAGCCAAACTATTTTACAGAATTCCTTTTGAAAGCAGATGAAGAGTAAACTTGAATGTAAATCAAACAAGAATTTAGGACCACGTAATCAATCAATAAATAAATATATAAACAAATAAAAAATAGAAGTCCTACCTTCAGCAAAGCTTTACTGCAGAAAAACACTAGCAGCTAGGTACTGTCGCACAGAGTCTATAGCAAGCTCTGCACACTCTGGCTGCCGATGAGGGAGCCCATTCTGCCAGGGCTAGGGGCAGCGTGCTTCGGGCCCCTCCCACACAGCCTGCAGCACACTCACAGATTCTGGGGGCGAGGAGTTACTGCACATGCGCACACAATCTAGCGCGCATGTGCAGAGGTCCCAGCACTGTTTTCAGCGCCGGGACCTGGCCTCCACCCCCCCCCCCACTGCTTGTGCTGTGCCACGCCAAGGCCTACGACGTTCCAAGGAGCGGGGAGAATACCGAGGGAAGTTTTTGGCGCCGTTTTTCATCTACAAAGTCGGCGCACCTCAGGTAGGTGCACCGTTTTACCGGAGGGGCAAACTTGGGCCCTCAATCTGTACATCTTGGCTTCCAAGAACAGATTAATACATGTACAGTACAGTATTGCATTTTTAAATCCAGGGCACCAGTTAGTAACTTATCTGTGTTGTGAGGGTGAGGCTAACTGCAAGCAACACCATTGTACTTATGCCATTGACACTATTATGTCAACAAATGAAGAATAATGAGAGAATTTAAATTTAAGTATCAGTTAATGTCACTTAGTGTATGTTTGTGGGAGATTGAGTAATTATCTATAGTACAGTACTGGCAGTAATAAGGGAGTGCACTTTACTCTGTTGGCGTATATCTTTGAAGTTATTCCAGTAAGGGGTTGATTTTGAAGGTGTTTGTAACTTCAGATGATTGTTTCTGATACATCCTGTAATTTGCATCTTAGATGTGCATTTGGTCTGTAAAAATTGCATACATTTTCAGCCTAAAACATTCCCAAAAACATGTGAAGACAATATTTTCCAAATCTCTGGGTGCATTTACATGAAAACCTGATCCATCTCCTCCTCCCTGCGGGTTACTTTCAAACCAATTATTTTTTGCACAGACATGAAATAAATTGCAGTCTTTGATCGGCTAACACTGTTTTAGTATATTCTCAAGTCTCAGATCTGCAGTGAAAATCATCCACCGTGATATAATTTATACTGTTCCCAACAACTTTCTCCTCTGCTTTCTAGGTCTGGTGCATGTTGATATGTGATGGCAGAAGCTTTTGCAGCATTCGGAGTTCTAATTCTTGTATGCTAATTTTTTTTTTAGCAAGGGGGAGGATATTAGTAAACTAGCCAAGAAAGAAAGTAGGTACAGTGACGGGATGGGGGAGGGAAAAATAAAACATTTGCTAGTATAACGGGTGCTTGTTGCAAATTTGCTTCTGCTAAAAACCATCAGAAGTGGGGAATCCTCATGGCTAAGTGGGTTAAGTACACTGTGGAGTGTGGTATTGAGTCGTGCAAACCAGGGAGGTCTTGGGTTTGATCCTTGGTCTGTGCTGTGTTAGCTGATCTCAGGCAAAGATGCTGTCCTCGGCATCCGTAAGATATAGGGAGGGATAAAATCAGTCTCACTCCTGATCACTCCTGTGTGTGTGTGTTTCTCTGTGGTGAGGCCTGTACTCTGCTGATCTGTAATGCTACCAGAGTCAAATAGTCTGCCAATTTAGGCCCCAAATTTGCTTGCGTCTGCAGGGATTATGTCTGACTGTGTCGCTGCTGAGGCTTGTGGGGTTAGTGGGAGGGCAACTCATTAGTAAACGGCAGGCAGGCAAAAGTGCCATTTCAGGCGCATCTCTGGTGTTCGTCTACCCCATACTACCAGAAATTATGGTCTTGTTCTGCCCTTGGAGAGAACATGCCTCTCTTCTGGCACTGGTGCAATTGGTCCCTCCAAGCAAAGGAGCCAATCTGGCTGCATTTGCACTGGCCCTTGTGGTAGCCAGTATTGCTAGGCGTACCGGTCACCTTTACACTGCCAGGACCCCTCGAAGGTCCAGGAATACCAACTCTTGGCTTAGCAAGTCCTGGTCTTGGGCCTATTCCTTACCTTTTATGGGATGAACAGAGGTTTTCCTGGGGGTTATTGCTGGAGCTACAGCAGGAGACTTGCAGAAACTCCAAACTAATTTCAGGCCCTTACTGTTTAAGCTGACATAGGAAGAATGGTTAATTGGCGGAGGCCAGTAAATTCTACAATAGCCAATTTCTGGTGGATCTGATGCATTTCCAGTCAATTAAATATCATATTTGTTCCCTTCCTTTTAGGATGTTTTTGCTTCAAATTCTTATGCAGTTCAATTGCAGCAGCTTTTAAAGTGGCAATGAATCATAATGGTATCTATTTTGTATACGTTAGTATTTTAATTTCAATTAGATAGCACCCTTTTCCATGCACGAATCCAAATTTCGCAAATCCATCACATCTCAACTCACAATAAGGGCAATATTTTATTTTAATCTGATTTTGAGAATTTGGAAATTACCAGTTAATATAGCAAATGGTGGTTCAGAAGGAGTTGGCACAGATTTGTTGAGTTTGACTCAGTGTCACATAGGAGGTTGGTCCACAGGGTTGGAAAGGCATGGCATAGGCAGAGCTGGATCAAAAAATGGCGAAAGCACAGTCAGCATCAACGGTAAAAGGAGCTAGTACATGGAGCTGAATCAGCTCTGGAAGGTGGTAACTAGTGAGGTCCTTCAGGGATCTGTGCTGGGACTGTTCCTGTTTATTATGTACTGTATATAAATAACTTGAAAGTGGGAACGGAAACAAAATTCTCCAAGTTTGCAGATGATATCAAACTGGGAGGGGCTGCAAACTGGGAGCAGACTACAGAAGTAGACTGGGGAGCTAGGCTGAAAAATGGCACATGCATTTATTGTGCAAATTTGCACAAATGCAAAGTCATGAGATTGGGAAAGGATAATTAATAGAGTCAATATAAGTGATATATAGGACACAAATATTGGAGAGGGGTTTATTGGTACAGGTGGTTAGATCACGGAAACCATAAATGATCCCTCCATGGCCTCACCTGTCCCCATCCCTGCAATCTCCTCCAGCCTTACAACCCTCCGAGATCTCTGCTCTCCTCCAATTCTGGCCTCTTGTGCATCCCCAATTTTAATCGCTCCACCATTGGTGGCCATGCCTTCAGTTGCCTGGGCCCCAGGCTCTGGAATTATCTGCCTAAACCTCTCCGCCTCTACCCCTCTCTCCTTCTTTAAGACGCTCCTTAAAACCTACCTCTTTGACCAAGCTTTTAGTCACCTGTCCTAATATCTCCTTATGTGGCTCAGCGTCAAATTTTGTTTAATAACGCTCCTGTGAAGCGCCTTGGATTGCTTTGCTACTTTAAAATGTGCTATATAAATGCAAACTGTTGTTGTTGTAGAGAGAGCAGATGAGATCTTGGGCAGTACAACCAGAGGAAGGGAACACACATCTCAGGAAGGGACCTTGAGTTTGTAGAACGTACTAGTCCACTGCAGCCTGGAGTACTGCATAAAACTTTGGTCATGTTTTATGAATAAAACATTGAACAGGCATTGAAGAAATTGCAGCATGGGGTAATTTTAGGCAGTTTGAGTTATTATTAGAGGCAGCAGAACCTGAGAAGAGAAGTATTCAAGATCCTAAAAGATAAATGTTTTAACAGTCACAGATACTACAGCAAGCTTTAAACTTAGATGATGGAGGTTGAAAAGACAGTTTAGGTGTAACTACTTTCACACTGAGGGTGGTGAATGTATGGAGCAGACTGCTAAGGGGGACAGTGGAAGCTGAATGTATCAGCAAATTCAAGAAGGAGTTGGATAAGTATCTGGAGAAAAAATTAATAGAGGGGCATGAGAGGTATTGTGAGATGTAATTTTCCTAGACACTGGGACCAACCAGATGGACTACATTGTCTTTATCTTTTTTGGTCCTATACATTCCTATATTGAATTGTAAGTTTTAGAAATATTTTCCCCAGAATAGCATATTCAGCACTTTCCTTAACTGCACCATTAAAAACACAGAAAATTCTCAACAGTCATATTGGCTGTGATCTTCACCTTAATGTCATTAAAAGTTTCAAAAATGTTTTTATTCATTCACAGGATGTGGGCGCGCAGGCATTTATTGCCCATTTCTAGTTACCCTTGAGAAGGTGGTGGTCAGCCACCTTCTTGAACCACTGTGTTGAAGGTACTCCCACAGTGCTGTTAGGTAGGAAGTTCCAGGATTTTGACCCAACAGCGATTAAGGAATGGCGATATATTTCCAAGTCAGGATGGTGTGTGACTTGGAGGAGAACATGGAGGTGGTGGTGTTCCCATGCGCCTGCTGTCCTTGTCCTTCTAGGTGGTGAAGGTCACGGGTTTGGAAGGTGCGGTCGAAAAAGCCTTGGCGCGTTGCTGCAGTGCATCTTGTAGATGGTACACACTGCAGACATGGACACTGTGTGGAGGGAGTGAATGTTTAAGGTGTTGGATGGGGTGCCAATGAAGCAGACTGCTTTGTCCTGGATGGTGTCGAGCTTCTTGAGTGTTGTTGGAGCTGCACTCATCCAGGCAAGTGGAGAGTATTCCATCACACTCCTGAGTTGTACCTTGTAGATGGTGGAAAGGCTTTGGGGAGTCAGGAGGTGAGACACTCACCGCAGAACACCCAGTCTCTGACCTGCTCTTGTAGCCGCAGTATTTATGTGGCTGGTCCAGTTAAGTTTTTGATCAATGGTGACCCCCAGGATGTTGATGCGGGAATTCAACGATGGTAATGCCATTGAATGTCAAGGGAGATGATTAGACTTTCTCTTGTTGGAGATGGTCATTGCCCCGCAGTTCTGTAGCGTAGATGTTACTTGCCACTTTTTATCCCTATGAATTCCAGAGCTTCGCTAACTGTCTTAGCAACCCCAGGTTGGCAAGGGGAAGATAACCAGGGTTCCTGCTCCAGATCGCTGTAAGGTGACCCTTGCTGTATTGCAGATGTGTGTGGATGTAGGCTGAGAACAGGACCAGCCTACACTACCCCGCCTTCCCTTTATCCCCTTCCCTCACAGGGTTAGATAGCCTGCCAGCTTTTGTCTTGGCCTACACGGGACGAGTGAACACTTGGGGAAGGTACTGGAGAGTTGCTGCTACCCATGGAACTGTTGCCAAGCATGTGTGGAGAAGATTAGTAACAGCAGAAAGTTCAGAAAAAAATTAAAAGAGAAGGTCATGAATTCCAAGGGAGATTGTTCCTATTTAATGCTACATTTTTATGCAGGGTCTTATAATATGATTTAATTTCCACTCATGAGATGTGCCACAACTCAAATGACTTCATGCTTACTTCATTTAGAAACAAAATTCCTACCACAGGAGCCTTCCACTTAAAAAAAAAATCAGCCCTCCAATTATCGTTCTTACTTGGAAATAACCAGAAGAGACACACCGTAAAAAGTAGAAGCTATTTCTTTGGATTTCTGAATTTCTGACCATGTGGAGGGGATCTGTGTTAGAGGGGTTTCACTCCACACGTTTAATGTTGCTATAATTATGAAGGGCCTGGATACAGTTGATGGGAAGGACATGTTTCCCTTGGCAGAGGGGTCAACAACCAGGGGGCATAGATTTAAGGTAATTGGGGGCAGGTTTAGAGGAGATAGGAGGGGAAATGTCTCCACCCAGAGGGTGGGTGGGGGTCTGGAACTCGCTGCCTGAAAGGATGGTAGATGCAGAAACCCTCACCACCTTAAAAAAAAATACTTGGATGTGCACTTAAAGTGCCGTAACTTACAGGGCTACTGACCAAGAGCTGGAAAGTGGAATTAGGCTGGATAGCTCTTGGTCGGCCAGCGCGGACACGATGGGCCAAAATGGCCTCTTCCGTGCTGTAAATTTTTATGATTCTGTGATAAAGGGGAAAGCGCTTGGCACCAATGTTAAACTTGGGAGTGTAAATTGAATGTAAAGGACCCAATTGACAACAAAGCAGAGGCAGAACCTATCCTCCAGAAAGTCTCGCCCCATATCGTTCCAGTATCACATTGGGGCCTAATGCCAGATTGAGTCTGTGTTTACATCATCATTACAGTGTTGGTGGGCAGCAAAGTTACAGTTACAGTATAAATGTACTCTTCGATAATCTCACTGGTGGTTGGGACCAGGCTGGCAGATACTCTAGCAGTATGGAGACTCACTTTACACCACTCTTGTTCTAAGCTGTAGTTTTAATTGCAAGCTGGTCAGTGTGTGTAATAAGAGAATATTTGCCATATTTATTCACGAGATATTCTTACCCGTTACCCTGCTTTCTTTAAATGAGTTTACAACTCTCCAAAACAGTAATTAAAGCTTTTGCAAAATTGCCTGTTTGCAAACATTTCGCTTTCTGTTTAAGCCTGTGGATTTAAAATCATTTTTAGCCTCAACTGAAAATTCTTTTGGGCATAGGTAATTGGAGTAACTATTTTAATGAGCAGGTGGCCTGATGGACTTTGACTCCGCCCCACCCAGAGGAGTCAAACATTGGCCATGAGACATCTATACTTATAGGTCACCACAACCACCCGCGCCCCCCCCACCCCCCTAACATTTAAAAAGCTGCAGGGAACTGTGTATGTATTTAAAAATAATTTAAGTAAATTGAGCCTTCCTAAAGGTCAACTTTATTACGGTTTGCAAGGTCAAATATTTTGGGAGATTTGGTTTGACCGTGAAATGACTATTTTTGCAGGAAGAATGAGGGAATGGATGCTGCAATATGTGGCGGAGGTTTCAGTAATCCCACACTGCTCAGTCAGAGTTTGTTTTTTGGAACTGATTGCTGAGTTTCAATGAATTCATCGACTGCACATCATAACTGATTTGTTACTGCTTTAATCCAAGCCTACCCTTCAAATAATAAATGTTTTAATTTTCATTTAAAAATGCAAAGGGGAAAGTTTCCAAAATATTTCAGGCTGTTTTATGACGATAATTTTCAGTGGGAGGTTCCAATGGCTCCACGAACCTCTGCAGTTTGAATATTCTTCTTTTGACTAGTTGTAAATTCCTGAGTCCACAATTGTTGTTAATCCTTAGACCCTCCTCTGACCACACATTAAAATGTCACTCCAGTCTGCTTTCTTTGTTGGGCAACTTGTCAGCCTCACCTAATACAGACAATGTGCTGTTTTGTAAACCACTGCTCTCAATCTCACAGTCTCTGTCAACCCACTTTACTTCCTTAACCATTCTCTATGGTAATACCTTGCTATCAGTTACAGACTACAATGGCTCTTCTGCAGTGAGTAAAAACCACTGCCGCACTACCCACACACTGTCACTTGGATGCTCCCCAACTATAGAATCTCTAACTTTTCATCTCACTGCCACCGAGAGAATTTTAACATTTATTTTTGTATTTTCTGTTCCCCTCTCCTTGCCTTTAGTCTTCCCTGATGTAACCAGTCCAAGTATAAAGTTATACTCTATGCTGTAGAGTATAACTTTGGGAATGACCCCCCCCCCCCCCCCCACTCCCTGTAGAGAATAGCCTGGCATGTGTTTGGTGCCTCCCTCTGATAACAGAGCTGAGATTACAGGTTTGATCCTGCATCCCATCCCCCTAACATCAAAATTACAGATTCATTTTTCAGTTCTTTACCCTGGAAGCCAACCTAAAACAAGTTATTTTTTTCATAAACTCACCCAAAATTGATGTTTTGACCACTGCCTTTAGACCTTCAGGGACCATTTGGGGAAAAAAAACATGGTGAAAGGTGGCTTCTGAGGGTTTTGGGGAGACATTTTTCAGGATCTGCAGGATCTAACTGATAGTAGGCCTGCCCTCCTGCTGATCAATGGGCACTCTGATCCAGGACCCAGCACAAGTGGTGTGGCCACAATCTGTCCTCCTGATGCTGTAGCCTCTCCTGAGGACAGCTCATGTGACCTTTCTAGCCAACTCCTCTGATGCAGAGAGTCAGGATACAGGACCAGACTGCTCTCGCACCTGCAATGGTTACATAGCCTGCTGAAGAGTTTTCCTGAGGCTCAGAAGCCCTGAGATGAAGGGCCACCTAAATTCCAATAGGATTATGATGCTATAACACAGCTAAGCCCCACTGGCATTCCTTGCCCTCTGCTATCACCTCGGTGCATCTCCAGGGTATGTTTAAAAACAGTACAGAGGGGCATCTAGGGTAGGCACAGTGGTAATAAGAATTATCCATTGTAAATATGTGTGCACATCAAAACCACTTTGCGATAGGAAATATTGTTTTATGTGTTAGAGAGTATGTTCAAGGTTTGTTTGCACTTCCCAGCAGGGGTTATTGGATGGCTGCTAGGAGTGAGAATTGTGGATGATTTTCCCCTTCGTAGCCCAGGGGTGCAATGACTAATTGTAGCAGCCCTATTGCTACCTTCACTGAGATCAGCTAACTGGGGGAGCGAACCGGGGATCATCTTGGTCTGTACGGCTCATTACCATATGGTGTGTTCATCTGATAAACCATTAGGGGAGTTGTAGAACGTTGTAGAAAGCAGATTAAGTAATGGGGTGTTTCTGTCTGTACTGATCGTTAGGACCTGACCTTTCTGGGAGGTTTGTTTAAGTGAAATCTGTGCACATCTGTTCTGAGTTGTATAATTTAATTTGTGGGGTAAGCTGTGCAGCACAGGTGAGTGAGTTTTCTTGTACTGCCCAAAGTGCTTGGAGGCTATCAGAGTGAGGAGGTTGCTGTGGCTCCAGCGAGAATTCCTGATGGGGAGAGTGAATATTTAGCAGTTTATGTGCCACTATTTTAAAATATTGTCAGTGGCTTACAAGGAACTGGTAAATAGACTAAATATTGCATTTGACATTTGTGTGATAACAAGTATGTACAGGTATTGCTATTCTTGGCCACTCGTATTCATACTATTCGAATTGCTGTATAAAGCTACATGCACAGCTGGAACAAAGGGTTGAGGCAGCAGTTGGTGTAAACATGTGGAATGCAAAGAGATTTTGAGCCAAAGATCAACTTTCCCTGCCTCCCCTTTATTTTCTTCATACAAATTTGTTCAGTGACATTGTGCCAAAAAAAACCTTTTTTCCAAAATGATTTTACCGCTCCAATCAAATACTTTTCAATAAATAAAGAAGGAAGAGTTCCATATACATACAGAACTTTTCACAACCTCAGGCCAATCAAAGCTCTTTGCAACCAGTGAAGTACTTTTGAAGTGTAGTCACTGTTGTATGATGATGAGAGGAAATAATAATGACTGACTTTTAGGCAGTGCTGGAACATTGATGCTGAGTGCCAAAGAGTGAGAGAATGTCACCACCAACACGCACAACGCTCAAGATTATCTGGGATATTTTTTAATGCACCTCCAGACAACGGTCAAAGGGGGGCATTGGTGAAGAGGTCAGGAATCCAGTTAGTAGGCCTCCCCTTATGTGAGGTCATCCACCTTGGGGGGAAAAAAAACAGTAAAAGGGAATATTATTTGAATGGGGAGAAATTACAACATGCTGCGGTGCAGAGGGACCTGGGGGTCCTTGTGCATGAAACTCTTTTGAGAGTTAGTTTGCAGGTGCAACAGGTAATCAGGAAGGCGAATGGAATGTTGGCCTTCATTGCGAGAGGGATGGAGTACAAAAGCAGGGAGGTCCTGCTGCAATTGTATAGGGTATTGGTAAGGCCGCACCTGGAGTACTGCGTGCAGTTTTGGTCACCTTACTTAAGGAAGGATATACTAGCTTTGGAGGGGGTACAGAGACGATTCACTAGGCTGATTCCGGAGATGAGGGGGTTACCTTATGATGATAGATTGAGTAGACTGGGTCTTTACTCGTTGGAGTTCAGAAGGATGAGGGGTGATCTTACAGAAACATTTAAAATAATGAAAGGGATAGACAAGATAGAGGCAGAGAGGTTGTTTCCACTAGTCGGGGAGACTAGAACTAGGGGGCACAGCCTCAAAATACGGGGGAGCCAATTTAAAACCGAGTTGAGAAGGAATTTCTTCTCCCAGAGGGTTGTGAATCTGTGGAATTCTCTGCCCAAGGAAGCAGTTGAGGCTAGCTCATTGAATGTATTCAAATCACAGATAGATAAATTTTTAACCAATAAGGGAATTAAGGGTTATGGAGAGCGGGCGGGTAAGTGGAGCTGAGTCCACGGCCAGATCAGCCATGATCTTTTTGAATGGCGGAGCAGGCTCGAGGGGCTAGATGGCCTACTCCTGTTCCTAATTCTTATGTTCTTATTATGGCAGCAGAAACATTAGCCTGGGCAGATTGAGGAATTGGGAGAATTACCTTAAAAAAACAAACTGTAAACAATAAAAATAACACTTCAGTGGAAATTATAATAGATGGTATATTGAATGATTTTTTTTCATTGAAAATGGGGGGGGGGGGGGTCGGAATTTGATCTAATCCTGCAAACTGCTCTTCAGCAAAAGCAATTAAAAAGTTCCTTAGTGGAATTTTTGTGCATGGAATGTGATTGTTTCAAAGCATGTGCTAAACTGCCTGAGCTCTCGCCTTGAGCACTGCAAGAACCACTTTTGTCTGTGAGCCAAATTTGCCTTAGAGTCTTGCTATAGATGCTTTTTTGTAGTTTTAATTTGTTGATTCCTGAATCAGGCAACTGCTGTTTTGATACAGAGAAGCCAGAATTCGACCCTCCCATCAGGAACCATTTATTCAATTTAAGGGTAACAAATAATTAGCTGCACATTATTGGTCAATAAAGGAGCCTATTATTATTCTTCAGGAACAATCCTAAGCCTGAATCTTAGAACAAAATAATTGAAATTGCATTGCTCATAGAGAGCACAAGCCTTTAAGCTTCTTACAAAGCCGTCATTGTTCCTAAAGGTGGGGCAGGAAGTGTAGTAATACACTGTTTTACCGAGTCATGTTTTATTGCACTGCACAGCAGATCTAATGTGCTCTAATTACCATAAAATTAGGTCTGTTTAACAAATTGAATTATGGACAGTTATTAAAAAGTACACTGTACCTACATAACAATCATTTTTAAAATTACTATTTCCATATCTGCTCCAGAATTTTATAATCTAATCCATAGAAGTACAATTTCTGCACTGTATTATTAAGCAAGTGTTACTGTAACATAATTTCACTGAAATGCTATGTTGCATACAATGCTAGCATGTACAGTAAAATATGATCTTTATTAATGTATCTATTATAGATTCTCTCATTTCTTCTGATTTGTTCATTTTCCTGTTTATTAATTCACAATTGAACTTTTTTCTTGACAAAACAGATAGTTTCAGAGTTGCATATTTTTTCTACAGCACCATACGCTCACAGCCCCATAAATAAACCACTCCCCACATTGTCTTGACTGGCCTAGACATTTGTTGGTTCTGCGCAAGTGTAAAATGGGCACCTAAGTGTCCAATATCGCGTGCAGCGCGCATTCATTCTGTGCCAGATGTGTGGCGCCTGCCCTGTTGGATCGGGCTCCTCTGTAGGGGTCAAGGGTGCGTGCCGGAAGTATTTGTAGATTTAAATAAAGACCCTACACTTGTAGGACCCTTTTGTGAAATTAGTTTGCCCCTGCACCTGCCTCGCCACATGATGAACTCAGTCAGCAATCCGTGGCACTAACGGACAGTAAGGACCCTTCAGCAGCACCGTTTAAAAGGCCCATCCACTACATACAGTTTAGTTGTCTGTTTGTCCTTTGAGACTCCTAGTTAACTTTTGGGTGTGTTCTGGCCTATTTTCTGACTTCTAGTGGCTCTGAATGAAATGGAAATTCACATACAGCTGAATAACTGGCTTCAAACAGTAATTTTGTGGCATGCAGTGCGATGATACCCCATGATTGAACACCCGCTCACTGCACCATGGCGTGAAGAGGTTCTTATTATATTGAGATTTCATCATATTTTAACATCAGGAAGGACTTCAATTGGCCAACAATGTTTGAGTTTGTGTATTAAAACTGCAAATTAGAATGTCAGCTACAGTATGAGGTCGGACCATGCGAGTTATAATAACCAGTGTCTGATTAAGAAAACAGACTTCTATAATATCATGATAACTACAACCTAAACAAAATTGTACAGGAATGTGTGAAAAATAATAAAACCAGTAGAGCCAACCTGTTGAAACCTGACTAACCCTCTTCAGGGGTGACTTCTTTGTGCAATTTTGTTCAATTAGTTTTTCTAACTATTTCCAGTATGCAATAGAATACTAAAACAGGGATATTTTACGCTCCTTAGGGTGAGTGAAGATGTCAGTTATGTCAGCCTCAGGCACTGCAGGTCTGGTGTAGCACAGCTGGATGCAAGAATAAAGCTGCTGTTACTCTGCCCCAACAATAAGGGAACATTTCCCCTGTGAGGATTGTGTAACAAAATAATAAACCCATTCTTTATAAATCCCTAAAGAGTAGAACAGATTGGACAGTGTTTTTTTTTTTCTTTTTCCACATTAATCATCCTTACAGTCTTTTCTGAATCACTTGTCTTTGTGCTGAAATGTAGGCAACTGTATGCCATGGGCCCACGCTGAATGTGAAAAGCTCATTTCAGATGGGCCTCTTACAGCCAGCTGAGAGGGAGGTTTTCAGCCCATCAATGTGGACTGAATTTAAACCCAGGTTCGGAAAGTGAGTGCAGTGTACTAACTCTATTTGAATAAGCAAAACATAATCAAATTAATTTTGTTGCTGAAAATGCTTTAGTGCCTTTATGCTGTGGTTATCTGTATTGGCTTTGACACTGGTACCTGCTTTGAGAGCAGTTCCTGCAGTCAGCACCAAATTTTACTCCCTCATGCACAGCACTCTCCATCAGGGAAAAGAAGAAATTAAATGTAAACCCACTACTCCTGGCTGGCATAATTGTTTTGAATATGAGAAACTTATAGTAAGTGATTCTGGCTTAGTGAATTTATCCAACGATCAGATGAGCCATACAGGGGTGCAACAATTGGCCTCAGTGCCCATTAGCGAGGGTAGGGAAGGCCAGTCAGGATCTTGTTTCTGATCACTCTTCAGTGGTCCTTGGTGGAAGTGTGTGGCTATGTGTGTGAATGTCAAGACAGGATCCGGCTTAGCCTCCAATGTCGATGTGAGTACTGGTGATTTGAGCGAGGTACGGGAAGGACACCAGTGCTGATGGAAACATTATCCAAGCAGTTGTGCCATCAGGAGAGGAATGGAGAAAACTGACAGAAAAAATTGTTGGAGCGTAAGATTTGATGCAGTGCTAAACACAATGGCCCGGATTTCACGGTGGTGTCAGCGATTGTCGTCGTTACCCCTCTGAAACTGACCGCAACTGCATGATTTAGTGCATGCATATCTAAACGCGGAATCCTGAAGTTGGGATCAGTCGTTCACTGCTCCAATATGGGCTGCGCTGTGAACCTACCACCCCTCCCTCCACCCCCAAGCCAGCAATCAATGGAACCGCCGAAAACTTGGGCTTTTCCACACTAATATCGCTGTTAAACGCCCTATAAATATTAAGCCTTGTTGGAATAGGTGGAACTGGAATTTTAACAGTATATTAACTGTAACCGTTCTGGCCCTGAAAAACTAATTTTTATATTTCTAGAATGTCAAATTTCTCATGATTAAAAATTACAAATTAAAAAAATATATATATTTTTAAGTTTGCTCGTGATAGTTCAGCTTCTACTTTAACCCCATGTGTATGTCCCAATCTTTATTTTTCTCTCTAACATTTTTTTTAAATGCCGATAATCAGTGCCTTTCATTTCCTGGTTTGCTGTCTGTGAGAATTTTTCAATGTGATTGGCTGCTTAAACAGCTTGATGACATCACTATTGCTTCATGCTAGGAATCCCCTATTGACAGCGCTACAAACAATTACATGTTGAGAAACCTGAAGTTTTTGGCACAGAGATCGCGAGATGGGCAGCTTCCTTTGAGGTCAGCAGCGATCTCCAACGCATCGCTGCTGACTGCAAATTACGGGCCAATAAAATTTAGTCAAAAATAAGTAACAAAATGGTTCTATGGAGCAAAATGGTTGTTTTTCTTTTCCACATTGGATTTTAATCAGAACTTAAGTACCCAGCTCTTACAATCTGAATGTGAATGTTAAATGATAAACAGTAGAGGGAAAAGTTGATTGTGTGCCTGCACTGTCATGATTTAAATTCGCTGACGGCCTGAGTGATATCCCAATTTGTATCTGATTGGGTGATCTCCCTGATGTTTTTTTCCAATGAGAGTACTTTATTTTTGTAAATGAACCACAGATATTTTTGGTTTTGTGATATCCAAAAGAAGGGGTCTCAACTATGTATTTTGTAATCGCTCCTTGGAATATCAGCTCGCACTTCCAGCAACTTACAGGGCAAATTTTTTTTGCGCTAAATGGTGAGGGAACAAATCTAACTGGGCATGCCACAAGATGCATTGCTCCAGCAAAATCTGAGCTATTCTGTTGCTGGATGCTGGAGGAGGGAGGGGCTTGTGTACCAACTTTTTGAGAAGTGCAAGAATTCTACAGCTCTATAACACACTATGGTTGGATCATCTCTAGTTTACGAGGGGTAGAATGTGGGAGGCCAGCCAGGAGTGCGTTGGAATAGTCAAGTCTAGAGTTAACAAAGGCATGGATGAGGGCTTTAGATGAGCTGAGGCAAGGGCAGAGATGGGCGATGTTACGGAGGTGGAAATAAGCGGTCTTAGTTATGCTGCGTATGTGGTCGATAGCTCATTTTCCGTTGGGTTTTCGGCGAAATTTTGCCATTTTTGGCAGAAAGTGGTGCAGTGGGAAATTCCCTGAAGTATTGCGCCGGCGGTTTTTAAATACCGCTGGTGAGTGGACCACTGGCGTGCAAGATTGGAAAAGCGCTTTTGCCAGATATTTAGCTTGCAGTGCACCCGTAGATAGGACAAAAAAAAAGCCCAGGAAAAACCTGCGTTGCAACCCTTGTTGCAGGTGGTAGGTACCTGCAAAAACGGTAAGTTAAAGTTTTTATTCATTCTTTTGCAGCAATTCGATAGAAAACGGTCTTGCGAATGTGCTTTTTGGTGCTTTTCCCCCTCCCTAGGCCCAACTCGCAATGGTATTGGCCTCGGAGAAGAGTTGCAGAAAATTCGTGGTTTGAGCCACAAATCCTCGTTCAGTGCTGATTTTTAACGCTGGGCGCATTATTTAACCGAATGTTAGGCCTCGGAATCATAGCGGTATTTTTGGCGGAAAATGGAATTTCTAGCCCTATGTGCTATAACACATTTTTAATATAGCTCCATAAGGAAATTGTATTGCAGTAAATGAGCACACACGCAAGCTATGTACTTTTAAAAATATCGCATGTATATGTTATGCAGTTTGGCCCAGGATCTAATTTATGGTTATTACCAGTTCATAAATAGCAATTTGTACAAATCTCTGGTTCAAACCTTAAAATAGTCTTGTGGAGACCTATATTTTCCTGCATATTATGTTGTAATTAGACAACAACGAATTAGATGTACATAGATCCAGAAGTGATTATTTTGGCTTGAAGCAAGGAATGATCAGCAATGCTGTTTTATTTTTAAAGCGCCCTGATTATAGGCATGTCCTGGAACTGATTATTGCCATTAGATTTCAGTTAGAACAGGGGCTTTGGTGTTCCTTAAGAGTTTGAGAGAGAAAATAAATTCTACTCAAATATTTCATAATCCACAGAGTGGTGGCAGAGTATCTTGGAGCATTTATATGTAGTCTAAGGGGACAAAGATTGATTCTCTCGGTTTTTAAAAACCTCAATTGCATTGCTGCTGGAAGGCAGTGAGTGGAGACGAACGGGGTGAAATTGTTTACCATTCCCAACCAGGCCGTAACAGCCACGAGAAGGGAGTTCCTGTGCCAGGCGCATAAGTCCTGCCCCGCGGGCTATATTAGGCTTACCGCCCCCCAGAGGAAGTGGAGCACAAAATCTCGTGCCCCACTTCCTCTCGGGGGCAGGACCAAGGCGCAAAGCAATGTGAATTTTCCAGCACTACGCGTCCCTCTGCGTAGCGCTGGCGGGAAAACGGGGCTATCCCCTTCCATTAAAGGGGAGGGCCAAGCTGCCAACTTTGCAGGAGGGAGAAGGGGCCACCAGGGAGCTGGCTGCCATGGCAGCAGCCCAACACAGAAGTGGAGTGCCGGGCTGCAAGATCGTGGCATGGACCCGCAATCTGGTGAAAAAGGCCGCAACCGGTAAGCCATCCATTTAAAACATTTTCAGCGCCACACCTCCCCGTGAATTTTAACCTCACGGGGTGATACTGAATTTTCGCTCCAAGGCTAAAACGGGATGCTACTGGTAGGAGTGGGCGCTACTAGTTAGGGCTGCCGCTAAACTCCCGCGGAATTTTGTGGGAGTCGGTAGCGGCTCCATGCCCGGGGGTAAAGTTGTTTGCGCCTCATTAACTATGGGAGGCACAAACAACCCAAATTTTTAACCCCTAAATAAAGGTGTGTAGAAATTGGAGAGACATCGTCATGGAACCACTCTCACCTATGTCCTGGGTACTGATTAGTATTTGTATTGGCAATGTCTGGCACCAGGTTGCCCATTCTGACGTCTAAGATCCAGGAAGTGATTGACTCAGAGGGGCCAGCCAAGAAAAAAGACTTGGGGTAAGGGGGAGGCAGGGGGGACATAAAGGCTCATGACTTCACAGTAGATTAATGTGCCCTAAAAAAAAAAGAGCTAATTGTACAGTTTCTGTCTTCAGTTACCGGTGTCCTGTTTTGTATCATTATGCCCTATAAATTGACATACTGAGCTAGAGATCCATAATGCCAGATCTCTGCCTACTATCTGCATATTTCCACTTGCCGAATAGATGGGGAGAAACCGAGAGGGTGTGATGTAATTTTGTCCTTCATGCCATTCTACAATGTTCATACCTGCAGGATGTCAAATTTAATTCACCCCTTTATATAATGAATATCCAGGGTTGCTAGGTCAGCTGCATAGGGAAGTTAATTTTAAGGGCATTGTAAGAAGATTCAGTGGAAAGTTCTATTATCATTTCTGTGCCATTTTCCCATTTTTGTTACTACAGCTACTAAGGTTTTCATGGGCCCTTTTGGCAATTGTACTGTTTTTAACCCCATAGTTCCATTAGTTCCATCTCCCAATGTATGATTTTTTTGGAGAAAGAGGAGGGCTGTTCTGTGTCCAGTGCCATTTAAAAAAAAAAATCTTTGTAATACTTAAGAGAATTTATAGTTTATTTTCTAGATTTTTAATTTGTAATCTACAAAGAATAACTTAAAGGTCAACAAATTTTGAGAGCAATTTTTCAAATTTCTGATCTCTAGACAGCTGGAAGTTTGTGTCAGAGCAACAAATGTATTTATTGTTAAAGTTGTGACATATTTTATATTGTGAAAACAGGATTATTTGGTTTTGGTGGAATGTTTGTGTTACACAGTGTAATAGTTAGGGATTACAGCTTGGTGGTTAGAATTAATATTGCCAGAACATTCTTGTAAAACGTAATACATAATTTTATGGTTTCATAAACAATTCAAATAATTCAGTTCTCGAGTGCACTGTATGGCCAAATGGTGGTGCACCAGATTGGTGTTCCAACGCATTGTGCCACAAAATGGTAGGACAGAGTCGACCCACTAATTTCCCATATGACCAATTGCCAAAATTGGCATCAAGGTAGGTAAAGTGGTAAAGCTGGTTCCTTCCCCCTTGGAGAAAAATATAAGGTAGCCAATTACTCCAGGTAGTTCTTTGTCCCTTCTGTCATTTGTCTCAAGAATACTATTGGAAAATGGCTTCCTGATCTCTCAAGTGGGTTGTGGAGTGGATCTTAAACATGAAAGGCCAGAGAGAAAGTAACATTGTAAAAAATGAAGTGTGTATCTTTAAAAGGTGGCAGTTTATTGGCATTAATTTCCTTTGTACAATTGTATGTCTCCCTTCTTGACATTACTTTGAAGCCATAAACCCACCAGGGCAAACTTCCTCTAAGGAATCCCCTGCCCTAGCCCTGACCTCACATCTTTCTTCAATTTTCTCAGATCTTCCCTCATGACATTTCTGAACTCATCCTGTCCATGAGACCCACTTCCTGCTCCCTTGACCCTATTCCCACCAAATTCCTTTTCTGGCTCCCATGTTAGCTGACATTGTTAACAGTTCTCTCTCCTCAGGTACCGTCCCCCTCTTCCTCAAATTTGCCGTCATCACCCCTCTCAAAAAATCAACCCTTGACCCCTCAGTCCTTGCAAACTACCATCCCATCGCTAACCTCCCTTTCCTCTCCAAAGTCCTTGAATGTGTTGTCACAATTCTATGTTTGAATCCTTCCAATCCGGTATCCGTGCCTGCCACAGTATCGAAACAGCTCTCATCAAAGTCACAAATGATATCCTTTGTGACTGACAAAGGCAAATTATCCCTCCTTGTCCTTCTTGACTCGTCTGCAGCCTTTGACATGGTTGATCACTCTCTCCTTCTCCAATGCCTCTCCACCATCGTCCAGCTGGGAGCTGCATTTGCCTGGTTCCATTCTTATCTATTTAATCGTAGCCAAAGAATCACCGGCAATGGCTTCTCTTCCCACCCCCACATTGTTACCTCTGGTATCCCCCAAGGATCTATCCTTGGTCCCCTCCTATTTCTCATCTACATGTTGCCCCTTGGTGACATCATCCGAAAACACACCATCAGTTTCCACATGTATGCTGATGACACCCAGCTCTACCCTCATTAGCACTTCTCTCGACCCCTCCTCGGTCTCTAAATTGTCAGACTGCTTGTCCGATATCCAGTTCTGGACGAGCAGAAATTTTCTCCAATTGGGAAGACCGAAGCCATTTTTTTCAGTCCCCTCCACAAACTCCATTCCCTAACCATTGATTCCATCCCCTTCCCTAGCATCTATCTGAGGCTAAACCATACTGTTTCACAACCTTGGCATCATATTTGACCCTGAAATGAGCTTTCGACCACATATCGACAGCATAACTAAGACCGCCTATTTCCACCTCCGTAACATCGCCCATCTCCGCCCTTGCCTCAGCTCATCGAAAGCCCTCATCCATGCCTTTGTTACCTCTAGATTTGACTATTCCAACACTCTCCTGGCTGGCCTCCCACATTCTACCCTACGTAAACTAGAGATGATCCTAACTCGCACCAAGTCCTGTTCACCAGTTACCCCTGTGCCTGCTGACCTTCATTGGCTCCTGGTTAATTTCAAAATTCTCATCCTTGTTTTCAAATTCCTCCATGGCCTCACCACTCCTATGTCTCTAATCTTCTCCAGCCCAACAACTTCCCCGTTCCCCTGCCCACGAGATGTCTGCGCTCCTCTAATTCTGCCCTCTTAAGCATCCCTGATTATAACTCCTCAACCATTGGTAACCATGCCTTCTGTTGCCTAGGCCCCAAGTTCTGGAATTCCCTGCCTAAATCTCTCCGCCTCTCTTCCTTCAAGACGCTCCTTAAAACCTACTTCTTTGACCAAGCTTTTGGTCACCTGCCCTAATTTCTTGTGTGGCTCGGTGTCAAATTTTTTGTCTTGTAACACTCTTGTGAAGCACTTTGGGATGTTTCACTGCATTAAAGGCGCCATATAAATACAAGTTGTTGTATAATATGAATTATTAAAGAATTGTTTCAATTTCAGTACTACTTGGAACCTCGAAGAAAACTTGAGGAAGCTCGAGAAAGATATGGATTGAAACCGGAGGATTTCTTTGTTTTGAAGCATGGAGAATCAAAGATTTTGAGTGAGGAAGAAGGTTTTCAATGAAAATGCAAACTGATTATAAACTAAGTGTGGTTATCTCACACAGAGCAAATTGAACATAGCTCGCCTTTCTGTCAATCATTGTTTTTAATTTTGGGCTGAACTTTCATTGAAGTGCCATTAGTTTATGAATTGTCAGTTTTTTAATCCTACTGCACATGTTCTAAAAACAAGCATCACGTATGCTTGTTTTACAAAGTAAATTTCTCTTCCCGCCCAGAACTTATGGTTGAAGCTTTGGGTATATCAGAAAACTGTTTACTTCACAAAATAAACACATACTGGGTTTGGCTTACATAATTAAAACTGTTGTACATAATGTTTTTGGTTTTGTGTTTATTAATCAAACTCCATATAGTGTTTGTTTTTATCAAACTACCAAAACACATTAATTTGGTTGCTGAATGCTTTAGATAAATATGTGGGTTTTGCAGTGTGTCCGCTGCCTAAAGTGAGCCTGTGATTGTCTTCCATTGTCGTTGCATTCAACCTGCCACCTGCACGTTTGCCAAAAAAGTTTTATAATTGCACACTTTAAATAAATGGGTATTTTGAGCATGTGAAATGCATAAAACATTACTGTAACTAAATACAATATATATATATATATATAAGCAGTTATTTCAATGCAGCTTGAGTTATGACCTTGAATTTGAAATGGAAAGTTGGCCTTAAGCCAAGTGCCTTTTTAATAAGCAGGAATTGTACTGACACTATGGATGCATTGATGGTCAGGCAGATTATCAGTGTGTTTTTTAAACAAATGATCGTGTGGGCCCAAGTCATCTGATTGATAATCAATGTGAAAATAAGAGTATGCTACAGGACTGGAGGGAGGCGTAAAAGTAGTGCTACCCAGGTGTTTTATTTTCTTATCCAGTTAATTCAAAGGTGCTTTACTGTAACCGTGGCTCTGTCTGATATGCTAATTAACGCCTACATTTGTATTCTTGGCTGTTTTATAAATACCTTGTATCTCCTCTCAGGCAGGAGATATTTTAAATGATTTTAATCAATTTTCTTGGGGGAGGGGGCTGCTATTTTCACAGTGGAAGTGCATCCACGCTGGATTTATCTTCCCATTTAAAAAAAATACATTAACAGAAGTTTGAATGGCAAAAAGTTACATATATAGTAGCTATTGTAATACTACTTTCTAATTGATTAACACTTGAGGATTGTGTGGGTGCAGTATATGCACCATTAGAACTGAGTAGCCCCTTTGTCTTTACAAATATTAAATTGAGATGAAATCTTTTTAGTATATGTAAGAATGTGATGAAATGTAAACATTGAAAAGAAAACTCTAGTTGATCTCCCAATGACATTGCTCACAGACAAATTAAAATAAGTCTCTATTTTCCTGTTGCTGTGTCTTCGCTTGTCTCCTATTCTGATTCTTTGAGATTAAGATTTATTTCTTTACCGAAACACAAAGGGAGTAGGTTTCCATGGGGGTTCTCCCGCTCATCCACCGTAACTTTAGTGTAAGAACCAAACACCCTGGGGAAAAAAGTTCCGCTAATCAACATTGGAGAATCAAAAGTCAACACCACCAAATAACTGGGGCATTCATCCTGTTTGCTGTTTGTGGAAGCTTGCTATACACAAAATGACTGCTGCTCTTGCCTACATCATTATCATAGGCAGTCCCTCGGAATCGAGGAAGACTTGCTTCCACTCTAAAAGTGAGTTCTCAGGTGGCTGTACAGTCCAATACGGGAATTACAGTCTCTATCACAGGTGGGACAGACACTCGTTGAAGGAAAGGGTGGGTGGGACTGGTTTAAACATAGAAAATAGGTGCAGGAGTAGGCCATTCAATAAGATCATGGCTGATCATTCTCTCAGTACCCCTTTCCTGCTTTCTCTCCATACCCCATGATCTCTTTAGCCGTATCTAACTCCCTCTTGAATATATCCAATGAACTGGCATCAACAACTCTCTACGGCAGGGAATTTCACAGGTCAACAACTGAGTGAAGAAGTGTCTCCTCATCTCAGTCCTAAATGGCCTACGCCTTATCCTAAGACTATGACCCCCAGTTCTGGACTTTCCCAACGTCGGGAACATTCTTCCCGCATCTAACCTGTCCAGTCCCGTCAGAATCTTATACATTTCTATGAGATCCCCTCTCATCCTTCTAAACTCCAGTGAATAAAGGCCCAGTTGATCCAGTCTCTCCTCATATGTCAGTCCAGCCATCCCTGGAATCAGTCTGGTGAACCTTCGCTGCACTCCCTCAATAGCAAGAACGTCCTTCCTCAGATTAGGAGACCAAAACTGAACACAATATTCCAGGTGAGGCCTCACCAAGGTCCTGTACAACTGTAGTAAGACCTCCCTGCTCCTATACTCAAATCCCCTCGCTATGAAGGCCAACATACCATTTGCCTTCTTCACCGCCTGCTGTACCTGCATGCCAACTTTCAATGACACCCAGGTCTCGTTGCACCTCCCCTTTTCCTAATCTGCTGCCATTCAGATAATATTCTGCCTTCGTCTTTTTGCCACCAAAATGGATAACCTCACATTTATCCACATTATACTGCATCTGCCATGGCATTTGCCCACTCACCTAACCTGTCCAAGTCACCCTGCAGCCTCTTGGCATCCTCCTCACAGCTCTCACCGCCACCCAGTTTAGTGTCATCTGCAAACTTGGAGATATTACACTCAATTCCTTCATCTAAATCATTAATGTATATTGTAAATAGTTAGGGTCCCAGCACTGATCCCGTCGGCAACCCACTAGTCACTGCCTGCCATTCTGAAAAAGACCCGTTTATCCCGACTCTCTGCTTCCTGTCTGCCAACCAGTTCTCTATCCACGTCAATACATTAATCCCAATACCATGTGCTTTGATTTTGTACACCAATCTCTTGTGCAGGACCTTGTCAAAGGCCTTTTCAAAGTCCAAATACACCACATCCACTGGTTCTCCCTTATCCACTCTGCCAGTTACATCCTCAAAAAATTCCAGAAGATTTGTCCAGTATGATTTCCCTTTCATAAATCCATGCTGACTTGGTCCAATCCTGTCACTGCTTTCCAAATGCGCTGCTATTTCATCCTGAATGAATGATTCCAACATTTTCCCCACTACTGATGTCAGGCTAACCGGTTTATAATTACCTGTTTTCTCTCTCCCTCCTTTTTTAAAAAGTGGTGTTACATTAGCCACCCTCCAGTCCATAGGCACTGATCCAGAGTCGATAAGACTGTTGGAAAATGATCACCAATGCATCCACTATTTCTAGGGCCACTTCCTTAAGTACTCTGGGATGCAGACTATCAGGCTCCGGGAATTTATCAGCCTTCAATCCCATCAATTTCCCACCTAATAAGGATATCCTTCAGTTCCTCCTCACTAGACCTACTGTCCCCTAGTACATTCGGAAGGTTATTTGTGTCTTCCTTCGTGAAGACAGAACCAAAGTATTTGTTCAATTGGTCTGCCATTTCTTTGTTCCCCATTATAAATTCACCTGAATCCGACTGCAGGGGACCTACGTTTGTCTTCACTAATCTTTTTCTCTTCACATATTTATAGAAGCTTTTAGTCAGTTTTTATGTTCCCTGCAAGCTTCCTCTCGTACTCCTATTTTCCCCCTTTTAATTAAACCCTTAGTCCTCCTCTGTTGAATTCTAAATTTCTCCTAGTCCTCAGGTTTGTTGCTTTTTCTAGCCAATTTATATGCCTCTTCCTTGGTTTTAATACTATCCTTAATTTCCCTTATTCACCACGGTTGAGCCACCTACCCTGTTTTATTTTTACTCCAGACAGGGATGTACAACTGCTGAAGTTCATCCATGTGATCTTTAAATGTTTGCCATTGCTTATCCACCATCAACCCTTTAAGTATCCTTTGCCAGTCTATTCTAGCCAATTCACGTCTCATACCGTCGAAGTTACCTTTCCTTAAGTTCAGGACCCTAGTTTCCGAATTAACTGTCATTCTCCATCTTAATAAAGAATTCTACTATATTGTGGTCACTCTTCCCCAAGGGGCCTCGCACAACAAGATTGCTAATTAGTCCCTTCTCATTACACATCAGTCTAGGATGGCCAACCCTCTAGTTGGTTCCTCGACATATTGGTCTAGAAAACCATCCTTAATATACTCCAGGAAATCCTCCTCCACCACATTACTACCAGTTTGGTTAGCCCAATCAATATGTAGATTAAAGTCGCCTATGATAACTGCTGTACCTTTATTGCACACATCCCTTATTTCTTGTTTGATGCTGTCCCCAATCTCACTACTACTGTTTGGTGGTCTATACACAACTCCCACGAGCGTTTTCTGCCCTTTGGTATTCCACAGCTCCACCCATACTGATTCCACATCATCCAGGCTAATGTTCCTCCTTACTATTGCATTAATTTCCTCTTTAACCAGCAGCACCACCCCGCCTCCTTTTCCTCTCTGTCTATCCTTCCTAAATGTTGAATACCCCTGGATGTTGAGTTCCCAGCCTTGGTCACACTGGAGCCATGTCTCCGTGATGCCAATTACATCATATCCGTTAACTGCTATCTGCGCAGTTAATTCGTCCACCTTATTCCGAATTCTCCTCACATTGAGGCACAGAGCCTTCAGGCTTGTCTTTTTAACACACTTTTCCCCTTTAGAATTTTGCTGTAATGTGGCCCTTTTTCTTTTTTTTTTTGCCTTGGGTTTCTCTGCCTTCCACTTTTACTATTCTCTTTTCTATCTTTTGCTTCTACCTCCATTTTATTTCCCTCTGTCTCCCTGCATAGGTTCCCATCCCCCTGCCATGTTAGTTTAACTCCTGCCCAACAGCACTAGCAAACACTCCCCCTTGGACATTGGTTCCGGTCCTGCCCAGGTGCAGACCGTCCGGTTTGTACTGGTCCCATCTCCCCCAGAACCGGTTCCAATGACCCAGGAATTTGAATCCCTCCCTCTTGCACCACTCCTCAAGCCACGTATTCATCTGAGCTATCCTGCGATTCCTACTCTGACTAGCACGGGGCACTGGTAGCAATCGTGAGATTACTACTTTTGAGGTCCTACTTTTTAATTTAGCTCCTAGCTCCCTAAATTCATTTTGTAGGACCTCATCCTGTTTTTTACCTATATCGTTGGTACCTATATACAGCACGACAACTGGATGTTCACCCTCCCTTTTCAGAATATCCTGCACCCGCTCCGAGACATTCTTGACCCTTGCACCAGGGAGCCAACATACCATCTTTGGAGTCTCCGTAGCGTCCGCAGAAACGCCTATCTATTCCCCTTACAATCGAATCCCCTATCACTATAGCTCTCCCACTCTTTTTCCTTCCCTCCTGTACAGCAGAGCCATCCACGGTGCCATGAACTTGGCTGCTGCTGCCCTCCCCTGATGAGTCATCCCCCTCAACAGTACCCAAAGCAGTGTATCTGTTTTCCAGGGGGATGACCGCAGGGGACCACTGCACTACCTTCCTTCCACTTCTCTTCCTGTTGGTCACCCATCCCCTATCTGGCTGTGTACCCTTTACCTGCGGTAAGACCAACTCACTAAACGTGCTATTCACGTCATTCTCAGCATCGTGGATGCTCCAGAGTGAATCCACCCGCAGCTCCAGTGCCACAATGTGGTCCGTCAGGAGCTGGAGGCGGATACACTTCTCGTACACGTAGTCGTCAGGGACACCGGAGGCGTCCCTGACTTCCCACATAGTACAGGAGGAGCGTAACATGTGTCCGAGCTGTCCTGCCATAACTTAACCCTTAGATTAACTTAATTTGGCAACAACAATGCTAAAGGTTACTTACTGATACAGAAAAGAAAAAGAAAAACTATTCACCAATCACTTACCCCCTTGGATGTGATGTCACCTTTCGATTTCTTTCTCCTTTTTTGCCTCCCTGCTGCAGCTGCACCTGGAGGCCTCCGACTCCCCGGACTTTTATAGGCCGCCTCAATGCACCCGCTCGAAGTCCCGTTGCCTCCGACTCCCCGGACTTTTATAGGCCGCCTCCTTGACAAACCTTCGGGACTTCGAGCGGGTGTGCCGCATGCTCCTTCCGCTGCCTGTGCATGTTTTCTGCATGCTCTCGGCGACGAGACTCTAGGCGGTCAGCGCCATCCCGGATGCTCTGCCTCCACTTTGTGTGGTCCTGGGCCAGGGAGTCCCAGGTACCGGTGGGGATATTGCACTTTATCATCTGGAAGGAGGAGAGCATGCCAGGAGATCTTAGAGATGCCGTAATCATGACCATCTTCAAAAAAGGGGACAAGTCCACCAGCGGTGCCTACATAACAATGATTGCATGGACATGAAGCGTTCTAGGATGTCCAGATAATGTGATAAGGTTCTAAAGAAGGAGAAATTAGAAGGGGTGACCAAAGTAAGTACAAGGACAGCTCTAATTGCTGCTTTTTAATTGTTTGATCCCAAATTTGTTTGTAGAGTTATACTGAAGATATTCCGTTGACTACCGAGATGCATGCGCGTCATACTACTGATGTAATCACCAAAGTTCCCCCTAATTTTTGGGGGATGCAGGGCCCCTTTAACGGGCTGTGCGGCCCATTTAAATTTCCGCCCGTGCGGAAAGCTGGTGTGCGGCCGCGAAGCTTAACAGGAACATTTGTCGTCACAGTCACATGATGACTTATGCCCGCAAAGTGCATGTGACATTAGTGCATACATCCCAGGACTGACTTTCAGTGCAAATTCTGAAGTGAAACCAGCTTAGGTAAGTTCACTTATTGAAATTGCTGATCATATTGCTTAAAATCTGTTTAACAAGCTTGTCTTGCTGCTTCATGCTGGCTAACGTAACTGAACAGAAATACCGTTGCCCCCTAGGTAGAGATGCCAACTCTGGTTGGACATATTCCTGGAGGTTTGATCACATGACATCATCACATGATATCTGATCACATGATGTTCAATCACATGATACTTTGCAGTATGAAAATGTTATTGCATTTACTTTATTAAGTAAATGCTAACCACAAGTTCCACTCTCATCTTGCTGGGCAATCAAAACCAATGCCAAATTAGTGTTTCTTAAGATATAAAATGTGATTGAAACAGGTCATAGCATCCAATGTGCGTGGAATATTGTCTCCATAGAGAGCACAAGAACCCCCATTGTAGGTACACCTTGTCTAGACCAGTTGCAAGAGTGAGAGAGAGCTTAACTCTCTGTAGTGGGATGAAGTGGAATTAAGTGCATTAGCCTTTTTGCTGTCCTTGATTATTTCTAGAAGCTAGATTACATTTCCAGAAGAACTAATTTTCTCTAGTCTTCAGGGTACAGGAGACGAGCAAGTTAGGAGCAGTGGTAAATGATGAATATCAATACGCACAAATGCAAAAGGATCTTGACGAGCTCAAATCAGTGGGCGGAGAAATTGCAGTTGAATACAGGGAAATGTAAGGTTATGAGAATTGGCAGAGGGAATGGTGATGTGGATTATTTGCTTGCAGTATCAGGAGTAGGAGAGAAATTGAATCATCAGCATAAATTTCCTAGACTGTTGAAAAGCAAACAGAATGTTGGGATATATAACAAGGGATATAACACACAAATCCAGTTATGGTAATTTTAAAATGATTAACATCTAGAGTACAGCATGCAGTTTTAGCGCCAATATTTCAAAAAAGAATATACAGTTATTGTAGGGGGGTACAGAAAAGAGCTACATGGTTGATCTGAACTTAAGGAAATGACATATGAGGAAACATTAACTATTCTGGATGCTTTTCTCTCTTGGAAAGAGAAGACGGAAAGGGAATATGATAGATGGACAGAAGGTTTTCTCCTGCCTGAAACAGTTATGATGTTTTTAAATAAGATTGAGTGGATGGGAGAAAAGCAGCTAAATGATTTGGACTTCATGATAACTGCATTGCAATTTATAATTAAGTATTTTAGATGTGGTTTTGTCTACTCAAAATATCTCAACAAAACAATGTATGATGATCAACAAATAGCAGCTTTTGAGCTCCTGCTTCAGTCAGTCTTAGTGTGGTTTCAACAGGGACGAGGTCTAGGATCTACAGTTCATTATTATACAAAGTCTGCTCGTTAATTACAGTAGCTTAAAAACTTGCAGAAATAAATGCAAGCTCAGCACATTAGGTATATAGCATATATTTTGACCAGAAAACTTACTTCAAAAATGTTATATTTTAGTAGTGATGTATCAATAGTATCTGCAATACACTGCTTTGATCCAAAGATGTGTTGAAAATATTGTAAATTTTCACACATGCCAAAATTACTTGTTCCTTAATAGTTTGCAGTATTCTGGGTCTAGAGGAAGGAAGCTTTTTTAAAAATGTTATACATTGCATCTCTGATAGGCTAATTCATTGTACAGAAAGGTGCCACCTTCCTATACTCCAGATATCCTACCCAAATACCAACATATTTGAAAGCTATTTGTTCTATTCCAGCAGTATGTTCCTGCTGGGAACCTACATATGAGCTTCAAAATGTGGTGATTCTATTTAAGAATCAGTGTTCTTTTCAGTTACAGCACTTACATTTTCTGGGAAGAAACCAGTTCTATAGCAGCAACTGCATTTTGATACAATTCCAAAATTTAAGTAAACTTTTCAACTGTCTCATCAACATAAAAGTGATCGGCGGATGGATTTCTCTTGTCCAAAATGTGAATATTAAGCTTCAATCCATTTCCATTGTTGCTGCAGATCTAAAAAGATCTAGTTCAGAATGTTGTCTGAAAAAGATATTTATCTTGCTTACTATATATTGTCCAATCATAACTATTTAAAAAAAAACAGCAAGAATTCAGGCGTACAGCCTTAACGTTGAAATTCAAATAACACTAACTTTTTAATCCATTTCAGCATGTGCCCTTTCTTGCCTGGATGCACTTAAGCACCTCTCCAATCAGGTCGTGTGTTCAATTAGCATGGTTTTGATACTTTCTTTTTACATTCTAACATGCAAATTGAGTTTTTAAACAATGGGAACTGGTTTTAAGTTTTCTTCTATTCAACTTGCATCTGTACCCCAATTTGTATGTAATTTTTTGCTGTTCGTATTTGGGACCCAATGGCATGCACCGTCCCAAAGTCATCTTCAGTTTATCACAAAGAAAGGATGAGTTCACTTTGTCCCCTCTACCCATTTCCTGGACAGGCTGGCTAAAACGTATTATCCAGTTTAGGGAACTATACAGGAGAATGTTTTATCGCTTACATGTCTTTGCAAGTTATTACAATTTATCATTATCTCTAGCCTCCCACATCAAAAAGGGAATGAGGACAATGTCACAGCTTAAATAATTAGACAAAAAAATCATATTACATCAGTTTACAGTGATTCATAAAAATATCAGAAATCCTGATCAGGCACTATACATATTTTAAAGTATTGAAATAATTTTCAACTAATATACAAATAATGGATTTTTAACCTTTCTCGACACCATTAGTTTTTTTGATTTATGCCTCAGAAAAGGCTATTTGTATTTAAGACACCATTAATCCTCTCCTCTACAGGAAAAACAGCATTGGCACAAGACCAATTTCCATAAGTATTGGAAATGGCTCCCCCTTCAGCATTACCAAAAACAATATATACACACTGAATATAACTTGGTTTGCTAAATTACTGCAACACTTGAGTACATATTTATATTCAAATTGACACCTTTAGCATGTATAGTCATCAAAACACAGAATTGCTGAGTAAATAATGAAAACATATCTAAGACTGTCTGGTAATAATTTTAGCAGCTTGCTGTTTCACTTCATTATCTTGGTACAACATAAGTGTTGTAAGTTTGAGAAAAAACAGTGTTGGATTCCCAAATATTACAGAATGGAGCGATTCCACTTCATATTCATACTGAACAGAGCCTTGCAACAGATTCAAATGTTCCTTTAGATTTGCCACGAATATCAGCAGTCGTAGAAGAACTTCTTTGTTTACACAGCTGTCAAACAACGAAAGGAACGATGATGGTGCCTGGGAACAAAGTGTAAACGAGTTCACTGCATAGTTTATTAATCACATTTTCAAATAAGGGTCCAATTGAAACCCGAGTATTCTGATCACGGTGAAAACTGGATATTAGACATCTGTGTATATTTCCTCTTGGTAAAGCACGTGTTAATTTATTTTGTCACTCATTTTATATATGACACCAGTCACTGAAATGGTTGTTTATTTAATGCAAAAAGATGTACAAAATGACAATAGGCTACAAATATTATAAAGCAGTGTTATGAAGCGTTTTTGAATATTTGCATTTTACAGTGCAATTAGTGCCTATGATCAAAGGTTAAATATAAAAGACAACTTCCAACTAAGCACCTAAATTCACAAATAAGGCGGCTTAGATGGTTCAGCAAGTTAAAACTCTGGCACCTGGATTGGCAATGTCCTCTCTTCGGACAGCTGTAAATTTTCCACATGCAAATCGTTTTGGCAGCAAGTCTTTTCGAGACTGCTTGTGGTCAGGGAATGTTGCTCCAGCATTTAATATCCATAATAACTGGCAATCTCACTCAGAACAACCACAAGAGGTGTGGCATGAGGGCAAGTTCTGGAGGCTGAGATCAGGATACATTTTTGGATCAGTTTAAAAGGAGCTTCAGTCTACAGCTGATCTATTTCAACCAGGGCAATTTCATATACTTTGGATACAAATACATTCCTCATAACGAACAGAGTAAACAGAATTTGTTTTTAAGAAACAATTTGGGAAGTTGTCCCAACAATGAATATGCCATTTGAATTCCTATTCATACAAGACGAGAGAAGATTCTGTGGTTGAAGCCCATTACAAATATCGCAAGATTCCTGAAATTGGGACCTCTCTGGTTCCAATGGCTTTGCTAGTTATGGCAGCTGATGCCAAATCACAGCTGTACTTCATTGACACCCTAAAGCAACATTGATAATGTGCCTCAGATTTTGAAGGGAACCATCCTTCATGCATTACACACGGAATTCCATGATAAAATGCATTACTCAGATTCAGTGGAAGCCAGAACACCAATATTACCAGGCCCAAACTGGAACAGTCTGTCAACCCAAAATAATTGTATCATTAGGATGGTTCATCTTGTGCCTATCTTTACAACTCAGTCACCCAAAGCACCCCTTTTCTACTCTGTCCCTTCTCCATATTAATGAGCCTCCATTTATCATCCAACCCTATCCAATCTACTTAGAACGATTTCACTCCACACACATCAACTACGTTAGATTTCACCCCTTCAGTGCACACTACCTTCACTCTTCAGTACAAAGTACAATCACTGTACCTTGGTCTCCTCCATGCCTTCGATGGGGCAATGAAAATCTGGCTTCTTTCATTTCTTCAAAAATACAATGTTTTCACATCTCTTAGGTGTAACTAATGAGTAAACCTGTTATCTTTGATGGCTCACTTGAAATTCTTGGCCTCATATCTCCTCAGGAACTCCCACAACTCACCCACTGCAAGTTGCCTTCAAGAACCTTTGTTTTCTCTTTCATACTAAACACAATTTCCTGTCAATGTCTTGCAATTCTCTCTGAAGCCCAAGTGTGTCCCAGACTTGAGAAATTATTCCCATATCTAGATAAGACTCTTCTAACATCTCTCTTGAACTCCTGGACAGGATACAACAAAAAGCCCAGTATCTAACAGTGGATCATTCATTCACCTCTTGTCTCCAAGCTATCTCTTCCCATTGCAATGTTTCTTGTCTTTCTCTATTTAATCAATACTACTTTGATTTTAGCACAAAGGTGCTGGGAGGAGGAAAAAATTGAAGACAGTATACTTGAAGCTTAGAATGAACAAAACAAGACATTTTAGAGCAGCAATGACCATGGGTTGGGGGGGTGGAAATTAAAAACAAAACATCACACCCATATAAAATCACAAAAAATATACCTTCATCACCGATCTGGGGGTCGAGGTGAGATTGAGGCTTGGGTAGGGAGAGGAGGAAACTGGGGAATGAGATGGATGTGGGGCCCAACATTCCCTGCAGAGCTGGGAGCCAGTGGTTTCCCTTCTTCAACTACCAGTTCTTGCACAACACCCTAAGCAAACTCAAACCACAGGGGACTCAACCGTTATTAGGTAAATACAGACATCATATGATCAATCCTCCAGGAATACATCCAACCTGGAGGTTGGCAACCCTACTCACCACAGGCATGCCTCTTTGCCAAAACCCTTACATGAGCATCTGGATTAAGCAGCTGGTATCTGAAAATGGACTTTGATGTTCTGCACATCGCAAGTTCTTCTCCCAAGATCTGCCAGGCTGAAGACAAATGTCCACCATATGTACAAATTCTGAAACTTGGGCTGACAGCTGCTAGAAGGCCTTATCAGTAGGCCAGGTATGCGAACACATATATATCCAGGATTCAATGCCTACCATGATTGGGTTGCAGCGAGGCAAGCAGTTGTTGCCAAAGTCCTGTATTCCAACTATTTGACAAGTTAAGTTGTATGAGGAGGATGGTGGCAATAAACTCACATGTTATATGCAAACTTCAGGAAGTTTACCAGCATATGCTTGTTAATTGGCTGCTTTTAACTGGCTAATATCCATCAGTAAATGTGCAATTAGACCTTTGTTCTCACACATCTGCACCTGAGCTCTCTGCACATAGTTAAGTGAAGAGAAGGTGCACTCTACGGAGTACACAATCTGTATTTGTGTGGCTTTCTCAGAAGACTCTGGTTTTCCACACAGCGAACCAAGAAACAGAGGTACTAAATCCTAGACTCATATGAGAAGAACAATTTTCAGTTTCTCATGCTGCATTTCCACTACACTTTGGTATCAGTGTCAATCATCTGGGATGCCAAATCAATATTGCAATGGTAGCATAAACTCTAAAGCAACACCGATAGCAAGATTGTATAAAACTGTATGTATATCAGCTGGGCATATGCTCAACTTTATATATAGAACTCTGGAAATCCTGATCTTCACCCCACCACCCCTGAAACAAAGTGATTGGACAACATAAGTGAAGATCGTTCTGAACAACGCGTCACATTTGTACCAACAGTACACGTGGACTATTAGACAAGTAGTACAAGGTTTCTTTTCTGTTCAAGTGTCCTATTTAAAAATCAAGCATTCAACTGCAAAATAGCTTCAATTAATAGCATCAGTTTGGTTCTTACCTGAGCACAGAGAAGGTCATGAGTTAAGTCTGGGTTTGCAGACAAATTTACCAGGACTTTTAAAACCTGAACCTGTTTTTGAAACAAACACAAATCCATTAAAAGGGCAATTTATGGAAACACAACTTGTTACTGTCCATTTACATTCACCACACTGGATCCCTTGCCCCATCATCTCTCCTGGTGGCTGGGGAGCAGTTCATCAAGCACCAGTCACCCTCTGGTACCTTGCCATTATGTGGGCCTTCACAGTAAGTGTGAGCAGGTTATGTGAATTAAAGGGACATCACAACCAAGCTGAATCTTGTCCTCACACGACTTCAAACTTCCAGCGAAGCTATCAGAACTGGAACTCTGACCTATTTACCTCTCCCTAACCCAGGGATGCTATGACCAATCCTTGCATCCTTACCATTGCCCCAGCTGAGATAAGCTAAACACACACCAGGTACCAAACCTGGACCTTCTGGGTCTGTATGGCTCTTCTAATCAAAAACACACAGATCATCAGGGGAGGCTCAGCTTACAATGAGACCAAAAAAATGTTCATTTAAATTTACGTATTTATGCTACTGCTTAACAAGCATTTGCTTTGTCTAGTTTGCATGAACCTTTAACAGTGCGCAGACGTAATTCAGTACCCATCTTAAAGTGTGCTTACATTGTGTCCTTATTTTAATATAATTTGATTTTATATTGCCATTTATAGTTAAATGGCAAAGTTTTACAGCAATCTAGAAGCACAGAAGTAGAGTTGGTTGGAGCATAGAAGTTTATCGGGAGCACTCCATCAAAAAGTGCACTGACTGGTTGAAACTTGTTCACAAAAATACAAGACAGCTACTGTTCTTTTCTTTTACTTTTAAAAATTAAACTGAAATTTGCCATCAAGATGAAGGGTGTTAGTATTGAGGAATAGAATTATTCCTATTTCAGACATCCGACGTTGTGAGGAGGAAACAAATAATCTACAAAGGGACATAGACAGGTTCAGTGAATGGGGAACAATTTGGCAGATGGAGTATAATGTGGGAAAATGTGAGGTTATCCACTTTGGCAGGAAAAATAAAAAAGCAAATTATTATTTAAATGGGGAGAGATTACAAAATGCGGTGGTACAGAGGGATCTGGGGGTCCTTGTACATAAAACACAAAAAGTTAGTATGCAGGTACAACAAGTAATTAGGAAGGCCAATGGAATGTTGGCCTTTATTGCAAGGGGGATAGAGTATAAAAGTAGGGAAGTCCTGCTACAACTGTACAGGGCGTTGGTAAGACCACACCTGGAATAAGACCACACCTGGAGTACTGCATACAGTTTTGGTCTCCTTATTTAAGGAAGGGTAGAAACATAGAAAATAGGTGCAGGAGTAGGCCATTCGGCCCTTCAAGCCTGCACCGCCATTCAATGAGTTCATGGCTGAACATGCAACTTCAGTACCCCATTCCTGCTTTCTCGCCATACCCCTAGTAGTAAGGACTACATCCAAGTCCTTTTTGAATATATTTAGTGAATTGGCCTCAACAACTTTCTGTGGTAGAGAATTCCACAGGTTCACCACTCTCTGGGTGTAGAAGTTTCTTCTCATCTCGGTCCTAAATGGCTTATCCCTTATCCTTAGACTGTGACCCCTGGTTCTGGACTTCCCCAACATTGGGAACATTCTTCCTGCATCTGACCTGTCTAAACCCGTCAGAATTTTAAACGTTTCTATGATATCCCCTCTCATTCTTCTGAACTTTAGTGAATACAAACCCAGTTGATCCAGTCTTTCTTGATATGTCAGTCCCGCCATCCCAGGAATCAGTCTGGTGAACCTTCGCTGCACTCCCTCAATAGCAAGAATGTCCTTCCTCAAGTTAGGAGACCAAAACTGTACACAATACTCCAGGTGTGGCCTCACCAAGGCCCTGTACAACTGTAGTAACACCTCCCTGCCCCTGTACTCAAATCCCCTCGCTATGAAGGCCAACATGCCATTTGCTTTCTTAACCGCCTGCTGTACCTGCATGCCAACCTTCAATGACTGATGTATCTTGGCACCCAGGTCTCGTTGCACCTCCCCTTTTCCTAATCTGTCACCGTTCAGATAATAGTCTGACTCTCTTTTTACCACCAAAGTGGATAACCTCACATTTATCCACATTATACTTCATCTGCCATGCATTTGCCCACTCACCTAACCTATCCAAGTCACTCTGCAGCCTCATAGCATCCTCCTCGCAGCTCACACTGCCACCCAACTTAGTGTCATCCGCAAATTTGGAGATACTACATTTAATCCCCTCGTCTAAATCATTAATGTACAATGTAAACAGCTGGGGCCCCAGCACAGAATCTTGCGGTACCCCACTAGTCACTGCCTGCCATTCTGAAAAGTACCCATTTACTCCTACTCTTTGCTTCCTGTCTGACAACCAGTTCTCAAATCCACGTCAGCACACTACCCTCAATCCCATGTGCTTTAACTTTGCACATTAATCTCTTGTGTGGGACCTAGTTGAAAGCCTTCTGAAAGTCCAACTACACCACATCAACTGGTTCTCCCTTGTCCACTCTACTGGAAACATCCTCAAAAAATTGCAGAAGATTTGTCAAGCATGATTTCCCTTTGCTTGCACTGGAGGCCGTTTAGGAGAAGGTTCACGAGGTTGATTGCTGAGATGAAAGGGTTGTCTTATGAAGAAAGGTTGAGCAGGTTGGGCCTATATTCATTAGAGTTTAGAAGACTTAGAGGTGATCTTATTGAAACGTATAAGATTTTGAGGGGGCTTGACAGGGTTGATGCAGAGAGGACGTTTTCCCTCGTGGGGGAATCTAGCACTAGGGAGCAGTTTCAGAATAAAGGGTCGCTCATTTAAAGCAAAACTGATGAGGAATTTATTCTCTGAGAATAAATTCTCGTGAATCTTTGGAATTTTCTACCTCAGAAAGCTGTGGAAGTGGAGTCATTGAATGTATTTAAGGTGGAGATAGACAGATTTTTGAAAGATGAGAGTCTCGAGGGTTATGGGGAGCAGGCGGGGAAGTGGAGTTGAGGCCAGGATCAGATCAGCCATGATCTTATTGAGTGGCAGAGCAGGCTCGAGGAGACAAATGGCCTACTCCTGCTCCTATTTCTTATGTACTCCAATGGTCAGGCCTAGGTCAGATACAAAATTAAGCTCGCTCTACTCTGCCCCAAGAATATGTCTCAGCTGGAAAAGAATCACCCCAACTGCTCCAGAATGACTTTGTTTCCCATTTTCCACATCAGCCATCTTGTTGCCCTTGATGCCAAATGAGGACAGTTTTGCACTATAGCCCCATGCTCACTAGGAACTAGACTGGAACAGCCCAAACGTGTTTAACATAGGACCCTTACAATCATAAGACAGGGTACTTTCATCTCATCAGTCCAGGCTCAATTTGAACTCAAGTTCCCCAGGTGAAAGGTCATTGTTCAATTTACTGCACCAACCTGTTTGCCCTTGCTGCCAATTCTAATCAGCTGCTGTGCATTGGATTCTGATTCCAAGTCCACACACGTTGTCCAGCTGTTCTTTGGTGGACATCCCATCTCTTTATGGCCACTATCATTAACTGATAGTGGAGGATACAACCGGCAAGCACATTCAATTCTATTGAGTCCATCACTCTAATGACAGGTGGAATTCAGATTGATTTGTACTCTGCATACCATGGTTTGTAATGTTGAGGAACACTGATTCCACAATACATAACTGCACAAGTGTCAAATAATTGTTATCAGGCACTGCTGCAGTCTTAAGGCCAAGAACTCACTTTGCTGGCACAAGACAGGGCTTTCCTTCAAGGGTGAGGAAGCAACCTGGCAAAGGTTGGGAGGGGGTAAACAGTGCCTAAAATTGGGGCAAGGTGGCTACATTCTGCCTGGAACCACATAATTATGAGCATAAGACTTTGAGCTGTAATTTTATTCAGTTCATTCAAAGTTCGACCTTCTGAATGGCAGAGAGCACAGTGTGCATCACCATTTATGCTAAATCATATGTACAGGATTACAGTTTCCCAGATATTGACTGTGGATGGGCAATGGCAGACATTTAGAGACCGCATGGATGAACTACAACAATTGTACATTCCTGTCTGGCGTAAAAATAAAAAAGGGAAGGTGGCTCAACCGTGGCTATCACGGGAAATCAGGGATAGTATTAAAGCCAAGGAAGTGGCATACAAATTGGCCAGAAATAGTAGCGAACCCGAGGACTGGGAGAAATTTAGAACTCATCAGAGGAGGACAAAGGGTTTGATTAGGGCAGGGAAAATGGAGTACGAGAAGAAGCTTGCAGGAAACATTAAGACGGATTGCAAAAGTTTCTATAGATATGTAAAGAGAAAAAGGTTAGTAAAGACAAACGTAGGTCCCCTGCAGTCAGAATCAGGGGAAGTCATAACGGGGAACAAAGAAATGGCGGACCAATTGAACAAGTACTTTGGTTCGGTATTCACTGAGGAGGACACAAACAACCTTCCGGATATAAAAGGGGTCGGAGGGTCTAGTAAGGAGGAGGAACTGAGGGAAATCCTTATTAGTCGGGAAATTGTGTTGGGGAAATTGATGGCCGATAAATCCCCAGGGCCTGATGGACTGCATCCCAGAGTACTTAAGGAGGTGGCCTTGGAAATAGTGGATGCATTGACAGTCATTTTCCAACATTCCATTGACTCTGGATCAGTTCCTATGGAGTGGAGGGTAGCCAATGTAACCCCACTTTTTAAAAAAGGAGGGAGAGAGAAAACAGGGAATTATAGACCGGTCAGCCTGACATCGGTAGTGGGTAAAATGATGGAATCAATTATTAAGGATGTCATAGCAGTGCATTTGGAAAGAGGTGATATGATAGGTCCAAGTCAGCATGGATTTGTGAAAGGGAAATCATGCTTGACAAATCTTCTGGAATTTTTTGAGGATGTTTCCAGTAGAGTGGACAAGTGAGAACCAGTTGATGTGGTATATTTGGACTTTCAGAAGGCTTTCGACAAGGTCCCACACAAGAGATTAATATGCAAAGTTAAAGCACATGGGATTGGGGGTAGTGTGCTGACATGGATTGAGAACTGGTTGTCAGACAGGAAGCAAAGAGTAGGATTAAATGAAGACTTTTCAGAATGGCAGGCAGTGACTAGTGGGGTACCGCAAGGTTCTGTGCTGGGGCCCCAGCTGTTTACACTGTACATTAATGATTTAGACGAGGGGATTAAATGTAGTATCTCCAAATTTGCGGATGACACTAAGTTGGGTGGCAGTGTGAGCTGCGAGGAGGATGCTATGAGGCTGCAGAGCGACTTGGATAGGTTAGGTGAGTGGGCAAATGCATGGCAGATGAAGTATAATGTGGATAAATGTGAGGTTATCCACTTTGGTGGTAAAAAGAGAGACAGACTATTATCTGAATGGTGACAGATTAGGAAAAGGGGAGGTGCAAAGAGACCTGGGTGTCATGGTACATCAGTCATTGAAGGTTGGCATGTAGATACAGCAGGTGGTTAAGAAAGCAAATGGCATGTTGGCCTTCATAGCGAGGGGATTTGAGTACAGGGGCAGGGAGGTGTTGCTACAGTTGTACAGGGCCTTGGTGAGGCCACACCTGGAGTATTGTGGCCTAACCTGAGGAAGGACATTCTTGCTATTGAGGGCATGCAGCGAAGGTTCACCAGACTGATTCCTGGGATGGCAGGACTGACCTATGAAGAAAGACTGGATCAACTGGGCTTGTATTCACTGGAGTTCAGAAGAATGAGAGGGGACCTCATAGAAACGTTTAAAATTCTGACGGGGCTAGACAGGTTAGATGCAGGAAGAATGTTCCTAATGTTGGGGAAGTCCAGAACCAGGGGACACAGTCTAAGGATAAGGGGGAAGCCATTTAGGACCGAGATGAGGAGGAATTTCTTCACCCAGAGAGTGGTGAACCTGTGGAATTCTCTACCACAGAAAGTTGTTGAGGCCAATTCACTAAATATATTCAAAAAGGAGTTAGATGAAGTCCTTACTACTAGGGGAATCAAGGGGTATGGTGAGAAAGCAGGAATGGGGTACTGAAGTTCAGCCATGAACTCATTGAATGGCGGTGCAGGCTAGAAGGGCCGAATGGCCTACTCCTGCACCTATTTTCTATGTTTCTATGTTTCTATATGGGTGCACATGAAGGTGTCAAAGCCAAATGTGAACACCAACCATCACTAAAGAATCTGCCGAGAATTCTCATTGGGGGAGAAATTTGGGTAGTTCGCACCTCCCTAAAGCGCCCCTTGGGCGCAAATGACTTCTCACCCGGGGCTGCTACCATCTCCAGCGAACTTCAACGTTTGTTAGCGGAAGCGCCCCACTCCTGCCGGTAGCGCCCCAGGCTGCTGCATGTCATCACCATGTGCAGTGACCCATTTTCGCCCAGGAGCACAAATGGGTCGCATTCCACTCGCGAGGGGGAAATTAAAAGGGGAGGTGCAGCATGCAAGAAATGGCCGACTTACTGGTCACGGCTTTGCCTTTTCCAATTTGCAGGGTCTGTGGCAGATGTTGCAGCTCGGCACTCAGCTGTGCCAAGCTGTTGCCACGGCACCCTGCTCCCCAGTGGTTTAGTGGTGGCCCCTTCTCCCTGATGCAGAGTCGGCAGCATGCCTTTCCCTTTAACAGAAGAGGAGGGCCCTGTGCACCCACCAGCACTACGCGGCGCTCCACATATTGCTGGAAATTTCCCACGGTTTGCACCCCATCCTACCCCCGAGAGCAAGTGGAGCGCGCGACATTGCAAGACTCACATATAATAAATGGCAAGACACCAAAAAGCTGCTGGCATATGGAGAATTGTGTGTCAACTTGAGTTAACACTTTCTGGGAAGATGGTAAATTGGGGCATGGGGAAAATATTATTCAATGCAGTCCTTCTCCCACAGTGATTGTGGCACCTAAGTACTGGAGGTTACAAGACTATCTTTTCACTTTGGGACATAGGGCCTATCAAACCCATGAGTGAAGGCTGATGTCCTACAGATATAAAGGTCTGTCAAATAATTTTGGAAAGTCTTAACCCAGTTTCTAGTAGGCACAAGTATATAGCACAAAACTCCCTTTATTTAATTATTAAATATGCAGCCTCACTGACAGATGGCTTGTGTGGAAATGAGTAAGTTCAAACGGGTGCTGTAGATGTCTAGGGAGTGTCCTTCTGAAGATAAGAATTGAAAAATATTACTCAAGCACAGTAGCAGTATCTTTATTCTGCATTTGGCCATGTTATTCCTGGGTACCCAAAGTGGAAGAACGCTACATTCTGGCATTCACCTTGTTAAATCTCCTGCACCACTTTGAAGTGTACACATTCGAATTAATGAAACAATGCTGTTCCTTAGAATGCATCATGCATATTTTATGAAAGCCAAAATTGCTGCAGTCAGCAAGTCATACCTTTATACTTTCAGTTCCTTCTGCCAGGAGCTTAAGAAAGTGAGGAATGGAGTTGGTCATCATGTGATGATAATTATTGGTAACAGAGATGTTAGTCAGCACTCGAAGGCCAGCTACTTGCAACTCCGAGTTTAACGTGGTAGCTTCTAGGATCTCCAATATTTGAGGGATCCAAATCTATAACAAATATAGCTTTTTAGAATACATTAAGAAAACCATTATCTGCACATTTCATTCATATGTGAAAGATGAAACCATTTGAAATGCACATTTTTGTACAGTAGTCATTAGATCAACTGCCCGAGATAATCAACTTGCTCTAATCCATACATTAGGTAGAGCTAGCATCTGAATTCCTACCCTTGTTAAGTCCATTAACTGGGCAGCATATAGTGAATCTTCAATACCTTATTTCTCAAAATAACACACAAGCATTAAATATGCAGCCTCGCTGACAGAGACCACAGGATGGCTTGTTTGGAAATTGAAAAGTTCATACTGGTGTAGTAGAAAGAAAGGTACCTTTACTATCTTCCAGCATATTTTCAAAAACTATAAATCCAACACAGAAAGGTATGGGAACACTACAATTATACTATTATTATAAATCATAAATAGGATCCAACTGAAATAGAGTTGTTACTCAGTCACAGTATTATATTTTGAAACACATCATCCTTCCAGTCTCGGAGCAGCCCACCCTTCCCAAATTGGAGTACTTAAATCTGCTGAAAGGGGATTGATTTGACTCAGTGGCAGTGCAGAGCTGATTTTAAGCAGGGATTTTCTAGTCTCCCTGTGTTATCTGAACGTCAAGCACCATAAAACATAACACACCCTAGGAACTCCTTGCTGAGTAGATAAATGCACCCCATGATGTGGTCATCATCATAGGCAGTCTCTTGAATCGAGGATGACTTGTTTCCACGTCAAAAAGTTCACAGGTGTTTCAATGAAGGACCCAAAATTCCAGGCCTCGAACTAAATCTTGAAGGGTGGAAGATGCCTGTGCATGGATTTTTTTTTAATGTGTGGTGGCCGTGGCACACCATGATGTGGTACTAAGCCACACACAGCAGGCAGGCCATAAGAACATAAGAATTAGGAACAGAAGTAGGCCATCTAGCCCCTCGAGCCTGCTCCGCCATTCAACAAGATCATGGCTGATCTGGCCGTGGACTCAGCTCCACTTACCCGCCCGCTCCCCATAACCCTTAATTCCCTTATTGGTTAAAAATCTATCTATCTGTGACTTGAATACATTCAATGAGCTAGCCTCAACTGCTTCCTTGGGCAGAGAATTCCACAGATTCACAACCCTCTGGGAGAAGAAATTCCTTCTCAACTCGGTTTTAAATTGGCTCCCCCGGATTTTGAGGCTGTGCCCCCTAGTTCTAGTCTCCCCGATCAGTGGAAACAACCTCTCTGCCTCTATCTTGTCTATCCATTTCATTATTTTAAATGTTTCTATAAGATCACCCCTCATCCTTCTGAACTCCAACGAGTAAAGACCCAGTCTACTCAATCTATCATCATAAGGTAACCCCCTCATCTCCGGAATCAGCCTCGTGAATCGTCTCTGTACCCCCTCCAAAGCTAGAATATCCTTCCTGAAGTAAGGTGACCAAAACTGCACGCAGTACTCCAGGCGCGGCCTCACCAATACCCTATACAGTTGCAGAAGGACCTCCCTGCTTTTGTACTCCATCCCTCTCGCAATGAAGGCCAACATTCCATTCACCTTCCTGATTACCTGTTGCACCTGCAAACTAACTTTTTGGGATTCATGTACGTTTTAAAGTTTAATTTGTTTTAATTGCCGGTGCTTTTAGTGTCCCCTTCCCTTTTATAGGGGGCACCGGAAAAATTTGATTTTAGCGCCCCAAAAAAAAAACCCCCAAAAAAAAGGGGCCTTGTAAATGTCTGCTGTGTCATCCAGGGCGGGTGGCACGGTTTAATGTTTTCTGTTTTACAGATAAACTCGAAAAGAGTTTCATGCACAAGAAGTCGGGCTGAAATAGCTCAGTTGGGAGAGTGGTAAACTGAAGATCTAAAAGTCCGTGGTTCAATCCCGGTTTCGGCAATATCTGGTCATTTTCATCCGCGCCAGGGTGTCCTTGGAGATGGAGCACGCGGTGTCCACCGGTACGCTCGAGGCCTTCCACGAGAGGTGGGCACCGGAGGGACTGGAGTGCATCATCACGCCCGGCAACCAAATTTTAATTTGATTTTATGTTTTTAAGTTAATTTGTTTTAATTGCCGGTGCTTTTAGTGTCCCCCTCCCCTTTTATAGGGGGCACTTGGAAAAAAAATATGTTTTTGTGCCCAAAAAAAACCCCAAAAAAATACCACAAAAAAAAATTAAAAAGGGCCTGTAAATGTTTGGTGTTTCCCCCAGATCGGGGGGGGGGCACAGTTTAATGTTTTTTGTTTACTCCCAAAAAGAGTTTCATGCACAAGGACCTCCAGGTCCCTCTGCAACACAGCATGTTGTAATTTCTCCCCTGGTTCAATACTGAATTCACAAGTTTCAACTACAGTAGCGATGCAGCATAATAATCCAGGCAGGATTAAAAAGCTCACATGCACATTTCAGCAACTGTGGCCAACTTGGAGCTTGCGAGGCACATGGAGGGCTTCTATTCAAATTGGCATCAGTGCAGCACCCTCTCTCTGATTAGCTGAAACATTACAATTATAGCCCGCTTCTAGCTGGGCAGCCACAGAAGTTGTTTATGCAACACTGAGGAGTAACAGCTAGAAGGAGCGACATAGCCATGGGAACAGTGGGGAACAGGAAACGCCATCCAGCAAGGAGCACTGAGTGGGGTGCCAACGAGAACAGTGGGGAGTGTGGTCCATCAATAGAGAACTAAGTGGATCAGACATCTACCGTTAAAAAAAAAATTCCATGACAAGTATTAGAATCATAGAATGATACAACATAGGAGGCCATTCTGCCCCTCATGCCTGTGCCAGGTATTTGGTAGAGCTATCCAATTAATCCCACTCCCCTACTCTTTCCCCATAGTGCTGTATTTTTTCCCCTTCAAGTATTTATCCAATTTTCTTGTGTGGGGAAAGGCCATTATTATGGACAATAATTTGAGTAATTAAAATGGACAACGGATCAAAAGGGTGATGGAAGAGGAAGACTGAAAATAGCAAAAAAACATTTTTGTGTTTGAGTTCTAGGTGTGTGCCCAGGCAGTGACACACAGGTGTTTAAATAAAAGCTTTTCTTTGAAAACATAAGTTTTTCTGCTAGCTTGGAGATTCTGAAGCAAGATTTCTCTCCCTTTGGTTATTATGAACTATGGGTAGCTGTTCAACTGTAAGCAGAAAAACTTAAAACTAGCCTGAAAATCTCTCTGGAGCTAACAGACCCTGGGAAACTGTGCTACAGGCTGGGCTATATGAAATTCTTTTAACTTGATAAGAGTGGCATCAGCTGCAAACCTACAGTTCTCACATTAACGACAATGGCACTCCTTAACTGAAATGACCCAACAACCTCTGCAGTATCAGCACTAAGTAGCTCTTTGTCAGGCAACAATTTATTTTTTTGTTCTTGAGATTTGAAAAGTTGGCCACCCTTATACTATGGCCAAGATTCCCACTCCGGATTCTGAACCAAGGCTACTGCTGAAACTAAACATAGTGTTGGAGAAATAGCCTTAAAAATGGTGTTTTAAACCACTTGAATGAACTCTCAGAAAAAACAGTTAATGCTAAGCATTTTGCAATGTTCATACATAGAACAAAAGACACAGCGAGCAGCTGGCTCCAATTAATGATTGGAGCTGATAATCTTAGGTTGTCAAGGTTACACACCTAGCAATAATACACGAGTTACTCTGTCTAGTTAAGATAAGCAGTACCTGGAAGTGAACAAAGGAAAGGCAATTTTATCTGGTGCTGTCTGGTTTAACAGGCAAAGTTAAAAGAATTTAACAGCTAATGAACATATCTGGTTTTCACTGAATAATTCAAATGTGCTCATTATAAGACACAACTGTTTAAGGTGATTGACACTTAAAATGAATGATTCTTTGTGATAAATGAGTCATTTTGATTGGTCAAACTTTGAAATAGGTGGGAAAGTGTGTGCAGGTAAGAGAAAAAAAATGCCCATCCCAGTTAGGCCAGGGATGTGTTCCTTCACCCACCGAAACCACAGAGGGAGACTCACTTAATAAAAATACTTGCGTTTATATAGCACCTTTCACGACCTCAGGACACCCCAAAGTGCTTTACAGCCACTGTTGCAATGTAGGAAACGCGGCAGCCAATTTACACACAGCACGCTCCCACAAACAGCAATCTGATAAATTTGTTTTTAGTGATACTGATTGAGGGATAAATACGGGGGACAACTTCCTGCTATTCATTGAATTAGTGTTGTCATGTATTTAACTGTATTTGGAACCCATGTATAAACTGACCTAAGTTGTACACCATGAGAACATTGACCACCAGGTGGTGAACTTGTGAGATGTTATGTATCTTACATTATTATATATAACTGTATCCTAACATGCTATACATGACTGTAATAAGATATGACCTGTAACCACCAGCATACCTTACCACCAGGGGTGCACTTGCAAGAGACAGGTATATAAGGACAGGTCTCAGGCAAGTGCAGCATTCCAGAGCTGTGAAATAAAGGTGCAGGTCCAGAGTGACCTTGACTTCACTACATGCCTCGTGTGAATCTGTACTGAGGGGACAGGACTTTACAGTGGCGACGAGTTACGGGATTACAGAATCCACAGAATGGCGAACAACGGATCAGATGAAAAATACAATGCTGGAGACAATTGGGAGGACTTTATAGAAAGGATCCAGCAAAGCTTTGTAACCAAAGACTGGTTAGGCGATGATAAGGCAGACAAGAGAAGAGCCCATCTCTTGACCAGCTGTGGCTCGAAAACATACGCTTTAATGAAGGATCTGTTGGCACCCGAGGAACCAGCAAGCAAGTCGTTTGAAGAATTGAGCACACTGGTAAGAGACCACCTGAAGTCAGCAAGCAGCCTACATATGGCCAGACACAGGTTCTACAACTACAGACGCTGTGTGGGCCAGAGCATACCCGACTTTATGGCGGAACTTCAGCGGTTGGCTGGTTTATGCGAGTTCTCCGATGAACTGAGGAGAGAAATGCTGAGAGACTTTTTCATTGAAGGAATAGGCCATGCAGGCATATTCCGAAAGCTCATATAGAGACCAAGAACCTGACCTTAGAGGCAGCAGCACTGGTTGCACAGACATTCTTGGTAAGGGAAGAAGAAATGAGGTTGATTTACAATGCAGGTACGACAACTAACGAAATGTCGGAACAAGAAGTTCACAGCACTAAACAAGCTGCTACCCCCACACACAGACAAAACCGTGAACAGGCTCTCGACAGCAGGCAGAAGCCATCAAGGGCCACAGGAACGGCCGTTCACACCTCATCAACCCACAATGTGAACAATCAACTACAAACTGAGAGAAGCTCAAGAGAGATCAGCGAGATGCAGCTCATTCTTTGGGAACTCTTTGAACAATGGAACAAGTCTGTGCTGGAGGTGTGGAGGTGGGCACTCGTCAAGGGGATGTCGATTTCAGCAGGCTGTTTGCAGAAATTATGAATATACAGGGCATTTGACCCACATGTGCAAAAAAACGGCAGCTCGGCTGGGTATTAGAATCGGATGGGTCGGAAAGCGGACCAGAAGATGGTGGGGACAGTACCCGGGACACCGATGTACAGCAGGTCAACACAATCAATGGCCACTGCTCCTACAACAGGACGCCTCCTATAATGATGAGGGTCCTACTCAACGGGATATCTGTCAACATGGAGCTGGATATGGGAGCAAGTCAATCTCTCATGGGCGCTCAACAATTTGAACAACTGTGGCCGCATAAAAGAGACAGACCAAAACTCACAAGGGTCGACACCAAACTAAGGACCTATATCAAAGAAATCGTACCAGTCCTCGGCAGCGCCATGCTCTCTGTCACACACAAAGGGACAGTGAACCGACTTCCCCTGTGGATTATCCCCGGAGACCCCCCAGCACTGCTGGGGAGAAGCTGGCTGGCAAAACTAAACTGGAAATGGGATGATGTCCGTGCCATGTCATTAGAGGAACGGATCTCCTGCTCAACAGTTATAAAGCGATTTGAACATCTCTTTCAGCCAGGTGTGGGCACTTTCAAAGGGGCCAAAGTCAAAATCTACATCACACAGAATGCTAGACCGGTCCATCACAAGGCCAGAGCTGTTCCCTATGTGATGAGGGAAAAGATTGAACACGAACTAGACAGGATTCTGCGGGAAGGCATTATATCACCTGTGGAATTTAGCGACTGGGCAAGTCCCACCGTCCCAGTCATGAAACCTGATGGATCCGTACGAATCTGTGGGGACTACAAATCTACCATAAACAGAGTCTCCCTACAGGACCAGTACCCACTGCCCAGAGCGGAGGACTTATTTGCCACATTGGCTGGAGGTGAACTTTTCTCAAAATTAGACCTCACATCTGCGTATATGAGGCAAGAATTGACCGAGGAATCCAAGCTACTCACCACCATCAACACACATCGAGGCCTTTTCATGTACAATCGATGCCCATTCGGCATCAGGTCGGCAGCTGCCATAATCTAGCGCAACATGGAGAATCTGCTCAAGTCCATCCCAGGGACGGTTGTATTTCAAGACGACATACTTATCACGGGCAGGGACACCGACTCCGATCTCCGTAATTTGGAGGAAGTACTAAAGCAGTTGGATCGGGTAGGCCTACGAGTCAAGAAATCCAAGTGCCTGTTTCTCGCACCCGAGGTTGAATTTTTGGGCAGAAGGATTGCCGCTGATGGAATCTGCCCAACAGAGTCCAAAACAGAAGCAATTCGCCTGGCACCCAGGCCCCGGAATGTCTCAGAACTGCGTGCCTTTCTCGGGCTACTCAATTACTTTGGGAACTTTATGCAGAACTTAAGCACGCTGCTGGAGCCTCTCCATGTGCTACTCAGGAAGGGGTGCGATTGGTTTTGGGGGGACGCCCAGGAACGTGCCTTCAATAAGGCACGCAACCTTCTGTATTCCAACAGTGTTTTGACTTTCTTTGACCCAGGTAAAAAGCTAGTTCTCACATGCGATGCGTCAGCGTATGGGGTTGGGTGCGTTTTGCAACATGTCAATAGTGCGGGCAAATTACAACCCATAGCTTATGCCTCCAGGTCACTTTCGCGGGCGGAGCGCGGGTACGGAATGGTATAGGAGGAGGCGCTCGCGTGCGTGTACGGTGTCAAAAAGATGCACCAATACCTTTTCGGGGCCAAGTTCGTGTTAGAAACCGACCACAAGCCCCTCACGTCCCTCCTATCCAAGAGCAAGGCAATAAACGCTAACGCCTCGGCGCGAATTCAACGGTGGGCACTCATGCTGGCGTCCTACGACTATACCATAAGGCACAGACCAGGCACAGACAACAGTGCCGACGCGCTCAACAGGCTACCACGGAAGGGTCTGACGAACAGGACTGTGAGATAGTCATGGCAATCAATGTCTTTGAGTCCACAGGTGCGCCCATGACGGCTCGCCAAATCAGAGCCTGGACGGCCAGCGACCCCACGTTATCCTTAGTAAAAAGATGTGTCCTAACCGGTGACTGGGCAGAGGCTCGCGATGCCTGCCTCGAGGAATTAAAACCCTTTCACAGGCGCATGCATGAGCTATCACTACAAGCAGACTGCCTGATGTGGGGCAGCCGAGTAGTCATGCCTCTGTGAGGCAGAGAGGCATTTGTCCGGGAGCTCCACCGCGAGCACCCGGGGATTGTTCTCATGAAGGCCATAGCCAGATCCCACGTCTGGTGGCCTGGTATTGACGCGGACTTGCAGCTCTGCATCCGAAGGTGCACCATTTGTGCCCAACTCAGCAATGCCCCCACGGAGGCTCCACTGAGCCCCTGGCCCTGGCCTACTAAACTGTGGTCGCGGGTGCACGTAGACTATGCGGGCCCATTCATGGGCAAAATGTTCCTCGTAGTTGTAGATGCATTTTCAAAGTGGATCGAATGCACCATTTTAAACTCGAGCACAACCTCCACCACTGTGGAGAGCCTCGCAACCATGTTTGCAACGCACGGAATCCCTGACATATTGGTCAGTGACAATGGTCCGTGCTTCACTCGCGCAGAATTCCAAGACTTTATAATTGACCACGGCATAAATTACGTCAAGACGGCACCGTTCAAGCCGGCCTCCAACGGCCAGGCAGAGAGAGCAGTGCAAATCATTAAACAAGGCATGCTTAAAATCCAAGGTCCCACGCTGCAGGGTCGCCTGTCGCGACTGCTGCTGGCATACAGATCTCGTCCGCATTCACTGACTGGGATCCCCCCCGCGCAACTGTTGATGAAAAGGACTTTAAAAACAAGGCTCTCATTAATCCTCCCAGACATGCACGAAATCGTTGAGGCAAAGCGCCGTAAGCTGACTGAGTACCATGACAGAAATTCGATGGGGAGATGGAATGAGATAGGGGACAAAGTGTTTGTACTAACCTATGGCAGGGGTCCCAAATGGCTTGCAGGGACAGTAACGGGCAAGGAAGGAAACAGGCTACTGGTAGTACAAATGGACAATAGCAAAACCTGCCGGAGGCATGTAGACCAAGTCAAAAGCAGATTTACCAACAACACTACGGAACCAGAGGCAGACTACAATGTGGAACTCGCACCACACCTGGTGGACAGACAGAGGGAACAACCTGAGGAAAGGGCAATCCCAACAGACAGCCCAGGCGAGATACCAGCAACCACACCCAAAGAAAAACAGACACCAAGGCAAACAACTGAACCACAATTCAGACGCTCCACGCGAGAGCGTAGACCACCTGAGAGACTGAACCTATAACGACAATAAGACCTTGGGGGAGGGTGATGTCATGTATCTTACATTATTATATATAACTGTATCCTAACATGCTATACATGACTGTAATAAGATATGACCTGTAACCACCAGCATACCTTACCACCAGGGGTGCACTTGCAAGAGACAGGTATATAAGGACAGGTCTCAGGCAAGTGCAGCATTCCAGAGCTGTGAAATAAAGGTGCAGGTCCAGAGTGACCTTGACTTCACTACATGCCTCGTGTGAATCTGTACTGAGGGGACAAGACTTTACATGGGAGACACACCTAACCTGGACTTTCAGATATAAAAGGGGAAGCTCCACCCACCTTCATCACTTCAGTGCTGGCTAATAAAGGTTACTGGTCACAGAGTGACCTTCTCTCAAGTATGGGCCTCGTGTGCATTTATACTGTATAGTAAGGACATATTAAGTGTCGTGCGATCTTTTATGTCCACCTGAGAGAGCAGACGGGGCCTCGGTTTAACATCTCATCCGAAAGACGACACCTCCGACAGTGCAACACTCCCTTAGCACTGCACTGGAGTGTCAGCCTAGATTTTTATGCTCAAGTCACTTGAGTGGGACTTGAACTCACAACTTTCTGACACAGAGGCAAGGATGCTACCAACTGAGCCACACTCAAAAAAAAATGGACAACTTATTTTGGGCTTGTGGGCCTTGTTTGTGGAGTGCATTAGATTCACTTACAATTGGCCCTTCTTTCATCCCATGATACTTCTGCAGCCATCTATATGTTTAACCACACCCTCGACCCCTCTGGTGCCCTTATCCCTAGCAGAACCTCTATTCTCCCATCAAGGTCAATCCCCCTGATCTTCCGTAAACTTGAGCTCATCCAAAACTGTGATGCCGTATCCTACCTTGCACCAAGACTAGGTCACCCATCACTCCAGTGCTCGCTGACCTACATTGGCTCTTGGTCCGGATTTTAAAATTCAAATCCCTCTATGTCCTCGCCCCTCCATATCCCTATAACCTCCTCCAGCCCTACAACCCGCTGAGATCTCTACACTCTTCCAATTCTTGCGCATGCCCGATTTTCATTGCTCCACTCAGCCTTCAGCTGTCCAAGCCATAAACACTGGTATCCCCTCCCTAAACCTCTCTGCCTCCCCCCTCCTTTAAGATGCTCCTTAAAACCTACCTCTTTGACCAAGCTCTTGGTCACCTGTCCTAATATCTCCTTATGTGGCTCGGTCATATTTTGTTTGAAAACACTCCTGTGAAGCGCCTTGGGATGTTTTACTATGTTAAAAATGCTATATAAATGCAATTTGTTGTTTTGTATAGCATTCATCTTCACTCCCTCAAGTCCAAAGTTGCAGATTATGCACAACTGGTTTAGGTAGCCATCACCAGATCTGGCTGGATCACATCAAGTGCTATGGGCCACACTCTCCCCTACTGCACACTACATCCTGGAGAGCAAATATAAAGCCCAGTTTATTTTCTCCACTATGGACAGTCTCCTTAAACTCCTCTTCCATGCCCCTTCCACTCTTGCTTCAAAAAACGTGCGAGGAGCTCATAGACATCATTTAGATTGAGACCATCCAGTCAGCTGCCCCTGCTACTTCCTTCTGTTCCGCTTGCCCAGCAAGTCAAACCTCCCACCACACTGCTCCCAACTCTAAGCCTGGCCCCGTGTCTTTGTCCAATTTCACTCCTATGCCCTTCATACCCTCTCTAAGCTCTTCTTGTCTACCTCTTGCTTTCTTGACCCTATTCCCACTAAACTGCTGACCACTTAAATTCCTTTCCTGACCCTCGTCATTGTAAATGGTTCCCTCTCCTCAGGCACTGTACCTGTCACTTTCAAAATCAGTGTCATCAACCCCCTCCTGAAAAATCTCATGCTTGACCCCGCTGTCCTTGCAAACTACCACATTCATCTCCAACTTTCTCTTTCTTTCCAATGTTCTTGAACATGTTGTTGCCATAAAAATCTATGCCAGTCTTTCCGGCAACTGCATATTTGAAGCTCTCCAATGAGGTCTCAGTCTCTGCAATAGCACTGAAATGGGCTGAATCCAAGTTACAAAAGACATCCTCTGTGATTGCGACTGTAGTGCATTATCCCTTCTCGTCCTTTCTTCCAGCTTTGACACTGTTGACCACACCATCCCCCTCCAGCACCTTTCCTCTGTTGTCCAGCTCACTGAGATGAGATTGCCCTCACTTGGTTCCATTTTTACCAATCCAATTATATCCAGAGCATCTCCAGCAATGGCTTCTCTTCCCGCTCCTACACTGTTACCTCCAGACTCCTCCAAAGATCTGTCCTTGGCTTTGTCCTCTTCCTCATCTAACCTTTGGCGACATCATCCAAAGACATGGATCAGCTTCCACATGTATGCTGATAACATCCAGCTCTACCTCCCCACCACCTCTCTCAAACCGTCCACTGCCTCGGTGTTGTCAGATTACTTGTCCAATATCCAGTCTTGGATGTGCCACAATTTCCTCCTGTTAAACATTGGGACGACTGAAGCCATTGCCTTCGGCCCCTGCCACAAACTCCACACCCTCACCACTTATTCCATCCCCTACCCAGCCACTGTGCCTGAACCAGACTGTTCACAGTCTGTGTCCTTTATGAACTGATGCTGAGATTTCAGCATCGTATGTTTCTATATTAAAGGCACTGTATAAATGCATGCTGTTTATGTGAAAATAAATGTATAAAGGACTTTTGTTTTAAACACTCAAACAAAAAGTTTCAAGAGGGTTGGAAAAACTTGTTGGAACAACAGATTACACAGCTGAAGAAGCTGGCTTGCTAGACTGAGGAAGGTGTTTAGAATGAAAGTTTCAGGTGTTTAGTTAAATAGCTGCAAATGTTTAAAATGTATCACAGTCTAAGACTCTGAGTACACAGAGAAATTAGAATTGAACCATAATTCAAAAGACAAAAAGTATGTGCAAGATTGGATATACCAGAATGAAAGCAGACTATGGAAGAAGGATGGAATAGCATACAGATGACAGTTTAGCATATCAACAATAAGACACGATGGGCTTTACGGTGGACAGTGTACTGGAGGTACATCACTGCATGGTGGTAGGACGTTTCGTGCCTGCAAACGGCCACACAGTGTCTAATCAATCTATTTATCCACTGTAGTTGAGAGTAGTAGAGCAGAGGGCAGACACTTTCCACAGGAATAAGGAGAAACTTGGAGGGTAAGTCACCCACAGCTGCTTATGTGCACTTCCTGGCAGTTGGCCATACAGCAGAATTGAGAGATGTGGGAGCAGATTTCTAGCCCTTGTTGTCCTTTAGGAAAGGTATGCAGAGGGACGTACTTATTTATGTAACTTTTCTATTTAATCCAATATCAGCAGACTGTTCATCATAAATATTTTAAATGAACACTGGTAATTTAGATTTAATTGTAGTATTGAATTACTATGTAGACTCTTCCTTGGAATTTGTTTCAGCCTCTTCAATTGGCCACTTGTTGTACCAAATTCATTCATGAATTGGATTAATTCTAGAGGCTCTCAAGCCAACAGCACAGGTGTAAAACACATTGAGTGCCTATACACTGACCCAATTTCTAAATACTTTGGCGTCAGTATCAGCTTGGTAGAATTCTTGCCCGAGTCACAATGTTATGGGTTCAAACCCACTATGACTTGATCACACAACCAAGGCTGATACTTCAGTACAGTACTGAGGAATGCTGCGATCTTAGAGGTGCTGTCTTTCAGATGCTATGTTAAACCATGGCTTCACCTGCCTGCTCCAATGGATGTAAAAGATCTCATGGTACCATTTGAAGAAGGGCAGTGACTTCTTCCAGTGTCCTCGCCAACATTCCTCTCTCAACCAACATCATCAAAAGCAGATTATATGATGATTGATTAATTTGCTGTTTGTGGAACCCTGTATGCCAATTGGCCTACCTAAAAAAAATGACTGCACTTCAAAAGTAATGCATTGGTTGTAAAGCGTTTTGGAACATCATGAGAAGGTGAAAGGCGCTACATAAATGCAAGTTTTTCTATTCACCACAGTGAGCAGTGGGATACAAAAATGAGGAAGCAGTTCTACTGTTGAGTTACCACATTGCAAGAGTACATTTGTCTAGCTCAAACACAGTAATGTCTCATTACCTTCAGCTCTTCTTGGTTAGCAACATTCATGGAGAGATTATTCAGGACATTCATTGCCTTAACTTTGACTGACGTGACTTCATCAAACAAGCAATTTGCAATGACATGGAGACCGCCTAGATTGCGAATAAAATCCTGAAAATATAAAGAGTAGTCAATTTAAGAATTCGTACTTACGATTTTTTTAAGGAAAATCAATGTAACCTCTGTTTTAATGTAATATTAAACAAGTAAACAATGTAAGATCATTTGAAATTCATATCAGCTCAGAAAAATTGTGAATTTTGTTTGAGCAGATGGAAAATTTCTCCAAAATCTGGTATTCCAAGAAGAAATATATATACTAAGTACAGCTCTATGTGATTGTAACAACCTTGTTCTACTTTTTTTCTCTTCATATCAGAACTGATCCTTAAAATGTGTTTCACTCTTTTTTTTAAATGGATGGCAAATGCAACTGGGTTTACCTGATTAACAGTGAATGCAGCACTGTTACCGACAGTCACCAGTGCACGTTCCCGAGTGGAAGCATCAGAAGTCCCCTGAAGTAGGCCTAGAACCACTTGTAGATGTTGCTGTTCCAGGCCAGCAGGAGGTTTTGCAAGCACACCCCCTGGGAGGAGAGGAGGAAACAACACATCAATGCTTTTAAAACAAAAAGACTCAAATCAGTCCCTCATTGTCTTTTACTGCTGGGAAGAGTTATCTCAATTCTTGGATAAGAATGTAAAAAAAAAAACCACAAAAGCTTCTGCCCAAAGCTGGTATGGGTCAGAAAGCAACCTAAACCGAAGGCTAAAGAAAAATACAATGGTACTGGACATTTTAGGAAAGAATTAACCTAATGGTCCGAAGGTTAACTCTCTGTACTCTAGTGTGATTAGCTGATAAACTCCAAGCTGATCTACACACCTGGGATAGGACAAGACAGAGGATAAAAGGTTGTTAAAGAACTGGTTCAGCAAAGAGTCAGCACAGCCACCTTGCAGCTTTTTTTTTGAAAGGCCAGCATAAGTAATATTGGCCCAGAATTTGTTGAAACCCTGTGCTAGAGTAAAAGTGCATCCACAGTTCTAGCACAGAAGTTTCAGAAAATGATAACGTGAGTGATTCTTCTTAAAATACCAGACTTTTCCCCCCTCTCTGTATTTCTCTTTCTGTACCTGATTTGATATTGAATTCACCCACTCTAACTTACACTTCCTTCTCAGTTCTTGCACTGTTAATTTCACAATCCTTCAATCTGATTGGTTAACGAGGTACAAAGTTGCTTGGCTTGTTCACTCAGGTCACAAACGCTTTATTTCCCTCGCTAAACCATTAGAAGCTCGCACTTTCTGCAACTTGCCACATAACATTTTTAAAACGTAAACATGCAAGGGCAAGTCTAACTAATGGCAGACGCTGTTCAATTGTTGTTGGAGATTTTAACATTTACATTTTTTTTTAAACTTTTCTTTTCGATTTTGGCCCATTATGTTGAAGAAACCAGAGACTTCTGGTATCTAATTTATGGGTTTACAGATGTTGAACACTGTAGCAATATCTTAGATTGAATTAAGGACAAATGTATGTATCTTACAAGTAGAAAGAGAACCAGTGAAGAGTGAAGGCAAACTTTAGCCATGTGAAGGAGGGTTTAAAACTGTTACTTTGGAACAGAACTATGAAATGTAAAAGTATCAAATAAAAGCATCTAATCCTCTTATCAACAGGATGAAATAAATCCAGTTAAAGTTCTTTTTTCCTCATCAGTTTTCTCCACTTGGTGATGACTCCTTACTGAGGGGTACAAGCACTCTACTCGGAGCTCCATCGCGGCAAGCGATTTCCAGGAGGGCAGAGAAAACGCTTCAAGGACGGTCTCAAAACCTCCCTGAAAAAAATGTTACTCCTCATCGACTCTTGGGAATCCCTGGCCCAAGACCACTCAGTTTGGAGGAGCATTCAAGAAGGCACCAAACACTTTGAGTCCTTTCATTGGAAGCCAATACAAACAGCGGAAGGAGCGTACGACAAACCAAGCACCCCAGCCCTACCTCTGGCAGAGTCTGTAGATCACACATAGAACGCATTAGTCACCTTAGAACCCATAATATTGGTGTAGAAGCAAGTCATCCTCAACTCCGGGGGACTGCCTAAGAAGATGACAATTTCACAAGTGGCAGGGCACCTTTCTATACTGCAGCCAAAGCCATTATTAATATGTCAGTGATGACACTGAGGTTAGCATGCACTGAATTTTGTGCCACAACATGGATAAGTCCACTAACATCTATTTCTTATGTTCTTATATATACACGCACATCCAGCAGAGGTCACTGGATAGCAGTCAAGAGCTGAAACCTCTTCCCCCTCCCTCCCTCATTGTCTGAATTTAAAAATCAATTCCATTCCTCACACAGAAAAATGAAGGTATTTTGGGCCCCATAGCAGCAATGTGTGGTGATGTCATTTCACAAATTGACACCAGCCACTCCATCCCAACAAAGAGTTAGCCGAGCATGACAGGAGATGAGAAATGGCATAAGAATTCCACTGCACTATACATTCATTCAGATTTAGAACTACAAAGCAAAAGTGGACTTGTGCTCTACATCTAAATTTCAGCTCCCATATTAATCAAAAGGAAGTTCAGGAACAGTATCATTTTCTCCTCAACATACTATTGGATTAAATTGAAACTTCCAGGATGTTTCTTCACTGCTAAAATAAGCCAATATCTGCCTCTAGGGCGTTAAAATGATGTAATTCATGCAAGGCATGTCTTTTTGCTTTTGTTTTTCCAGCATTGTTTTTATTTCATTTTTACAAACTTTATTTTAATCTGTAATTTATGTTGAATGTTTGGTTTGTACAGCCTATGTATTTTGTGGTATATGTATTCATCAAATGTAATGAAAATAGCACAAAATGAGTTTACACACTGGTGCTGCAGAAACCACTGCAGAACAAATTGCACAGCAGAAAAATAAAACTGCACAAGACTTTGTTTCAATCCACTGTATCTTCCCCAAAGGCTGCAGAAAGTACTTAAGACCACTAAGCATAAAACTCACATTCGATACACCACTTCAATCTTATCACCCGCCTCTTCGCCAACTAACCTCATTGCTGCTAAAACCTCTATCCATGGCTTTGTCACTTCTAGGCTCAATTTTCAATCTTTTCCTATCCTCCATAAAATCTAATATATTCAAAACTCCATAGTCCATATCCTGTGCACTGACCTGTTCATCTATCTATTACTCTCATCCTCACTGATCTATTTAAAAAAAATTAATTCATGGGATGTGGGCATCGTGGCATAACCAGTATTTATTGCCCATCCCTAATTGCCCTTGAGAAGGTGATGGTGAGCCTCCTTATACAACTGAATAGTTAGCTGGGCCAGTTCAGAGGGCAGTTAAGTGTCAACTATATTGTTGTGGGGCTGGAGTCACATATAGGCCAAACCAGGTAAGGACAGTAATTTCCTTCCCTAAAGGACATTAGTGAACCAGATGGGGTTTTATGACAATCCAGTAGTTTCAAGGTCACCATACTAGCTTTTTATTCCAGATTTATTAACTGAATTTAAATTTGTCTACACCCAACACATTAATTACAACAACTTGTATTTATATAGCACCTTTAACATAGTGAAATGTTCCAAGGCACTTCACAAGATTATGAGACAAAAAATTTGACATGAAGGAGGAAAGTGAGGTGGAGAGGTTTAGGCAGGGAATTACAGAACTTAGGGCCTAGGCAATAGAAGGCACAGCCACCAATGGTTGAGCGAATAGAAGGGCAGAATTAGAGGAGTACAGGCATCTCGGCTCAGGGTTGTGGGGCTGAAGGAGATTACAGAGATAGGAAGGGGTGAGGCCATGGAGGGATTTGAAAACAAGTATGAGAATTTTGAAATCGAGGCATTGCTTAACCGGGAGCCAATGTAGGTCAGCGAGCACAGGGGCGATGGGTGAGCGAGACTTGATGCGAGTTAGGACAGTCAGCCCAGTTTTGGATCACCTCTAGTTTCCGTAGGGTAGAATGTGTTGTTAAAATCAATGCATGGTTTTGCCCCACCTCTACTGTTTCCTCTCACCCTCGCTCAATCTCTGCCCGTCTGACCTTTATGGTTGTCCTATTTGTGGCAAAGCTTTGCCCCTCCTCTCTGGAACTTCTGGCCCAAATCCCTGATTCTATACTCTTGCCACTTTAAAAAAACTTTCAAAACACATCTTTCCAACAAAGCTTTCAGTCACTTTTCCTTACTTTTGCACCATGGCTCATCAACCGCTGTTTTTTTTACTTTTTTCTTCTTCCACCCCATGTGACTTTTTCTGTATTTAAGATGCTATCTAAATGCGAGTTCGTTATTGCTTTGCTGATGTGCACAAGTAGGTTTAGTGCCTTTATAAGTACACAGACAATTACATTTATGCTGCTTCCTCTTCTGCTTGTTTGAAACCCTTAGTGCTGCCTACGGGACAATGATTGAGATAGGGAATGGAAATGTTGTAGTCAAGTACAACAAGTCAGCTTTGAATAGTGCAGAAGAGTGTGGATGAAAAATCCGCAGTTCTCCCCTGATTATCTTTGAGGACCTTGGAAGTATTTATGCCGCACTTTCCTTCAGGTGGTTCAATGGGATGGGGTAATAGTCCATTAGACTGTGAAAGGATTGTTTGATGGGGTGAATGCCCCTTTTCTCCTTTCATATTTCATGTACTTGAGCCTCATTTACCCCTCGGAGTGTCCGCAGATCCTGCGTTGTCACCCGCTACTTTCAGGTCGGACACTCGGTGCAGTAAGTTCTGCTTCTTCGGCTCACAGTCACCGCCGCCTGGCTCTGGATCCTCCTCCTGCCGGTGCCGGGTTAATGCTGCCAGTTTATACAGCGCATACAGTCCGCCTGCTCCCACCAACAGCCTCAGAGGCCACTTGCCCCCAACTACAGCGCCCATGTCGTCCGGCAACCCACTTCTTGCACTCAAACTCCTGCCCCGCCGCCAAGGGCCAGTGCGAGAACAACACTCAGTCAACGTCTGGCTCGAAGCTCCATTTTCTCAGCAACACCACGCATGTGCAAGCGGGAGGCACGTGTCCTCGGCCGACTGCAAGTGTATCCGAGGTTTATTTATCACATTAACTTGGGAGCTGGAGGACTCGGCAGCCCCTTGAAAGTAGCTGGTATTTCAGACCGTATTAACCAGTCATCACAGGCAGTCCCTCGAAATCGAGGAAGACTTGCTTCCACTCTAAACGTGAGCTCTCAGGTGTCTGTACAGTCCAATACGGGAATTACAGTCTCTGTCACAGGTGGGACAGACAGTCGTTGAAGGAAAGGGTGGGTGAGAGTAGTTTGCCGCACGCTCCTTCCGCTGCCTGCACTTGGTTTCTGTATGCTCTCGGTGACGAGACTAGAGGTGCTCAGTGCCCTCCCGGATGTTCTTCCTCCACTTAGATCGGTCTTTGGCCAGGGACTCCCAGGTGTCGGTGGGGATGTTGCACTTTATCAAGGAGGCTTTGAGGGTGTCCTTGAAACGTTTCCTCTACCCACCTGGAGCTCCGCTTGCCGTGTAGGAGTTCCGAGTAGAGCGCTTACTTTGGGAGTCTCGTATCGGGCATGTGGATGATGTGGCCTGCCCAATAGAGCTGGTGGTCAGTGCTTCGATGCTGGGGATGTTGGCCTGATCGAGAACACTGATGTTGATGCGTCTATTCTCCCAGTGGATTTGCTCTTCTTGATCTTCCTCACTGCAATGTTCCATTTCACTCTCAACAAGCTCCCCGCTGGAGTGGAACTAAACTATGGAACCAATGGGAACCTGTTCAACCTTCGTCGCCTCCAGGCTAGATCCAAGGTCGTCCCATCCTCTGTCATCGAACTACAGTACGTGGACGACGCTTGCGTCTGCGCACATTCAGAGGCTGAACTCCAAGCCATCGTTAACATTTTCACCAAGGTGTACGAAAGCATAGGCCTTACACTAAACATCTGTAAGACAAAGGTCCTCCACCAACCTGACCTCACCACACAGCACTGACCCCGGTCATCAAAATCCATGGCGCGGCCTTGGACAACATGGACCATTTTCCATACCTCGGGAGCCTACTATCAGCAATGGCAGACATCGACGACAAGGTCCAACACCGCCTCCAGTGTGCCAGCCTGAAGAAGAGAGTGTTTGAAGACCAGGGCCTCAAATCTGCCACCAAGCTTATGGTCTACAGGGCAGTAGTGATACCCGCCCTCCTATATGGCTCAGAGACGTGGACCATATACATTAGCCATCTCAAAGCGCTGGAGAAATACCACCAGCGCTGCCTCCGCAAGATCCCCTAACCAGTGATCACTCGGGCCCGACACATGTAGAGCCAGCTGAGGTCTTCGCCCCCCCCCCCCCCATAGATCCTGACGGTCACCACCGCCAGTACTCCTGGATCCTCCTGCTATATTAGCATAACAAGCACAAAACTTTAAACCTGTAAGATTAAGGTCATAACATCACACTGACTCAAATAACTTGAAAGTCTCACAGTTTTCAAACCAACATCCCATTCCTGACCAAAAGAGAAGAGGTGACTACCCTACTTAATTTCACAATAAATGCACTAGACACTTAGTGGATGTAGTATATTTGGACTTCCAGAAGGCATTTGACAAGGTGCCACATAAAAGGTTACTGCACAAGATAAAAGTTCACGGGGTTGGGGGTAATATATTAACATGGATAGAGGATTGGCTAACAAACAGAAAACAGAGAGTAGGGATAAATGGTTCATTCTCGGATTAGCAATCAGTATCCAGTGGGGTGCCACAGGGATCAGTGCTGGGAACCCAACTATTTACAATCTATATTAATGACTTGGAGGAAGGGACTGAGTGTAACATAGCCAAGTATACCGACGATACAAAGATGGGAGGAAAAATAATGTGTGAGGAGGACACACAAAATCTGAAAAAGGACATAGACAGGCTAAGTGAGTGGGCAAAAATTTGGCAGATGGAGTATAATGTTGGAAAGTGTGAGGTCATGCACTTTGGCAGAAAAAAACAAAGAGCAAGTTATTATTTAAATGGAGAAAGATTGCAAAGTTCTGCAGTACAGCGGGACCTGGGGGTACGTGTGCATGAAACACAAAAGGATAGTATGCAGGTACAGCAAGTGATCAGGAAGGCCAATGGAATCTTGGCCTTTATTGCAAAGGGGATGGAGTATAAAAGCAGGGAAGTCTTGCTAGAGTTGTACAGGGTATTGGTGAGGTCACACCTGGAATACGGCATGCAGTTTTGGTTTCCATATTTACAAAAGGATATACTTGCTTTGGAGGCAGTTCAGAGAAGGTTCACAAGATTGATTCCGGAGATGAGGGGGTTGACTTATGAGGAAAGGTTGAGTAGGTTGGGCCTCTACTCATTGGAATTCAGAAGAATGAAAGGTGATCTTATCGAAACGTATAAGATTATGAGGGGTCTTGACAGGGTGGATGCAGAGAAGATGTTTCCACTGATAGGGGAGACTAGAACTAGAGGGCATAATCTTAGAATAAGGGGCCGCCCATTTAAAACTGAGATGAGGAGAAATTTCTTCTCTCAGAGGGTTGTGGATCTGTGGAATTCGCTGCTTCAGCGAGCTGTGGAAGCTGGGACATTGAATAAATTTAAGACAGAAATAGACAGTTTCTTAAATGATAAGGGAATAAGGGGTTATGGAGAGCGGGCAGGGAAGTGGACCTGAGTCCATGATCGGATCAACCATGATCGTATTAAATGACGGAGCAGGCTTGAGGGGCCGTATGACCTTCTCCTGCTCCTATTTCTTATGTTGTTATGTTCTTAAGAATCTATCCTTCTGATGGGCAATCTTTAAAATGCTATGGCATCAAAACCTATTTTCACATCTTAAAAGACTGAACTGCAACCATCTGTAAAAGGGAGACAAAGTTTCATTTCAATCTTTTTTTAACTGTGATGGAGATGAAACAAATTCCTGCCTTTGGAAGGGGTGATCAAAACACGATTAGACCTTTCCATCTCGTATGTCTCTTCAATGGACGACGAAGTGGCACTGAGACCTGACCCAATTCAGCTGCTCAAGCTGTACCAGCAGGCGGAAAGTGAACATTGGGGAAATAAAATCACCTATTCTTTATCCAAGGATACACTTGACATTTAGCATGAAGGCTTTGTTGCCTGCAATCATCATCTGTGATGTGATGACCCTCAAAAAAATTTAAAAATATCCAATTGAAAAAAAGAAAGACTTACATTTATATAGCGCCTTTCACGACCACCAGACATCTCAAAACTCTTTACAGCTAATGAAGTACTTTAGGAATGTAGTCACTGTTGTAATGTGGGAAATTATATAGGGGGCGAAATTGCATACACAGCCGTGAGGCAGGACTTCCTGTGCCAGGTGCAGAAGTCCCACCCTGACAGCTAAATTGGGCCTACTGCCCCCGAGAGGAAATGGAGCGCAAATTGTAGTGCTCCACTGGCGGGAGCACAACTGGGGCGCTAACCTCGGGAATTTTCCAGTGCTATGCGGAGAGGCGCGTAACGCTGGCGGGAGCACAGGTTTCTCCCCTTCCGTTAAAGGGAAAGGCACGCTATGGACTTTGCATTGGTGAGAAGGGGCCACCACTACACTACTGTGGATTGGAGTGCCGTGGCAACAGCCCGGCACAGAAGCAGAGTGCCGGGCTGCAATATTGTGGCACGGACCTCGCAATTTGAAGAGAGCCGCACCGCCCCTGTAATTTTCGCCCCGCGAGCGGACTGAAGCCCAGCACGCTAGCTGCGAAGCTGGCGTGGACATCGCCCACGGCAGCCTTACGGGGCGCTACCAGATTTTCACTCCGGGGCAAAAACGGGATGCTGCGCACGGTGATGACGTTGTCTTTGCCAGCGCAGCAGGCCGGGGCGCTACCGCCTGGAATTTTGCGGGAGTCAGTAGCGGCACCGCGTCCCGGGCAAGAAGTCATTTGCGCCCCATTAATGCTCCTGGGCGCAAATGACCTGAATTTCTCCCCCATAATGTCATATAATCAGTTATAATTATTCAGTCATTATAACCTTTCGAATTGTATCTTTGGATTGGAAAATTGCGAATGTCGCTCCATTATTTAAGGAGGAAAGAAGAGAGAAACCAACAGACTCACAGCTAAATATCAGTTGTGGCGAAGTTACTGGAATCAATCAGCAACAGAGTGACTAAGCCCTTGGATAAGTAAGAGCTGATCAAAAAGAGTCAGTATGGATTTGTAATGGATAGGTCACGTCTGACTAATCGAGTTGTACTTTTGAGGAGAACACGAGCATGGCGGAGAGTCTCGATGAATGTTGTTTATATGGATATTGATAAGATTCCACACAAGGAATTGTTAGCAAAAATGAAAGCACACAGAACTAGAGGCAAACTTGTGACCTGTGTTGGTAAATGGCTGGGAGGTAGGAGACAGAGAGTAGGGAAAAAGGGAATGTTCTCTGATTGATGGGATGTGACAAGTGGTGTTCCCCAGGGATGTGTATTGGGGCCTTAGCTTTTCACCATATATATTAATGACTTGAAATGCAGGAATCGAGGGCTGTATATCCAAGTTTGCAGATTACACTAAATTAGGAGGCCAAGTATGTTGCGTAGATGGGAGCAGGATGTTACAAAAAGACATGGATAGACTGAGTGGGCAAAACTATAGCAGATGGAGATTGTTGTAGGAGGTAGGCACCTTTAGAATATACCAGAATACTAGGCATTAGGCACCTGCTAGATATATCTAAACGCATATAAGTTTAAAGTGGCCACACATAAAATGGCTGCCCAGGCATGATGGGAAATCAGGTAGTCAAGCTGTGAACTGTTGAACGTTCAATGACCAAGCAATAACCCTGTGAGGCCCACTATAGGAATGCCTGGGATGCGGGAAGACAGAGATAAGAAGGAAACCATCTCCTGTGAACAAGGTCATAAACCAATTAATTCCCCAGGAAGAAAGATAAGAAGGAAACCATCTCCTGTAAACAAGGTTATAAACCAATTATTTCTCCCAGATGAAAGAACTAGGGAGAGAACCTATCTCCCGTAATAAAGTCATCGATCAGCCCAAGTTGACAATAACCGAACATATGGTTCCCGGGATAATAGGGGAATTCTATTGGGTTAAAAGAACCTATATGTAATCTATAATCGTTGTGATTGGCTTGTGTCCAGCCGTGATGGGCTGTGTAGCTGTAGTAAACTGTTTTGTAACTGTTGTGAAACATATAAAGGTGCATGTAACCCTTTGTTCGGTGGAGAGAAACCTGGATACGGTCCTGAGTTTTTCCTCCCCGCTGAGCGTAATAAAGGCCGCCAGGCGTTGGAACCGACTCTGAGTGTTGAGTGATTCTTCTGAGAAAACACTAACGCTAACAGAGATCAACATGGGGAAGTGTGAGGTCATCCACTTTAGATCCAAGAAAGACAAATCAGAGTGTTTCCTTAATGATGAGAGACGAGGAGGTATACAAAATCCAAGAGCTAATAGATCGCAAGTGCAGGACATTTCTGAGCCTTAAACAACAACCCAACAGGGGAGCAGCAAAGCAGCATTACAGACGGCTCAAGGCTGAGGTCCAACAAAAAATCCGGGACCTAAAGAACAGGTGGTGGATGGAGAAAGCACAGGAGATACAACAGCTGGCCGACAACCATGATGTGCGAGGATTCTTCATCACAGTCAAGGCCATCTACGGGCCAAACACCCAAGGCCCCACCCCACTGCTGGCCAAGAACGGGGAAACACTCATCAAGGACATCGAGGCAGTCAGGGCCCGCTGGAAGGAGCACTTCGAAGATCTCCTCAATCAAGACTCTGCCTTTGACTCGAGTGTTCTCGATTCCATCCCGTAGCATGCTACCCACCACCACCTCAGTGAGACCCCAACACTACACGAGGTAGAAAAAGCCATAAGACAGCTTAAAAATAACAAGGCTACGAGTGCGGACGGAACTCCTGCTGAGGCATTGAAGTATGGCGGAGAGGCACTGCAGGCACGAATACATGACCTCATCTCTCTTATCTGGAGGGAGGAGAGCATGCCGGGGAATCTCAGAGATGCAGTAATCGTGACCATCTTTAAAAAAGGGGACAAGTCTGACTGCGGCAACTACAGAGGAATCTCCCTGCTATCAGCCACTGGGAAAGTCGTTGTTAGAGTCCTCCTCAATCGTCTTCTTCCCGTGGCCGAGGAGCTCCTCCTGGAGTCACAGTGCGGATTTTGTCCCCTACGGGCACAATGGACATGATTTTTGCAGTGCAACAGCTACAGGAAAAATGCAAGGAACAGCGCCATCCCTTATACATGGCCTTCTTTGACCTTACAAAGGCCTTTGACACTGTCAACCGCTAGGGTCTATGGAGCGTCCTCCTCCGTTTCGGATGCCCCCAAAAGTTCATCACCATCCTCCGCCTGCTCCACGACGACATGCAGGCCGTGATCCTTACCAACGGATCCATCACAGACCCAATCCACGTCCGGACCGGGGTCAAACAGGGCTGCATCATCGCCCCAACCCTCTTCTCAATCTTTTTCGCTGCCATGCTCCACCTCACAGTCAACAAGCTCCCCGCTGGAGTGGAACTAAACTACAGAACCAGTGGGAACCTGTTCAACCTGCGCCATCTCCAGGCCAGATCCAAGACCACGCCAACCTCTGTCGTCGAGCTACAGTACGCGGACGACGCCTGCGTCTGCACACATACAGAGGCTGCACTCCAGGACATAGTCGACGTATTTACTGAGGCATACGAAAGCATGGGCCTTACGCTGTCGAGGAAATTTTAGCTTAAATTAACTCAGGCGGAGACTTTCAGAGTCGCACTTCGAGAGAATTTTATTTTCTAACAAGATATCTCGGAGAGTCCGCTCAGTCCGCACTGAGGCAAAACTCTGAGCTTCACAAGCAACCCGCTCTATCTTTATACAGTCAAAGCAGGAACTTTATCTAAAACACACCACACATGAATATTAATCATACATTCTTGTAAATGCAATCAAAGCAAGAACTTCTAAAACACCTCATATGAGCATTAATCATATATCCTGTAAATACAAAGGTCATTTCAGGAGGCAGACTTTTATCTTGTCCTTGCATAGTTTCTCCCTGTCCGTATTCTGATAAGCAGGGTATCTGGAAACTCATGTAAACACTAGATAATCATGTATTTACAACATTCTTTGTTCCAAGATCTGAGAGGTTTGGGTGTTTTCTAGCTCCACTAATTTAATTAACTCAGCAAGAAGTGAACTTAACCCTTTCCTTAAAAATAGGGCCTAGATCATTTTCTTCCACAATTCCCTCCTTGTTGATCTTTTACTAGATCAACACAGTTTCTTATATATTCTTTTCTTGTTCAAAAGGGGGTTCATACCCCTCAGGGTAGGGTCGCATTTTAAGACATTCCTCTTCATTGTAATCATCTACTTTTCCCTCTATGCGATTTAACCTTCCTTTTATGGACACACTTTCCCTTTCTACTTGGGATACCAGGCTCATTACTTGACTAATTCATTTTTTCAACTTTATCCATATTCCACAAATGATTATTAATAATGTAAGCATCACTACACCCATGATTATTATGGGGTGTACAGCTAGCTTCAGTACTGCGGAAGCTTTTGGGGACCATCCGAAAAACACATCCCACCAGTGGTGTACCGTCAAAGAGGTAACTTCATCTGCGATTCTTACTAGCTGCCCCTTCTTGTAACTCATTTCGACTCTAAATTGGTGGATGTCCCTGCCTCTTTTTGACAGAGCTTCCTCAATTTGCTTGTCATTACGTATCAAATTGTGCAGTCTGGTCAAATTAATTACAGGGGGTAAGAGTTCAATCTTGTGCACAGACAGATATTTTTCTACATTTTGCCATTGCCCAAAGGTATAAGTTCTTTTTTCTTCAGGGTCATACAGGGTGTAGACTCCTTTCACGCATCTCCTTTAAACTCTGGGTACCAAAAGTTCTGTCCAAATAACTGGGGCATTACTTGGAACTGACACCAAATTTCTTGTCTCATCTTATTTACTATTTCCATAGTTATGTTACATCCCTTTGAATCACAACTGGTATATCTTTCTTGGGGTTTAATGGTCAAATTAAGAAGTCTATCCTTCTGATTGATTTTCAGCAACCCTTCCCACGTGTCAGCATGGAAGGATAATATTTTCCTTTCTAGCTCGGCTCTCAATAGCTGTCTGATCGTTTCTTTAAACATGCAATGGGTGTACCTGTTTACTCCCTGTTGTTCCTTCATCAGGTTCTCTATTTCCTTTTCTATCCTTTCGTTCTGCTTCCAGGTCATTACGTCTGTGACGTAACCTGATACCTGCAATTGCTGTAATCCTTCATCCCAGGCATTTTTTATTTTTATGCCTTCCCCTACCAGTCCTCCGATGACCTGGATTTTATTTTGTAGGGTTTTGATATCCATGGAGTTCAATGCTCCTATTCCTGCTCCCACTCCACCTAACACAGTCCCTAACACATCCCATTTCCTTTTCGGGGGCCTTTCTTTTCTAAAAGATACCTCAACACTGGTTGTGTTGCAGCCGCCTTTCTCCTTCGGGGGATATTTAATTTGTATTGTTAAATTTAATACGCCTGGGGACTTTACCACTGGGATGCAGGTGGTCAATATTCGTTTCAGGTGTCCCGGATCTCGCGGGGAATGCTTATTTTTATTATGGGTCCATTGTTTAGTATAGGTTATTCCATTTATTATTTTCGTGAGGTTCATACACTTTACCCATTCTCTGTTTCCTAATTCAAAGTAGCAATTCTCTTCCGGTCCACACAATGTTCCATTGGTCTCCCTACTCTCACCCTGGTCCGTGCTGGTCAGGCAAGTCATATCCACCTTCCAGTTCAGGGATATATTAAATCCTTCCTCACTGGTCACTTTCACTTCTCCTGATCGCTGATCTATTCCTACTCCGCAAGCTTTACACATCACTGTGAAATTCCCTATCTTACAATTTTTTCCCTCTGGGCATGTAAAGTTATCTTGCTGTGTTGCCTTATCAATTTTCTCCCACTTTACATCTCCCTTCCATACTTTTCCTTCTTCAAGTAATTCTTCCTCCTGTCTGACTCTCCTTACTGCTAAAATGATCAGAACGCCCAATGTCCATTTATAGTTTTTCCAAAAGTCCCACCTCATCTTCTCTTTTCTGCTTATTTCTATAACACTCTTGAACTAATTCGTTACAATAACAACACGCAAGCGCGATAGTAACCGTAACCAAAATAATAAATGCCCAGGCTGGCGCACAAATGAGTTCTGACATTCGTCCCTGGATTTTTGAGTAATTATAGATACTTTTAAGTCCACAATACACAATTGGGAGTGAACACAAAATAAGGGCAGGTACAGTTCTTTAGCGAGAAGATGGCTGTTTTCTTAGTCAGGCGACCGTAGCTCGTCCTGGTTTAATGCCTTTTCTTTCGGCTGTGATTCGTCGGGGAAATAATATTTACAGCGGGTTGCATGCACCCAGTTTGGATGCTTTTCCAACTTCAAAGCGGTTCGTGTTGTGAGAATTATCTGATACGGTCCTTTCCACCTAGGAGAAAAGGATTCTTTATTTAATGTTTTTACTAACACTTGATCTCCAGGCCTGAAAAGGTGCATATTTCCTTCTGACGGGGGCACCTGTGTCTGCTTTATTTATTCGTGCAGACTCCTCGCTATTTCACACATGGCTTGAGCATACTTTAGTGATTTTTCATCATTCCAAATTAATGCTATTTTTTCAGCCACCAATGGTGGTTTTACGCCGGTAGGCATTGGTCTTCCCAACAAGGTTTCATGTGGTGTCAAACCAGTATTTCGGTTTCTTTGGTTTCTCATTGTATACAGTACCAATGGTAAGGCATCTGGCTACTTTAGTCCTGTCTCCTGACATACCTTGGTAAGGGTAGATTTTATTATCCCATTTACTCTCTCTACAATTCCCGAGGACTGTGGTTGATATGATATATGTCACTTCCACTGGAATCCTAATGCTTCTGCAAGATTTTTCACTATTTTTCCTGTTAAGTGTGTTCCCCTGTCACTGTTGATTCCCATAGGTATCCCATATCTTGGTACTATTTTTTAAAATAGAATTTTTACTACTGTTCGGGCATCGTCTCTCCTAGTGGCGTACGCTTCTACCCACCTTGTGAACATATCTACTATGACTAATAGATACTTGAGACCTGATTCTGGAGGCATGTGAACAAAATCAATTTGCAAATTTTCAAAGGGCATACTTGTTTGGGGTAGATGATCATATTCAGCAGGTGTTTTACCTCTGTTATTTTGTTGACAAATTTGGCATGTTCTAGCAACTTTTTCAATTACTACTGTTATTCCTGGTGCATACCACTGTGCATTAATAGCATGTATCATCCCTCCTTTGCCCATGTGAGCCTGACCATGTGCTAGGCGAGACAGGGGCAAAAATAGAGACCTAGGGCAAACAGTTCGCCCATCAGGGTGACACCAAATGTTGTTTTTGAGAAGTCCCAAGTCCTTCTTTCTTGTATAGTAACTTGTTGTTGGGCTGTTTTAAGTTGTTGGATGTCAAGCATCTGTGGAAGGGAGACTGAGACTGCTTGAAGGCAGTCTGCCTGTGCCGAAACGGCCTGTTTGGCTTTCTTGTCAGCCCTCCTATTTCCTACTGATACTTCATCCTCACCGGTTGTGTGAGCTGCACATTTGATAACGGCTACCTTACTTGGCAACTGAATGGCGTCTAATAGATTAAGCACCAGTTGAGAGTGCTTAATATGCTTTCCACCAGAGGTGATAAAGCCTCTGTTTTTCCACAGTTGTCCAAAATCATGGACCACACCGAATGCATATCTAGAATCAGTATAGATATTAGCAGTTTGATCTTTAGCTATTATACAAGCTCTAGTGAGGGCAAACAATTCAACAGCCTGAGCCGAAGTTCCGGGAGGCAGGGCAAATGCTTCAACAGTTTCGTGAAGGTTTACAATAGCATAGCCTGCCAAAAGAAAATCATCCGACGGTCTGTACGATGATCCATCCGTATAGAGAATAAGATCAGGATTGTCCATTGGCTCTGTAAGCAAATCTGGTCTTGGCAAGGTGGCTATTTCCACTGTTAACAGACAATCATGCTGATCTGGATCCTCTACTTCTTTAGTAGGGAGAAAGGTGGCTGGGTTTACCACCGGTGCACGTCGAAAGGTATAGTTAGGGTGTGACAGCAGTAATACTTCATAACCTGTTCTTCTAGATGCTGTAAAGTGTTGTGTGGCGGCTGAATTCAAAAGTAATAACACAGCATGGGCTGTAATGACAGTACATGGATAGTCCAAAACAATGGATACCGACTTCTCCACCATGACCGCGGTAGCAGCTACAGCACGTAGACACGCTGGCATTCCCCTTACTACTGGAGGCAGCAAAACCGAATAATAAGCAACTGGTCTATTTCCCCCACCATGTTCTTGGGTTAGTACTGCTGTTGCAAATCCTTCTTTCTCATTCACATACATCTGAAAAGGTTTTCCATAATTCGGAAGTCCCAACGTCCGAGCATTAGTAATGGCTTTCTTTAACTGTTTAAATGCCTCCTCTCTCTCTGGGGTCCACTCCACCTTGGGTGGGGCATCATTTAGGGCAGCTGATCTTAGGATCTCATCCCATTCTCGATAATCAGGGATCCATTGTCTACAGTACCCAACCATCCCCAAAAATGACAAGATATCCTTCTTTGTTTTTGGTATGGTGGCACTTTGAATTGTCTGAATTCTTTCTGGTCCTAGCTGCCTCTGCCCTTGAGATATGTGAAAACCCAGGTACTGGACTTGAGTCTGACAAAATTGTAACTTTTGTAACGACACTCGGTGCCCTCTTTCACATAGGTGCTGTAGCAGTTTCAGGGAATCTTGCATGCACCTGTATCCGTGGCTGGAAGCCACAAGCAAATCGTCCGCATCCTGCAGCAGTACAGACTGGTCTGATAATGAACAGTCTTCGAGGTCTCTTTTTACTGCTGCTGCATATACTGCGGGGCTTTCGGTGTATCCTTGGGGCAACCTGGTCCATGTGTACTGCTGCTTCTTGTGGGTGAAAGCAAACAGATACTGACTTTCTTGATTTAACGGGATGGAAAAAAAGGCTGAACACAGGTCTATCACAGTAAAGACAGTTGCTGTTGGTGGTATAGCAGATAGTATAATGTTGGTGTCCGGTACCACAGGGGTGATAGGGACTACTATCTTATTAATAGCTCTCAGATCTTGTACAAATCTCCACTCATTCGTCCTATTAACCTTTGGTATGGGCAGTATCGGAGTGTTACACGGGCTCTGTGTCTTTTCTAGAACTCCTTGTTCCAACAATGCAGAAATGACTGGCTCTATCCCATTTTCTGCCTCTGGAGGCAGTCTGTACTGCCTAATGCTTGGTAACACAGCGTTCTTTATCAATTGTACCCGATGGGGTACTGCAGAATGTACTTGCCCAACATGATTCTTATGCTTTGCCCAAAGTTCAGAAGATACTTGATTCAATGCCATTGGCAGCTTAGGGCTTGGTTGTTCCCGGGGTTGCTGTTTTTCAAAAGTGGAGGCATGATTTTTACCTTTCCACTGGAGAATCCCCCTGTTGTGGGTGATAAATTCTATCTGAACATTCTGCAATTTTATTACTGCCCAAGGTTGATAGCCTTGTTGCTGCTTTTCTTTTTCTATTCCTACAATCATCGACCCATATCTTTAGGTTTCGCTGGCGGTTTTACAGCCAATGTCAGATGGGGTGTTGAGTTTTCTTCTCTATACCGCTGCTGCTGTAAGGGTGTCAAATCCATGGCTACCCCCAATCCTTCAGGCCCAAAATAAATGCGGGGCGTAGCTTCTACTATTTCTTCTTTTTTTAAAAAGGATTGTACCAGACGCTGGTAAGTTTCAGCTTTTTGTCGAGTGTACCAGGCTGGACAGTGAAGCTGAACTGCCTCAAAGCTTGTCAAAATTATATACATCAATTCTTCAGTATTAGGGTCGATTTTAGCTTTTAAATTTTGTATAACTTCACGTATTAGAGGGGAGTAGAAGTTGCCATTCAATTGCCAACAATAGAGGGCAGCCTTTTCTTTGTTATCTTCCCTTTTCTCTTCTTCAATCCCCTTAAAGAACTGATGGATTTTATTTGGAGGGAGCTCCATGAACATCCCTTCCTTTGTGCAATAAATTGTGGCTCCTAATTTGCACAAAGTCTGTCTTCCCAATAAAGGGAGAGGTGTTGTTTTAGAGACTATCAAAGTCTCATTATTAACTTGTTGTCCTTCAACTATCAATTTGGTAGGTTCAGATAAAATTTATTTCATGGGGATACCGGCCACGCCCAAACTTAAGACGGTGGTGTTGCTTACAGGTAGTCCCACAGACGGTGGTACAGAAGACATAGTAGCACCGGTATCCACCAGGAACTTCACATAAGTGTTTCCCACTTTTACTATTGCTAACGGGTTTTCTTCTATGTCTGCTGATAAGCGGAGGGCTGCCGCTTGTACCACTAAGCCTCCGGGGCATCCCTATGCTGATTGGTGCGGGTTGGGGTTAGAGAATGAAAACTGAGGGGCCAATGAAGGTGGAGGTTCGGGGAAATCCCTTTGTAACCCTCCAAGCTGTTTCGGTGGGCATCTGCAATCTTGAGCCCAATGCTCTTTCCTTCCGCAATTTCTACACTCATCTTGGGAGCGATCGCGTTGGGGCCACTGTCCTCTTCCTCTTCCCCGTCCTCGTCCCCCAAACCCTCCTCTATTATTCTGTGCTTGTCCTCTTCCCTTTTGTTGATAGTATTGACCTGTTATTTTAGCCTTGTTGTCTTTATAGGTGAATAGTCCCTCCCTATCCATATTGGCCAGTACTGTAATTGTCTCTTTCCAACTTTTTCCTTGCCAGTCCAAAACCTTTATTTTGTATGTTCTTGCGTGTTGCGGCAACATACAATTTAACAAGGTTTGCACTGCCAAAGGTTTGTTTTGCTCCATCGGTATTCCTGCATGTTCGTCCCAACTATTTTTCCATCTGCCTGCAAAATCTATCATTGATTCTTCTGCTTGCTGCAAGCAGCAGGTGACTTCCCCTATATCCCCATGCTTTTTAGCCCCTTGCAGAATTGCGTTCTTTCCTCGGTGTTTCAGCCAGTGGGTTAATGACTCATTGCCGGCATCCAGCAAGTCATCATTAACTCTCCAGTCTCCATTTTCCCCTATTGGGATGGGGAACATATCTTTTACCCCCTGCCAGGAAGATCCATAGGCCGCTTGCAATAATAATTTAACATCTCCTGGGAGTGGATTGTAAATTGTACATGTTTGCTCAAGCCAGTTGTGAAATGCTACCGGTTTCTTTACCGGATTTGGGACGGCCGAGATCATATCTCTGGCTTCTCCAGGGGACCATGGTTTTAAGACTGCCATAGTTCCTATCATTACCCTAGGCAGTTGTACAGTAGAATCGGCCTGTGCCTGTTCTCCTTCTCGTTCTCTGGCCGTTTGCAGCCTTGTTGGATAGGGATTTCTTTCTCCCTGGTCCCAACTTACTTCTCCGTGCTCTATAGGTCTAGCTTCCCCTGCCCCCGATGCTTCCGGGTTTACTCCACCGGCCCCGTCATTAGGTGGCTGATCCGGAGGGGCTGCTAGTTCCCTCGGAACTTGGTTTCTATCGGCAGCGATTATTTCTATAAGTTCCTGCCAGCTATCTTGTTTTGGGGGTTCTATACGGGGATAGAGTCCTACTGCTGGTGCTGAGGGGATAGGAAAACCCGGAGGACTATAAGAGGGAGGTTTTTCACTCTCCCCTCTTTGTTTTTCTTCTGATTTATTTTTAGGGGGTTGATGCCTTTTAGCAACCTCTGTCCATTTTTTAAAACAGTTTTCCATATAGTCCCTATCCCAAGTGGGGTCTTCCCCTCCTTCCTTGGTTGTTTTTCTCCATTCCTCAATCAAAGATAACTAAATACTTCCTCCATATGGCCAATCCCCATCAGACCAACCGTACAAATCGCTGCTAAACGTTACCGCATATGAGTCATCTCCTGTTTCCTTAATTACAGTGTCCGCCGGCGAGCCGGGCGGCACAATGGGATCTCCTACCTTCTCTCGTTGCTTTACTACCTTACGGATTCTTTTCTCGGTCTTAGGATGTACTTTCATTCTTTCAGTCGAGAGGTCGTCCTTTTTTTCTTTTCTAGGAGCTGGGCGCGAGCGCCCTGCTCGACTAGAGCCGTTTCCCATTCTTCCGGGTGCAACGTCTCGCGGTTTTTTTTGAAATGAGAGTTAGGACACTCCTACAAAATATACAATAATTTACAAAGCGCTCACCGGTGTTCTCTTTTCTGCTCAGCTCGGGGTCCTCCTCTTGCCTTTTTGTTATTTTAGCTTCTTTGCGGTAGCTACCTTATGCCTCACCCCCTCCAGGGGATTTCGGCGGCTCGTCCCCCTTTCAGCTAGGACGGCCTAGGCACCTTCCTCCTTTCAGCTAGGAAGGTCCTTAAAATTCCTCTTTTCTCTTTAAAAGTTAAATTTAGTTCTTTTGGATCTCGACAGAATCTGTCGAGGAAATTTTAACTTAAATTAACTCAGGCGGAGACTTTCAGAGTCGCACTTCAAGAGAATTTTATTTTCTAACAAGATATCTCGGAGAATCCGCTCAGTCCGCACTGAGGCAAAACTCTGAGCTTCACAAGCAACCCGCTCTATCTTTATACAGTCAAAGCAGGAACTTTATCTAAAACACACCACACATGAATATTAATCATACATTCTTGTAAATGCAATCAAAGCAAGAACTTTATCTAAAACACCTCATATGAGCATTAATCATACATCCTGTAAATACAAAGGTCATTTCAGGAGGCAGACTTTTATCTTGTCCTTGCATAGTTTCTCCCTGTCTGTATTCTGATAAGCAGGGTATCTGGAAACTCATGTAAACACTAGATAGTCATGTATTTACAACATTCTTTGTTCCAAGATCTGAGAGGTTTGGGTGTTTTCTTTTCTAGCTCCACTAATTTAATTAACTCAGCAAGAAGTGAACTTAACCCTTTCCTTAAAAATAGGGCCTAGATCATTTTCTTCCACATACGCTAAACATCCGTAAGACAAAGGTCCTCCACTAGTCTGTCCTCACCGCACAGCACTGTCCCCCAGTCATCAAGATCCACGGCGCTGCCCTGGACACCATGGACCACTTCCCATATCACGGGAGCCTCCTATCAACAAGAGTAGGCATCAACGACGACATCCAACACCGCCTCCAGTGCGCCAGTGCAGCCTTCGGCCGTCTGAGGAAAAGAGTGCTTGAAGACCAGGCCCTTAAAACTGCCACCAAGCTCATGGTTTACAGGGCTGTAGTAATACCTGCCCTCCTGTATGGCTCAGAGACATGGACCATGTACAGTAGACACCTCAAGTTGCTGGAGAAATATCACCAACGATGTCTCCGCAAGATCCTACAAATCCCCTGGGAGGACAGGCGCACCAACATCAGCGACCTCATTCAGGCTAACATCCCCAGCATCATCATCATCATCATAGGCGGTCCCTCGAACACTGACCACACTCGATCAGCTCCGCTGGGCAGGTCACATAGTCCACATGCCAAACACGAAACTCCCAAAGCAAGTGCTCTACTCGGAGCTCCTTCACGGCAAACGAGCCAAAGGTAGGCAGCAGAAACACTACAAGGACACCCTCAAAGCCTTGCTGATAAAGTGCAACATCCCCACTGACACCTGGGAGTCCCTTGCCCAAGACCGCCCTAAGTGGAGGTTGCGCATCCGAGAGGGCGCTGAGCACCTCAAGTCTCAACACCGAGAGCATGCAGAAATCAAGCACAAACAGCGGAAAATGCGTGCGACAAACTAGTCCCACCCACCCCTTCCCTCAACGACTATCTGTCCCACCTGTGACAGAGTTTGTGGCTTTCGTATTGGACTGTTCAGCCACCAAAGAACTCACTTCAGGAGTGGAAGCAAGTCTTCCTCGATTCCAAGGGACTGCCTATGATGATGATACAGGAGCAAAGGGATTTAGGTGTCCATGTAATAAAATCATTAAAAGATAATGCACAAATACAAAAAGTAATCAAATAAGCTAATGGAATGTTGGCCTTTCTCTGAAAGGGGTTAGGATACATAAGTGAGCCTTGGTCAAACCCCATCTGGAATACTGCATTCAGTTTTGGGCACCAAACCTCAAGAAATAGATATTGGCCTTGAAGGGAGTACAGTGCAGATTCCCCAGAATGATACCAGGGCTTAACGTGTTAAATTATGAGGACCAGTTACATAAACTTGGCTTGTATTCCCTTGAATTTAAATGATCTAATCAAAGTGTTAAAATGATAAAGGGATTTGATAGGCTAGCTACAGATACACTATTTCCTCTGGTGGGGGAATCCAGAACCTGGGGCATAATTTTAAATTAGTGCTAGATCATTTAGGAGTGAAATCAGGATGCTGGATCTATGTCATTAATAAAAGCAGATTGTACTACACTTGAACGTGTGCGTGTATGTGTATGAAAGTTAATAACTGGTTAACTAACCCTACTCAAACTTCAAGTTGTTTTGAACAGAATTTTGGTCCTGCACAATGCTTTTTGGTGCTTGATTTCATCATAGAATTATAGAATGGTTACAGCATAGAAGAAGGCCATTTGGCCCGTCGAGCCCATGCAGGCTCTCTGCAAGAGCACTTCAGCTAGTCCCACTCCCCCGCCCTTTCCCAGTAGCCCTGCAATTTTTTTCCTTCAGGTACTTATCCAATTCCCCTTTGAAAGCCATGATTGAATCTGACTCCACCCCCTTTCAGGCAGTGCATTATAGATCTTAACCTGAGGAAAGCTTTTCCTCATGTTGCCTTTGGTTCTTCTGCCAATCATCTTAAATCTGTGTCCTCTGGATTTCAACCCTTCTGCCAATGGGAACAGTTTCTCTCTATCTACTCTGTCTAGACCCCTCATGGTTTTGAACACCTCTACCAAATCTCCTCTCAACCTTCTCTGCTCTAAGGAGAACAACCCCAGCTTCTCCAGTCTATCCACGTGACTGAAGTCCCTCATCCCTGGAACCATTCTTGTAAATCTTTTCTGCACCCTCTCTAAGGCCTTCACATCTTTCCTAAAGTGCAGTGCCTAGAATTGGACACAATACTCCAAATAAGGCCAAACTAGTGTTTTATAAAGGTTCATCATACTATCTTACATCATACTGTGGTGCATAGTACTACAGGTGTGCTACTGTTATAATGCTGTGTTCTATGTCTGATGTCTAAATTTTGATTTCTGAAGTGTTCAGCTTGCATAGGAAGAATTGGCTGAAAAATCCCCAAAGATGTCCATAATCATATAGAAAGAATTGAACTAGGATTTACCATTTGTGCATTGGGTTTTGTATGTGATGGTGGTTTGGCTCAAGAATCATCCTACATAAACTAACTCAATGAAGAAACTGTCACAGCCAATGGTTAAAGCAGTATAGCGAACATTTACTATTAACTCAAGATACCTGGAAGACCTCAAGGATTGACATCAACACATACAAAATTCTTACAGGGCTTGAAAGGGTAAATGCAGGGAAGATGTTTCCCCTGGCTGGGGAGTCTAGGACCAGGGGTCACAGTCTCAGAATAAGGTGTCGGTCATTTTGGACTGAGATGAGAAATTTCTTCACTCAGCGGGTTGTGAATCTTTGGAATTTTCTACCCCAGAGGGCTGTGGATGCTCAGTCGTTGAGTATATAAAAGACAGAGATAGATAGATTTTTATATATTAAGGGAATCAAGGAATATGGGGATAGTGCAGGAAAGTGGAGTTGAAGTAGATCAGCCATGATCTTATTGAATGGTGGAGCAGGCTCGAAGGACCAAATAGCCTAATCCTGCTCCTATTTCTTATGTTCTTATGTTCTTAACACATTTAAAATCAACTACTTTATTTAATTACCTCTGTAACACTACAGTTAGCACCAGGATGCGGTGCAATAATGGTGATCATAATAAAGGTAACTGATACTTAGTATAAGATAACAGAATCTACATCATTTGTTAGGTTCAACCCAATATTAATAAGATTCAGTTTCCAAGGTTACAGCATGTGTTCAGCATTAATACGAATTCAAGTTAACTTTCTAACTTTGATACAAAAAATACCTCTTTCATGTAGAGCAGATTAACATAAGAACATAAGAATTAGGAACAGGAGTAGGCCATCTAGCCCCTCGAGCCTGCTCCGCCATTCAACAAGATCATGGCTGATCTGGCCGTGGACTCAGCTCCACTTACCTGCCCGCTCCCCATAACCCTTAATTCCATTATTGGTTAAAAATCTATCTATCTGTGATTTGAATATATTCAATGAGCTAGCCTCAACTGCTTCCTTGGGCAGAGAATTCCACAGATTCACAACCCTCTGGGAGAAGAAATTCCTTCTCAACTCGGTTTTAAATTGGCTCCCCCGTATTCTGAGGCTGTGCCCCCTAGTTCTAGTCTCCCCGACCAGTGGAAACAACCTCTCTGCCTCTATCTTGTTTATCCCTTTCATTATTTTAAATGTTTCTATAAGATCACCCCTCATCCTTCTGAACTCCAACGAGTAAAGACCCAGTCTACTCAATCTATCATCATAAGGTAATATTGAACAATTCAGTTAGTTTCAATAATGTGCTGAAGAATTTTGATAATGTGAATAGGGAAAGACTATTTCCTTTGATTGTGAGGTCAGTGATGAGAGGTTATCAATTTGGAGTTGTTACTACAAGAGTGAGAAATTAAATTAGGAAGAATTTATTTACAGAGGGTTGTTGGAGCATGAAATGGTTTGCAGGCTATGGATCAATATTTGAAGCAGAAGAAGATGCAAGACTACAGGGAGAGAACGGGGCAATGGAGTTTGCTTTGGATTTGTAAGGCTATAAATCTTCAGAAAAACACAGAAGGAGACCATGAACTAAAATTTGATTAATACAAGCTTTTGGAATTTAATACAAGCTTTTGGAATTAAACTGGACAATGGGAACAAAAAGGCGCCAGCCTGAGGGTAGGTGATGACTCACCCCAATTAAGAACATTCTGTGGTCAGGAACCAAAACTGACTTTATGCATAACAACAATGGAGTTGTTCCATGAGGCCCTGAACTTGATTGACCAGGGTGGGGAAAAACAAGCTCACTGGAGACGCCAAGTCTGCAAAAAGACTGGACAACAAAGGAATCACCACAGGTGCACATTTTTGGGGAATGAGGTGTTAAGATGGGGAGTCATTTTGAGTCTCGTAGACTCCATGTGCAAACTGGGAACAGAGGAGTCCATTCTTGCAGTCAATCAACCAGGATCACCACAAAGCCACGTATCGATACAAACATTTTATCAGAAACCGCAGTGGCGGGAGATCAGTCAAAACCTGGATATGAATATGTGAACTAGAAGCAGCTCAGCCGAGGTGCATGAACAGATGGACACAGAAGGACACGTGCATGCACAGAAGGATGTGTAAGAAGAATGTACACAGAAGGAACATCACTGCAGAGAACGGCCAGAAGAATAACCAACCGGTCACAGAACCAATGACCACGAACTTACAAGCTACAACCAGGAAGGGTGATTGTATGTCTCTAGTCGATTTCTCTCAGAAACCTAGTTCTGTAGTTTTGGTTTGTTTTTCTGCGTAATAAAACTAACACTGGGTTAAGCCTAAATTTTGTGCCACGTGTTGTCCTTTTCCCCTATAAGTTCCGAGGCCAAAGAATCAGGGTAAAGTGTAAATACATGCCTTACAGAGTGCTTTGGCACACAGCTGGCACAGGCATAATAGGCCTAATGACTTTCTCCTATGCTGTAAACTTCTATGGTTCGATGAAGTTGCTAATGTGCACAACATGTGCAGCTGGCTGATACCATATATACTTGTGTTTTTCATTATTCATTCTGGGATGTGGGCATCACTGGCAAGACCAGCATTTATTGCCCATCCCTAATTGCCCTTGAGAAGATGGTGGTGAGCCGCCTTCTTGAACCGCTGCAGTTCTTGTGGTGAAGGTATTCCCACAGTGCTGTTCAGGAGGGAGTTCCATAATTTTGACCCAGTGACGATGAAGGAACGGCGATATATTTCCAAGCCAGGAAGGCATGTAACTTGGAGGGGAACTTGCAGGTGATGGTGCTTCCATGCGTCTGCTGCCCTTGTCCTTCTAGGTGGTAGAGATCGAGGGTTTGGAAGATGCTGCCGAAGATGCCGCAATGAGTTGCTGCAGTGCATCTTATAGATGATACACACTGCAGCCATGGTGCGCCGGTGGTGGAGGGAGTAAATGTTGAAGGTGGTGAATGGGATGCTAATCAAGCGGGCTGCTTTGTCCTGGATGGTGTCGAGCTTCTTGAGTGTTGTTGGAGCTGCATTCATCCAGGCAAGTGGAGAGTATTCCATCACTCTCCTGAGTTGTGCCTTGTAGATGGTGGAAAGGCTTTGAGGAGTCAGGAGGTGAGATACTCACCACAGAATACCCAGCCTCTGACCTGCTCTTGTAGCCACAATATTTATGTGGCTGGTCCGGTAGACAGTGGGGGATTCGGCGATGGTAATGCCGCTGAATATCAAGGGCAGGTGGTTAGACTCTCGCTTGTTGGAGATGGCTATTGCCTGGCACATGTGTGGCGTGAATGTTACTTGCTACTTATCAGCCCAAGCCTGAATATCGTCCAGATCTTGCTGCATACGGGCATGGACTGCTTCATTTTCTGAGGAGTTGTGAATGGAACTGAACACTGTGTAATCATCAGCGAACATCCCCACTTCTGACCATGTGATGGAGGGAAGATCATTGATGAAGCTGCTGAAGATGGTTGGGCCTAGGACACTGCCCTGACGAATTCCTGAAGCAATGTCCTGAGGCTGGGATGACTGACCTCCAACCACCACAATTATCTTCCTTTGTGCTAGGTATGACTCCAGCCAATGGAGAGTTTTCCCCCCAAATTCCCATTGACTTCAATTGTTACTAGGGCTCGTTTATGCCACACTCGGTCAAATGCTGCCTTGGTGTCCAGGGCAGTCACTCTCACCTCACCTCTGGAATTCAGCTCTTTTGTCCATGTTTGGACCAAGGCTGTAATGTGGTCTGGAGCCAAGTGGTCCTGGTGGAACAAATTGAGCCTTGGTGAGCAGGTTATTGGTGAGTAGGTTTCTCAGTATCATGTACAGACCAGACCAACCAAGTATATATAATGAAGATATTTTGACAAGTGTGAATGAAGCAGCATTTTCACTGGACTGCTCTGGCTAACTTCTTGGTGTCTGGTGCCAATGGCGTTGGCAGTTATCTTAGAGTAGGATGTGTTTTTACTTCTGCAGGGACATGGCCTTGAAGCATATAAAAGGAGAAGGAGTAGGGGAAATTATAAGGTGTATATTACCAACTGATTCACTAATTTCCTTCTGGGAAGGATAGAGAACATGCCACCCCTCCCTAGTCTGGCCTTGCACCACTTTTTCATTAGAAGGCCAACTCGGAATGGACAATAAATGTAGCCTTACTAGCGTTGCCCACATCCCAAGAACAAATAAATGAAACTCAAATTGGATGGGAGGGGGCAATACAATAAAATTGGACAGAAATTCAATGGCTAACATTTTCATTTAAAAATTTTGGAACTATGGATACAAATTTGGTGTGAAAATTGTAATGTAATACATCCTCGAAATTATTTTACAAGTGCAGACACCATAATCAAACCCTAACCATCTGTTACTTTATATAATGTAAAGAAGATAATATGATTGGAAGTGAATCACAAGCCAGTAATTTAGACAATCCAGCATCATAAACCAAGCTAAGGCTTTTGGATTTGAAGATCAATTTAGATGAAAAGAATGAGAAACAAAATTAATATTTCAAGTTTCCTACCAACAAAATATGTACAGGTGCAACGTCCCGAACTCTGAAAACCGGAATTGTCCGAAAACCGGACATTTTGCACATCCCAGATGGAGTCGTCCGGAATTATTGTCCGAAAACTGGACATTTTTGAGGCGGCTAAGGTGGCGACATCGGACAGCGAGGGACGAGGAAACCGGTAAAAAGCGCAGCGCCTGGGGCTGCAGGCGGCGGGAATTGGCGGGCGGTGAGGAGCGGAGTACCTGCGTGAATCGACGAGCGGCAAGGAGTGGAGGACCTGCGTGAATCGGCACGCTGCGAGAATCCGAAATCACAGGATTTCGGACCTCGCCGCTCAAAACCCGGCATGGATTCGGTCAAGGATTCCAGATTTCAGACTATTGATTTTCTTGTCTGAAATCCGGAAAAACCCCAAAACCGTCATGAACTCGGTCATGAGGATTCCAGATTTCGGACATTGTACCTGTATTGCCAAAATTTATAGTAGGTTGAGTAAGCTTTAAAATCAAAAGCTGGAAACCATATTGAATTCTGTTCTTGTGCACACATATGCGTCAGCTGCAACACAAACTTGCCCAAGCAGTGAAGTTAAAATAATTTTCACAGCAACTTGTTCCAGGAACAAAGGCAGCCTAAAAATCTACATGATGTAACAGTAATGACATTTAGGGAACTGGGTGTCCTAGTACACAAATCACTGAAAGTTAACATGCAACAAAGCAAGCAATTAGGAAAGCAAATGGTGTGTTATTACAAAAGGATTGTAGTATAAGAGTAAAGAAGTCTTACTGCAATTATCATAGGCAGTCCCTCGAACGAGGATGACTTGTTTCCACATGAGTTCACAGATGTTTCAATGAAAGACCCGATGTTCCAGCCCTGAACTCCAATTGAGAGGGTGGAAGATGCCTGTGCGTTGATTTTATTAATGTGTGATGACCGTTGCACACCAGCCACCATGCGGGCTTGACAAAGCTAGGCTTTTATCCAGTGGCAAGGGTTCACCAGGACGACTGGAGACCTACTCTGCTGCATGGACCTAGTGTGCACACATATCGCAGTGTGGGCAGGCCCGTGCTGCCCCTGGGCCCTCGGCACTTCTGGGCCCCATATCCTCATTCACTGCACCTCTACCATGATCCCTCACCGCCCCTATGCCACAAACACACTCGCCGCACCTCCGCCACGATCTCCCGCCGCACCTACGCACCAAACATTTGGATCCTCCGTCACGATCACCCACCAAATCTCAGCCACGATCCCTCATGACTCCTCTGCCCCGATTACTAGTCGCAAGTCCGCCACGAACTTCCTGCTCCTCTGCTGTACCAGGGTCCCACTGATGTTCCTGCAATTACATAGGGCTTAGGTAAGACTATACCTGGATTAATGTGTACAATTTTGATCTCCTTACCAAGGAAGGATATATTTGCCTTAGAAACAGTGCAACGAAGGTTCACCAGACTGATTTGTGGGATGGGGGATTGTCCTATGAGGAGAGATCGAGAGTACTAGGCCCATATTCCCTAGAATTTGGAAGAGTGAGAGTTGATCTCATTGAAACACATAAAATTCTTACAGGGCTTGACAGGGTATATGCTGGCAAGATGTTTCCCCTGGCTGGGGAGTTTAGAACGAGGGATCACAGTCTCAGGATAAGGGGTCGGCCAATTAGGACTGAGATGAGGAGAAATGTATTCTCTCAAAGGGTGGTGAATCTTATGAATTCTCTACCCCCGAGGGCTGTGGAGGCTCAGTCGATGAATGTATTCAAAACAGAGATCGATAGATTTTTGGATTATAAGGGAATCAAAGGATATGGGGATAATGCAGGAAGGTGGAGTCAAGGTAGAAGATCAGCCATGATCTTACTTAACAGTTGTGCTGAGGATGTGGAAAATAAATTGAGTAACTGACAATTTCCTCCCCATTTCCACAACCCAAGTTTGGTGTTTAATTACACTGCCCTGCATTGTATCACACACACCAAAAAGGTTCCATGTATGATCTCATTCAGTCTTGTGTTAGTGCACTATAATTGGCCTCAGCACCATGGCTAAATTCAGACATTATTTCCTACTGGAAAATACACAACAGTAGAATTATGCCTAGCTGCAATATTCTCAATGATCAAATAGCCAGCCCACACATTGTCTAGGCTGACATATGAAGAATGGCTTTTTGGATGAGTTACATTGAGGGTAACTGGCAACTGTGAAACCATATCTGGTATAAATCCATGGGTGGAGGAGTGAAATGGGGGAAAAATCTGACATCAGTGGATGAAAAAGGAGTGATAAAGTTAACAATAGAGAAATGGATCCAAAATGGTGAAAGTGAGAAAGGTTCTAATAAAATTGAAGAAAATAAAGTAAAACGCAGGAAGAAAGAATCCATTGAGAATGGAATGACTGTGTGTCTAGTACATCACTTAGAGGATAGAGGAGGCTCACAAATCGGAAAAGGCGTGGAGGGGAGGGGGGGAGCGGGGGCGCTGAAATGAGGTTTCAACAGGTTTGGGCTTACATCGGAGTAAAATAGAGTTGCAGTAGGCGTGGGAGTGCGATTTGATGGAGGGATCTATAGTGAAAAGATCTGATGAAGAAAAGGATTCATAGAAAAGTCTGCACCAGAACCAAGGAGAGATAAAGCAACTGGATCAAGGGAAAGACAGACAATGACAGCAGGTCAGTAAAAGAACCAGAGAAATTAAGAAGGAACAAGGGAATGTGAGCCTGGGAGTGGAGAAGGTTGAACACAGTATTGAGTGAGAATTTAAATAAAATTCATTTGTGCATAGTTGTGATATTTAATTGGAGACTAAGTGAAACCTAATTTATTCATCAGTGTCAATTTACTACACTGAAGACTTATATGAAGTATACTGTAGTTTAACAGTAAGTTATGCAAAGATTCAAAAGAAGATGAATCTATTAGCGAATTAATTAATACATTTCTGTCAAATACAATGAAAATGAAGCTAGGGTAAAGCAATGACGCAAATGATTTTAGATTTTTTTGGGAGAAAATAATCTAAATAAAAATAATCTAAATAACAAGATCATACTGAATTACTTGGTGGCAGTGCATTTATTATGATTAATTTTCTTTAGGATAGGTCAATCTGAGTTTGTTATTTATTAAGGAAGTTTAGGGAATTCATGTCTGAGGGTCAAACACCTTTTTTAAAATTAAAAGAGTATATAATAATAATTAAGGAGAACTCAGAGTGTGTTTTTCATGTATTTATAAGAACATAAGAATTAGGAGCAAGATTAAGCCATATGACCTCTCAAGCCTGCTCTGCCATTCAATAAGATCATGGCTGATTTTTGACCTCAATTCCACTTTTCTGCTCCATCCTCAAATCCCTTGATTCTCTCGAGTCCAAAAATCTATCTATCCACAGGTCTTTGGAGCAGAGAATTCCAAAGATTCACAATTTATTTATCTAATGATGATTGTCACATAAGATAGAAGCAGGAGCCATATGTAAAACAGCATCCAACAGTAAATTAAACTATTAAGTGGATCTCTTGTGTCCCAAATTATCTATCATGTTGGATAGGAATTACAGATAAATCAAGGGAGGAGGCATTGAGTCCTACTTAATGCTGACTGCCTGCCATTGTAGACCAAGACATGTTGGATCCTAATTGTAGTTACTATTCGGCTTACTAATGTACTTTTGAACACGATGCACTCTATCTATTGGTGCTAATCACCTCACTATCATACAATGTTGAACCTTTGGACATTATTCATGGTTGCTATTATACTGTGGGATATGTTAAATCACATTTACAGTTGCATTCCAAAGTATGGTACAAAGGGGATAACAACCATAAGGAGCTGTATTCTTTGCAAAAGTAGCACCAAGTGGAACAGAGCCTAGAGAGCTTCAGAACTTTGTTGGGTGAGTGCAGCTAGAAAACAGGGAGGTTTCAGGCAATGAACTAGTGTAGTTGTGTTGGATGTACTGCAAGACAGAGTTCCAGGAAAACATTTGGCGTGTACTAAAGAGCATCACAAGAGTCAGGACTCCAGACAGAGGGACCAAGACGCCTACTTCTGCCTCTGTGATATCGCCCGTCTCTGCTCATGATTCAACTCATCTGCTGCTGAATCCTCATCCTTGTTTCTGTTTCCTCCAGACTGGACATATTCCAATGCTATCCTGTCTGGCCTACCATCTTCCACCTTCCATAAATGTAAGTATCCAAAACTCTGCTGCCCATGACTAAAATCACACCGTCCCATTCATATATAATCCACTGACCTACATTTACTCCCTGTCTAGCAACACCTCAATTTTAAAATCCTGATCCTCGTATTCAAATCTCCATGACCTTGCCCCTCCCTTTTTTCTGCCATGCTCCATCTCACAGTCAACAAGCTCCCTGCCGGAGTGGAACTAAACTACAGAACCAGTGGGAACCTGTTCAGCCTTTGCCGACTCCAGGCCAGGTCCAAGACCACCCCAACCTCTATAGTCGAGCTACAGTATGTGGACGACGCCTGTGTCTGCGCACATACAGAGGCCAAAGTCCAGGACATCGTCAATGTATTTACTGAGGCATATGAAAGCATGGGCCTCACGCTAAACATCTGTGAGACAAAGGTCCTCCACCAGCCTGTCATCGCCGCACAGCACTGCATCCCAGTCATCAAGATCCATGGCGCTGCCCTGGACAACGTGGACCATTTCCCATACCTCGGGAGCCTCTTATCAACAAGAGCAGACATTGATGACGAGATTCAACACCGCCTCCAGTGCGCCAGTGCAGCCTTCGGCCGCCTGAGGAAAAGAGTGTTCGAAGACCAGGCCCTCAAAAGTAGTAATCTCGGGATTGCTACCAGTGCCACGTGCTAGTCAGAGTAGGAATCGCAGGATAGCGCAGATGAATACATGGCTTGAGCAGTGGTGCAGCAGGGAGGGATTCAAATTTCTGGGGCATTGGAACCGGTTTTGGGGGAGGTGGGACCAGTACAAAGCGGACGGTCTGCACCTGGGCAGGACCGGAACCAATGTCCTAGGGGGAGTGTTTGCTAGTGCTGTTGGGGAGGAGTTAAACTAATATGGCAGGGGGATGGGAATCAATGCAGGGAGACAGAGGGAAACAAAAAGGAGACAAAAGCAAAAGACAGAAAGGAGATGAGGAAAAGTGGAAGGCAGAGAAACCCAAGACAAAAAACAAAAAGGGCCACTGTACAGCAAAATTATAAAAGGAAAAAGGGTGTTAAAAAAACAAGCCTGAAGGCTTTGTGTCTTAATGCAGGGAGTATCCGTAATAAGGTGGATGAATTAACTGTGCAAATAGATGTTAACAAATATGATGTGATTGGGATTACGGAGACATGGCTCCAGGATGATCAGGGCTGGGAACTCAACATCCAGGGGTATTCAACATTCAGGAAGGATAGAATAAAAGGAAAAGGAGGTGGGGTAGCATTTCTGGTTAAAGAAGAGATTAATGCAATAGTTAGAATGGACATTAGCTTGGATGATGTGGAATCTATATGGGTAGAGCTGCAGAACACCAAAGGGCAAAAAACGTTAGTGGGAGTTGTGTACAGACCTCCAAACAGTAGTAGTAATGTTGGGGAGGGCATCAAACAGGAAATTAGGGGTGCATGCAATAAGGGTGCAGCAGTTATAATGGGTGACTTTAATATGCACATAGATTGGGCTAACCAAACTGGAAGCAATACGGTGGAGGAGGATTTCCTGGAGTGCATAAGGGATGGTTTTCTAGACCAATATGTCGAGGAACCAACTAGAGGGGAGGCCATCTTAAACTGGGTGTTGTGTAATGAGAGAGGATTAATTAGCAATACCGTTGTGCAAGGCCCCTTGGGGAAGAGTGACCATAATATGGTGGAATTCTGCATTAGGATGGAGAATGAAACAGTTAATTCAGAGACCATGGTCCAGAACTTAAAGAAGAGTAACTTTGAAGGTATGAGGCGTGAATTAGCTAGGATTGATTGGCGAATGATACTTAAGGGGTTGACTGTGGATGGGCAATGGCAGACATTTAGAGACCGCATGGATGAACTACAACAATTGTACATTCCTGTCTGTCGTAAAAATAAAAAAGGGAAGGTGGATCAACCGTGGCTATCAAGGGAAATCAGGGATAGTATTAAAGCCAAGGAAGTGGCATACAAATTGGCCAGAAATAGCAGTGAACCCGGAGACTGGGAGAAATTTAGAACTCAGCAGAGGAGGACAAAGGGTTTGATTAGGGCAGGGAAAATGGAGTACGAGAAGAAGCTTGCAGGGAACATTAAGACGGATTGCAAAAGTTTCTATAGATATGTAAAGAGAAAAAGGTTAGTAAAGACAAACGTAGGTCCCCTGCAGTCAGAATCAGGGGAAGTCATAACGGGGAACAAAGAAATGGCGGACCAATTGAACAAGTACTTTGGTTCGGTATTCACTAAGGAGGACACAAACAACCTTCCGGATATAAGAGGGGTCAGAGGGTCTAGTAAGGAGGAGGAACTGAGGGAAATCCTTATTAGTCGGGAAATTGTGTTGGGGAAATTAATGGGATTGAAAGCTGATAAATCCTCAGGGCCTGATGGACTGCATCCCAGAGTACTTAAGGAGGTGGCCTTGGAAATTGTGGATGCATTGACAGTCATTTTCCAACATTCCATTGACTCTGGATCAGTTCCTATCGAGTGGAGGGTAGCCAATGTAACCCCACTTTTTAAAAAAGGAGGGAGAGAGAAAACAGGGAATTATAGACCGGTAAGCCTGACATCGGTAGTGGGTAGGATGATGGAATCAATTATTAAGGATGTCATAGCAGCGCATTTGGAAAGAGGTGACATGATAGGATTTGTGAAAGGGAAATCATGCTTGACAAATCTTCTAGAATTTTTTGAGGATGTTTCCAGTAGAGTGGACAAGGGAGAACCAGTTGATGTGGTATATTTGGACTTTCAGAATGCTTTCGACAAGGTCCCACACAAAAGATTAATGTGCAAAGTTAAAGCACATGGGATTGGGGGTAGTGTGCTGACATGGATTGAGAACTGGTTGTCAGACAGGAAGCAAAGAGTAGGAGTAAATGGGTACTTTTCAGATTGGCAGGCGGTGACTAGTGGGGTACCGCAAGGTTCTGTGCTGGGGCCCCAGCTGTTTACACTGTACATTAATGATTTAGACGACGGGATTAAATGTAGTATCTCCAAATTTGCGGATGACACTAAGTTAGGTGGCAGTGTGAGCTGCGAGGAAGATGCTATGAGGCTGCAGAGCGACTTGGATAGGTTAGGTGAGTGGGCAAATGCATGGCAGATGAAGTATAATGTGGATAAATGTGAGGTTATCCACTTTGGTGGTAAAAACAGAGAGACAGACTATTATCTGAATGGTGACAGATTAGGAAAAGGGGAGCTGCAACGAGACCTGGGTGTCATGGTACATCAGTCATTGAAGGTTGGCATGCAGGTACAGCAGGCGGTTAAGAAAGCAAATGGCATGTTGGCCTTCATAGCGAGGGGATTTGAGTACAGAGGCAGGGAGGTGTTGCTCCAGTTGTACAGGGCCTTGGTGAGGCCACACCTGGAGTATTGTGTACAGTTTTGGTCTCCTAACCTGAGGAAGGACATTCTTGCTATTGAGGGAGTGCAGCGAAGGTTCACCAGACTGATTCCCGGGATGGCGGGACTGACCTATCAAGAAAGACTGGATCAACTGGGCTTGTATTCACTGGAGTTCAGAAGAATGAGAGGGGACCTCATAGAAACATTTAAAATTCTGATGGGTTTAGACAGGTTAGATGCAGGAAGAATGTTCCCGATGTTGGGGAAGTTCAGAACCAGGGGTCACAGTCTAAGGATAAGGGGTAAGCCATTTAGGACCGAGATGAGGAGAGATTTCTTCACCCAGAGAGTGGTGAACCTGTGGAATTCTCTGCCACAGAAAGTGGTTGGGGCCAATTCACTAAATATATTCAAAAGGGAGTTAGATGTAGTCCTTACTACTAAGGGGATCAAGGGGTATGGCGAGAAAGCAGGAATGGGGTACTGAAGTTGCATGTTCAGCCATGAACTCATTGAATGGCGGTGCAGGCTAGAAGGGCCAAATGGCCTACTCCTGCACCTATTTTCTATGTTTCTATGTTTCTAAATCTACCACCAAGATCATGATCTACAGGGCTATAGTAATACCTGCCCTCCTGTATGGCTCAGAGACATGGGCCATGTACAGTAGACACCTCAAGTCACTGGCGAAATACTACCAATGATGTCTCCGCAAGATCCTACAAATCCCCTGGGAGGACAGACTCACCAACATTAGCGTCCTCGACCAGGCCAACATCCCCAGCATTGAAGCACTGACCACACTTGATGGGCAGGCCACACTGTCCGCATGTCAGACATGAGATTCCCAAAGCAAGCGCTCTACTCAGAACTCCTTCACGGCAAACGAGCTAAAGGTAGGCACAGGAAGCGTTCCAAGGACACCCTCAAAGTTCCCTCCCTGATAAAGTGCAACATCCCCACCAACACCTGGGAGTCCCTGGCCCAAGACCGCCCTAAGTGGAGGAAGTGCATCGGGGGGCGCTTAGCACCTCGAGTCTCATCGCCGAAAGCATGCAGAAATCAAGCGCAGGCAGTGGAAAGAGCATGCGGCAAATCTGTCCCACCCTCCCTTACCCTCAACGACTATCTGTCCCACCTGTGACGGAGACTGTGGTTCTCGTATTGGACTGTTCAGCCATCTATGGACTCATTTTAAAAGTGGAAGCAAGTCTTCCTCGATTCCGAGGGACTGCCTATGATGACCCTCCTCCAGCCCTATAACCCCTTCAAAAACTGTGTTCCTCCAACTCTGGCCTCATGCATCCACTTTCCTCCCTCTAGCAATGGCAGCTATGCCTTCAGCTGTCCAGGAATTTCTTCTCTAAAGCTCCCCACTTCTCCTTTAAGACCCTCCTAAAAACCTACCTCTTTGACCAAGCTTTTGGTCACCTGTCTTTATGTTTACTTCTTTGGCTCCTGTCAATTTTTGTCTGGTTATGCTCATTGGGACGTTGCACTATGTTAAAGGCGCTATATACATGCAAGTTGTTATTGTTGTTGTTATCCAAGCTCCATTTATTTGATTTGAACTAAAACAGAAAATGCTGAAAATACCAAAAAATTCCGTCACCATCTGCAAGAGAAAAAAATCTTTGGAATAAGAACTCAGATCGGATGAATGGACCAATTTGAAAGGTAACCTTTTTTTTCCTCTAGATGCCGATGGAGCTGCTGTGATTTATCGGCGCTCCTGATTTTTTTGCGGACAGCAGTGGGGTTTGATTTAATGATGGCGCTCCTTATTTATCCCAACGGAACGGGTTGGATCATTCAGCATGCCTGGCACACGGAATGATTTCAGCCAGTTGTGGATCAACTCGATGGGGACTGAAAGCACGACAACTGAAATTGATATCCACCCGCATACCTGAGCCAAGTCGGCGTGTTTTCAAACTGATCGCCTAAACTGCGGGTGGATTTATTTATAGGTTGATGTGTTTCAAAAAATGGATTGTGAATTTAAAAGACTTTCTCGTACAATTCATTAGAAGATCAACAGGGGCCCGTCATAAGGATGAGATTAGAAGTCTCTTGGCACTGACTACCGGGCAGTTGGGCCGCCGCCGCCGTGTCGGTTGATCTTAGCGCTTCAAAGCTTGTTGCCATGGCGACAGGATACACGCGCTTGCTCAGGGGCGCCTTCCAATCACTGAGGGCTCGAGCTCGAGCCGCAGACATGGCCTTCATGTCGTTCGCAGATCCCGAGATGAAAAATTACATCAAGTTACACTCACTCCCAGAGATCTATGAGGTAATTCGTTGGTTTTCTTTAAAAGAAAAATTCTGCTTTGCATTTGATACTTGTATTGAAAATAATTGTTTCTCTTGTGTTTGGCGGATAGAAAACGAGCGGAAACAAATACAATACCGAAATTCAATGAAATCACTGTAGAGCATATCTACCCCGTTAGTTAAACGTTCAAATTATATTGCTGCCATTCACCCGTCCCCAGTACATTACAAGTTTCTATTATTCATGTTGCTTTAATTATAGTTGTCATCGTCATCACAGGCAGTCCCTCGAAATCGAGGAAGACTTCTAAAAGTGAGCTCTCAGGTGTCTGTACAGTCCAATACGGGAATTACAGTCTCTGTCACAGGTGGGACAGACAGTCGTTGAAGGAAAGGGTGGGTGGGGAGTCTGGTTTTCTGCTTGTTTTCTGCATGCTCTCGGCGACGAGACTTGAGGTGCGCTTCCTCCACTTAGGGCAGTCTTTGGCTTCAGATATATATGTTTACCTAGAAATAAAAGAAAGACTTGGATTTATATAGCACCTTTCACGACCTCAGGAGGCCTCAAAGTGCTTTACAGCCAATGAAGTACTATTTGAAAAGTAGTCAGTCACTGTTGTAATGTATAAAAACGGCAGCCGATTTGTGTACAGCAAGATAACAAACAACGATATGATAATGACTAGTTAATCAAGTTTTTTCAGTGTTGTTGGTTGAGGGATAAGTGTTGGCCATAACACTAGAAGAAATTCTGGGCTCCTCTTTGAATAATGCTTTGGATTCTTTTACATCTATCTGAGTGGCCAGATGGGACCTCGGTTTAACGTCTCATCTGAAAAATGGCACCTCTGACAGTGCAGCACTCTTTCAGTAGTGCACAGGAATGTCAGCTGTGATTTGGTGCTCAAGTCTTTGGAGTGGGATTTGAACACTCAACCTTTAAATTACATTAACCCCTTTGAATTAAAGTGCTTACTTAGCAGTAGCTCAAAATTAAAGTAGTAATTGAATAAGCATGACATAACAGTGATGGTCAGAATATTCCAGTGAGGCAGCTTGACCACACCTCCCCGCCCCCCTCTCCCTGGACAAAGGAGGAGAAAGAGAAGGTATTAGAGACAGGAATTTAATTCACCCTGCTCCCTCCAGACACCCTACCTGGCTCCGGTGCACAGATGTGCCCTTTGGCCAATTGCTTCCCAGCACCATGTTGTAATCTCCTTAGAATATAAGAACATAAGAAATAGGAGCAGGAGGAGGCCATTTGGCCCCTCAAACCTGCTTCGCCATTCAATAAGATCATGGCTGATCTTCTACCACAACTCCTCTTTCCTGCACTATCGCCATATCCCTTGATTTCCTTAATATCCAAAAATCTATCGATCTCTCTTGAATATACGCAACGACTGAGCCTTCACAGGAGCTTCCACAGCCCTCTAAGGTAGAACATTCCAAAGATTCACCACCTTCGAGACCTTCTCCTCATCTCAGTCCTAAATGGCCGACACCTTATTTTGAGACTGACCCCTAATTCTAGACTCCCCAGCTAGGGGAAGCATCCTCCCTGCATCTACCCTGTCAAGCCCTGTAAGAAATTTGTATGTTTCAATGAGATCACCTCTGATTCTTTTAAACTCTAGGGAATATAGGCCTAGTCTACTCAATCTCTCCTCATAGGACAACCCCCATCCCAGGAATCAGTCTGGTGAACCTTTGTTGGACTCCCTCTATGACAAGTATATCCTTCCTTAGGTAAGGAGACCAAAATTGTACACAATACTCCAGGTGTGGTCTCATCAGGGCCCTATATAATTGCACTATGACATCTTTACTCTTTCATACTCAAATCCTCTTGTAATAAAGGCCAACATACCATTTGCTTTCTTAATTGCTTGCTGTACCTGCATGTTAACTTTCAGTGATTCTGTTGATACGGCTTCTTTTACCTCAATATGTTTCAGCAAATACACTGACTCGAATACTTTAACATTTGGTTCAGACTAACTTTATTCAAGCTTCATCGATGAAGGGTCTTGCTCTGATAAATGGGCACCGACTCCATGAGTGTTGAATCCACCAGAGCAAGCAAAAATCATTACAAAATCAATACATTTATACAGTTCATGAATGGTACAACCCCTTTTCATTGTCCTATCACATCAGCTACCGTGGCATAGATACAAGCTAAATTAGTCATTTACACAGTTAATTAAGCAATGTCCCTAATCATGAGAGAAGATTACGTCATCTCCAGCTTATCCTTGTTTTGTAGACAAGGAAGGCACGCATTGTTCTGCTTCTCTGACTATTCCTACATCTGTTGCTACATTCACATATATGGTCCCTCAAGGTTGTTTAACAAAGACAAGTCACTCATTGTTTTCCCCTACAGTGAGATCTAAAGAGTCAGCAATAACCATGAGCGTCCATTTTAGAAAGAGTTAATACATTTGAAATTAGTACGGATAATACATATAAAGTTGGTAGCTACAGTGATACAGATTCTCATTCCCCCCCTTTTATCATTTCATGATAACTCTGGTGGCTAATTCAGGAGTATTGCGTTTAGCCGTTCGCATTCCCGCTCCTGATCCTCTTTGTTATCATCGAGTAGGTCTTTAGTTTGTTGGACCATAATCCGGGGGTCCATGGCCGTAAGAGAGTTTTCCAACTTTGCCATCATGATTTACAACAGACATTAAAACAACTGATGATCAAGCAACAGGTAATTATTATTATAACGAGAATAACTACCCCATGCGTTAAATAGGACCCCCAGGATCCCCCTAATAGCCAGTCAAGCCAGCTATTCCCCTTCTTTGGACCTTGTCGAAACTCATCGAGTTGTTTCCGTATAGCATCAATAGCTTGGGTGATATTGTAGGACTCGTCCGTGACATGGGTGATACATTTGTCTCCTATTATCGTGCAGACCCCTCCTTGTTGGGCCAGCTGATAATCTACTGCATAACAGGTCTGTTGGGTATATAGCCGCAGCTCAGACAATTCCTGGTTGATAGCATCCAATCCCTTAGAGGTACTGTTTCCCAGGATGGGCAACCCACAAATAAGATAGTTCCTATTTTTGGCACTAATTACCCCCACTGATCCCCCTACAGATAGGGCCCCGAGGAACCCGTAGCCGAGTGATGATCCTAGTGTGATAGGATCCTCCCAATTGGCACAGAACTCCTTGCTGATGGCCCGTGTTACTATCCTTTTCCGGGTATGAAATCTTTTGGGGCATGGGACAGTGAGTGGTCCTATGGTTCCTACTGCGAAGAGGACCGAGAGGGTCGGTGTTGCTGTCTTGAAGGTGCCGTTGAGGAGGAACACGAATCCTTCCTTAGCTCTATAACACTTTACGTCGGTGTTGCTAACACTCGTGAACTGATTATACCACCAATTGCTCGGTTCCCTTCAATTTGTGCCCGATCCTACCAATTGGTAAGCATCAAACGGGTATGCCCATGTTTCTGAGCTGACCTGAGTTCCATTACACTGTCCGCAGATAACTTGCCTTCCCCCGGTCACGTTCAGGCATCTTTGCTTGTTACAGGTACAGATAAACTGGCCTCCACGCACTCGACAGTGCTGACGGGCACACTGCGTCTGCACACAGGTGGCATTCCCGGGGACCAGGGCATATACACATCCCCACCCTTGCCCTGAGAAGCAAAGCGGGTAGCTTGCATTGTCTGAGCATACCGCTCCGTTCTTTCCCTGGGATCCCCTGCACTCAGGATTCGTGGAGTCTATTAATTCCACACATCTTCCCTGTATACCCCTTTTATATTCGCCCGTTTGTCCCTCACAGGGCACGTCCGAGGTATCTGCCGTATATAAGTCGCGGGGGGTCCACCCAGGGGTGGCCACGAACAGGGCTTCCACTGATTGGGCTAGTGGGTAGCACACGGTTCGATTGCCGTGCAACCGAATATGGATCTTGAAAACAAGTTATCTTCTAACCCCTTTAGCTTTACGACCGTGATGACATAAAGTAACGCAATTATATACGCTATCTTAGGTATGTTTGTTACGCTCAAACAATATTACACATTAGTAGTAGCTGTAAGTTGGATGACAACTGGGTCTTTTCCTCCTCTTGAAAAAAAAACCTTCGCCGAGTTGAAGAGTCCGATTTCCTCGTTTCCTCTTTAGTCTACTGCCGGTACAAATGCTCGTCTATCGTGCCGGGCGGGGATTCAAATTGCCTTCCTCGGGATTCACTATGCCAATCGGGAAGCTTCTAAGAAGGTCCTTATTCAGCTATGGAGAAGAGGAAGCCTGGAATAGAAATAAGGGTTAGGAAAGCCAGTAAAATGGGTTCATTATAGGGTGATAAGTTTACAGTGGTGCAGGTGAACCCAGGCGCTTCTCCCCTCAACCTTGGCGGCGGTGGGGGTGGTAAGCAACACCTGAAAAGGCCCCTCCCATCGAGGTTCCAATCCCTTCCGAATCCATTTCTTAATCAGGACATACTTTCCTGGTGCCACGAGAGACGATTCAGGTAAGACTGGGAGGTCGAGGTGAGCATCTCGGACCTGGTTGTGGGCTATTCGCAGAGCCTGAGTCAAGGCAAGAACATAGGTAGTCATTTCCTCAGTCATATGGTGGAATTGGACAGTGGAGGGGACATTCTGATTCCATGGGGTCCTAAGGGGCCTACCATAAATGACATCAGCGGGGGTCAGTCTAGCCTTACCGGCGGGGGTAGTTCGGATCTGGAATAGGGCTATGGGAAGGAGTTTGAGCCAATTGAGTCCGGTTGATGCTACCCGTTTCACAAGCTTGGTTTTAAGAGTTTGATTAGCACGTTCAACTAGTCCCGAGCTTGGGGTCGGTAGACACAATGCAGCTGCTGGTTAATGCGCATCTGGGAACAGAATTCCTTGTTAACTTGGCCAATAAAGTGAGGGCCATTATCGGAACTCAGTCGAGCTGGGATACCATATCTAGGAACGATTTCCCTCATTAACACCTTAACAACAGTTTGAGCCTTATTGTCCAGGGTAGGGTAAACCTCGATCCATTTGCTAAACACATCTACTATTACTAACACATATTTGTAACACTGAACTCTTTGCAACTCAATGTAGTCCAACTGCAAGATCTCAAAGGGACCTTCTGGTAGGGGCGTCTTACCCCAATCACAGGGGACTCCTTTCCTCGGATTATGCTGTTGGCAAACAAGGCAGCGACTACTGATGTTCTGGGCCAGCGCCTGGAGTCTAGGGTGCCACCAAGTGGCCAAAAGTGTGTCACTTGTTGTCCTTGCTCCACAATGAGTAGCAAAGTGCATACATTCAATAACCCATAGGGCCAACTCGTCAGACATGCAAGTCTGTTCCGCGGGAGTGGTCCAGAGTTTAGAAACATTGTCATAGGTACATCCATAATCTTTCCACAACAGTTTATCTTTTTCACGAGCGTCCTGCTGTGCTTTAATGACATCTTGGATGGTTGGCATTGGTTTTTCCGAGGCTGACTTATCCTTTGCAAGGTTTTAGTCTGACTCATCTTTTATCCATGCATGTCGAGGTCACTCCGTGAAATCGGAGGTCAGGGTTAGGTTGGGTTTGTGGGCTCCCCACCGTGGGGTACATTGGCTCTTTTGCCACAGGTAATGGTGCTATGGCTGTGCACTGTACTATCTGTATCTGTCTGGTCCCGTTTTTTAAAAATCTCTTTCAGCTTATTTATCTTAGCCTTTTAACTCTTGAATTTGTTTTGTTTGAGTATCTATTTCTTTATTGTATCAGGCAAGTATTATACATAAGCTAGTTCTATTTTATTCTGACTATCCCACCATTTCCTTCATCTGTCAGGTGAGTCTTTATTCTATTAAGAAATCTAAATTAATAATGTTCAGTATAAAACGGCTGTCAATGGAAAGGGTTAACTCCTTTACAGGTTTGTAAGAAGACCTGATGTCATTACGTGACTTCGCGTAATCACCCGAAATTTTTTTTTTAAGTCTTTGTGCCTTCAAAACTTGCTTAGAAATTAGGAATCTGTTAAAACAGCAGAAATCATTAGTAAAGCCGTGTTAGATCTCTTAATTTCCAATGAAATACGAACTCCGATGGTAGTTTTAACTTTTTAATCTCGGCAGAGGGTAACAAACTGCTGGCTGATTGCCAGTTTCTTTGTCTTACTGAAACCACATGGTCAAAATGGCTGTATTTATGCCTGGATCAATTTACAGAAAAGAACTCGCCTTCTTTGACCTTATTGGCTCAATTGAAAGTCTTTTAATGTTTTATTGGCTCGCTACCCAAGGTCCGAAAATGTTAAGTTGATTGATGAGTTAATGCAACATGCCGAACTGCATGGAGCAGCCTTGACTTGGGGGTCTGTGAATTTTCACAGTCTGTCTAAATGAGCCTGTTTGAATTCTCTATCAATCCCCCCTTTGATTCTTTCACAAACTGAATCATAAAACATCAGGTATCACTGGTTAAACATTCTACAAAATAATTTCATACATGTTAATAGAGTTTCCTTCTAAAATTTGTTGATGTGTTTCGCCACATGTCCGGACTAGTAGCTTCCACACAAATTTACACCAACCCGAGTTCCATCGTGGCCACAATGGAAGTCTGGTTTTAGTAGGTTAATTAACCTTATTCCAATTTAATCCAAATCAATATCTTAATTCAACTAGTAAACCACCTTTCCTTAAGCATAACATACCCCTGTGCCACGTACAGACGGTCTGCTGGGACCTGCAAGGTGTCTCACCTGCGGGACAGCAGCTACAGCCGCCTGGTCGCAACAACATTTAATCAACATAAACAAACAATATAAAAGTAAAAGGTATTGTCCTTATTAGATATCAGCTTCAGTTACGGGTGCTCGTTTAACGTGTGAAGCGTGGATCCAGGCTTTCTTTCCTTGGACTTTAACAGCTGCCTGGGTGGTCAATAACACTTGATAAGGTCCCTCCCACTTGGCACCCAACGAGTAAAGACCCAGTCTACTCAATCTATCATCATAAGGTAACCCCCTCATCTACGGAATCAGCCTAGTGAATCGTCTCTGTACTCCCTCCAAAGCTAGTATATCCTTCCTTAAGTAAGGTGACCAAAACTGCATGCAGTACTCCAGGTGCGGCCTCACCAATACCCTATACAGTTGCAGAAGGACCTCCCTGCTTTTGTACTCCATCCCTCTCGCAATGAAGGCCAACATTCCATTTGCCTTCCTGATTACCTGCTGCACCTGCAAACTAACTTTTTGGGTTTCATGGACAAGGACCCCCAGGTCCCTCTGCACCACAGCATGTTGTAATTTCTCCCCATTCAAATAATATTCCCTTTTACTTTTTTTTTTCCCAAGGTGGATGACCTCACACTTTCCGACATTGTATTCCATCTGCCAAACCTTAGCCCATTCGCTTAACCTATCTAAATCTCTTTGCAGCCTCTCTGTGTCCTCTACACAACCCGCTTTCCCACTAATCTTTATGCAACTTTTTCACATACACCCAGACTCCCGGGATGATGTCGTGTCCTCCTTCGGGTGGATTACCCCAAGCTGCCGATACCTGTCGGGAAACAGAACGAATAGCATTCGTTAAGTTCTGACAGTTTGATAACAAAGTGTCACTCATTAAGTGAACATCAGCTTTCCGTAAATCGATAGTTCCTGGCAGCGACATGGGTCTTCCTGTTATAATTTCAAATGGGCTTAGACCTGTAGTTCTGTTCGGGGTTGCCCTAATGCTACATAGCACTATTGGTAGTGCCTGGGGCCATGGTGTTCCTTCTTGGTGATATTTGGCAAGCCGTTGTTTCAGAGTTCGATTCATTCGTTCTACTTGTCCTGATGATTGTGGATGATAAGGACAGTGTAAATCCCACGTAATGTTCAGTAACCTACAGACTTCTTGGCAGACAGCACCTGTGAAGTGTGTTCCCTGATCTGAGTCAATGCTACTCGGGACTCCCCATCGGGGAATGTAATCCATATACAAGACCTTTGCAGTGTGATTGGCTGTGGCTCTTTTAGTTGGGACAGCTTCTACCCATCTAGAGAATCTGTTGACCATGACAAGAATGTTAGTGTATCCTTGGCATGAAGGAAGAGATATATAATCAACCTGCAGATGCTGGAATGGTCCGATAGGGGCAGGGGGCCTCAGTTGGGGCATTACCGAGATGGTTCCAGAATTATTTTTCTGGCAGACTACACAGCGGTCTGTTACCAGCTGGGCATGTTTTTTAAATCCCCGACCCCACCAGCTTTTCTGGAACCGTGCCGTCATCTGTTGTGAGGCCAAGTGTCCCCACGAGTGGATCTGTTGGGCTAAAAAAGGCATAAGCGCTTGTGGCGCGACTGGCTTGTCGGTAACTCTTTGTCTCCAGACACCATCTTCGCATAGCTTAATTCCTGCCTCAATCCATGTCCATTTTTCCTCTCGGGAGCACTCGCCTTGCATTGTTTGAAGGTCTCGTGTCAGAGTCCTGAGTGCTTTCAATCTGCACATCTGTGTTGGTTCTTCTGGAGGAACGCCCTATGAGGCGGCATCTTTAGCTGCCTGGTCGGCTAGGGCATTTCCCTGTGCTTCTGTGGTATTTTCCTTGGTATGTGCCTTACACTTCAGGATGGACACTTCCTGAGGTAATTGTATGGCCTCCAGTAAGTCTCGGACTTCTTTTCCATTTCGGATAGGTGTACCAGCAGCAGTGAGGAATCCCCTTTTCCGCCATAACAGACCAAAGTCGTGAGCGACTCCAAAAGCATAACGCGAATCTGTGTAGACATTGGCTGTCTGTCCTTCTGCTATTCGACATGCTTCTGACAGGGCCCGTAACTCGGACTGTTGTGCTGACGTTCCTGAGGGTAAACATCCTTTTGCCACTACCTCATATAAGGTTGTAACTGCCCATCCTGCTTTTCTGGTACCATTGTCAACAAAGGAGGAACCATCTGTAAACAGGATGAGGTCTGGGTTGTGCAGAGGCTCCTCTGCTGCTAAGGCTGCTTCTTCTGTTTCTTTTAAAATCTCCACGCAGTCATGCTCTTCACATTCTCCCCCCTCTTGCTCCATCGATTCTGACATCGGGAGCATAGTTGCGGGATTAACCGGGTTGGCCCGGACGATATGGAGATTAGGAGCTTCCAAAACTGCTGTCCAGCGGGTCCATCTTGCTGCTGTCACCTGAGACATTCTATTCATAGACAGCAAAGCTTGTATGGTGTGGGGACACTTGACAATCAGCTTTTGGTCGAGGACTAGACCCGCAGTGATCATTACCGCTTGACATGTAGCTTCCATGGCCCTTAGGCAACTTCCCCATCCGAGGGCTACCGCATCCAGTTTTGCCGAATAATAGCCAATAGGTCTTTGCCGATCCCCATGTTCTTGTGTCAGTATAGCTGTCATGTATCCTTCTTTCTCATGGACAAACAGGGTAAATGGCTTACCACTGTCGGGGATTCCCAGAGCCGGTGCTGAACACAAAACCTTTTTCAAACTCAGGAAGGCCTCTTGCTGTTCCTTAGTGAGGGTGATGGCTTCTTTAGAGGCACGTTTCCCCTTTAAAATATCATTCAGTGGCTGAGCAAGCTATGTGAAGGAGTCAATCCAATTTCTGTTAAAGTTACACAATCCCAAAAGAGACCTTAGTTCCTGAATAGTGGTGGGTTTTTTAGCAGCCCGAATGGCTGCAGTTCTATCCTGGGTAAGTTCTCTCTTTCCTTGTGAAATCTTTTGTCCCAGGTATACAACCTCTTCTTGGGATATTTGTGCTTTGTCGATGCTGGCTTTATGTCCTTTCAGCCGAAGGTGATCCAGCAAAGCTCGTAAATCTTGTTCATGCTGTTCTTCCGTGTTTGAAGCTAGCAGGATATCGCCTACATATTGGATGACTTTTTATTAACAGGGGAGGTAATTCTCGCAAATGGCTTTGTAAAGCTATGTGGAATACCGTAGGGCTGTTGTGGAAACCCTGCGGTAACCGGGTTCAAGTATACTGTTGTCCTTGGACAGTGAAAGCAAACCACTATCGAACCTCCGGTGCCAGAGGCACCGACCAAAATCCGTTGGCCATATCTATAACCGAGAAATATTTATGTTCCGGTTTGAGGGCATTAAAAATGGTGGAGGGATCTGCGACCAAAGGAGCTTTTTGATCAATACACTGGTTAGCTTTCCTATAATCGACAGTCAAACGCCAAGTCTCATTAGATTTCTGTACCGGCCACACGGGGCTATTGGAGGAGCTATGCGTTTTAATAAGCACCCCTTGTTTCTCCAATTGCTGAATAACCGGTAAGATTCCTGCGATGGCAGTTGGACTGATGGGATACTGTTTAGTGCATGGAGGCTTGGTCCCTGTAAATGACGCAGGCTCCATCTGGAGTAGGCCACAATCGTTCTCTTTAGCCCATATTGGGTGTTCCTTCAATTCTTCTTTCTTCAAAGTTCTAATTGACCATGTCACCCGACCATCCTCGAAATGCAACGATGAATCTATTTGGATTAGAACGTCCATTCCCAAAAGGGGTTGATCTACTGGGCCTATCCAGACCGGTGTGGTTAGTTCATGTGGACCCAGCCCTATAAGTACCGGTGTTGTCCTTTTTAATTTCCATTTTATGGCCCCCAACTCCATAGGCTGTACGTGCCCTACCATCCAACGGCAAAAAGTCTCCATATTGTAGGGGTAAACATGTTAATTCCGCCCCTGTGTCTAAAAGACAGTCCACATCCTTATCGCCCGCCCTCACAGTTATATATAGCCCATCTCCCCTTTGTTGTATTAGTGCGAGGAGGGGGGCCAGGGTGGGCTCTAATCGTTTTTTGCTATCCCAAGTAACTCCTTCTGTTGTTGTATTGTCAGTCGCTTAAATACTTCTATGAGGTCGTTATCTTGTGACAAGCCTGGCTTGTTGGCTGAATTGTATCCCTGGCTGCGTCCTCTTCCCCAGCCACGACGTTTCTGTTTTACCCTGCACGTCTTGGCCCAGTGACCTTCTTTCCCACAATAATGACATTTTCCGGGTAATTTTCCTAATAACTGTTTATCGGAATCCTGGGATTTCCATCCCATAGCCTGTACAGCTCGGACTTTAGCTCCCATAGCCCGATCTAATTGGTTACATCGATCCACCAATACTGCAAAGGTAGTTCCTCTACCTTCCCAGTTCGGTAACACTACCTTAAACATTTTGGACAGTTCTGGCTTCAGACCTGCCACGAAAGCTGCTTTCAGGGGTCCATTTCCTCATCCGTATTATTCATACCCGAATGTTCGAGCCACGTGCATCTAAACCGCTCGTCATACTCCAGGACCTCCTCTGTTCCTTTCTGTTGGCAGGCTGCAATTTTTCCCCAGTCTGTCTTAGCTGGACTGAAGGCTTGCAGCCAGTGTTTAATCGCCTCCCATCCTGCGTCTAATTCTTGCTCATTCTGCCCCAAAGCTTCATTTACCTTGTTGTGCAATTTTCTTCCCTGTATTTTTGGCACCATTATGGTCAAAATTTGCACTCTGTCCCAGGGATGAAGTTTTTACTCCCCCTTTCTTTGGATTGGGCAATTCCTTGGACCATTTATCAATTTTCTCTGGGTCTGCCGGAGCATGAACTAAGTATTCTGCATACACCCTTCTCTTTGTTTTTTTGTTCCGCCCTCATCCGCAGTCTCTTCTGATTTGACTACAACTCGTCTTTTTTTAAACGGGGCAAAGCGCACCCCTAATTCTTCATCATCCTCCGACACTGTATTGTCGGAGGATTCAGAATTCGTTTCTATTCCTCGGTCGTGTCTTCGGGTTTGTGCTTTTAATTTATCCAAACATGGGTACCCTGGGAATTGATCAATACATTTTCCTTTTCCTATTACTGTCTCTTGACCTAATGATTTTTTCCATTGTTTCATTTCACCTTTAAGATCTTTAACTTCCGCTTCCAGCTTTTCAAGTTCAAGCTTTTTCTGTCGCAGCTGTGCACAAACAGCTTGCAATTGATCCTTTGTACTGGTCAGTTCTCGATCATGTTGGGAACGCATTATAATTTCATTCTGGTTTCGAATCTGGCCCATAACCGCTAGGGACCATCTAGTTCGCTCTTTATTTTTCATACGGGTTGTTTTTCCCCAGACCCTTTTAATCTCGTCCAAGGACCATTGTCCTTTGGAGGTTCCGTACTCTTGTTCGATCTTAATACAGGTTTTAGATAAGTTGAATTGTTGCTCTATGTATTCTTTCAACTGTTCGAGAATTAAATCTAGCGAAACTTGAGGTGGTGCCTGTCCACCTTTAACAGTTGTAGGCAATTCTTTGCCCTTATCTCCTGCCGCCATTTCTTTACTGAGTTCTTTACTGGGGTCTCGAGTCGTAGGCCTGCTAGCCGATCACTAGGTCGGTGATTAATTAACTAACACACCGCCGAAGTTTAGACGTCGATGGGACCTCAAGCCGACTACCAACCGGAGGGTTCGCAAACCGGAGGCTTTCGGAATCGCGTAGAAGGAGAGGCGAATATAGACTTTTGACCGAGGACTTTTTAAAAAAAAAGAGGAATCCTTACCTCTATATATAGGTCCGATGTCCAAAATTCAGTTTCTTTCCTCAGCGATCCTGTTCGCAGCGCCAAAATTGTTAGATCTCTTAATTTCCAATGAAATACAAACTCCGATGGTAGTTTTAACTTTTTAATCTCGGCAGAGAGTAACAAACTGCTGGCTGATTGCCAGTTTCTTTGTCTTACTGAAACCACATGGTCAAAATGGCTGTATTTATGCCTGGATCAATTTACAGAAAAGAACTCGCCTTCTTTGACCTTATTGGCTCAACTGAAAGTTTATTAACGTTTTATTGGCTCGCTACCCAAGGTCCGAAAATGTCAAGTTGATTGATGAGTTAATGCAACATGCCGAACTGCATGTAGCAGCCTTGACTTGGGGGTCTGTGAATTTTCACAGTCTGTCTAAATGAGCCTGTTTGAATTCTCTATCAAGCCGTCATAATAAAAGTCTTCTCATCAGGAAAGACAGCATTTTAGATTAAACTCCAATTTTTTTTTAACTTCTAATTCAAGTACTTGCCAAAGATTTATTTTTAATTGATTTAAAACGAGACCACACATTTTTAATAGCTATTTTGTTTACTGAAATTCAATTTCGTCATCAGCCTCGGTCAATGCAAGGCGAACCATTTGACTACGTAGTCTATCAATACCCTTTTCAGAGGTCCGAGTGGAGCTCTTGGTACGTTTTTCGTGCGCGCACTTTCTCTTTAATATATCTAGGTGTTTAACATGTCCTCCTTCCATTAATGATAATCCTAACTTAGTGGCGTTTTCCTGCCAACTTGACAGAAGTGATTCATCCGAATAAATGCACACCTGCGTTTCTAACTTAAAATGTCTTAAAACTTCCCACATACAGGACAACACTACAAAGGGTTAAAAAAAACTTTCACTCTGTTTGGAAAAGTGGGTGGAGCTGCACTATTTTTCCAAACAGGCTTCTGCAGTCAAAAAAATCACACAAGGACTCTCACTCAACGACAGACATTCACAAAAGTCTCTCTTCATTCACAAAGCCTATTAATTATTTGGCCGGCTCTATTTTTGGATCCATATGTCACTTAAGATAGTCACTATCAGCTTTTTTTTAATGGCATTACGTAGTTACACAAGTTACAATCTTTAGTTTTTTGACAATATTGTCTCCATGTGGCAATTAAGCTTTTATCCCTTTTTCTTTATCCCTTTTTCCAAATTAATCTCCCAGTAATTTGTTCAGCCTTTTCGGGGAATTCTTCGCATAACTTCTGTAGTGGGCTGCCCGCATTCGTAGTACTGTCTAAGTGATTGCCCATTCCCGTGTCGCCCCGCAGTAAAAAGGTAGTTTATCTTATCCAGAGCCTAGGCGGGCCAAGTGATATACAAGGTCGACACCGTACCTGGCATAAGTACAAGTTAACTTTACACAATCCCTCTCGCATCGCCCCGCGGTAAAGGTAGTTTATCTTATCCAGAGCCTAGGCGGGCCAAGTGATATACAAGGTATACACCGTACCAGGCATAAGTACAAGTCAAATTTACACAATCCCCCTCGCGTCGCCCGCGGTAATCGTATCCCGGTTAGTCTGTTTAAGTCCGATCAACGCCTAGACGGGCCAAGTGATATACAAGGTCGACGTCGTACCTGACTTGGACACTTATTTTCTAAGTTTAAACGGTATTCGACAGATTGACCTGGATCTCGTTCAGATGCTACCTGAGATCTAGTGAGCGGCAAAACTTTCTTCAGACTTTTGGACTGGAGGAAACCGAGGTGGTATTTAAAGAATACTCACTCCGATGGCCATTTTCCTCCCGTCTCATCCGAGGTTAGTTCGGTTCTTAGTTCGCAAGTTACCGGCGGTCGTCCGTTGAGATCCCACTTCTGACACCAAATGTTGCTACGGATTCTTTTACCTCAATCTGTTTCAGCGAATACACTGACTCGAATACTTTAAAGTTTGTTTCAGACTAACTTTATTCAAGCTTCATCGATGAAGGGTCTTGCTCTGATAAAGGGGCACCGACTCCATGAGTCTGTCGAATCCACCAGAGCAAGCAAAAATCATTACAAAATCAATACATTTATACAGTTCATGAATGGTACAACCCCTTTTCATTGTCCTATCACATCAGCTACTGTGGCATAGATACAAGCTAAATTAGTCATTTACACAGTTAATTAAGCAATGTCCCTAATCATGAGAGAAGATTAAGTCATCTCCAGCTTATCCTTGTTTTGCAGACAAAGAAGGCTCGCATAGTTCTGCTTTTCTGACTATTCCTACATCTGTTGCTACATTCACATATACGGTCCCTCAAGGTTGTTTAACAAAGACAAGTCACTCATTGTTTTCCCCTATAGTGAGATCTAAAGAGTCAGCAATAACCATGAGCGTCCATTTTAGAAAGAGTTAATACATTTGAAATTAGTACGGATAATACATATAAAGTTGGTAGCTACAGTGATACAGATTCTCAATTCGTATACAAGGACACCCAGGTCCCTCTGAACACCAACATTTCCCAATCTCTCACCATTTAAAAAATATGCTGCTTTTCTATTTTTCCTACCAAAATGGTCAACTTCACATTTCTCCAAATTATATTTCATTTGCCATGTTTTTACCCACTCACCTAGCCTGTCTATAGCCACTTGAAGCCTCTTTGCATCCTCCTCACAACTTACATTCCCACCTAGCTTTGTATCATCAGCAAACTTGGATATACAGGGCTTTACATTTGGTCCCCTCATCCAAATCATTGATATAGATTGTGAATAGCTGAGGCCTAAGCACCGATCCTTATTGCCTAGTTACAGCCTGCCAACCTGAAAATGACCCGTTTATTCTTAATCTCTGTTTTCTGTCCGTTAACCAATCCTCAATCCATGCTAGTATATTACTCTCAATCCCATGAGCCCTGATTTTGTTTAGTAGCCTCTTGTGTGGCACCTTATCGAATGCTTTCTGAAAATCCAAATACACCACATCCACTGGATCCCCCTAATCTATTTTGCTAGTTACAACCTCAAAAAACTCTATAACAGATTTGTCAAACATGATTTCCCTTTTATAAATCCATGTTGACTCTGCCCAATCCTATTATTATTTTCTAAGTGCCCTGTTACTACGTCCTTAATAATAGATTCTAGATTCCTTAGGATTGGAAAGGTAGGACGTGATGAGCTGATAATTCGTGGAAGTGTGGTGGGTCCATGCTGACTGTCATGTGCTCCTGGACCATGACTGCTGCTGGCTACATCCCAGCAGGAGGGTGATCCTGGGCTGCCTCCTGCAGCCTGCCGTGTACAGATGGTACAGTGTCTGCTGTTAGAAGGTCAGCATTCTGGCTGTTGCAGCCACAATGAACGGTGGCAATCGCATGGACTTGGACCGCACCTGTTGCCCTTCCATTAAGGCCTGGATCTGCGGCCCCAGTCATCAGCTCGATGGCTGGAATGCTGGCAGCTGTCAGATCCTGCAAGGCCTCTGTAAGAGACTGGAAGCCATCATAGAACCCTCCAGTATGTCACCCAAAGCCTCAAGAGCAGAAATTTGCTACCGTACCTCTACCTGGGGACCTACTGCGAATCCTAATGCAGCCACCACCTGCTGCATTCGTTCTTACAGCTCTAACATCGCCAGCTCTAACATCCTTTAGCATCACTTGGAAGATAGACCATGAGAAGCTCCAGGTTCCTGCTGATGCATTTAAATGGAGGGAATAGAGGGTTATGCTGATAGATTTAGATGAGGAAAGACGGGAGGAGGCTCGAGTGGAGCATAAACGCCAGCATGGACTGGTTGGGCAGAATGGCCTGTTTCTGTGTCGTATATCCTATGAAATTCTATGTAATGATGGACCTCAGAGTCCTCATGTCCCTCTAATGCTCCACCAGCAGGCATCACCTCATCTCTCAGCTGCTAAATCAGAGTCCCGTGGCTCTGGCCGCCTTCTAGCCAGCCTCACCAGAATGGTGGTGACACCCTACACCTCCTCAGAATATCACTTGTTCCCGGAACTGGCTTGCAACATTGGAGAGCTCACCCAGCTTTGATTTGCACACTTTCCATGATGGAACATGTCTGCGCTCGTCCCTGGTGGAAGAGAGCTGGGTGATGCTGACTCTGCTTGGGGATGGTGACCTGAAGGTGGAGAGAAGTGTACACTCGCATGCAAGAAGTGAGGTGTACAGCTCTGGCCTTGCATTGCCCTGTTGTGTGCCAACTCAGTGAGGATAAGGTACACAAAAGGGTCAGGGTCCATATCCTCTAGATGTTACACCCCCTCCCTCTCCGCTCCTTCCTCCACCTCGTTCCCCCCCAAAGTGACTGCCTTCCGGCACATTAAATGACCTGTGGAAAGAAAAAAACGAAGGATTAGAATGGTCACACCAGTCCCTATTGGGATGCTGTATAAGGGACGGGGAGCGGAAGCATTGAGAGATAGCAGAGATACAGGTACTCACCTGCATCTGGATTCTCTTCATTTCCCCCGCCCCCTCAGGCACCTTGGCTTCTGCCATGGAGACAGTGGTGCCACAGCCCAAAATTCCAGCGGCTTCTCATGGAGGGTTAGAGAACAGAGGTTTGGCGCCTCTCCTCTTTCCCCTCCCCACATCCCCAGGTGTTGTGCACTGCCAAAAAGGGAGAAAAATTAGACCTGCAGCATATCAGTTTGAATGTGCGCAACTGGTCTGCATCTTTCTGGGACCTTTGGCTGCAAGGTTACTAATCAACGAGAGACTTCGGCGTAAACTCACCGAAGCAATTTAAATTAAATTAAATCTCTCTGCCTCTCTACCTTCGCTCTCCTTCCTTAAGTTGCTCCTTAAAATCTACCTCTTTGACCAAGCTTTTGGTCTCCTCTCCTAATATGTCTTTATGTGGCTCGGTATCACATTTTGTCAGATAATGCTCCTATGAAGCACCTTGCGATATTTTACTATGTTTAAGGTTGCTATATAAATACAAGGTGTTGTTGAATTACTGGAAGATATAATATAAATATTGTTATGTATGCAAACCTCATCAATGTGTAAGACCAGCCACTAGGGGGCACACCTGTGGGAGACCTAAGGGTCACCTGTGCACCCTGGGTGAGCAGGTATAAAAGACAATCCATCATGCTGCTTCCTCACTTTGGAGTTACATGAAAGAGGCCAAGGTCACAATGGTTTGAGCTTACAACACAGTCTTGTGGAGTTATTCTGAACATAATAATTGGCGACGAGTTACAGATCACGAACTTTCAGGTGGTAATGGCTGCCGTTGGTATTCTTGAGAGATTTGTTGGGAAGCCTTCATTGAGCGTCTCGACCAGTACTTCGTGTCCAACAAGCTGGACACGGCTGAGGCGGCGGTCAAGCGCAGGGCGATTCTCCTCACCGTATGTGGGTCTTCGATATATGGCCTCGGCAAAAATCTGTTGGCACCGGTCAAACCAATGGACAAGACTTACACAGAGCTGTGCATGCTGGTTTGGGAACACCTCAAGCCGAAGGAGAGCATCCTAATGGCCAGGTATCGCTTTTACACGCGCCATAGCTCAGAGGGCCAGAATGTGGCGAGCTTTGTCGCCGACCTAAGACGCCTTGCAGGACAGTGTGAATTTGCCGGATCTTTGGGGGAAATGTTGCGGGACATTTTCATGCTTGGAATTGGCCACGAGGTCATTCTTCGCAAACTGCTGTCTGCCGAATCCCTAGATCTGAGCAAGGCCATCACGATAGCCCAGGCTTTCATATCCACGAGCGACAACACGAAACACATATCTTCACAGCATCGAAGCTCACCGGAAAGTACTGTGCATAAAATAATGCCTTCAGCTGGCAGAACTGTACATGGCAGGGTCTACATGACCGCAGAGGCCTGGCCTAGGGTGACTCAGAGGCCGTTGTGGGATGTGAATGCGTATCCATTAACACCATGTTGGCGCTGTGGGGGCAATCATAGGGCCCCTCAATGTCAATTCAAACACTATGCGTGCAAGGGCTGTGGAACAATGGGGCACCTCCAGAGAATGTGTAAACGACCTCTGACTCACCATGCGGCAGAGTCAGCAGAGGACGACCGATCCTGTGCGGATCACGCTGAACGAGCAGGAGAGGCTACTCAACCTGAGGATGAAGAGGAAGTATATGGGGTACACACCTTCACTACCAAAAGCCCTTCGATAATGTTAAAAGTTAAACTTAACGGCATTCCAGACTCCATGGAATTGGACACGGGGGCGAGTCAATCAATCATGAGCCAGAAAGCTTTTGAGAAACTATGGGGCAACAAGGCAGAGGCCAAAACTGCACACTTTAGCAGTTGCACACTTACACCAAAGAACTCATACCTGTTATCGGCAGTGTGCAATGAAAGTATCGTACGACGGGATGGTGCATGATTTATCACTATGGATTGTACCAGGCGATGGCCCAACGCTGTTCGGCAGAAGCTGGCTAGGAAAGATCCGATGGAACTGGGACAACATCAAAGCACTGTCTTCGGTGGATGATGCCTCGTGCGCCCAGGTGCTAAACAAATTCCCGCCGTTATTTGAGCCAGGCATCGGCAACTTCACAGGCGCCAAGGTGCAGATCCATCTTGGTCCTGGAGCACGGCCCATTCATCTCAAGCCTGAGCAGTCCCATATATGATGCGAGAGAAAGTCGAAATCGAGCGGGACAGACTTCAACAAGAGGGAATCATATCGCCAGTCGAGTTCAATGAGTGGGCCAATCCAATCGTGCCAGTGCTAAAGAGCGATGGGACGGTCAGAATCTGCGGGGACTACAAGGTAACTATCAACCGAGTCTCGTTACAGGACGAGTACCCACTACCTAAAGTGGAGGACCTATTCGCAATGCTAGCAGGGGGAAAGTCGTTCACCAAGCTAGATCTAACCTTTGCTTACATGACAAAGGAGCTGGCTGAACTGTCAAAGAAATTGATGTGCATCAACATGCACAAAGGACTGTTCGTGTACCAAAGATGCCCCTTTGGGATTCGATCGGCTGCGGCCATCTTCCAGAAGAACATGGAGAGTCTGCTGAAATCGGTTCCATGCACCGTGGTGTTCCAAGACGACATCTTGATCACTGGTCGCAACACTTGCACAACCTGGAAGAGGTTCTAAAGCGACTGGACAGAGTGGGACTCAGGCTGAAACGCTCGAAGTGTGTTTTCCTGGCGCCAGAGGTCGAATTTCTGGGGAGAAAGATTGCTGCAGACGGCACAGACCCATGGACTCCAAGACAGAGGCCATCAAGAATGCACCCAGACCACAGAATGTGACGGAGCTGCGTTCGTTCCTGGGACTCCTCAACTATTTTGGTAACTTGCTACCGGGGTTGAGCACTTTGCTGGAAACCTTGCATTTATTGCTACGCAAGGGTGACGACTGGGTTTGGAGTAAATCTCAAGAGACAGTCTTTAATAAGGCCAGAAACCTGCTATGCTCTAACAAGTTACTTGTATTGTATGACCCATGTAAACATTTAGCACTAGCTTGTGATGCATCGTCGTACGGGGTCGGTTGTATGTGACAGCAAGCAAATGTGTCAGGCAAACTGCAACCGGTTACATATGCGTCCAGAAGTTTATCCAAGGCTGAAAGAGCCTACAGTATGGTTGAGAAAGAAGTGTTAGCATGTGTATATGGGGTTAATGCACCGGTCTCCGGTTCGAGCTCGAAACCGACCACAAATCGCTTACTTCACTGCTCTGAGAAAGCAAAGGTATCAACACCAATGCTTCATCCCGTATCCAAAGATGGGCACTAACATTGTCTGCGTATGACCATGTAATCCGCCACAGACCAGGCACTGAGAACTGCGCTGCGCCCTCAGTTGGCTACCATTGCCCACCACCGGGGTGGAAATGGTGCAACCTGCAGAGTTGCTTCTGGTAATGGATGCTTTTGTGAGCGAGGGGTCACCCGTCACGGCTCACCAGATCAGGACCTGGACTAGCCAAGACCTGTGCTATCACTAGTAAAAAGCCGCATCCTTAATGGAAGCTGGCCGGCGGTTCCCAGGGAAATGCAAGTTGAAATTAAGCCGTTCCACCAACGTAAGGATGAATTGTCCATCCAATTGCATTGTCTCCTATGGTTTTGCCAAAAAAAGGCAGGGAAACGTTTATACACGACCTACACCGTACCCACCCAGGCATAGTCATGATGAAGGCTATCGCCAGGTCGCACGTTTAGTGGTCCGGCATTGACTCCCAATTGGAGTCATGCGTACACCAATGCAACACTTGCTCACAGTTGAGCAACAGATCCAGGGAGGCCCCACTGAGCCTGTGGTCGTGGTCTAGGGTCCACGTAGATTTTGCTGGCCCTTTTCTAGGAAAGATGTTTCTAGTAGCAGTGGACGCTTACTCTAAATGGATTGAATGTATAATAATGTCATCATGTATGTCCACTGCCACCATTGAAAGCCTCAGGGCCATGTTCGCCATCCATGGTTTGCCCGACGTCCTTGTTAGTGACAATGGACCGTGTTTCACCAGCTCGGAATTCAACGAGTTCATGACCCGCAATGGCATTAAGCATGTCAGGTCTGCCCCATTTAAGCCCACATCCAACGGTCAAGCGGAACGGGCTGTCCAAATCATTAAGCAGAGCTTGAAGCACGTAACGGACGGCTCCTCGCAGACCCGGTTATCTCGGGCCCTGCTCAGCTACCGGAAGCATCCCCACTCGCTTACTGAGGTTCCCCCTGCAGAATTGTTAATGAAGAGAGCACTCAAAACCAGGCTCTCCTTAGTCCACCCGGATCTCAATGGTCACGTAGAAACCTGGCGGCACCGGCATAATGCGTATCACGATCGCGCGGCTGTATCGCGTGACATTTAGGCTAATGATCCTGTGTTTGTTCTCAATTACGGTCATGGTCCCAAATGGATTGCTGGCACTGTTTTAGCCAAGGAGGGGAATAGAGTGTTTGTTGTTAAACTGTTGAAAGGGCAAACGTGCAGAAAGCATTTGGATCAGATCAAACTACGATTCATTGACAACCAAGAAGTTTGAAGAAGACTTTACCATCTATGATCCACCAACACACACCCAACCAGCAATCGACCTAGCTGTCAACCACGAGGATGACCCCACCATGCCCGATAGTCTGATCAGACCAGCCACGCTGCCGTGCAGCAATGATCCGATCATCTCACCCATGCCAGGACTTCAACTCAGGCGATCGACCCAGGAACGCACATTGCCTGAATCTGTAAATAACTTGTACATAAGACTTTGGGGGGGGGGGGGGCGGGCGGAGTGATGTTATGTATGCAAACTTCACCAATGTGTAAGACTTGCCACCAGGGGGCACACCTGTGGGAGACCTAAGGGACACCTGTGCACCCTGGGCAAGCAGGTATAAAAGGCAATCCACCATGCTGCTTCCTCACTTTGGAGTTACGTTAAAGAGACCAAGGTCACAATGGTTTGAGCTTACAACACAGTCTTGTGGAGTTATTCTGAACATAATAAATATGATGATAGTGACTACAGTGTACCCTTAACTTGAATTGTCTGTTAATTTTGAATTGAAATTGAGCACAAAAATGCACTGGTATCATTTTTCTATATTGCATAATTTGAATTACTGAATGATTCAATATTTCATGAGCAAAAACCAAAAATGAATGGGTAGATTGTATTGACTTCTGTATCACTGTGGGTGGAGAACCAACCCAAATGTTTCTGATTTCTAAATAATTCAGTCAGGAATCTACACATGTACAACTAATTATGCTGTTTGCAGTTTAAATTTTTTTTAAATTATATTTATAAAATAAAATGGCTGGCTTGTTTTTGAGTTCACCCAAATAGGAGGATGGTTCACATTGTGCAGCAATAATTCTATAAAATTGCAGTTAATGCAACAGTATTGCTGTTCTAATCATAATCAAATCAAACCTACATAGTTTCTTGTACTCTAATTTTATAAATCCAGTGAAAATCTCTCATTGACTTTCAGGTGCCTGGCATTATAAATGGCAGCAGTTTAGATAACTCACAGTGTCCAAGGCAGTGGCCTGACAGGGTTCCCCTTACTTGTGTTAGTTGGCAAGCCCACTTGACCATTTTCCCTTGTATCTTGATGGATCTGTGTGTCCCTGGGCTACTTCCAAGATATACTCTGCATCCCGGCAACTTGAAAACATAAACTTCTATAAATTAAAGAACCATAGGACACTTTTGTTGAAGGGTATATTTTGCTGTAATAAGCCCGCAGAATACAATTCTATTATGAAAAATAGATTTAATACAAGACTCCTAGGTCGTTAAAGTTTAACTGCAGATGGGAGTAAGTTTTCACTTGCAAAGGTCAAATTCACTTATCTCATTGATTGAAATGATTGTGCTCGTGACTATACACAGTTTAAGAAATAATTAGGATTATTATATTGTTAAAGTTAATCAATCTTTTCAAAATTTTGATGAGTTACAAACAATTGCAAATCCTGTAGTAGAAAGTTCGGTCTTTACAGAAATTTCACCCAAGATGTAAAATGTGAATATATTATATACCTCATCAGTTCCCAATTCACTACTAAGTGAATTGGATATGTGTTTTTTTAATGTATAAGTTTAACAAAGCGCAAACATTATTTACTAACTTATAAAAATACATATATAGACTGAAGTTTTCAAATTTCACCATTACTGCAATGGGAGAAAGGTGAGGAGTATGATGATTTTGGGACAATTAGCAATGAAAATTACAATTAAATGAAAGATGGAATTTCTTCATACAAAGAAAACGTACCAACGTGTCTGAATGCACTATTTTTTAGACATGGGGATCGAAGATGTAAGTTGCTTTGGTGAAGTTATCGAATGTTGGAGTGAAGACAGTGGTGATGACTTTGTTAGTGTTAGGATGATAAAAAAAAGCTGATTCATTTACAGATTTTTACAAAAATGAAAAAATAAAAAGGACATTAGAAATAGATTCAAAGCATATTAACTTTATGTGCTTACAGAAATGTCCCTTTCACTGTAAAATATTGCCACCACATTTTCCCACACCTCGGCCGTGATTTCGCTTACACAGATGGGATCAGTGTGGCCAAGGTAGGTAGCGGACTGCGACCCCACTCCTGCTATATGCTGGCTTCCCCCACGGCTTTCCCGCCCTGCAAGGTTCCCGGCCAATTAAAAAGAAGCAGGTCTGATGATATCATTTGATGACGTGTCATCAGCTGGTTTCCTTAACGGGACCATGTCCAAATTGTGCTGTCAGTGTTCTGCAGCATTGAGGTTCTGCAAACACTGACAAGCGCTGCACAAAGGTGCACGGCTGCACCCAGGCTCTCCCAAGACTCCCTCCATATGCTTATGGAGGGAGTCACAGCACGCAGGGAGGATCTCTTCCCTTCCAAAGGGCGGAAGAGACCTCCCCAGGACATCAACACAGTCTGGTTGCACAATGCACATGAGGACACAAGCAGGGATAACGTCAGGAAGACCTGGCTGCAGTGGTGCAAACCTTTCAATGATCTCAGTAGATCACGAAAGGTTACTGCAAAGCTGCAATCAACCTCATTCTGCTGTGCCACTCATCACATCCCCATCACTCTGCCTTCCCTACCCTACTCCTGCACATCCTTACTCACACCAATTTACCTTGCACCTCCACCCAACCCTCTCTTTCTACATTATCACATCCCCATCTCACTAACAAGCCCTCGCACTCACCCTCATCCTTGTCCACTCATACCACCTAATAACACACAAGGGTAGAGACTTGATTCTTTTAGCCAATGTTCATGTAGAGTTTCTGCTAATGTGTTGTCAAACATTGAAATCTTTATTTTGAGCACTTTGCCTTCTTGGACAGATTTATGTGCATCTTTGGAAGTGGCTCAGTGAGTGAGTGGTGCCACATAAAAGGTTACTGCACAAGATAAAAGTTTACAGGGTTGGGGGTAATATATTAGCATGGATAGAGGATTGGCTAACAAACAGAAGACAGAGAGTAGTGATAAATGGTTCATTCTCGGGTTGGCAATCAGTAACCAGTTGGGTGCCGCAGTGCTGGGACCCCAACTATTTACAATCTATATTAACGACTTGGAGGAAGGGACCGAGTGTAACGTAGCCAAGTTTGCTGATGATACAAAGATGGGAGGAAAAGCAATGTGTGAGGAGGACACAAAAAATCTGCAAAAGGACATAGACAGGCTAAGTGAGTGGGCAAAAATTTGGCAGATGGAGTATAATGTTGAAAAGTGTGGGGTCATGCACTTTGGCTGAAAAAAAATCAAAGAACAAGTTATTATTTAAATGGAGAAAGATTGCAAAGTTCTGCAGTACAGCGGGACCTGGGGGTACTTGCGCTTGAAACACAAAAGGTTAGTGTTATATATGTAAACCTGTAAATACTTTGTTTAACCACCAAAGGGCTCATCCCCTGGAGTCCCAAGGGATCCCATAATCCCTTGGGAGCACCTGTACATAAGGAGACCTCAAAGGCTGGAGAGGCACTCTGGAGACCTGTAATAAAGGACTACGGTCACACATTACTTTGAGCTTAGAGTATCTGATCAGATTCTTTATTCAAGTCATAACAACTGGCGACGAGATACAGATGACTAACCCCACCGCAACAATGCAGAGAACTGTGGGCATCCTGGAGACATTTTCGGAGGGAGATGATTGGGAAACCTTCGTGGAGCGACTCGACCAATACTTCGTGGCCAACAAGCTGGAAGGAGAAGCGAACACTACTAAACGAAGGGCGATCCTCCTCACCGTTTGCGGGGCACCAACGTATGGCCTCATGAAAAATCTGCTCGCTCCAGCGAAACCCACAGAGAAGTCGTACGATGATTTGTGCACACTGGTCCGGGAACATCTAAACCCGAAGGAAAGCGTTCTGATGGCGAGGTACCGGTTCTACACATACAAGAGGTCTGAAGGCCAGGAAGTGGTGAGCTACGTCACCGAGCTAAGGCACCTTGCAGGACATTGCGAATTTGAAGGACACTTGGAGCACATGCTCAGGGACTTATTTATACTTGGCATTGGCCATGAAGTAACACTTCACAAACTTTTGACTGTAGAGACCCCAATCTTGAGTAAAGCCATAGCGATAGCCCAGGAGTTCATCGCCACCAGTGACAATACCAAACAAATCTATCAGCACACGAGTGCTGCTGTAAGTACTGCGAACAAAGTGATGTTGTTTTCGAATCATAATGTACAGGGCAGGACTCATATGTCTGCAGCTGCACGTCCTCCGATGTCTCAGAGTCCACCATCAAAGGTGATGAATGCAAGGCCATTAACACCTTGTTGGCGCTGCGGAGGTGATCATCGTTTCCATTCATGCCGCTTCAAAGGATACGTTTGCAAGGGTTGTGGAACAATGGGACACCTCCAATTTATGTGCAGGCGAGCTGCAAACCCTGCTAATCCTACAAACCACCATGTTGCAGAGGAGGACAGATCCATGGTGGATCACGACGAACCAGATCCTCAGACTGAGGAGGCAGAGGTATATGGGGTGCACACATTTACCACAAAGTGTCCCCGATAATGCTGAAGGTTGAATTAAATGGACTCCCGGTGTTAATGGAGCTGGGCATGGGCGTGAGCCAGTCCATTATGAGCAAAAAGACTTTCGATAAATTGCGGTGCAGCAAGACCTCAAGGCCAATCCTGACCCCCATTCGTACTAAACTGAGAATGTATACAAAGGAACTGATTCCCGTAATCGGAAGTGCTATCATAAAGGTCTCCTACGATGGAGCAGTGCACAATTTACCACTCTGGGTGGAACCGGGCGATGGCCCCACGCTGTTCGGCAGGAGATGGCTGGGAAAGATACGCTGGAACTGGGACGACGTCCGAGCGCTCTCGTCCGTCGATGACACTTCATGTGCCCAGGTCCTAAACAAGTTCCCCTCGCTGTACGAACCGGGCATCGGGAAGTTCCAAGGTGCAAAAGTGCAGATCCATTTGATTTCGGGGGCGCAACCCATCCATCACAAGGCGAGAGCGGTACCGTTCATGATGAGAGAGAGGGTGGAGATTGAGCTGGACCGGCTGCAAGAGAGGGCTTCATTTCGCTGATCAAATTCAACGAGTGGGCCAGTCCGATTGTTCCAGTCCTCAAGGAAGACGGCACCGTCAGAATCGTGGTGATTACAAAGTAACTATCAATCATTTTCTCCCTGTTAATAATCAATACCCGCTACCAAAGGCGGACGACCTACTTGCGACGCTGACGGGAGGAAAAATGTTCACGAAGCTGGACTTGACCTCGGCCTACATGACGCAGGGGATGGAGGAATCATCGAAGGGCCTCACCTGCACCTAACACGCACAAAGGTCTCTTCATTTACAACAGATGCCCATTTGGGATTTGATCAGCCGCGGTGATATTCCAAAGGAACATGGAAAGCTTGCTGAAGTTGGTCCTGCGCACTGTGGTCTTCCAGGACGACATCTTGGTTACAGATCGGGATACCGTCGAGCACCTGCAGAACCTGGAGGAGGTTCTTAGTTGGCTCAATTGTGTGGGGCTCAGGTTAAAACGCTCGAAGTGCATTTTTCTGGCGCCTGAAGTGGAGTTCCTGGGGAGAAGAATCCCTCTTTTCTGAAAATAAGGGGATAAATACGAATGCACCGGCCCTCATCCAGAGATGGGTGCTCATGTTATCTGCATACAACTATGCCATCCGCCACAGGCCAGGCACAGAAAACTGTGCCGATGATCTCAGTAGGCTGTCATTGCCCACCACGGGGGTGGAGATGGCACAGCCCGCAGATTTAGTTACGGTAATGGAAGCATTCGAGAGTGAGCAATCACCTGTTACCGCCCGACAGATTAGAACCTGGACGAGTCAGGACCCCTTACTGTCCTTAGTAAAAAAACTGTGTGCTCCACGGGAGTTGGTCTAGTGTCCTGTTAGAGAGGCAGAAAGAAATAAAGCCGTACCAGCGATGCAGAGATGAAATGTCCATACAGGCAGACTGCCTCCTATGGGGTAATTGGGTAGTGGTGCCAAAAAAGGGCAGGGACACTTTCATTAGTGACCTCCACAGTACCCACCCAGACATTGTAATGATGAAAGTGATAGCCAGATCCCACGTGTAGTGGCCCGGTATCGATGCAGACTTAGAGTCCTGCGTGCACAAATGTAACACATGTTCGCAGTTAAGCAATGCATCCAGGGAGGCGCCACTAAGTTTATGGTCCTTGCCCTCCAAACCGTGGTCCAGGGTCCATGTCGACAATGCGGGCCCATTCTTGGGAAAAATGTTCCTTGTGGTTGTAGATGCATACTCCAAATGGATTGAATGTGAGATAATGTTGGCAAGCACGTCTGCTGTCACCATTGAAAGTCTGCGGGCCATGTTTGCCACGCACGGCCTGCCTGATGTTCTTGTGAGTGACAATGGGCCGTAATTCACCAGTGCCGAGTTCAAAGCGTTCATGACCTGCAATGAAATCAAACATGTCACATCTGCCCCGTTTAAACCAGCGTCCAAAAAAAGAGGCAGCTCGTGCAGAGCACGGAGTGCAGCAGCATAGAATAGCATTTGTGAGTTTGGTAAGTGGGTGAGTTTTAAGTGTTATTCTCTTTAAACCATTTGGAGGCTGGAGTAAATTGTTAGTGGCAATTGCCAGTAGCTTCTAAGTAAGTAGCAGTTTAATTTAAAGGGGAAAAGTTAAATAGTTGGGATTCTTTCAGGTTTAGGCAGAGAAAAACAAGGTAACTCTCCAGTAGGAGGCAATTAGCAGCTAGTTAAAACAGTTCTGTAAACGACTGACCAGTAGTGAGTCATCTGACCTAGATACAGTATAAAAAGAGGCAGCTCGTGCAGAGCATGGCGTGCAGCAGCATAGAGTGGCATTTGTGAGTTTGGTAAGTGGGTGAGTTTGGGCAAGCGGGTTGGCAGGTGCTGTTTTGTCTTGTTTTTCCTACCAGTGTTGACACTAGAGCAGCTGATAAGGAGTGCGAGAGTAGGAGACGGAGGCCCAGAGACCAGCCCAACCAGCTGCAGACAAAGATAGAGAGGTGAGAAATCGAGAGGTGACGTCAGAGTGCGGGGAGGAGCAGCGTTAGTGGCAGTCCGGGGTCAGCGGCCTACAAAGGCCCAGAGGCAGTCGGTGAGCGAGCAGTGCGGGGAGGAGGGACAAGAAATCAAAAAGTGACGTCACAGCCAAGCTGGTAAGTGGTTGGCTGATCGGCTGGTGAGTATATCTCTTTGATTTTGTGTTCTAATAGATAAGAGGATAAATTACTAAATAGCTGTTTAGTGTGTGTAGTGGGAGTCAGAGTTTTTGCTGGGTAATTTAAGGGTAACTAGTGGGATGGCAGGGCAGCTCGTTCAAACGGAATGCAACACCTGTGCCATGTGGGAATTCCTGGATGCTTCCCGCAACGGGGATGACCACATGTGCAGGAAGTGTCTCCAGCTCCTCCAACTCGAGCGCGAGTCTCGGAGCTTGAGCGAGGACTGGAGGCACTGAGGAGCATCCGAGAGAATGAGAGGTACGTGGATAGCTCGTTTCAGGTGTCGGTCACACCACAGATTAAAAGGGTACAGGAGGATAGGGAATGGGTGACCGTCGTACACAAGAGTATGGCGAGGCAGGTAGTGCTATCCCGCTCTCCAACCGGTACTCTATTCTGACTACTGGCGAGGGCGGTGATGCCTCTGGGGAGTGCAGCCAGGGCCAAGTCCACAGCATCGTGGGTGGCTCAGCTGCACAGGGGGGGAGGAAGAAGACGGGAAGGGCTAAAGTGAGAGGAGATTCAATAGTTAGGGGAGCAGATAGGCGCTTCTGCGGCAGCAAAAGTGACATCAGGATGGTGTGTTGCCTCCCTGGTGCAAGGGTCAATGATGTCACTGAGCGACTGCAGGGCATTCTGGGGAGGGAAGGGGAGAGCCAGTGGTTGTGGTCCACATTGGTACCAACGACATAGGTAGAAAGAGGGGTGAGGTCCTGAAAGCTGAGTTTAGGGAGCTAGGAGTAAGATTGAAAGCCAGGACCTCAAAGGTAGTGATCTTGGGATTACTGCCAGTGCCATGTACTAGTGAGGGTAGAAATAGGAAGGCTAGTCAGATAAATACGTGGCTGGGGCATTGGTGTAGGAGGGAGAGCTTTAGTTTCCTGAACAATTGGGACCGCTTCTGGGGTAGGTGGGACCTGTACAAGTCGGACAGGTTACACCTCAACAGAGACGGGACCAATGTTCTCGCGGGTGGTTTTGATAGTGCGGTTGGGAGGGCTTTAAACTAGCTTGGCAGGGGGATGGGAACCCAGGAGAGGGCTCTGAGCTAGTTAGAGTGGGTGAGAGCTCAGATGAACAGAACCCCAAGAAAGGATGCAAAAGGCAGGAGGCAACAGAGCAGAGTAGCACTGGGGTAAGCGTAAACTACAAGGTGATAGGAAGGGACAATATGTTTGAATATAACGGGGCTGCAGGAGGGGTCAAAACTAAAAATCATGATTTAAAACTAGTATTAAAACACTTTACCTAAACGCACGCAGCATTCGAAACAAAGTAAATGAGTTGACGGCACAAATGCATTCCAAATGGGTATGGTTTGATGGCCATTACAGAAACGTGGTTGCAGGGTGGCCAAGACTGGGAATGAAACATACAGGGGTATCTGACAATTCGGAAAGATAGACAAGAAGAGAAAGGAGGTGGGGGAGCTCTGTTAATAAAGGATGATATCAGGGCAGTTGTGAGAGACAATATTGGCTCTAATGAACAAAATGTTGAATCATTGTGGGTGGAGATTAGAGATAGTAAGGGGAAAAAGGTCATTGGTGGGTGTAGTTTATAGGCCCCCAAATAATAACTTCACGGTGGGGCGGACAATAATCAAGGGAATAATGGAGGCATGTGAAAAAGGAACGGCAGTAGTCATGGGGAATTTTAAACTACATATCGATTGGTCAAATCAAATAGCACGGGGTAGCCTTGAGGAGGAATTCATAGAATGCATACGGGATTGTTTCTTAGAACAGTATGTTACAGAACCTACAAGGAAGCAAGCTATCTTAGATCTGGTCCTGTGTAATGAGACAGGAATAATAAACAATCTCCTAGTAAAAGATCCTCTCGGAATGAGTGATCACAGTATGGTTGAATTTTTAATACAGATTGAGGGTGAGGAAGTAGTGTCTCAAACGAGCGTACTATGCTTAAACAAAGGGGACTACAGTGGGATGAGGGCAGAGTTGGCTAAAGTAGACTGGGAACACAGACTAAACGGTGGCACAATTGAGGAACAGTGGAGGACTTTTAAGGAGCTCTTTCAGAGTGCTCAACAAAAATATATTCCAGTGAAAAAGAAGGGCGGTAAGAGAAGGGATAACCAGCTGTGGATAACCAAGGAAATAAAGGAGAGTATCAAATTAAAAACTAATGCGTATAAGGTGGCCAAGGTTAGTGGGAAACTAGAAGATTGGGAAAATATTAAACGACAGCAAAGAATGACTAAGAAAGCAATAAAGAAGGGGAAGATAGATTACGAATGTAAACTTGCGCAAAACATAAAAACAGATAGTAAAAGCTTTCACCGATATATAAAATGGAAAAGAGTGACTAAAGTAAATGTTGGTCCCTTAGAAGATGAAAAAGGGGATTTAATAATGGGAAATGTGGAAATGGCTGAGACCTTAAACAATTATTTTGCTTCGGTCTTCACAATGGAAGACACAAAAACCATGCCAAAAATTGCTGGTCACGGAATGTGGGAAGGAGGACCTTGAGACAATCACTATCACTAGGGGAGTAGTGCTGGGCAGGCTAATGGGACTCAAGGTAGACAAGTCCCCTGGTCCTGATGAAATGCATCCCAGGGTATTAAAAGAGATGGCGGAAGTTATAGCAGATGCATTCGTTATAATCTACCAAAATTCTCTGGACTCCGGGGACGTACCAGCAGATTGGAAAGCAGCTAATGCAACGCCTCTGTTTAAAAAAGGGGGCAGACAAAAGTCAGGTAACTATAGGCCGGTTAGTTTAACATCTGTAGTGGGGAAAATGCTTGAAGCTATCATTAAGGAAGAAATAGCGGGACATCTAGATAGGAATAGTGCAATCAAGCAGACGCAACATGGATTCATGAAGGGGAAATCATGTTTAACTAATTTACTAGAATTCTTTGAGGATATAACGAGCATGGTGGATAGAGGTGTACTGATGGATGTGGTGTATTTAGATTTCCAAAAGGCATTCAATAAGGTGCCACACAAAAGGTTACTGCAGAAGATACGCGGAGTCAGTGGAAATGTATTAGCATGGATCGAGAATTGGCTGGCTAACAGAAAGCAGAGAGTCGGGATAAATGGGTCCTTTTCGGGTTGGAAATCGGTGGTTAGTGGTGTGCCACAGGGATCGGTGCTGGGACCACAACTGTTTACAATATACATAGATGACTTGGAAGAGGGGACAGAGTGTAGTGTAACAAAATTTGCAGATGACACAAAGATTAGTGGGAAAGCGGGTTGTGTAGAGAACACAGAGAGGCTGCAAAGAGATTTAGATAGGTTAAGCGAATAGGCTAAGGTTTGGCAGATGGAATACAATGTCAGAAAATGTGAGGTCATCCACCTTGTAAAAACCCCCCAGTAAAATGGAATATTATTTGAATGGGGAGAAATTACAACATGCTGCGGTGCAGAGGGACCTGGGGGTCCTTGTGCATTAATCTCCAAAAGTTAGTTTGCAGGTGCAGCAGATAATCAGGAAGGTGAATGGAATGTTGGCCTTCATTGCGAGAGGGATGGAGTACAAAAGTAGGGAGGTCCTGCTGCAACTGTGCAGGATATTGGTGAGGCTGCACCTGGAGTACTGCGTGCAGTTTTGGTCACTTTACTTAAGGAAGGATATACTAGCTTTGGAGGGGGTACAGAGATGATTCACGAGGCTGATTCCGTAGAGGAGGGGGTTACCTTATGATGATAGATTGAGTAGACTGGGTCTTTACTCATTGGAGTTCAGAGGAAGAGGGGTGATCTTATAGAAACATTTAAAATAATGAAAGGGATAGACAAGATAGAGGCAGAGAGGTTGTTTCCACTGGTCGGGGAGACTAGAATTAGGGGGCACAGCCTCAAAATCCGGGGGAGCCAATTTAAAACCGAGTTGAGAAGGAATTTCTTCTCCCAGAGGGTTATGAATCTGTGGAATTCTCTGCCCAGGGAAGCAGTTGAGGCTAGCTCATTAAATGCATTCAAATCACAGATGGATAGATTTTTAACCAATAAGGGAATTAAGGGTTATGGGGAGCGGGCGGGTAAGTGGAGCTGAGTCCACGTCCAGATCAGCCATGATCTTATTGAGTGGCGGAGCAGGCTCGAGGGGCTAGATGGCTCACACCTGTTCCTAATTCTTATGTTCTTATATTCAATGGTCAGGCAGAGCAAGCAGTGCAAACAATCAAGCCGAGCTTGAAGAGGGTGATTGAAGGCTCACTGCAGATTCACCTATCCCGAGTCCTGTTTAGTTACTGCACAAGACCCCACTCGCTCACTGGGGTTCCCCCCGCTGAACTGCTCACGAGAAGGGCACTTAAGACAAGGCTCTCGTTAGTCCACCCTGATCTACACGAACAGGTAGAGAGCAGGCGGCTTGAACAGAATACATAGCATGATCGTGCAAATGTGTCATGCGAAATTGAGATTAATGATCCTGTATTTGTGTTGAACTATGGACAAGGTCCCAAGTGGCTTCCCGGCACTGTCGTGGCCAAAGAGGGGAGTAGGGTGTTTCTGGTCAAACTTTCAAATGGACTCACCTGCAGAAAACACTTGGACCAAACCAAACTCAGATTCACGAACTATCCAGAACAACCAACAGTAGACTCTACCTCTTTCGACCCCCCAACACACACACAAGTGGCAACCGACCCAGTGGTTGATCACGAAGCAGAACCCATCACCTGCAGCAGCCCAGCAGGACTCACCACACCCAGCAGCCCTGCAAGGCCAGCTGTGCAGCAGCTCAGCGAGGGCCCAACAAACAACTCACCAAAACCTGCATTTGCACCGAGATGATCAACCAGGGAAAGGAAGGCCCCAGATCGACTTATATTGTAAATAGTTACACTATTGACTTTGGTGCGGGGGGTGGGGGGGACGGCGCGGATTGTTGTTATATATGTAAACCTGTAAATTGCTTGTTTACCCACCAGAGGGCTCATCCCCTGGAGTCCCAAGGGATCCCAAATCCCTTGGGAGCACCTGTACATAAGGATGCCGCACAGGCTGGAGAGGCACTCTGGAGACCTGTAATAAAGGACTACGGTCACACATTACTTTGAGCTTACAGCATCTGGTCAGATTCTTTATTCAAGACATAACAGTTAGTATGCAGGTAGGCCAATGGAATCTTGGCCTTTATTGCAAAGGGGATGGAGTATAAAAGCAGGGAAGTCTTGCTACAGTTATACAGGGTATTGGTGAGGCCACACCTGGAATACTGCATGCAGTTTTGGTTTCCATATTTACGAAAGGATATACTTGCTTTGGAGACAGTTCAGAGAAGGTTCATTCGGTTGATTCTGGGGATGAGGGTGTTGACTTATGAGGAAAGATTGAGTAGGTTGGGCCTCTACTCATTGGAATTCAGAAGAATGAGAGGTGATCTTATCGAAACGTATAAGATTATGAGGGGCCTTGACAGGGTGGATGCAGAGGGGATGTTTCCATTGATAGGGGAGACTAGAACTAGAGGGCATAATCTTAGAATAAGGGGCCGCCCATTTAAAACTGAGATGAGGAGAAATTTCTTCTCTCAGACGGCTGTGGATCTGTGGAATTCACTGCCTCAGAGAGCTGTGGAAGCTGGGACATTGAATAAATTTATTCAAGGTTCGAGGGGCTAGATGGCCAGCTCCTGTTCCTAATTCTTATGTTCTTATGTTCAATGGTCAGGCAGAGCAAGCAGTGCAAACAATCAAGCTGAGCTTGAAGAGGGTAACTGAAGGCTCACTGCAGACTCACCTAGGTGCGTCGCTGATTCGGGAGCAGCGTCGAGGAGGTGCGTGGCGAGGTGTGAGTTCCGGGGTCGGCGAGAGGCCTACAAAAGGCCCAACGTGGCGGCAGTCGGGAGCAGCGTGTGGAGGTGCGTCGCTGAGGCGGGAGCAGCGTCGAGGAGGTGCGTGGAGAGGCGTGAGTTCTGGGGTCGGCGAGAGGCCTACAAAAGGCCCAACGTGGCGGCAGTCGGGAGCAGCGTGTGGAAGTGTGTCACTGAGTCGGGAGCAGCGTCGAGGAGGTGCGTGGAGGGGCGTGAGTTCCGGGGTCGGCGAGAGGCCTACAAAAGGCCCAACGTGGCGGCAGTCGGGAGCGGCGTGTGGAGGTGCGTCGCTGAGTCGGGAGCAGTGTCGAGGAGGTGCGTGGAGAGGCGTGGCCGGTGCAGCTACAGGGAGAAGGCAAAAAAGAAGTAGAAAGAAACAGAAAGGTGACGTCACAGCCAAGGGGGTAAGTGATTGGCTGGTGATTGGTGAGTAGTTTTTCTTTTTTCTCTTCTAAAACAGTGAGTAAACTTTAGCATTGTTGTTGCCTACCTAAGGGTTAAGTCATGGCAGGAGAGCTCGGACACGTGATATTCTCCTCCTATACCATGTGGGAACTCAGGGACACCTCCAGTGTCCCTGACGAGTACGTGTGCGGGAAGTGTTTCCGCCTTCAGCTCCTGACAGACCGTGTTGCGGAGTTGGAGCTGAGGGTGGATTCACTCTGGAGCATCCACGATGCTGAGAATGACGTGAATAGCACGTTTAGTGAGTTGGTCATACCGTAGGTGATGGGTCCACAGCCAGCTAGGGAATGGAATACCAGCAGGAAGATGCAGTGCAAGGAAGGTAGTGCAGGGGTTCCCTGCGGTCATCCCACTGCAAAACAGATACACCGTTTTGAGTACTGTTGAGGGGGATGACTCATCAGGGGAGGGCAGCAGCAGCCAAGTTCAAGGCACCGTGGCTGGCTCTGCTGCACAGGAGGGCAGGAAAAAGAGTGGGAGAGCAATAGTGATAGGGGATTCGATTGTAAGGGGAATAGATAGGCGTTTCTGCGGCCGCAACCGAGACTCCAGGATGGTATGTTGCCTCCCTGGTGCAAGAGTCAAGGATGTCTCGGAGCGGGTGCAGGACATTCTGAAAAGGGAGGGTGAACAGCCAGTTGTTGTGGTGCACATTGGTACCAACGACATAGGTAAAAAAAGGGATGAGTTCCTACGAGATGAATTTAAGGAGCTAGGAGCTAAATTAAAACGTAGGACCTCAAATGTAGTAATCACAGGATTGCTACCAGTGTCACGAGCTAATCAGAGTAGGAATCGCAGGATAGCTCAGATGAATACGTGGCTTGAGCAGTGGTGCAGCAGGGAGGGATTCAAATTCCTGGGGCATTGGAACCGGTTCTGGGGGAGGTGGGACCGGTACAAACCGGACGGTCTGCACCTGGGCAGGACCGGAACCAATGTCCTAGGGGGAGTGTTTGCTAGTGCTGTTGGGGAGGAGTTAAACTAATATGGCAGGGGGATGGGAACCAATGCAGGGAGACAGAGGGAAACAAAAAGGAGACAAAAGCAAAAGACAGAAAGGAGATGAGTAAAAGTGGAAGGCAGAGAAACCCAAGGCAAAAAACAAAAAGGGCCACTGAATGTAAAGGGGCTGCAGGAGGGGTCAAAACTAAAAATCATGGATTAAAAACTAGTATTAAAACACTCTACCTAAAAGCACGCAGCATTCGAAATAAAGTAAATGAGTTGACGGCACAAATCATTACAAATGGGTATGATTTGGTGGCCATTACAGAAGCATGGTTGCAGGGTGGCCAAGACTGGGAATTAAACATACAGGGGTATCTGACGATTCGGAAAGATAGACAGGAAGGGAAAGGAGGTGGGGTAGCTCTGTTAATAAAGGATGATATCAGGGCAGTTGTGAGAGACGATATTGGCTCTAATGAACAAAATGTTGAATCATTGTGGGTGGAGATTAGAGATAGTAAGGGGAAAAAGGTCACTGGTGGACATAGTTTATAAGCCCCCAAATAATGACTTCACGGTGGGGCGGGCAATAATCAAGGAAATAATGGAGGCATGTGAAAAAGGAACGGCAGTAATCATGGGGGATTTTAACCTACATATCGATTGGTCAACTCAAATCGCACGGGGTAGCCTTGAGGAGGAATTCATAGAATGCATACGGGATTGTTTCTTAGAACAGTATGTTACAGAACCTACAAGGGAGCAAGCTATCTTATATCTGGTCCTGTGTAATGAGACAGGAATAATAAACGATCTCCTAGTAAAAGATCCTCTCGGAATGAGTGATCATAGTATGGTTGAATTTTTAATACAAATTGAGGGTGAGGAAGTAGTGTCTCAAACGAGCATACTATGCATAAACAAAGGGGACTACAGTGGGATGAGGGCAGAGTTGGCTAAAGTAGACTGGAAACACAGACTAAACGGTGGCACAATTGAGGAACAGTGGAGGACTTTTAAGGAGCTCTTTCATAGTGCTCAACAAAAATATATTCCAATGAAAAAGAAGGGCAGTAAGAGAAGGGATAACCAGCCGTGGATAACCAGGGAAATTAAGGAGAGTATCAAAGTAAAAACCAATGTGTATAAGGTGGCCAAGGTTAGTGGGAAAATAGAAGATTGGGAAAATTTTAAACGACAGCAAAGAATGACTAAGAAAGCAATAAAGAAGTTGGAGTTCAGAAGGATGAGGGGTGATCTTATAGAAACATTTAAAATAATGAAAGGGATAAACAAGATAGAGGCAGAAAGGTTGTTTCCACTGGTCGGGGAGACTAGAACTAGGGGGCACAGCCTCAAAATATGGGGGAGCCAATTTAAAACCGAGTTGAGAAGGAATTTCTTCTCCCAGAGGGTTGTGAATCTGTGGAATTCTCTGCCCAAGGAAGCAGTTGAGGCTAGCTCATTGAATGTATTCAAATCACAGATAGATAGATTTTTAACCAATAATGGAATTAAGGGTTATGGGGAGCGGGCAGGTAAGTGGAGCTGAGTCCACAGCCAGGTCAGCCATGATCTTGTTGAATGGCGGAGCAGGCTCGAGGGGCTAGATGGCCTACTCCTGTTCCTAATTCTTATGTTCTTATGCTCTTAATGATAAGGGAATAAAGGGTTATGGAGAGCGGGCAGGGAAGTGGACCTGGGTCCATGATCAGATTGGCCATGATTGTATTAAATGGCAGAGCAGGCTCGAGGGGCTGTATGGCCTTCTACTGCTTCTATTTCTTATGTTCTTATGTTCTTATAAGGGTACGCCCCGCAATGCTGATAAGTGTGAAAGGACTAGTTTGGGCATTGCAGGGATACTTTATGGTGTTGGTGTGGGGTGGTGCCAACCAGGTGCATCATTGGCAGCCAGGGTGTACAGTGTCAACTGAGGTAAATGTGGCCATGATGAGGCCATCCTTGGTCTCCTGGGCAGCAATGTGGTCAGGTGCTAATGTCCTGTGCAGCATTAGGTGGTTGGTGTTGTTATTGGTGCTGCTGATGTGCTTGGTGATGTTGGTGTTGGGGCTGATCATGGTGGGCTTCTGAGGACCAAGGTAAGATTTTTTCAAGGGCATTGATGCTGATGGATCTGTCAATGGCGAGGTAGATTGTTACAAGGAGTTGACAGTGGATAGAGAGTTTATTCCAAACATTTCCAAACTGCATAAAGCTCAAAAGTGTCTTCCAAATCCTGAAGGCTCCAGCATCTAAGATTGGAAAGTGAACAGCTGTGAAATGGTAGCTTTTATACCACTTTTGCAGCTGTCACCTTTTCAGAAGAATGGAGTCATTGAAAGCCCGACCTACTTACCTGACGTGATCCCCGAGCAGCGGAAACCTGATGAAAAGGCTGGAAAAATGGTAAGTAGATGGTAAAATGCTGTTTAAGTAACTTTTACCAAGCTCTTATCTATTTTAATTGGCTCACCTGCCGTTTAGTGTCGGTTCTGTAAAGTGCAGGCAGACCTGACACTTGGGAAACTGACATGGAGGCGGGTTCGCAACGGGCTGTCGATCCGCTGTCAATTGTTCATATTTTGACAGTGGACTCGCCTCCGAACCTGCCCTCTGAGCACCGGCAAAATCCAGGTCCCTGACTTTGGGAGCCGCTAAATGCGTTTAAGACTTTGGCAATCCCAATCGTGCAATCACTGACATGACGTGGGCTTTCTGTTTCCGGCTTTTGCTGGAAGTACGCCAAAAATGAGTCATAACAAACTTCTGCCCCTATATCTGTAATTGGCTACTAGATGGAAATGCCAAATACCTTCAAAATACTTGGTTAGGATTCTGATGCAATCAGAAGAACTAAAAATTCAGGGAAACATTTTTTTCAGCACCCGGTGAAAATATTTAAAGAATGTTTAAAGTTAGGAACGAATATAGGGCTGGAAATTCATCAAAAACCGCTACCACCGGTTCGCCGACAAAAAAAACACTATGATTCCTCTATGATTTCGAGGCGGAAGATGCATGAAAAATGGGGAAAAATCTGCCTGGCGGGAAAAATCGGCGTTGCACGAGGATTTGCGACTCGGGCGGGCCTAGGGAGGGGGGAAAACACAAAAAATATTTTCCAAAAAATAAAAAGTTGCAAAATATTCACAAGTCCCTTTTCTAGTGAATCGCTGCAAAAGAATTAAAAAATAAAAACTTTAACTTACCTTTTTGTAAGGTTTCATACCGATCGCCGTTCCAAGGGCTGCACAGACAGGTTTTTCTTCGTCGTTTTTTCTCTTCCCATCTACGGGTCACCACTGTGACCAAACTCGGGCGGAAGCCCTTTTTCCAGTCTTGCAAACCGACAGTCTGTATTTCAAAACCGTCGGCGGAAGACTTCAATGAATTTCCCGTTGCACCTTTTTCCACCCGAAATCACGAAATACCGCCGAAAAATGTGGCAGAGGGCTGATGAATTTCCAGCCCCAATGGTATTACAATAAAATGAAGAGCAAATCTGTGCTGTGCCTAAATTTTGTGGCTGATTAAAACATTTAAAAATATATTTTTGTATTATTATTCCTCAGTAACTGCAGAACCGCAAAAAAATAGAGGCTTTGTCTATTGAGCACATTGGGGCTCCCAATTGTCCCCACTCGTCCCCCTCAGGTAGATGGTTGCCCATTTCTCTACGTTTGCCTCACTATTCCTCTCGAACTGCAGTGTGACCACCTCCTGTAGCTCATTCTCTTTCCTTGTGTAGTGTGGAGTGCCCCCAACTGATTCTCAAATTCAGTAACTTTGAGCTTGAGTGAGTCTACCTGGAAACCCTTCTTACAACTGTGGCTGTTCTGGACACTCGTAGTTTCTAGACCCCCCACATCATGCAAGTTCCACACAAAACAGTTTTGCACGATCTTGCTATGATAAATGGGCTCAAAGGGCTCGGAAACGCAAATAGCTGAACATAGCTTCAAGCCATTAAACTTCAATGACTCACTCTAGATCAGGGAACTCCATTGTGCTTCTTGTAACGTCACTTAGAAAATAATAATAGGATTTGGCAGAGTCAACATGGATTTATGAGAGGGAAATCATGTTTGACAAATCAGCTTAACATCGGTGGTAGGAAAAATAATGGAATCCCTACTAAAGGAGAAAATAGAAGAACATCTAGAAACCAAAAATATAATAATGAATAGTCAACATGGATTTCAAAAGGGAAAGTCTTGCTTGACCAACCTCATTGAATTTTTTGAAGAGGTAACAGAGAGAGTAGACAATGGTAATGCAGTAGATGTAAGTTATCTAGATTTTCAAAAGACCTTCGATAAGGTACCCCGTAATAGACTGATGAATAAGGTCAGAGAATGCAGAGTCAGGGGACAAGTAGCAGAATGGATAACTAGCTGGCTTCAAGACAAAAAGCAGAGAGTAGGGGTAAAAGGTAGCTTATTCACAGTGGCAAAAGGTGGGCAGTGGTGTTCCATAAGGATCAACGCTGGGACCACTGGTGTTCCACAAGGATCAATGCTGGGACCACTATTGTTCATAATTTATATTAACGATTTAGATATTGGAATCAAAAACACAATATCTAAATTTGCGGATGATGTTAATACAGATTCTTTTCCCTCAATTTGGTTCAGCGAATTCACTGAGTCGAACACCGTGGCCGCTTATAACAAAGCAGACTTTATTAATTGTTTCACCGGCCGGGACTTATCAGAACGAAGGAATGCTCTCCCTTTAGAGTGCACTCACTCCCCACGGACAAGTCCCGTTACAATGTAGGGGCGCAACGGTTATACATTTTCAGTACATGATACAATTTGAGTGACATTCAGTTCACCCTATCCTCTTATGATCCCTCCTTTCCTTTGTCCACTCATGAGCCGACATCTGGCCTTCCTGGCCCAATTAGGTATGGGCACGTAGTTATGTGTAGCAGCAATTGTTCAACTGTTTTTACACAAAGAGCCTTTCTCACCCTTGTTATTGTTTCAAGTTTACTGGTGTGACTAGCAAGACCTTGAGCCAGTCTGTTATTTGTGCCAATGTTGTAACATTTGCAGTCTGACATTCTTAATGCTATTCTTCCATGAATCCTTTGTTCAATTCACTGTCTCTAATAATTTTCCCACATTCTCAACTTCACTGTCTCTATACATTTTTCCACATTCTCATTCCCCCCTTTTATCATTCCATGATAGTCTTTAGGATTATTCTAGGATTATCACATTCAGCCGTTCGCACTCTCTTTCCTGATCCCCCTTGTCGAGTAGGTCTTTAGTTTGCTGGATCATAACCCGGGAGCCCATGGCCACAAGAGGTTTTGCTAACCTTGCCATCATGACTTTACAACAAAGGTTAAAGCCACCAACAATCAAGCAACAAGTAATTATTACTACGATGAGAATAATTGCCCCATGCATTAGATAGGATCCCCAGGATCCACCTAATAGCCAATCAAATCAGCTAGATCCTCCTGCTGGCGTGGATAACTTCTTTACCTCCCTTCTTATGTGATCAGCGAGATTGGTTATGTTTTCTGAACTATCGGGAATGTAAGTGCAACATTCAGACCCTACCAGGGCACACGTTCCCCCTTTCTCAGCTAACAGATAATCGAGGGCCATTCGGTTTTGTAATGATCCATTCCGCATTGCTACCATTTCGGCCATGATGTCCTCCAGAGCTTCAGCGGTATAGTTAGCTATCTGTTCCAATACCCTCTCTAGGTTCTGTACTTCATCCATGGTGCGTCCTATCCCGAATGGGAACATCATGACCCCAAAGAACCTTTCGGCGGGGGTGAGGGCTCGCCTGTGTCGGCTGGAGGCATGTGCTTCCGCCAGGGTACGTGTTTGCCGCACAAATGGCACCACATATCCCAGATAGCAGGACCCTATCCATATTGTGTTGGGGTCCCAAGACTGGATAGTGACTCGTGTACCTGTTGTGATGTTGAGACTGGGTGGGCAATCGCTGTACCCTATAATATGTCCCTTGCTACTGGTGTCATTTCGGGTTAAACATATGTTCCCGGTTGGCCTCCCGATCCCCGAGGTATTAGTCAAGACTAAGAATGGGGGTTCCTTTTTACGGTCATAGGGTGGTTGGTACCATCCCTGGAACGTTTGACTAATGGGGTACCCAGCACTCTCCAACTTAGTGACGTCCCTGTGGTTGTCCACACGGTAACGGTATAATGCTCCTCCTGCCCTCCGTGATCCCTCTCTTGACCCGCCTTTCATCTTTCGTATTTGCATTGGCCCCCCTCCTCTCATGCTAGTCTGGCTCAGAAGCCACTTGACAGTCTCAGTTAGGGTCAGTGGAATGGGGCGCAAAGGAATTCCCCCTTTGGAATGTATAGGGATATGTGAGCACACCCAGCATCTAGAAAAGTTCCCATTTCGCGCATAAACATAAGACATGTACAAAAAGGTATTTACATGGAGCTCTCGCTTCAGTCTCCCCTCCCATGCGCCGCACCTGTCGTACACCAACGCTACTATACAGACTGTGGCACACAGACACAGTTTCATCTTATTACTCAGGAACAAAATGTTTCTTGTAGCGTCTCTATGGACAAGGATAAATAGTCCGAATATTTTGCTGATTCAAAGAGTTCGGTTTTCTCGCCTCTCTTCTCAGGTCACCGTCGGTGTAGCTGGTTGTCTATCACTACGGGCAGGGGTTCAAACTGTTCTCCTCGGGACCCACTCGGTTAGTCGGGATGCTCCTAGGAAGGACCTTATTCAGCTATGGAGAAGAGGAAGTCTGGAACAGAAACAGGAGTTAGAATAACCAGTAAAATAGGTTCGTTAGAGGGTGGTGAGCTTGCAGTGGTGCAGGTGAACCCAGGCACTTCTCCCCTCAACCTTAGCTGCAGTGGGGGTAGTAAGTAACACCTGAAAAGGCCCCTCCCATCGTGGATCTCATCCCTTCCGAATCCATTTCTTAATCAGGACATACTTCCCTGGTGCCACGAGGGACGATTCGGGTAAAACTGGGAGGTCGAGGTAAGCATCTCGAACCTGGTTGTAGGCTATTCGCAGAGCCTGAGTCAGAGAAAGAACATAGGTGGTCATTTCGTCAGTCATCTGGTGGAATTGGACAGTGGAGGGGACATTCTGATTCCAGGGGGTCCTAAGGGGCCTACCATAAATGACCTCAGCGGGGGTCAGTCTAGCCTTACCGGTGGGAGTAGTTCGGATCTGGAATAGGGCTATAGGAAGGAGTTTGAGCCAATTGAGTCCGGTTGATGCTACCAGTTTTGCAAGCTTGGTTTTAAGAGTTTGATTAGCACGTTCAACTAGTTCCGCAGCTTGGGGTCGGTAGGCACAATGCAGCTGCTGGTTAATGCGCATCTGGGAACAGAATTCTTTGTTAACTTGGCCAATAAAGTGAGGGCCATTATCGGAACTCAGTCGAGCTGGGATACCATATCTAGGAACAATTTCCCTCATTAACACCTTAACAACAGTTTGAGCCTTATTGTCCAGGGTAGGGTAGGCTTCGATCCATTTGCTAAACACATCTACTATTACTAACACATATTTGTAACACTGAACTCTTTGCAACTCAATGTAGTCCAACTGCAAGGTCTCAAAGGGACTTCTGGTAGGGGCGTCTTACCCCAATCACAGGGGACTCCCTTCCCTGGATTATGCTGTTGGCAAACAAGGCAGCGACTACTGATGTTCTGGGCCAGCGCCTGGAGTCTAGGGTGCCACCAAGTGGCCAAAAGTGTGTCACTTGTTGTCCTTGCTCCACAATGAGTAGCAAAGTGCATACATTCAATAACCCATAGGGCCAACTCGTCAGACATGCAAGTCTGTTCTGCAGGAGTGGTCCAGAGTTTAGAAACATTGTCATAAGTACATCCATAATCTTTCCACAACAGTTTATCTTTTTCACGAGCGTCCTCCTGTGCTTTAATGACATCTTGGATTGTTGGCATTGGTTTTTCCAAGGCTAACTTATCCTTTGCAGGATTTTTAGTTTGACTCATCAGTCTGGGCACTACCATTTGTTGTCCGCGAGAGGCCTGTTTGGCCTCTTTGTCAGCACAGTGGTTCCCTATATCAACCAGGGATTTTCCGGTGGTGTGGGCAGTACATTTAACAATGGCAATGCGCTTGGGGAGCATGAGGGCTTGCAACAAGTCAGATACTAGTTGCCTATGGGATATCTCATTCCCCTGTGAGGTTAGGAATCCCCTATTTTTCCATAATTGTCCGAAATCATGGGCTACCCCAAAGGCATACCTAGAGTCGGTATAGATATTGACCTTGAGGTCTTTAGCCAAGATACAGGCTCGGGTGAGGGCGAATAGTTCAGCTTGTTGGGCGGAATAGGCGGTTTCAAAGGCGGCAGATTCCAAGACCTGATTCTCCTGGTTTACTATGGCGTATCCCGAAATTCGTCCGCCTTCTGGGGCAATGGAAGAGCTTCCGTCAACATACATAATACAGTCGGGGTCCTCCATTGGTGCATCAACTAAATCTTCCCTAACCGAGGTGGCCTCTTGAATGAAAGATTAACAGTCATGACTTGGTTCTTCCTCATCTTGGGGTGGCTCGGTAAGAAAACAGGCCGGATTAATGGCAGTACAGTGCCGAAAGGTCAGCTTAGGATTATTTAGTAGGTAGATCTCATATCTGCTTTGCCTGGCCATGGTAAGGTGTTGAGTCTGCAGTTGACCCAGGAGGGCAGCTCCGGAGTGAGAGGTGTATACAACAATATCCTGCTGGAGGGTAAGGTTGGCGGCGGATTGAAGGCTATTGTAGATGGCGGTTAATATTTGAGTACATACAGGGTGCCCCAAGGCAACGGGGTCAATTTTGGAAGAGTAGTAGGCAACAGGCCTATGCTTATCCCTGTGTTTCTGAGTTAAGACAGCGGTAGCACAGTCTTTCAGGATCGTACAATACAGTTGAAAGGGCCGGTCATAGAGGGGCCGACCCAAAGCCGGAGCTTGCAGCAGGGCTGTCTTTAGTTCCTTAAAGGCTTGGATGTCTGCGGTTTTTATTTTAAAACTGTCTTCCTTGTTTGTGTATGGTGTGAGGTGCTTAGTCATCAGGGCAACATTAGGGATCCAGGATCTACAGTAATTGATCATCCCCAACCACTGTCGCATTTGTTTAGCCGTGCTAGGGACTGGAAACTGGCAAAAGTCCAGGTATATCCTGGTAAGTAAAGACGAACAGGTACTGACTCGCCTGGGCTAGCGGCAAAGCGAAGAAGGCGTGTTGGAGGCCTATTATTGCGAAGATCTTGGCGTTTGCTGGGATTAATGACAGTATCTGTGCTGGGTTGGGAACCAGAGCGTGCAGGGGCTGGACGATAGCATTGATAGCTCGAAGGTGTTGGACTAAGCGGTACTCGTTTGGCTTGCCTGGCTTAGGGACTGCTAGTACAGGGGTATTACACGGGGACTGGCATTGGACCAAAATCCCCTGTTCCACTAGTCCCTTGATCAATCGGTGGATACTTGGTATTGCCTGTGGTTTCAGTGGGTACTGTCGGATAGAGGGCCAGTCCACGTTGCCCTGCACTGGGATCTCAATTGGATCAATGGGAGTATAACCCACTTGGGAGGGGTCCTCTGCCCATACATGAGGATCCACATAGTCAGGTATGTTAGAGCCAGTATGATGCTGCAGAGTGGTTTGGACCTTCTCGGGGTCCCTGTGGAATTGGACTGTTCGGCCATGTTTTACAATCTGCAAATCCGGGCTGGTAGGGTCAGCCTCGTCTATAGCTTGGTGCACCATTTCCTCTGTTAGGTGAGTCTTTTTTCTATTAAGAAATCCAAATTAATAATGTTCAGTATAAAACGGCTGTCAATGGAAAGGGTTAACTCCTTTACAGGTTTGTAAGAAGACCTGATGTAATTACGTGACTTCACGTAATCATCTGAAAAAAAAGTCTTTGTGCCTTCAAAACTTGCTTAGAAATTAGGAATCCGTTAAACAGCAGAAATCATTAGTAAAGCCGACATAATAAAAGTCTTCTCATCAGGAAAGGCAGCATTTTAGATTAAACTCCAATTTATTTTAACTTCTAATTCAAGTACTTGCCAAAGATTTTTTTTAATTGATTTAAAGCGAGACCACACATTTTTAATAGCTATTTGTTTACTGAAATTAAGCATTTGACTACGTAGTCTATCGATACCTTTCTCAGAGGTCCCAGTGGAACTCTTAGTACGTTTCTCATGCGCGCACTCTTTCTTTAAGACATCTACGGTTTTAACATGTCCTCCTTCCATTAATGAGAGCCCTAATTTAGTGGCGTTCTCCTGCCAACTCGACAGAAGTGATGCATCTTTTCAAACTGCAGTGGAACTTTCTCATAATTTAAAATCTCAGACCATTTTTTTTTCCTTTCAGCACCTATTTAGTACATTACATCTTTTTTTTTAAGAACTCCTTTCTTCAAATTAGGTTTTGTATTTTACACAGAGGGCTCGGGTCTCGGTAAATTTGTTAATTTAAAATCTCAGACAATCGAAGACACTTTTTCTTTCAAATTCGTTCAATTTGTTTTCTTTCAAGGTTGCGTCTTTTTTTTTCATCTTTTCCATAACTAGAGGGAAGTCTGGCACGTAGGCTGTGAGGGCTGCTTTTCGTTATCTCAATTGTTCCAGCCTCAAGGTCGTGTTACACTGTCTCTTCTAAACTGCAGATTTAATATAATAATAATTTTTTTTTTTGAATCCACCTCAGTATTTTGCTGTGCCTTCTCTGAATATCTCAAAATCCCAATTCAAACTTTGTAATTTCAATCTTTATTTAAAACTTTTTTGAGCTTATAAGCTTTTTTTAAAAGGCATTCTTTATCTCATTCCGAGACTAAATTTATGTCTTTCAACCCAATGTAATCAATCATTGCATGTTTTCTTTCGACAAGTAAGTGAGCGTGTCAAATAAATTCTTTTTTTTTCAACCACCGGGACCATGTATTTTTTTATCTTTTACTCAACAAACCTATCCTTTGTGCATTTCCTAGCTCCGTAACTTATCATCCGAATATATCCACACCTGCGTTCCTAACTTAAAATGTAATTCAATAAGGTTCACACTCTTAAACTTCCCACATATAGGACAACACTACGAAGGGTTAAAAAAACTTTCACTCTGTTTGAAAAAGTGGGTGGAGCTAAAACAAACCACAACTCCCTGGTTTCCCAAACAGGCTTTCATATCCACAATCAAAATCACACAAGCACTTCTCATTTAAAACAGACGTTCACAAAAGTCTCTCTTCTTTCCTATTAATTGTTTTGGCCGGCTCTATTTTTGGATCCATGATCTTTCAGGGAATTCGTAGTTTTATCTAAATGATTACCCATTCTCGCGTCGCCCCGCGTAGGATGTCCTAATTAATCCCGATTCCTCGCGTCGCCCCGCATTGGATTAGGGTCCTAATTAGTCCCGATTGTCCCCGTGTCACCCCGCAGTGGTTTAAGTTATCTTACCCAGAGCCTAGGCGGACCAAGTGATATACAAGATCGACGCCGTACCTGGAATAAGTACAATTTTAAATTTACACAGTCCCGCGTCGCCCCGCGGTTTAATTTACCTAACTCCCTAACCTCCACGTCGCCGCGCGGTTCGCGCGATTGTCTATCCCTCCGCGTTGCTGCGCGGTTTTCCTGTTTGCGTCGCTGCGCGATAATCCCCCCGTGTCGCCGCGCGGTTTTCTTGTTCGTGTCGCCGCACGATAAGCCTTACTTAATTTGTTCTAGGTTCCAGATTTACCTATTCTAAGCCTTACTTAATTTGTTCTCGGTTCCAGATTTCCCTATCCTTCCGTGTCGCCGCGCGGTTCGTGTCGCCGCGTGAATTCCCTATCCTTCCCTATTCTAAGTTTAGAAGGTATTCGCCAGATTGTCCTGGATCTCGTTCAGATGCTACCTGAGAACCAGCGAGTGGCCAAACTTTCCTCAGACTTTTGAACCCGAAGGAAACTGGAGTGGTATTTAAAGTATACTCACTCCAGTGGCCACTTTCCTCCCGTCTTGTCCAAGGCTAGTCTGGCTCTTAATTCGCAAGTTTTCGGCAGTCGTCTGTTGAGATCCCACTTCTGACACCAAATGTTAATACGGATTCTTTTCCCTCAATCTGGTTCAGCGAATTCACTGAGTCGAACACCATAGCCGCTTATAACAAAGCAGACTTTATTAATTGTTTCACCGGCCGGGACTTATCACAACGAAGGAATGCTCTCGAGCCCGGTGAGGAGACTTTCGGTGGTGGGGTGATACTTTGAAAAAAATGAAAAATTCAAGAATTGTGTTGGACTTTGTTGCCCCAAATGTCTTCATTGAACGCCTAGCTTCCCGTTGTAAGCAAGCCTATTGCACATGCTCAGACCAGGTGTGGTTCATAATAAGGCATGCACCTTGGAGAGAGCGAGGAAAGAAGAGGTGTGAGTGCTTTGTCCTGCTATTTTGAGGTTGTTGCAAAGCTACAGTTTAATTATGGGGGCAATATTGACAATGCTATACCTCATGCAAGCCTTCTGCATGATGGTGCTGTGGAGGAGAAGATTGATTAGGCAGCATCACCTGAGGAACCTCAGAGCATGTAGGATGATGGGCAGGAGGCCTTACCCACATCGGGTATATCGAGACAGGCATTCATACCTGCACCTGGGTGAGGCAGACTGTGTGAGAAGGCTGAGTTTCCACAAAGAAGTTGTAACCGAGATCTGAGAGTTAATAAAAACAGACCTGCACCCTAGAAGCATCAGGAGGACTGCTTTGTCAGTTGAAGTAAAAGTTACAGCTGCACTTTAATTTTATGCATCTGGATCATTCCAGGCCACAACTGGGGATATATGCACCATTTCTCAACATGCAACACATATCTGCATTCGGCAAGTGACTGCTGCACTTTATGCCCAGAGCAATGACTACATAAAATTCCCCATGATCGCCCAGGTAATGCGTGACAGGGCTGTGGCATTCTCCAGGAATGCTAGCTTCCCCAAGGTACAGGACTGCATTGATTGTACCCACATCACCTTGCGAGCACCTTTGGAGGATTCCGAGATGTACAGAAACAGAAAAGGCTTCCACTCCATGAACATACAGCTCGTCTATGACGACATGCATCGCATCATAGCAATTGATGCGAGATACCCTGGGAGGACCCATGATCCGTTCATCCTACGCGAGAGCACTATATCTGCCATGTTTCAGCAGCAGCCAAAAGGGCAGAGCTGGCTGCTGAGCGACAAAGGGTATGACCTCGCCACCTGGCTCATGACGCCCCGACACAGGTAACCCGGACGGAAGCTGAGCGGGAGTACAACATGTCGTGCATTGCGATACACAGCATAATAAAGAGGACAATTGGCATCTTGAAGCAGCGTTTCCAATGCTTGACCATTCCGGAGCCTACTTAGAATACTTCCCTGAGATTGTCAGTCAGTTCACTGTTGTCTGCTGCATGCTGCATAACTTAGCCATCATGACGCAGCAGCAGCTGGTAGTAGAAGACCCACCTGAGATGAGAGTGGCTGATGATGAGGAGGAAGATGCAAATGACGAGGACGAGGAGTATGAGGAAGCCATGCAACTACCTGAACCTGGAGCACGACGGCAGAGGAAGGTGGGCCGTCATGCCCCTTTAATGATTGCTTGAGCCTTGCGCCAGCAGCTCATTCGTGAACGCTTTGCTGCCTGAAGGTTCAGCGGCAACTATTCCAAATGGACCATCTTTACCATGTTTGGACCTGTTTTCCATAATGTGTTGTGTTAATAATGGAACAAATAATGTAAATGATTCAGTTATAATTTAAAATATATATTTTATTCAAAATTTTAAAACTTGTTTGTAAACTTAAACTTTAATAAAAATATTCTTGTATCAAACTTTAAAATATTCAGTTAAGATCACATACAAACTTTAAGATCACTTACAAACTTTTAAACTTGTAAATTTACATCACTTATGTTGTGTATGCAATAACTCAATAGACTGAATACTGTAAACTCTGAACAGGTACAAACCTGACTCTACTTTATTAGGGCCCAAAGTGATTACATTACAAGATGGCTGGCATTTTATACCTGGGCCGCACACACGTGCGCACAGCCCAATGACCTCGACAGTGGCGCCACCTGGTGGCTAGTAAACCCAAGTATACATACATGACAATATCCCCCTTTAAGAGATTAGTAATAGTCTTTTTACAAATTGAGACAGTCCGGGCTTTCCGCTCCCGAATTGAACGTCTCAGTTCAACTCTAGCCTTGGGTAAGTGTTCTGAGTCTGTCATGACTGGGGGCTGCGTAGCCGATCTGATGGGAGTGGCACTGAACATGTCAGGGATTGAAAGTCCAGATTCATTGACAATGTCAGTGATTGAAAGTCCAGATTCATTGATGACAGCGGAGTCCTCTGATGACTGAGGGGAGGTTGGTTGGTCACTGATTGTGTCTTCCTCAGACTGTTCCGGTTCATTCGTGTGCCGCAGCTTTATCTGATCGACATGTTTCCTGCATGTCTGCTCATTCTTGAGCTTAACGATAAACACTCTGTTACCTTCCTTGGCCATAACAGTACCAGCGATCCATTTGGGACCTTGACCATAATTCAGTACATACACAGGATCATTGATAGAAATGTCATGTGACACAGTAGCGCGATTATGAAACTCTTGCTGACTTTGACATCTGTATTCGACACGATTATTCAAGTCAGGATGGACAAGAGAGAGCCTGGTCTTGAGACCCCTCTTCATTAATAGTTCAGCAGGGAAGACCCCAATAAGCGTATAGGGTCTTGTCCTGCAAGTAAGCAATATGCGTGACAAGCGAGTTTGCAGTGAACCTTGAGTTACAAGTTTCATACTCTGCTTGATGGTTTGGACCACACACTCTGCTTGTCCATTGGATATGGATTTGAATGGTGCTGACCTCACATGTATGATACCATTGAGTTTCATGAACCTTTGAAACTCCACACTGGTGAAGCAAAATCCGTTGTCGCTTACAACAACGTCAGGCAGACCATACATAGCAAACATGACACGAAGGCTCTCAATGGTAGCTGTGGATGTGCTGGATGACATGATTGTAAACTCTATCCACTTGGAATAAGCATCCACCAAAACTTTTCCAGGAAGGGACCTGCAAAGTCGATGTGGATCCTGGACCATGGTTTAGATGGCCATGACCATAGACTCAACGGCAATTCCGCTGGTGCTTTACTAAGCTGCATGCAAATGTTGCACTGATGCACACATGATTCCAGATCAGAGTCAATTTCAGGCCACCATGCATGAGACCTGCAAATGGCTTTCATCATGACAATACCGGGATGCGTGCTATGTAGATCATGCACAAATTTCTCTCTGCCTTTCTTGGGCATAACAACACGATTACCCCACAGTATACAATCTGATTGAATGGATAGTTCGTCTTTGCAACGGATGTAAGGTTTGGTCTCCTCACACATTTGCTTGGGTATGGCAGACCAATTACCGCTAAGGATACAATGTTTCACAACCGATAATATCGGATCCTGGCTGATCCAAGTCTTAGCTTGTTGGGCCGTGACAGGGGTACCTTCACTTTCAAAAGCATCCATGACTAACAGTAGGTCTGCTGGTTGTGGCCTCCGGTGTGGGCAACGGCAGATGGCTCAGTGCATCGGCACAATTCTCAGTGCCAGGTCTATGGCGAATGACATAATCATAGGCAGATAATGTCAGTGCTCACCTCTGGATGCGGGCGATGCATTGGTATTGATACCTTTGTTTTCCGAAAACAATGAAATGAGTGGCTTGTGATCTGTTTCCAGTTCAAACCGAAGACTAAACAGGTACTGATGCATCTTTTTAACCCCATACACACAGGCTAGTGCTTCTTTCTCTAACATGCTGTAGGCTCTTTCCGCCTTTGACAAACTTTTTGAAGCATTTGCAACAGGTTGTAATTTGCCCGACTCATTAGCTTGTTGGAGCACGCAACCAACTCCATGTGATGAAGCATCACAGGCCAATACTAGATGCTTACACGGATCATAATGTATCGGCAGCTTGTTAGAGCAAAGCAGATTAGTAGCTCTTTCAAAAATGTGCAGTGGCTCTAATAAGGTGCTCAATCTAGGTAAGAAATTACGAAAGTAGTTGAGTAGACCCGGGGACGAACGCAGCTCCGTCACATTTTGAGGCTTGGGTGCATTTTTGATGGCCTTGTTTTCGAGTCCGTAGGCCTGATACTGTCAGCAGCAATTTTCCTCCCCAGGAATTCGACTTCCGGTGCCATGAAGACGCACTTCGAGTGTTTCAGTCTGAGTCCCACTTTGTCGATGTAGAATCTCTTCCAGGTTGTTCAGATGTTCGGCGGAGTCACGATCTGTGATCAGTATGTCATCTTGGAACACGACAGTTCTGGGAATGGAATTCAGTAGACTCTCCATGTTCCTCTGAAATATGGCTGCAGCCGAGCGAATTCCAAAAGGACACCTGTTGTAGATAAACAGTCCTTTATGAGTGTTGATGCACGTAAGTTTCTTCGATGTGTCGACCAGCTCCTGTGTCATGTAGGCCGAAGTCAGATCCAGTTTTGTGAACGACTTCCCCCCGGCTAGCGTTGCAAACAGGTCAACAGCGTTCGGTAACGGGTATTGATCCTGTTTCGAAATTCGGTTGATTGTAACCTTGTAGTCTCCAGAAATCCTGACAGTGCCATCACTCTTCAACACAGGAACAATGAGGCTGGCCCATTTGTTACATTCGACCAGCGCTATGATCCCTTCACACTAGAATCTGTCCAGTTCGATTTCGACCTTCTCCCTCATCATGTACGGAACTGCCCGAGTTTTATGATGGACGGGTCTTGCATCCGAGTCTACATGGATCTGCACCTTGGCTCCCATGAAATTGCCGATGCTTGGTTCAAACAGTGAGGGGAACTTGCTCAGCACTTGAGCAAATGGAGTATCCTCCTCCGACGACAACGCTTTGATCTCATTCCAGTTCCATTTGATTTTTTCTAACCATTTCCTGCCGCACAGCGTTGGACCATTGCCTGGAACAATCCATAACGGTAAATCGTGAACCGCACCATCATACAACACCTTGATTACTGCACTGCCAATCACCGTTATGAGTTCTTTAGTGTATGTAACTTGGCATTGACTGGACTCAGCTGAGGCCTCACAGCCTTAGTATCCCACAGCCTGTCGAATGTCCTCTGGCTCATTATTGATTGACTCGCACCCGTGTCCAATTCCATTGATACTGGCACACCATTAAGTTTTACATCATTATCGGTTGGCTCTTTTTTAGGAATAAATACACTTCCTCCTCTGGTATCTCAGATTGCATATCCGGATCCACGCTAGACTGATCATCATCCTCCACGTGGTGTGTCGCAGCACGTTTGTTCAGTTGCAGACACATGCGCTGGAGATGCCCCACTCTCGAACAGCCTTTACAAATATACTGTTTAAGCCGACACTGATGATGCCGATGATTTCCCCCACAATGCCAACACGGTGATATCGGATTCATTCCCGTTGGCAGACTTTGAGCAGCCACAGGTTTCGCTGACGCAGTTGGGTAGGCCCTGCCATATGCAGCTCTGCCAAATGACGATACTATCTTGTTTACAGTACTTGCTGAGTTTCGATTTTTCAGCTTTTGTCCGTCATCATGCATGATTGGGCAATCGTGATGGCCTTGCCCAAATCCAGCATCTCTGCCGCCAGTAGCTTACGCAGGATTACCTCATGGTTGATGCCGATTACAAAGAAGTCCAGCAGCATGTCTGCCAACGCATTTACATGGTCCAGCTAGACATCTTAGGTCGGCAACGAATTCCGATACATCCTGGCCCTCAGAACGAACATACGTATAGAATTGACATCTTGAGATCATGATGTCTTCATCTGATTTGAGATGGTCACGTACCTGAGCACACAATGTTTCATAGTCCTTGTCCGTTGGTCCCTTGCAGATTCAGGTGAATTTATAATGGGGAACAAAGAAATGGCAGACCAGTTGAACAAATACTTTGGTTCTGTTTTCACGAAGGAAGACACAAATAACCTTCCGGAAGTACTAGGGGACCGAGGGTCTAGTGAGAAGGAGGAACTGAAGAATATCCTTATTAGGCAGGAAATTGTGTTAGGGAAATTGATGTGATTGAAGGCCGATAAATCCCCGGGGCCTGATAGTCTGCATCCCAGAGTACTTAAGGAAATGACCCTAGAAATAGTGGATGCATTGGTGATCATTTTCCAACAGTCTATCAACTCTGGATCAGTTCCTATGGACTAGAGGGTAACTAATGTAACACCACTTTTTAAAAAAGGAGGGAGAGAGAAAACAGGTAATTATATACCGGTTAGCCTGACATCAGTAGTGGGGAAAATGTTGGAATCAATTATTAAAGATGAAATAACAGCGCATTTGGAAAGCAGTGACAGGATTGGTCCAAATCAACATGGATTTATGAAAGGTAAATCATGCTCGACAAATCTTCTGGAATTTTTTGAGGGTGTAACTAGTAGAGTGGACAAGAAAGCCAGTGGACGTGGTGTATTTGGACTTTCAAAAGGCTTTTGACAAGGTCCCACACAAGAGATTAAAGCACGTGGTATTGGGGGTAATGTACTGATGTGGATAGAGAACTAGTTGGCAGACAGGAAGCAGAGAGTTGGGATAAACAGGTCCTTTTCAGAATGGTAGACAGTGATTAGTGGGGTGCCGCAGGGCTCAGTGCTGGGACCCCAGCTATTTACAATATACATTAATGATTTGGATGAAGGAATTGAGTGTAATATCTCCAAGTTTGCAGATGACACTAAACTGGGTGGCGGTGTTAGCTGTGAGGAGGACACTAAGAGGCTGCAGGGTGACTTGGACAGGTTAGGTGAGTGGGTAAATGCATGGCAGATGCAGTATAATGTGGATAAATGTGAGGTTATCCACTTTGGGGACAAAAACACGAAGGCAGAATATTATCTGAATGGCGGCAGGTTAGGAAAAGGGCAGGTGCAACGAGACCTGGGTGTCATGGTTCATCAGTCATTGAAAGTTGGCATACAGGTACAGCAGATGGTGAAGAAGGCAAATGGTATGTTGGCCTTCATAGCTAGGGGTTTTGAGTATAGGAGCAGGGAGGTCTTACTGCAGTTGTACAGGGCCTCGGTGAGGCCCCACCTGGAATATTATGTTCAGTTTTGGTCTCCTAATCTGAGGAAGGACGTTCTTGCTATTGAGGGAGTGCAGCGAAGGTTCACCAGACTGATTCCCGGGATGGCTGGACTGACATATGAGGAGAGACTGGATCGACTGGGCCTTTATTCACTGGAGTTTAGACAGATGAGAGGGGATCTCATAGAAACATATAAAATTCTGAGGGGACTGGAGAGGTTAGATGCAGGAAGAATGTTCCCGCTGTTGGGGAAGTCCAGGACCAGGGGACACAGTCTAAGGGTAAGGGGTAAGCCATTTAGGACTGAGATGAGGAGAAACTTCTTCACTCAGAGAATTATTAACCTGTGGAATTCCCTACTGCAGAGAGTTGTTGATGCCAGTTCATTGGATATATTCAAGAGGGAGTTAGATATGGCCCTTACGGCTAAAGGGATCAAGGGGTATGGAGAGAAAGCAGGAAAGGGGTACCGAGGTGAATGATCAGCCATGATCTTATTGAATGGTGGTGCAGGCTCGAAGGGCCGAATGGCCTACTCCTTCACCTATTTTCTATGTTTCTATGTTAAGGGCGAGAGGAGATTCTTTACGAGTCCATAGATTTTCGGACCGCAAACCATGAGGAGGACAGCCTGGCGCCGAACTGCGTCTGCCTCTTTCTCCATTTTGTTGGCCATGAAGTACTGGTTCAAGTGGGCTACAAAGTCTGCCCCATCTTCTCCCTCTACGAATTGCTCCAGAATTCCAGTTGTGCTCATTTTTGCATGCAAAGGTTCTTGTTATCTCGTCGACAAATGTTGTGTATGCAATAACTCAATCGACTGAATACTGTAAACTCCGAACAGGTATAAACCTGGCTCTACTTTATTAGGGCCCAAAATGATTATATTACAATATGGCTGGCCTTTTATACCTGGGCCGCACACATGTGCGCACAGCCCAATTACCTCCGACAGTGGCGCTACCTGATGGCTAATAAACCCAAGCATAGATACATGATAACTTTAAAAAAACTTTCAATTTTAGACCAGTTACGCAAACAAAGTCTGCACACATCTCTCCTCCACCTTATTCTAAGACCGCCTGCTGCACTTGGCCTTTGTGACTCCACCCTTGCCCGCTGGCGGTGGCGCAGCGTTTCTTAGGTTGATACCAAGCTTATTCTTTTGAGCATCTCGGGTAATGTGCACTTCTTGTTGGAGGTTGGTCTGGGGATTGGAGTGGAAAAGCGGCAGTTGATTCTGTTAATGGCCGTGGGGTTAGGGCATGTTCCCTATTGCAGCAATTACCTCTGACATTACCTCCCTCATGTGCTCCGCCAGCATCTCAACTACTTGCGACATTCCCTCCCTCATCTTCACCGACATGACATTCCCTCCCTAATGTTCACCGACAGTGTATCAGCTACCTGCGATATTCCATCCCTAATGTGCCCGGGCAGTGTTCCCATTTCACGTGAGAGTGTTGATACTTCTTTCGACAGTCCCAATACCTCATCACCCACTCCACCAATGCTCTCCCCACTCATTGCCATCGTCTTAATCACATCTGTTACGTCCTGCATCTCAGGAGAACGTTGTTGAGCTCTCCTCCTCCTCACCCTGGATGTAGTTCACTGCACCCCACTGGGACCTGCAGCTTCGGACAGTGGGGACCTGGGTGTGACTTGCTGCACTCCACTGGAACCTGCAGCCACGGACGATGGGGTCCTGGGTGTGGCTCGCTGCACCCCACCGGGCCCCGCAGCCTCGGACTGTGTGAAACCATGAAATGTCCCAACACGCGCACCACTCAGGAAAGGGGCTGGCACCTCAATGGGCGGCACCAGCACCTCCTCCAGAGTGAGTACAAGAGTGGGGGCTTCATCCTCCCCCTCCCCTCATTTGAAGGACTACGATGAATTATAGCACATTGCATCAACCGAAGCGTAGCAGGTGAAGACATCCCCATGAACCGAAGCATGGCTAGACTGCGCAGTACTTAACATATAGCAAAGCCAGACTTTGGAATAGGCAGGACTTGCCCTCTCCCTCGTGTGTGGGCCCAGCTTTTGCAGTGGTGGTTGCTTTTCTCCATACAGGACCCATCAAAGCAGCAACCCTCTCTTCCATGGGTGTCAGTGGGTGCAGATTTGCCGGGCCTCCTCCTATTAGAGTTCTCTCTCTTTTATTGTGGGCTACCTTCCTCTGCAAAGATAAAAGTATAATTTTTAGAGAGTGTGTCTTTCTGTTGGGTGGGACATACAGATGGTCACATTTACAATTGCAATTCCAGTGAATAAATGAAAATATTAATTACACTAACTGCTTGACCAAAGTCCCGCCACTTTTTTTTTTGCACTGGCCTCCAGACCTTGGGGTGGTCACCATTGCACAGTAATCTTGTGAAAGTTGGTTCCAGCGTTTCTTCATTTCTTTTGCTGAAACGTTTATTTGACCTCTGCTGGTGTCCAGCTCGTGCCATCTGGCCTCAATTACAGTAACCCGGGCCTCCACTTCGTCCTGTGAGAAATTCTTGGTCCTTGAGCCACATTGCATATTGCAGCTCCGATTTTTTCCACTCAGAATTAAAGTTCTCAGACACAACTGGCTCTTTAAAAATGGCTGAATGCAGACCGGGAGGTGTACTGGGCATGTGCGCCCATACCAGTCATGTAAAAAAAATCTTTTTTTCAGGCAAGCGCAAAATGGGAGGGGCATTCTTTTTTCGGCGCAGTCATTAGGCTCCACCCCCCGGCTGCGTGGCACCAATTTCAAAAATTAGAACGGGAAACTTTAAAGTTTGTTTTTTGGCGTAGTCTGGCCCCCAAAAAATGGGCGTAACTCTTCAAATATGCCAAAAAACGTTATTGGGGAAAATTGAGCCCATTATTTTTTTGTGTTGCACTGGAGTTATCGGGGGATATTTATGAAGAGCTTTGATTCTGAACTTTGGCATGGGAGTGGCATATGCTAGTCATTCAGGCATGGGTAATAGTGAATAACTACCTATTCAGGGTGCTGGTTATTGGGGTTTGGTGGGAAAAATCTTCTTGGTGCAGTGCTCTGTCAGTGAATAGTATAGCAAGAACTATAAGTCTACCATTGGAAGGAGAGGGGGGTGGCGGGGCGGGAAGAATGCATTGTAAATAACTAGGAAGATATTATGGAGGGAAGAATAAACAAATAAAGTACTTCCATCTGAAGCAAATACTATAAATCTATCATGGGAAGGAAGGCAAAACATATATTGTAAATATCTTAAGAATATTGTGGAAAGGGAAGAACACAGTTATTTGTACCTTAAGTTTTGTAAAATGATAGATAAACAATTGTGTCTGTGAATCCCAAGACCTATAGTATGAGAGATCAATTGGTTTATTATATTGTACCAATCAAAGAAAAAGCTTGATACAAAACTGTTTTCCTGATTATCATCTTTTCCAGCTCTGATTTGTAACTCTGGCTCATCATCAGTAGTGTTGCATAAGTTGGCAATAGTACCAGCAGTGAACAGGTTCTTTGTTTATAATTTCCGGTACTTGGAAATAATGATCTCAATAGCAGCATACTTATTTTCATTCTTAAACAGGTTAGGATCAGTATTCAAAGTTTCACCAGCTTGTTAAATCATACCTCCACCTCATCCAGACACATGGAATAAGCAGATTCATGGGGCCACAGTAATTGGGTGTAACTGCTAGTTGATTAGAATTGCTTTGTGAAAAAAAATCATGTGTTTCTTGAAACTGGAGATTGTATTTGCTGAAATGTAATCCCAGGCATGTTTTTCATGACAACTTGATTGGTAAAAACATGATGTAGTGACAATTGTTCAAAAACCTATCACTAACATCACGTGTTACATTATTGTGATGGAAATGATGCATCAGATCTTCAGTATCCTTCTCTTGAACAAAAACAAGTTTGCCAAACTCTGCTCCAAGAAAGCCCAGCTGCAGCTGCTACACTTCATCACTGAAGGTGCAACCTGGCCCTGCTCACTTCCTGGCAGTTGTGAAGTCACAGGAAAGGGGTGGCAGAAGGGTTGGGTCTGTTATTGAAGAGGCAGCAGCACTACCCATTGCCACTTCATGCCTGTTCCTGCTCCTGGGCTCAGTGTCACTGTGCCTGCTGATCTGTGGGTGATCAGACCCTATGGCACCAATGACATTTATTGAAGCCCCAATGAATTGTTCTATGTAATTGATTTGGCAACCTGTCCAAGACCTGTACATAGCAATCTGAACATTCTTAAGCGATGTAACAATTGACCTTAGGGTTTCTTCCATGGGTGCCTACACTGCAGATTGCTCTAGAGTCACAACATCCTCCAAAGTGGACTGCAGATCAGAACACCACACATGTAGGTGGTAGAATCCATCACATTAGCTCTCATGCGATGAAAGTTGTGAGGCAGATTCCTCAATGAGTCCAGCAATCTATCCTGCTCAAAGAACACCCATCTTTTAAATGCTGGGCCCCAGAGATCAGGATCCTTTCCCTCATCGGCTGTGGATAGTTGTGATGTGACCCTCCGGTCAGCTGCACCATGCTCTTTCTGTGCTACCTCCACCTGCTCCTGTTCACTAAGATTTCATCCAGTGTACTTTCCTGACTCTCTTTCTAAATCTCCTAATGTCTTGCACTTGTAATATTTATTGACTAAGTGTGCTGTAGTATGCATAGTAGTTCCTAGTCATTGACCAAACATTTTCTGTCACACGTATAGAAACAGAGGGAGAAAAAGTGTTACCAACATCTACTCGCTACAGTTTAGTGCATGAGTCTTTACCTACAGTACTGGCTTGGCCTGCTGCTCAGTGCATGCTTTGATAACAATGAACACATGAATGACTAAACAACACCTGCATTTATATAGCATCTTTAATGTAGAAAGGCATCCTAAGGTATAAGGAAAATGGATGATGGGAGACTTGTAGGTTACCTGTACAGGTGTGCCTGGCCTAGTATAAAAGGCAGGCCATCATGTGTGATCCTCACTCTGGAGTTATCAATAAAGGACTAAGGTCACTACAGCTCAAGTACAACACATTGCCTCGTGGAGTCATTATCAGAGCATCTAAGGACATAACAATTGGTGACGAGATTACGGACTTTCATGCGAAAATGGCTACCCTTGATATGTTGCAGCAGTTCGATGGTGATGATTGGGACGCCTTTGAGGAGAGGCTCGACCATTTCTTCACAGCAAATGACCTAGCAGGAGACAACCTGGCCTCACTGATTTGCAAGCGCAGAGCTATCCTGCTAACCAGGGCCCACTGTCTATGGTCTCGTCAGAGACTTGCTGGCACCAGCAAAGACAATGACCAAGATGTACGAGGAGCTCGTAACACTGATCCATGAGCAATTCAAGCCCAAGGAGAGCATCCTTACAGCAAAACACCGGTTCTACACCCACCGACAGCCCGAAGGCCAGGAAATCGCGAAATACGCTGCAGATCTCGGGAGGCTGGCGGCACCGTGTGATTTCGGCGACCACCTCACCGAAGCGCTGTGGGACATTTTTGTCATTGGAATCGGCCATGAGGGCCTTCTTCATTAGCTACTGTTGGTGGATACTGATACATCCTTACTATACAGTATAAATGCACACGAGGCCCATGCTTGAGAGAAGGTCAGTCTGTGTCCTGTCCTTTATTACTTAGCTCTCAAGTGTAGGAAGTGGGTGGAGCTTCCCCTTTTATATCTGAAGGTCCAGGTTAGGAGTGACTCCCACCTAGTGGTCAGTGTTCTCAGTGTACAACTTAGGTCAGTTTATACATGGGTTACAATGCTGGTTGAATACATGACATCACCTCCCCCGCCGAAAGTCTTATTGGGATCACAGGTTGATTCTCTCTGGTGGTTTACGCTCCCTTGTAGAGCGCCTGAGTTGGGGCTCCGGTTGTTGGGCGCTGGCCTGAGTTTCTGCTGTTTGCGGTGCCTCAGGCCTATCCAGACTGCCCACAATGACTAGGCTCTCCTCCCTTTGGTTCCGTTGTTCGGTCACCTGTGGTGGAGTGAACTCTATATTGTGTTCTTCCTCTGCTTCTTCTATGGGGTTGCTGAACCTCCTTTTTGTTTGATCAGCATGTTTGCAGCAGATTTGTCCATTGGTAAGTTTAACGACCAGAATCCTATTTCTCTCTTTGGCAACCACAGTGCCTGCGAGCCATTTGGGCCCTGCAGTGTAGTTGAGGACAAAAACAGGATAATTTACATCAATACATCATGCCCTCGCATTCCTGTCATGGTAGTCATATTGTGACTGGCGCCTGCTCTCGACAATTTCTTTCATGGTGGGGTGTATAAGGGATAACCGGGTTTTGAGCGTCCTTTTCATTAGCAGCTCTGCAGGTGGAACCCCTGTGAGCGAGTGTGGTCGGGATCTATAGGCCAACAGGAGGTGTGATAAGCGGGCTTGTAGGGAACCCCCTTGGATTCTGAGCATCCCCTGTTTGATTATCTGCACTGCTCGTTCTGCCTGGCCGTTTGAGGCCGGCTTGAACGGTGCCGTTCTAACATGGTTAATTCCATTGCCTGCCATGAAGTCCTGGAATTCAGTGCTTGTGAAGCACGGGCCATTGTCGCTGACCAAGATGTCCGGTAGACCGTGGGCGGCGAACATTGCCCGTAGACTTTCTACCGTGGCAGAGGATGTGCTTGAATTTAAAATGTCACACTCGATCCATTTGGAGTAGGCGTCTACTACAACCAAAAACATTTTCCCCATGAAAGGACCTGCGTAGTCCACATGGATGCGTGACCAAGGCTTGACGGGCCATGGCCAGGGGCTAAGGGGGGCTTCCCTGGGCGCATTGCCCAGCTGGGCACACGTGTTGCACCTGCGAACACAAAGTTCCAGATCTGCGTCTATCCCTGGCCACCAAACGTGTGACCTGGCAATTGCCTTCATCGTGACAATGCCCGGGTGCCCATTGTGGAGTTCTCTGATGAACACCTCTCTGCCCATCTGGGGCATGACTACGCGGTTTCCCCACAGTAGGCAATCGGCCTGAATCGAGAGTTCATCCTTGCGCCTGTGAAATGGTTTAAATTTCTCAGGGCATGCTCTGTACGTGGCTGCCCAGTCTCCATTCAGGACACATTTCTTGACTAGAGACAATAGCGGGTCTCTATTTGTCCAGACTTTAATCTGACGGGCTGTCACGGGTGAGCCTTCGCTTCCGAAAGCTTCAACAGCCATGACCATCTCAGCAGCATGCTCGGTAGCCCCCTCAGTGGTGGCTAGTGGGAGCCTGCTGAGTGCATCGGCGCAGTTTTCGGTGCCTGGTCTGTGCCGAATTGTGTAGTCATAGGCGGCTAACGTGAGTGCCCACCTCTGTATGCGGGCCAATGCGTTTGCATTTATGGCCTTGTTGTCGGCCAAAAGGGACGTTAGGGGTTTGTGATCTGTCTCCAGCTCAAATTTCCTGCCAAACAGGTACTGGTGCATTTTCTTTACCGCATATACACATGCGAGCGCCTCCTTTTCTACCATCCCGTAGCCCCTTTCTGCCTGGGACAGACTTCCGGAGGCATAAGCTACCGGCTGTAACTGACCCTTGGCATTGACATGCTGCAACACACACCCGACACCATAGGACGACGCATCGCACGTTAACATAAGTTTCTTACATGGGTCATATAGCGTTAACAGATTGTTGGAACATAACAAATTGCGTGCCCTATTAAAAGCCCCTTCCTGGCTATCCCCCCAGACCCATTCACGACCTTTGCGTAGGACCACGTGTAGCGGCTGTAGCAGCGTGCTCAATTTGGGAAGAAAGTTACCAAAATAGTTCAGGAGCCCCAGGAATGAACGCAGCTCCGTCGTGTTACGGGGTCTGGGTGCTCTCTGGATCGCTTCCGTCTTGGATGCAGTAGGGCTGATCCCGTCTGCTGCTACCCTCATCCCCAGGAATTCTACCTCTGGAGCTAGGAAGATGCACTTCGCCTTTTTCAGTCGCAGCCCTACCCGGTCCAGTTTGCGTAGCACCTCCTCCAGGTTGTGGAGGTGTTCTTCAGTATCGTAACCCGTAATGAGGTTGTCGTCCTGAAAAACCACCGTTCCTGGAATCGACTTGAGGAGGCTTTCCATATTTCGTTGGAATATCGCGGCGGCCGAGCAAATCCCGAACGGACATCTGTTGTACTCAAACAACCCCTTGTGTGTTGTGATGGTGGTCAGCTTCTTCGACTCACTCGCCAGCTCCTGGGTCATGTAAGCTGAGGTCAGGTCCAATTTTGAAAAAAGTTTGCCACCGGATAGCGTCGCAAAGAGGTCCTCCGCTCTCGGCAGCGGGTACTGGTCTTGGAGTGACACCCGATTAATGGTGGCCTTGTAATCACCACATATCCTGACCGACCCATCTGCCTTGAGCACCGGCACAATCGGGCTCGCCCAGTCACTGAATTCAACTGGCGAGATGATGCCTTCCCTCAGCAGGCAGTCCAATTCGCCTTCTATCTTTTCCCGCATCAGTACGGCACCGCTCTGGCCTTGTGGTGTACTGGCCTGGTGCCTGGGTTTATGTGAATCACTACCTTGGCCCCCATGAAAGTGCCAATGCCGGGCTGAAATAATGAGTCAAATTTGTCCAGGATCTGTGAGCATAATACTCGCTCCACAGAGGAAATTGCATTGACATCGCTCCATTTCCAGTTCATGACAGCAAGCCAACTCCTCCCCAGTAGTGCGGGACCGTCCCCTGGGACAATCCAGAGTGGCAGTCTGTTCTCCGAATCTTTGTGGGTCACGACTACCGTGGCGCTGCCTAGCACCGGAATGATCTGCTTTGTGTAAGTCCGTAGCTATGCGTCAATCGGTGATAATTTTGGCCTCCTGGCCTTGGACGCCCACAACTTTTCGAACTGTTTGATACACATCAGGGACTGGCTGGCATCCGTGTCTAACTCCATTGATACTGGGATGCCATTGAGGAGCACTTTCATCATTATAGGTGGCGTCCTGGTGTATGAACTGTATACGTGCACCACATGAACTCGCTGAACTTCAGCTTCCAGCGATTTCCCCCAGTGTCCATTTCTGCAATTTCTGCAGGTATTTTGCTCATCTCTGCAAACTCCGGCTGAGTGTGTGCCTCCACGCCTCCAGCATGAGCTGCGGTTTGAAACAAAAGGTCCCTTGCCAGTCGATCGCCCCTGACTGCTCCTGTTATTGCCCTTGAATGCGCCATTAACAGGTGTTGATGGCCCCATTACTGGCCGCATTGTCCCTTGCAATGGCATGAATCGCCGTTCAGCTTGCCATTGTCTCTGTCGAACTCCCCCTCTGGGTTCGACTACATGTTGGAGCATGCCCGACTGCCTTGTCTGCCTGGAGAACTGTGTGCTGATTTAACAATGTTGAATCTCTGTCCCAACCATTCCTTAACACTGTACCTCTCGTCTGTTCTGCTCGTGGCTATGCTCGCGTGGTTTAAATCCCAGTTTCTTGTCGCCATTGATACATCCTTACTATACAGTATAAATGCACACGAGGCCCATGCTTGAGAGAAGGTCAGTCTGTGTCCTGTCCTTTATTCCTTAGCACTCAAGTGTAGGAAGTGGGTGGAGCTTCCCCTTTTATACCTGAAGGTCCAGGTTAGGAGTGTCTCCCACCTAGTGGTCAGTGTTCTCACGGTGTACAACTTAGGTCAGTTTATATATGGGTTACAATGCTGGTTGAATACATGACAGATACCACAGTCACACTGCAGAAGGCCATCTTTGTGACCCAGGCAGCTGGACTGTAGAAGAGAGAACAGGCCCCCCGAGTCCCTTAACTCAGAGTCTGCTGAGGGGGGCTAACCGAGTAGCCCCATGCTGGTGTTGTGGAGGGAATCACAGGGCTCACCAGTGCCATTTTAAAGACTATGTATGTAAAGGCTGCAGCACAAAGAGCCACCTCCAATGAATGTGTAAGAGAAATATGACTCACTGTGTCGATGAAGAGTCTGCAGATGGCCATGTTAGAGTGATTGTAAGTTTGGCCGTGTATTTTCTTACTAGAGTAGTAGGCCTGTATTACTTTGACTGTAATAAATTCAAAGTTCTTTGCATCAAACCAGTGAAAGTAAGGCTCTATTAAAGGAGACCGGCAACCCACCACACTTAAAGGGACAGTTCCACACACTCAAGCAATGTAATAGCAACTGAGTTAGAAGTAAAATATGTAATTGATGATCAGAGTTGTATACATGCAATAAGCAAGGAAAAGTCACGCAATTGTGATCTGAGCTACAGGTTATTCAAAATAAGCAATGAAAAGTTGTGCGATGTAGGATTTGAACTGCATACAGCCAATGCAGTAGGCAAACACCCATCGGGAGCACACAGGTCCAGCGAGCTACCCAACACTGTAGCCTGCGTCTCTGGGACCTGCGTGATGCACCATGGAGTGTGGCCACAAGCAGCTAATATATACAAACTGCAGAGCAAGCGATCTCAGGAGGGCAACGGCAACGGTATCGATACCCTGCCCCGATCGACTCCACCTCGCAGGCACCTGATGGCACCAACTGCCACAAGCCTGAAAGACCAAACTGTGCTAAGAGGCAGCCCCCAGACCCCATCGGCACCAAGGCCGTACCGGGGAATGAAGGGCCACCCGCAACAGTTCTCCCAAAGGGGACCGGGACCAGCTAGGATCTCAACCCAAACAAAGCCCAGGCAAGCGAGTCAGCAGTTTCCTGTGCACTGCTAGACGCCAGCTCCTCAGGGAGCAGCAGCGACCCAGGACGCAAAGAAAGGACAGGGAGGTCACAGGCATCTGTGAACCTGCCCGACGCTAGGAGCAGCGGCAACAGCCCGGAGAGCAGGCAACCTGAGCCAACCGGGTTTGCACTGCCAGCAGTGGGCACCGCGCCACCACCAGACTACCTGGACACCATCCAGCAATTCTGGAACTAGCTTGTCCTTATGTACTGGTTACCGATCACCAGTGCGTATCGATAATGTATCTCACCAGTCGAATGTACTTGTCTCACAACTGAACTACAAATGGAATGCAAACTTGTTTTTCTGGACTTGAATGTATATGAATGTAATGAGCCTCCAGCACAATCTATATGTGGTGGGGGGGGGGTGGGTGGGGGGGGGGGTGGTTGCAGAGAATGGAGTGTTCATGGACACATAAGTGTTCAGGAAACACCAACCACTCACCTAAGATAGAAACGACCTGCCAAGGGTCAACCAGCTAGAGCTAAGCCCAGAACAATGCAGAGGTGATTTGCACTAAAGGCTTGGGGGAGAGTGATGTCATGTATCCTACTTGGCTCCTGTTTGTACTATCACAAGGTGTGCCACCTGAGGGCACCGCAGTGGGAGACTTGTAGGTTACCTGTACAGGTGTGCCTGGCCTAGTATAAAAGACAGACCACCGATATGTGATCCTCACTCTGGAGTTATCAATAAAGGACTAAGGTCACTACAGTTCAAGTTCAACACATTGCCTCGTCGAGTCATTATCAGAGCATCTAAGGACATAACAGATGCCAAGCCGAAGCAGGAGAGATTAGAAGAGATCATCAAAAGTTTGAGCAAAGGGTGATTAAGGATGGTCTTAAATGAGCGAAGAGAGACGTAGAAGGGGTTAGGGAGGAAATTCCAGAGACAGAAATGGCTGGCAGTATATCACCAAGCTAAAAGAGAAAGGGGATGCATAAGAGACTAGAGTTGGGGGGTAGGGTCTATAGAGTTGGAGAAGGTTATGGAAATAAGGGCCAAGGCCATGGAGGGATTTAAAGGTAATGACAAGAATTCATTGATGAGACATTTGAGGGACTGGGTGCCAAAGTAGGTCAGCAAAGATGGAAGAGATGGGAGTGATATGCGAGCAGGGCTGGTGTGCCACAAGCAGCAGAGTTTTGGACAAATTGGAGTTTGTGGAGAGTGGAGTGTGGCACAAACCCTCAGTTGGGCAGCCAAGCCTCCTCCTTCATCTCTCTTCAAATTCCTATCCCTGAACTTAGAGGACCTGCTCTTCAACAGTGGAAAGAATACTGTTTGGTTGAGCTTCTTTCCATTCTCATCCTCTCCTTCTTGTTATGCACTCTCCTATAAAATCAGGAGCATGTATAAGTAATTGAGCTTTGCTGGCATGATATATATCGAAAGCCATGTATTATGGTGCTATACATAGGTAATGGATAAACAGAAACATACATCATGGAGATGCTATATATGGAATGAGTTGTACCATTCAGGATCCTACTGATGGTAGTGGTGTTGGGCAAAGGAGATGATGGATAGTATAGAGTATGGCCTAATGGCCTTCTCAAGGGCAATTAGGGATGAGCAATAAATGCTGGCCTTGCCAGCAATGCCCACATCCCAGGAATGAGTTTAAAAAAAAAAGGGCAACCATGAGACGCTGGACAGTGGAAATGTAGATAGGAGGGAACACTTCATAGCAGCAATAGTTACTCCATTGCATATCTGTGAAGTGACATAGGTACAGGAGGTGGCCATTCAGCCCCTCAAGCTGGTTCTGTCATTCAATAAGATCATGGCTGATCTAACTCCATCCACCTGCCTTGGCTCCATAATCCTTGAATGCCATTGGCTAGCAAAAATCTGTCCATCTCAGATTTGAAATTATTAATTGAGCTAGCATGGACTGTTTTTTGTGGGAGGGAGTTCCACACTTCTACCACCCTTTGCATTGAGACGTTTCCTAACTTCTCTCCTTAATGGCCTGGTTCTGATTTTAAGGTTATCTCCCCTTGTCCTAGATTGCCCCACCAGTGGAAAAAAGTTCCCCTCTATCTACACTATCAATTTCTTTCAAAACCCAAAAAACTTCAATCAAATCACCCCTTTACCTTCTATATTCCAGAGAATACAAGCCTAGTTTTTGCGATCGCACCTCATAATTTAACCTTTGGAGCCCTGGTAACATTATGGTGAAGCTGTACTGCACACCTTCCGAGGCCAATATATTCTTTCTAAGGTGTGGTGCTTCGAACTGTTCACAGTACTCCAGATGTGGTCTAACCAGGGCTTTGTACAGCTGTAGCAAAACTTCCTCCCCTTTATATCCTAGTCCTCTAGATATAAAGTCTAACATTTCATTAGCCTTTTTGATTTTTTTTGTACCTGACCACTAAATTTTTGTTATCTGTGCACATGGACCCCGAAATCTCTTTGGACCTTCACTGTTCATAGCTTTTTGCCCTTTAAAAAATAGTTTATCTTTTTTTGGTCTAAAATGGATGACCTCACACTTACCTTTGTTGAAATCCATCTGCCACAGTTTTGTCCACTCACTTAATCTATTAGGAGAAATTAGGCCCACCTGGTATTCACCAACTTCATATGCAAATGACTCTAGTCCAGAAATGCAGCAGGATTCAGTGGATTCAAGCCTATTCAAGCCATAAACTACCTGACCTATGCAGGGCTAATATGCCATATGAAAATCGGTCTTTGTGTCTTGAGATGTGATTGATCTCTTAAAGATAAGTTGCTGTGCGTGGAAACAAAAACATTGGTAGCCTTTGCAAAGGAAAGTGGACGTGAGCATAAATGCTGGAAAATTTTGTGCATTTTCAAATAATGTAATCAGAGCCTAATTTTAATATCCCAAATTGGACACTGACAAGCACTTCCAGTACTGGTATAAAATCTGATTGCAAAATTAGTTGGGGCATCAAATGGACGGAAACCAAACATAAGGAATCTCTACCTCATAAATGGGCAAATAATTAATCAGGAAATCTTTCCTCTGATGTCAAAATACAATAATGATTATGCAGATGATCTTGCGGGAGGTTAGGTCAATTCATGTCTGTGTCATACACCTACGTTTTCACAACTGAACAAACCAGTTAGTTTTCAGAGCAATGATGCTGCAAATTAAATCAAGGAAATGGCCAATTTGATCTATTGGCCAAAGACACAATCTAATCTTTATATAAATCAAACAAGCAATTTAAACTTTGCTGTGAGTGTTTTAATAACCCATACCATGGACCATTTTCTGGCCAATAGTGTGAACAAGGCCATCTGCTCCTAGCCTCTTACCTGTTGTGAAACTAGGTGTTGGATGGTGAAAAACTGAGGATTACAATGACTCAATCTTTGCAATCTTTTATTATAGAAACATAGAAAACAGGTGCAGGAGTAGGTCATTCGGCCCTTCGAACCTGCACCGCCATTTAATAAGATCATGGCTGATCATTCCCTCAGTACCCCTTTCCTGCTTTTTCTCCATACTCTTAATCCCCTTAGCCGTAAGGGCCATATCTAACTCCCTCTTGAGTATATCCAATGAACTGGCATCAACAACTCTCTGCGGCAGGGAATTCCACAGATTAACAACTCTCTGAGTGAAGAAGTTTCTCCTCATCTCCTAAATGGCCTATCCCTTATCCTAAGACTATGTCCCCTGTGAACCTTCGCTGCACTCCCTCAATAGCAAGAACGTCCTTCCTCAGATTAGGAGACCAAAACTGAACACAATATTCCAGGTGAGGCCTCACTAAGGCCCTGTACAACTAGGGAGGAAGCTTCTGCAAGCTATCACCCCTGCTGACCAGGAAAAGATTGGGAAATTGCCATGGAGCAGTTTGTAACGGAACCAACCAGGGGGCAGGCTATCTTAGATCTGGTCCTGTGTAATGAGACAGGATTAATAAACAATCTCCTAGTAAAGGATCCCCTCGGAATGAGTGATCATAGCATGGTTGAATTTCAAATTCAGATGGAGGGTGAGAAAGTTGGATCTCTAACCAGCGTACTAAGCTTAAATAAAGGAGACTATGAAGGTATGAGGGCAGAGTCGGCTAAAGTGGACTGGGAAAATAGATTAAAGTGCAGGACGGTTGAAGAACAGTGGTGTACATTTAAGGAGATATTTCACAACTCTCAAGAAAAATATATTCCAGTGAGGAGGAAAGGGTGCAAAAGAAATAAATGATGGTATCCAATTAAAAACAAGGGCATACAAAGTGGCCAAAACTAGTGGGAGGACAGAAGACTGGGAAGCTTTTAAAAGCCAGCAAAGAATGACTAAAAAAATGATTAAAAAAGGATAGATAGAGTATAAAAGTAAACTAGCACAAAATATAAAAACAGATAGCAAGAGTTGGCATATAAAAAGGAAAAGAGTGGCTAAAGTAAATGTTGGTCTCTTAGAGGATGAGACTGGGGAATTAGTAATGGAGAACATGAAGATGGCAGAAACTCTGAACAAATATTTTGTATCAGTCTTTACAGTAGAGGACACTAACAATATTCAGTGGATAGTCAAGGGGCTATGGGGGGTGGGGTGGGGGGGGGGGAGGAACTTAACACAATCACAATCACTAAGGAGGTGGTACCTAGTAAGATAATGGGACTAAAGGCAGATAAATCCCCTGGATCTGATGGCTTGCATCCTAGGGTCTTAAGAGAAGTGGATGCATTGGTTGTAATTTACCAAAATTCCCTGGATTCTGGGGAGATCCCAGCAGATTGGAAAACTGCAAATGTAACGCCCCTATTTAAAAAAGGAGGCAGACAAAAAGCAGGAATCTATAGACCAGTTAGCCGAACATCTGTGGTTGGGAAAGTGCTGGAGTCCATTATTAAAGAAGCAATAGCAGGACATTTGGAAAAGCAAAATTTGGTCAGGCAGAGTCAGCATAGATTTATGAAGGGGAAGTCATGTTTGACAAATTTACGGGAGTTCTTTGAGGATGTTACGAACAGGGTGGATAAAGGGAAACCAGTGGATGTGGTGTATTTGGACTTTGAGAAGGCATTTAACAAGGTGCCACATAAAAGGTTACTGCACAAGATAAAAGTTCACGGGGTTAGGGGTAATATATTAGCATGGATAGAGGATTGACTAACTAACAGAAAACAGAAAGTTGGGATAAATGGTTCATTCTCTGGTTGGCAACCAGTAACTAGTGGGGTGCCACAGGGATCAGTGCTGGGACCCCAACTATATACAATCTATATTAACGACTTGGAAGAAGGGACTGAGTGTAACGTAGCCAAGTTTGCTGACGATACAAAGATGGGAGGAAATGCAATGTGTGAGGAGGACACAAAAAATCTGCAAAAGGACATAGACAGGCTAAGTGAGTAGGCAAAAATTTGGCAGATGGAATAATGGGCCCAAGTTTCGGCCTCAGTTGCTCCTGATTTTTTGGAGCAACTGGTGTAGAACGGAGTATCTTAGAAATTCAAATTCTCGGCATTTAGTTTGCTCCAGTTCTAGTCAGTTAGAACAGTTTCACTTTGGAACAGAATTTTTTTTTCAAAAGGGGTCGTGTCCGGCCACTTACGCCTGTTTTCAAAGTTTCGGCAGTGAAAACTTACTCCAAACTAACTTAGAATGGAGTAAGTGAAGATTTGTGTACGCTCGAAAAAACCTTGTCTACACTTTAGAAAATCAGGCGTAGGTTACAAATCAGGCGTAGGGAATGGGGGCGGGGGGGGGGGAGGTTTAAAGGGAAGTTTACAAACATTAAACACTTCAGTTTTACAAATAAAGAGCCATCATCAATAATAAATGTTAAAAACATCAATAAATCAACCAATAAATCAATCAAAAAAAATTAATAAGAAATAATTTTTTTTTTAAATCAATAAATAAAACATTTTCTACTTACCGACTGCAGCACCGGGAGCCCTCCAACAGCGTGCTGGGATACTCCCCCCCCACACAGTATGCCTCTGTCAGTGTCTCTATCTCTCTGTCTGTCTGTCTGTGTGTGTCTCTCACTCTCTGTCTGTCAGTGTCTGTGTTTCTGACAGTGAGGGGAGGGGGAGGAGGGGGGTAGAGGGAGAGAGGGTGGGCAGGGGGAGGAAGGGAGGCAGAGGGGGAGGGAGGGAAGGGGGAGGGATGGGGGAGGCGGGGAGAAGGGGGGGAGAAGGGGGGAAGGGGGGAGGAGGGGAAGGGGGGGAGGAGGGGGGAAGAGGAGAAGGGGGGGAAAGGAGAAGGGGGAGGGAGGCTGAACGGGCCGGGCCCAAGACTTTGGGCAGAGCCCGTCCCCAGCACCAGATTTGCAGGTAGGTGGCGTTGGGTCGGGTCGGATCTGGGGTCGGGAGCGCGGGTCGGGTTGGGGGGAGTGTGGGTTGGGGTCGAGAGCGCGGGTCGGATCGGATCGGGTCTGGTCTGGTCTGGGGGGGGTGGGGGGGCTGGTCGGGGGCACGGGTCGGGTCGGGGGTGGGGGAGGAGGGAGGTCGGTTCAGGTTGGTTCATGTCGGGAGCAGAGGGAGGGAGGTCAGGTTGGGTTGGGTCCGGTTCGGGTGAGGGGGTGGGGGGGGGTCGGGAGCGCGGGTCGGGTCCAGTCCGGGGGCGGGGGGGGGAGAGGGAGTCGAGTCGGGTCGGGAGGAAACAGGAGCTGGGCGTGGGAGGCAGCCTTATGCACGCAGCCCCAGTGAGACCATTCGGCCAGGGCTAGGGGCTGCGTGCTTCGGGCCCCTCCCACACAGTTTTGGGGGCCTGGAGCTACTGCACATGCGCGCCCACTGTAGTACGCATGTGCAGAGGTCCCGGCACTGTTCTCAGCGCAGGGACCTGGCTCCGCCCCCTACAGCTCGTGCTGCGCCGCGCCGAGCTGCAAACGACCTGCAGGGAGCCGGAGAATCTGTAAGTTTTTTTTAGGCGCACTTTGTGGCGCGAAAAACTGCCGTCCAGGTTGGGGCTGCACCTGGGCCCATATTGTTGGAAAGTGTGAGGTCATGCACTTTGGCAGAAAAAAATCGAAGAGCAAGTTATTATTTAAATGGAGAAAGATTGCAAAGTGCCGCGGGATCTGGGGGTACTTGTGCATGAAACACAGAAGGATAGTATGCAGGTACAGCAAGTGATCAGGAAGGCCAATGATATCTTGGCCTTTATTGCAAAGGGGATGGAGTATAAAAGCAGGGAAGTCTTGCTACAGCTATATAAGGTATTGGTGAGGCCACACCTGGAATACTGCGTGCAGTTTTGGTTTCCATATTTACGAAAGGATATACTTGCTTTGGACGCAGTTCAGAGAAGGTTCACTCGGTTGATTCCGGGGATGAGGGGGTTGACTTATGAGGAAAGGTTGATTAGGTTAGGCCTCTACTCATTGGAATTCAGAAGAATGAGAGGTGATCTTATCTAAACATATAAGATTATGAGGGGGCTTGACAAGGTGGATGCAGAGAGGACGTTTCCACTGATGGGGGAAGACTAGCACTAGAGGGCGCGATCTTAGAATAAGGGGCCACCCATTTAAAACAGATGACGAGAAATTTTTTCTCAGAGGGTTGTAAATCTGTGGAATTCGCTGCCTCAGAGACCAATGGAAGCTGGGACATTGAATAAATTTAAGACAGAAATAGACAGTTTCTTAAACGATAAGGGGATAAGGGGTTATGGGGAGCGGGTGGGGAAGTGGAGCTGAGTCCATGATCAGATCAGCCATGATCGTATTAAATGGTGGAGCAAGCTCGAGGGGCAGTATGGCCTGCTCTTGTTCCTATTTCTTATGTTCTTAATTATGGGCAAGACCCATATCCACCAACTGCTTGGCACAGTAAGTTGGTACACCACCATACCCTTATTGGTTGAAGAGATGGACTTATGGACAGGTAATTAACAGAATTATTATCATAATTAACTCAGATGTAAGTGGATAAAAGGCAAATTTTGCTCCAGTGTAAGATAATCAAGCATCAGAAGCTCAGAATACTCTTGTGTTCCAAAATTAAATGGCTACATTAATCTTGCCATTATGTCTGTATGTAAGAGGAGAAAAGGTTTTAGTTGTAATCTTACCAAATGTGTTAATATTTTAAACATCTACTTATTGCTGCTTAACTCCATGCTTACATAAATTATTGCAAAGTACCAAGAATATATTATTACAGAAGACACAAAAACAATTATTTTGTTGTTAGCTGCAGAATTTGAATGTGAGCAAAACATTTGCTGTTTTTGAGAGGCTGCATCGTTACTGTTATCCAGATACTACTCACAATTTGACCACTAGATGGAACTGTAATTCTAACATTCAGCGTTATCAAATGAACAAGTCAGATTTGCTCTTTTTTTATGCTGTTGAGTCAAGCTATGATAACCACTGTAAGCTGTAACGCCATAATATATATATATATATGTGTCTTGCAGTAAGAGTGAGATCTCCGAGATCTCTGCGCTACTCCAAATCTGGCCTCTTGTGCAACCCCGATTTTAATTGCTCCACTACTGGCACCTGTGCCTTCAATTGCCTGGTCCCTAAGATCTGGAATTCCCTCCCTAAGCCTCGCCACCGCTCTCTCCTCCTTCAAACCTACCTCTTTGATCAAGTTTTTGGTCACTTGTCCTAATATCTCCTTATGTGGCTCGGTGTCAAATTTTGTTTGCTAACGCTCCTGTGAAGGACTGTGGGATATTTTACTACATTAAAGGCGCTATATAAATACAAGTTGTTGTTGGGACAATATGATGCACCTTCACTAGAGATGTTGATCTCCCAACATAAAAGTAACAGTGGCCCAGAAATTGCGGGCGGATGCCTCCGAGTTGAAAAATTTCTATGAATGTACCTGGTGGTCCCAGAGGAGCGTGGGATTCCGTTGAGGAGGCCTTCTCTTTCTGCGCTGCGAAGCGCGTTCCCGTCCTCGACGTTGCAATGCAGAAGATGCAGTCACGTGTGACTGCACAACCAATCAGATACAGTAGTCCACAGCTTTCTCATTAATAGCAATGAGAACTCCATATCTACGAGTTCTCATTGCTATTAATGAGAAAAAAAACAAACACACTAAACACCATAATAAAAAATAAAAAACATGTAATTAAAATTATTTGAAATTAAAGTTAATAAAAATATTTTCCCGATTTTTTTTGAAGTTATGTAATTAGGGTTAAAAATAAACTTACCTTAGTGGGCATGGATTTTAACAATAAAATGTATTTTTAAAATTTAATTTAATTATATTTTTGTATGCTTTTATCAGGCCCAAGAGTTTTGAGGACATTTGCTGAGCAATCTTTCCCTTGCAAATGTCCTCGCTCCCGATATGCGTTGGATCTGTCAAGCTCCAGCTTGACAGATTGGAAAAGCCGGTTTTCAGCGCATGTAGACACTCAGTATGTACCCGGGGAAGCCGGGATTTCAAGGCCATAGTTACAAAATGACATTTATGCTTTTATGCCATTGCAAGTATCGAAACAGTTTGTTGGTGACTTTATACTGCTTTCTTTGAGTGTCATAAGTATAAATGCTGTAATGAATAAATGGCAGGAGCCAAATTTATGGTCCCTGCCACAAATTCCACATCCTTTCCACCAATTCCATACCCTTGCTCGACCACTGTCTCAGGCTGTCTGCAATCTTGGCGAAGTATTTGACCATGAGCTGAGCTTCCAATCACGAAGACCACCTACTTCCCCAACACCATCCCAGCCTCATTCTATATGCAGCTGAAACCCTCATCCATGCTATTGTCTCTTCCAGAGTTGATTATTCCAATGTTCCTCTTGCCCATCTTCCATCCTTCTACCTCTGTAAACTTCAGCTCATCCAAAACTTTGTTGGCCATATCCTATCCTGCATCAATAGGATTATCACTGAAGACCCCTGTCCTTACTGACCTACATTGGCTTCTAGTTCCCCAATGCCTCTAATTTAAAATTCCTATCCTTATGTTTAAGTGCCTCCATGGCCTCACCCCTCCCTTGTGCATCCCCCTGTCCTTTTGCTCCATCATTGGTGGCTGTGCCGTCAGCTGTTTATGCCCCTATGCTCTGGAATTCCCTCCCTAAGGGCTCAATTTTTCCCAGTCATTTACAGCGTTTCTTTTGGTGCGCACCATTTTTTTTGGCCTATTTATTTTTGTCCAAGTTACCTCCTGCGATCTGCACCGACGTAACTGACTTAGTTACGATTTTTCTAGCCCATTTTTTTTACGTCATGTCTGTGTCGGTTTTTATAATTTTTTGCAGTTTGGCCAACATTTTTTCCTCCTAGGTCGGCGTATCTGGCCACTCCTGAAAAACCTTCTGGGCACTTAAGGAAAACAGTGCACATTGACAAATCTGCGCTGAAAAACGCCATTGTTTTTAAATCGAAGATGTTGGAGGGAATCTAGAATAGTGTCAAAATCAATAATAAAGATCAACTTTTTTTTAGCTGTCAGTGTAGAAGTGTAAATTTGTTGGATTTCAGAAATTCTCTCAATTTTTAACGCACTCACACGCCACCAGCGAATGTTTTGAAGCAGGGCTGGAGGGTCATAGGTTTGGTCGGCAGAATCGGCCCCGCGCCCGGACACGAGCTTGGGGTGGGGGTGGGGGGAGGAGAGAGAGAGAGCGAGGTGCCGATCGAAAGGCTTTGAGCACGGGGAGTGAAGTGCCGATCGTAAGCCTTCTGCACTGAGGCTGGGGAGCGAGGTGCCGATCGGAAGGCTTCTGAAGACTGCAATAAATGGGGAGTGGGGGAGGAAAGAGGGGAGAGGTCACAAGGCTGCATTTAGTTAAGGGGGAGGGGAAGAGAGGAGAAGTCACAAGAGCTTGGGCGTGGTCCATCCATACAGAGTTTGGGGAGAGAGAGAACTGCAAACCTGTCTTGCCTGGTTTCCTGCTGTTTTGAGCTTCTTTCAAAGGTATGGATGGGGGCAGTACTGACAATGCCATACCTTGTGCGAGCCTTGTGCATCATGGTGCTACGTAAGAGACAATTGATTCGACTTCATCGCATCAACAACATCAGAGCCCGTAGGGTGCTGGGCAGAAGGCCTTACCCACCTCGGGTGTATCAGGACAGGCATTCGTACCTCCACCTGAGTGATGCAGACTGTGTCAGAAGAACATAAGAACATAAGAAATAGGAGCAGGAGTAGGCTATACAGCCCCTCAAGCCTGCTCCGCCATTCAATAAGATCATGGCTGATCTGATCATGGACTCAGCACCACTTCCCTGCCCACTCCCCATAACCCCTTATCCCCTTATCACTTAAGAAACCGTCTATTTCTGTCTTAAATGTATTTAATGTCCCAGCTTCCACAGCTCTCTGAGGCAGCGAATTCCACAGATTCACAACCCTCTGAAAGAAGAAATTTCTCCTCATCTCAGTTCTAAATGGGCGGCCCCTTATTCTAAGATCATGCCTTCTAGTTCTAGTCTCACCCACCAGTGGAAACATCCTCTCTGCATCTGCCTCAAAGCAAGCATATCCTTTCGTAAATATGGAAACCAAAACTGCATGCAGTATTCCAGGTGTGGCCTCACCAATACCCTGTACAGCTGCAACAAGACTTCCCTGCTTTTATACTCCATCCCCTTTGCAATAAAGGCCAAGATTCCAATGGCCTTCTGTTATGTCTTTAGATGCTCTGATAATGACTCCACGAGGCAATGTGTTGTACTTGAACTGTAGTGACCTTAGTCCTTTATTGATAACTCCAGAGTGAGGATCACACATGGTGGCCTGCCTTTTATACTAGGCCTGGTACACCTGTACAGGTAACCTGCAAGTCTCCCACTGCGGTGCCCTCTGGTGGCACACGTTGTAATAGTGCAAGCAGTAACCATGTAGGATACATACATCACTCTCCCCCAAGCTTTTAGTACAAATCACCTCTGCATTGACTGTGCTCTGGGCATAGCTCTATCTGGTTGACCCTTGACGGGTCGTTTCTATCTTGGGTGAGTGGTTGATGTTTCGTTGGCAGTAGAGTGCTGGTGGTTTCTGTTTGTGTGTGTCCATGACCACTCCATTCTCACCCCCCTACATATAGATTATGCCAGAGGCTCATTACATTCATATACATTCAAGCCTAGAAAAAAAAAGATTTCATTACATTTGTGGTTCAGTTGTGAGGCAAGTACATTCGACTGGTGAGATATATTATCGATATGTACAGGGGATCGGTAACCGGTGCGTAAGGACGAGCTAACTCCAGAACTGCTGGATGGTGTCCAGGTAGTCTGATGGCGGCACGGTGCCCAGTGCTGGTAGTGGGAACCCGGTTGGCTCAAGTTGCCTGCTCTCGGGGCTGTTGCCGTTGCTCCTAGCGTCGGGCAGGTTCACAGATGCCTGTGACCTCCCTGTCCTTTCTTTGCCCCCTGGGTCACTGCTGCTCCCTGAGGAGCAGTCGTCTAGCAGTGCACAGGGAACTGCTGACTCGCTTGCCTGGGCGTTATTTGGTTTGGGATTCTGGCTGGTCCCGGTCCCCTTTGCGAGAACTGTTGCGGGTGACCCTTCGTTCCCGGGTATGGCCTTGGTGGCGATGGGCTTAGCTCTATCTGGGGGCAGCGCCTTAGCACAGTTGCTCTTTCAGGCTCGTGGTGGTTGGTGCCATCAGGTTCCTAAGAGGTGGAGCCGATCAGAGGCAGGGTATCGATACCGGTGCCGTTGCCCTCCTGAGATTGCTTGCTCTGCAGCTCGTATGTACTGGCTGCTTGTGGCCACACTCCATGGTGCATAACTCTGGTCCCAAGGACGCAGGCTACTACATTGGGTAGCTCGCTGGACCTGTGTGCTCCCAATGGGTGTCTGCCTGCTGCAATGACTGAGTGCAGTTGAAATCCTACATCGCGCAACGTTTCATTACTCATTGTAAATAACCTGTAGCTCCGATCACGATCGCGCGCCTTTTCTTTGCTTATTGCATGTACACAACACTGATCATCAATTTCACATCTTCATCTGGCTCACAGTTGCTATTACGTTGAGACTCTTTGCTTATTGCATGCACACAATTCTGATCATCAATTGCACATTTTACATCTAACTCTTAAGGAGCAAATTAAGGCAATAGTTCGGAAGGACATTAGCTTGGATGATGTGGAATCTATATGGGTAGAGCTGCAGAATACCAAAGGACAAAAAACGTTAGTGGGAGTTGTGTACAGACCTCCAAACAGTAGTAGTGATGTTGGGGAGGGCATCAAACATGAAATTAGGGGTGCGTGCAATAAAGGTGCAGCAGTTATAATGGGTGACTTTAATATGCACATAGATTGGGTTAACCAAACTGGAAGCAATACGGTAGAGGAGGATTTCCTGGAGTGCATAAGGGATGGCTTTTTAGACCAATATGTCGAGGAACCAACTAGGGGGGAGGCCATCTTAAACTGGGTGTTGTGTAATGAGAGAGGATTAATTAGCAATCTCGTTGTGCGAGGCCCCTTGGGGAAGAGTGACCATAATATGGTGGAATTCTGCATTAGGATGGAGAATGAAACAGTTAATTCAGAGACCATGGTCCAGAACTTAAAGAAGGGTAACTTTGAAGGTATGAGGCGTGAATTGGCTAGGATAGATTGGCGAATGATACTGAAGGGGTTGACTGTGGATGGGCAATGGCAGACATTTAGAGACCGCATGGATGAACTACAACAATTGTACATTCCTGTCTGTCGTAAAAATAAAAAAGGGAAGGTGGCTCAACCGTGGCTATCAAGGGAAATCAGGGATAGCATTAAAGCCAAGGAAGTGGCATACAAATTGGCCAGAAATAGCAGAGAACCCGGGGACTGGGAGAAATTTAGAACTCAGCAGAGGAGGACAAAGGGTTTGATTAGGGCAGGGAAAATGGAGTACGAGAAGAAGCTTGCAGGGAACATTAAGACGGATTGCAAAAGTTTCTATAGATATGTAAAGAGAAAAAGGTTAGTAAAGACAAACGTAGGTCCCCTGCAGTCAGAATCAGGGGAAGTCATAACGGGGAACAAAGAAATGGCGGACCAATTGAACAAGTACTTTGGTTCGGTATTCACTGAGGAGGACAGAAAAAACCTTCCGGATATAAAAGGGGTCGGAGGGTCTAGTAAGGAGGAGGAACTGAGGGAAATCCTTATTAGTCGGGAAATTGTGTTGGGGAAATTGATGGGATTGAAGGCCGATAAATCCCCAGGGCCTGATGGACTGCATCCCAGAGTACTTAAGGAGGTGGCCTTGGAAATAGTGGATGCATTGACAGTCATTTTCCAACATTCCTTTGACTCTGGATCAGTTCCTATGGAGTGGAGGGTAGCCAATGCAACCCCACTTTTTAAAAAAGGAGGGAGAGAGAAAACAGGGAATTAATCGGTAGTGGGTAAAATGATGGAATCAATTATTAAGAATGTCATAGCAGTGCATTTGGAAAGAGGTAATATGATAGGTCCAAGTCAGCATGGATTTGTGAAAGGGAAATCATGCTTGACAAATCTTCTGGAATTTTTTGAGGATGTTTCCAGTAGAGTGGACAAGGGAGAACCAGTTGATGTGGTATATTTGGACTTTCAGAAGGCTTTCGACAAGGTCCCACACAAGAGATTAATGTGCAAAGTTAAAGCACATGGGATTGGGGGTAGTGTGCTGACATGGATTGAGAACTGGTTGTCAGACAGGAAGCAAAGAGTAGGAGTAAATGGGGACTTTTCAGAATGGCAGGCAGTGACTAGTGGGGTACCGCAAGGTTCTGTGCTGGGGCCCCAGCTGTTTACACTGTACATTAATGATTTAGACGAGGGGATTAAATGTAGTATCTCCAAATTTGCGGATGACACTAAGTTGGGTGGCAGTGTGAGCTGCAAGGAGGATTCTATGAGGCTGCAGAGCAACTTGGATAGGTTAGGTGAGTGGGCAAATGCATGGCAGATGAAGTATAATGTGGATAAATGTGAGGTTATCCACTTTGGTGGTAAAAATAGAGAGACAGACTATTATCTGAACGGTGACAGATTAGGAAAAGGGGAGGTGCAAAGAGACCTGGGTGTCATGGTACATCAGTCATTGAAGGTTGGCATGCAGGTACAGCAGGCGGTTAAGAAAGCAAATGGCATGTTGGCCTTCATAGCGAGGGGATTTGAGTACAAGGGCAGGGAGGTGTTGCTACAATTGTACAGGGCCTTGGTGAGGCTACACCTGGAGTATTGTGTACAGTTTTGGTCTCCTAACCTGAGGAAGGACATTCTTGCTATTGAGGGAGTGCAGCGAAGGTTCACCAGACTGATTCCCGGGATGGCGGGACTGACCTATCAAGAAAGACTGGATCAACTGGGCTTGTATTCACTGGAGTTCAGAAGAATGAGAGGGGACCTCATAGAAACGTTTAAAATTCTGACGGGGTTAGACAGGTTAGATGCAGGAAGAATGTTCCCAATGTTGGGGAAGTCCAGAACCAGGGGACACAGTCTAAGGATAAGGGGGAAGCCATTTAGGACCGAGATGAGGAGGAATTTCTTCACCCAGAGAGTGGTGAACCTGTGGAATTCTCTACCACAGAAAGTTGTTGAGGCCAATTCACTAAATATATTCAAAAAGGAGTTAGATGAAGTCCTTACTACTAGGGGAATCAAGGGGTATGGTGAGAAAGCAGGAATGGGGTACTGAAGTTGCATGTTCAGCCATGAACTCATTGAATGGCGGTGCAGGCTCGAAGGGCCGAATGGCCTACTCCTGCACCTATTTTCTATGTTTCTATGTTTCTATGTCTAACTCACAGTTGCTCTTACATTGTTTGAAAATGTGGAACTGTCCCTTTAAGTGTGGTGGGTTGCAGGCCTCCTTTAAGAGAGCCTTGCTTTCTTTGCCCCAATCCTCTTCTCCGTTTGGTGCCACGTGTTGCTCCATCAGCGCTGCAACTCGTGGTCTGGTCGCCGCCATCTTTCCTCCATCCACGATCTCAACTGCGGTGATCCTCTTCTCCCCGGGTTTTGCCACCAAAGCTGGAAAGTCACCTTTGGATCTGATTTTCTTCCTCCGGAGTCCTGTCACTGGAACCTGGAAATTGCGTTCGGGTCGTCACAGCTGGATCATCTCCATGCAATCGTGCTGGGCGGTCTGTGCCTCGGGTGCTGTGCTGGTCTGCTCTCTGGTGTTGGATCCACCCTCAAGTGAGGGCTTGCTTTGCCTCCGAGCGCGGAGGACGTCGATCGCTGCAGGGATGAAGTCTTCCCACTTCCAATGGATCTTCTCCATCCACCTTCTTTCGAGTCGCGTTGGTCCATCACCTGCAACAACCCACAGAGGTAACGTGCATCACGCCATCATGGAGTACCTTTACATCCGCACTACCAACGACTGGGATAAGTTCATCGGTGTAGGTGCGCAGCTTTGCCTGAACTGGGACCAACTTGGGTCGTTCAGCTTGATTGTCCCATAGCCTCTCAAAGGCTTCTTGATTCATTACTGACTGGCTCGCCCCCGTGTCCATTTCCATGAAGACTGGAACGCCATCTATCTCGACTTCCATCCTCAACGGGGAACACACAGTGGTGCAGGTAAACATGCTATATATCTCATCGTGGGGCTGAGCTGTCTCTCTGCCTATCGTTTCATAATCCGCGCTGGATTCATGGCCATCTGCAGACTCTTCATCAACACAGTGAGTCAAATTTCTTTTACACATTCGCTGGAGGTAGCCCTTTGTACTGCAACCTTTACACACATAGTCTTTGAAACGGCACTGGTGAGCCCTGTGACTCCGTCCACAATGCCAGCATGGAGCTACTCGACTAGCCCCCCCTCGGCAGACTCTGAGTTAAGGGACTCGGGGGCCTGTTCTCACTTCCCTGAGAAGGTGCGCGTTCTTCAGTCCAGCCTCTAAAAGGCGCCACTCTGTGCACAGTACTTGCCGGATTTGAGTCCTGAGGATGAGTCATCTGCCTAGAGCCACATGTCGAGGTCATGAATGCCTGGCTCACAGAGATGGCCTTCTGCAGTATGACTGTGGTATCCGCAGACAGTAGCTTATGAAGAAGGCCCTCATGGCCGATTCCAATGACAAAAATGTCCCGCAGTGCTTCGGTGAGGTGGTTGCCGAAATCACACGGTGCCGCCAGCCTCCTGAGGTCTGCAGCATATTTTGCGATTTCCTGGCTTTCGGGACGTCGGTGGGAATAGAACCGGTGACTAGCTGTGAGAATGCTCTCCTTGGGCTTGAGTTGCTCTTGGATCAGCCTTATGAGCTCCTCGTATGTCTTGGTCGTTGTCTTTGCTGGTGCCAGCAAGTCCCTGACGAGGCCATAGACGGTGGGCCCATAACTGGTTAGCCGGATAGCTCTGCGCTTATCAGCCAGTATGGCCGGATTGTCGCCTGCCAGGTCGTTTGCTGTGAAGAAATGGTCGAGCCTCTCCACAAAGGCGTCCCAATCATCACCATTGGCGAACTGCTGCAACGTACCAAGGATAGCCATTTTCGCGTGAAGGTCCGTAATCTCGTCACCAATTGTTATGTCTTTAGATGTTTTGATAATGACTCCATGAGGCAATGTGTTGTACTTGAACTGTAGTGACCTTAATCCTTTATTGATAACTCCAGAGTGAGGATCACACATGGTGGCCTGCCTTTTATACTAGGCCAGGCACACCTGTACAGGTAACCTGCAAGTCTCCCACTGCGGTGCCCTCTGGTGGCACACGTTGTAATAGTGCAAGCAGTAACCATGTAGGATACATGACACCTTCCTGATCACTTGCTGTACCTGCATACTATCCTTCTGTGTTTCATGCACAAGTACCCCCAGGTCCCGCTGTACTGCAGCACTGTGCAATCTTTCTCCATTTAAATAATAACTTGCTCTTTGATTTTTTTCTACCAAAGTGCATGACCTCACACTTTCCAACATTATACTCCATCTGCATATTTTTGCCCACTCACTTAGCCTGTCTATGTCCTTTTGCAGCTTTTCTATGTCCTCCTCACACATTGCTTTTCCTCCCATCTTTGTATTGTCAGCAAACTTGGCTACGTTACACTCAGTCCCTTCTCGCAAGTCGTTAATATTGATTGTAAATAGTTGGGGTCCCAGCACTGATCCTTGCGGCACCCCCGCTCATTACCGATTGCCAATCAGAGAATGAACCATTTATCCCGACTCTCTGTTTTCTTTTAGTTAGCCAATCTTCTATTCATGCTAATATATTACCCCCAACCCCGTGAACTTTTATCTTGTGCAGTAACCTTTTGTATGGCACCTTGTCAAATGCCTTCTGGAAGTCCAAATACAACACATCCACTGGTTCCCCTTTATCCACCCTGTTCGTAACATCCTCAAAAGAATTCCAGCAAATTTGTCAAACATGACTTCCCCTTCATAAATCCATGCTGACTCTGCCTGATCAAATTTTGCTTTTTCAAATGTCCTGTTACTGCTTCTTTAATAATGGACTCCAACATTTTCCCAACCACAGTATCTATAACTGGTCTATAGTTTCCTGCTTTTTGTCTGCCTCCTTTTTTGAATAGGGGCGTTACATTTGCAGTTTTCCAATCTGCTGGGACCTCCCCAGAATCCAGGGAATTTTGGTAAATTACAACCAATGCATCCACAATCCCTGCCACTATTCTCTTAAGACCCTGTTAATGCGGATTCTTTTCCCTCAATCTGGTTCAGCAAATTCACTGAGTCGAACACCATAGCCGCTTATAACAAAGCAGACTTTATTAATTGTTTCACCGGCCGGGACTTATCAGAACGAAGGAATGCTCTCCTTTTAGAGTGCACCCACTTCCTACGGACAAGTCCTGTTACAATGTAGGGGCGCAACGGTTATACCTTTTCAGTACATGATACAATTTGAGTGACATTCAGTTCAGCCTATCCCCTTATGATCCCTCCTTCCCTTTGTCCACTCATGAGCCGACATCTGGCCCTCCTGGCCCAATTAGGTATGGGCTGAAGTTATGTGTCAGCAATTGTTTTTACACAAAGGGCCATTCAGAGCCTTTCTCACCCCTTTATTGTTTCAAGTTTACTGGTGTGACTTAGCAAGACCTTGAGCCAGTCTGTTATTTGTGCCAATGTTGTAACATTTGCAGTCTGACATTCTTAAGGCTATTCCTCCATGAATCCTTTGTTCAATTTCACTGTCTCTATACATTTTCCCACATTCTCAACTTCAATGTCTCTATACATTTTCCCACATTCTCATTACCCCCTTTTATCATTCCATGATAACCTTTAGGATTATTCTAGGAATATCGCATTCAGCCGTTCACACTCTCTTTCCTGATCCTCCTTGTCGAGTAGGTCTTTAGTTTGCTGGATCATAACCCGGGAGCCCGTGGCCACAAGAGGGTTTGCTAACCTTGCCATCATGACTTTACAACAAAGGTTAAAGCAACCAACAATCAAGCAACAGGTAATTATTATTACGATGAGAATAATTGCCCCATGCATTAGATAGGATCCCCAGGATCCACCTAATAGCCAATCAAACCAGCTAGATCCTCCTGCTGGCGTGGATAACTTCTTCACCTCCCTTCTTATGTGATCAGCGAGATTGGTTATGTTTTCTGAACTATCGGGAATGTAAGTGCAACATTCAGATCCTATCAGGGCACACGTTCCCCCTTTCTCAGCTAGCAGATAATCGAGGGCCATTCGGCTTTGTAATGCTACGGTCCGCATTGCTACCATTTCAGCCGTGATGTCCTCCAGAGCTTCAGCAGTATAGTTAGCTATCTGTTCCAATACCCTCTCTAGGTTCTGTACTTCATCCATGGTGCGTCCTATCCCGAATGGGAACATCATGACCCCAAAGAACCTTTCGGCGGGGGTGAGGGCTCGCCTGTGTCGGCTGGAGGCATGTGCTTCCGCCAGGGTACGTATTTGCCCAAATGGCACCACATGTCCCAGATAGCAGGACCCTGTCCATCGCCTAGGCAACCAGGGATATGCCCTATTCCCGCACACAAAATACGTGCCGTTATACGCTGCCTTCTGATATATTGTGTTGGGGTCCCAAGACTTGGCCCACAGACCTCCATCTGTTTTATTCGGAAGGTGAGAGAGGATAGTGACTCGTGCACCTGTTGTGATGTTGAGACTGTGTGGGCAATCGCTGTACCCTATGATATGTCCTTTGCTACTGGTGTCATTTCGGGTTAAACATATGTTCCCGGTTGGCCTCCCGATCTCCGAGGTATTGGTCAGGGCTAAGAATGGGGGTTTCTTTTCACGGTCGTAGGGTGGTTGGTACCATCCCTGGAACGTTTGACTAATGGGGTACCCAGCACTCTCCCACTTGGTGACATCCCCGTGGTTGTCCACCTGGTAACGGTATGGTGCTCCTCCGGCCCTCCGTGATCCCTCTCTTGACCCGCCTTTCATCTTTTGTATTTGCATTGGCCCCCCTCCTCGCATGCTAGTCTGGCTCAGAAGCCACTTGACAGTCTCAGTTAGGGTCAGTGGAACGGGGCGCAAAGGAATTCCCCCTTTGGAATGTATAGGGATATGTGAGCACACCCAGCATCTAGAAAAGTTCCCATTTTGCGCATAAACATAAGACATGTACAAAAAGGTGTTTACATGGAGCTCTCACTTTAGTCTCCCCTCCCATGCGCCGCACCTGTCATACACCAACGCTACTATACAGACTGTGGCACACAGACACAGTTTCATCTTATTACTCGGGAACAAAATGTTTCTTGTAGCGTCTCTATGGACAAGGATAAATAGTCCGAATATTTTGCTGATTCAAAGAGTTCGGTTTTCTTGCCTCTCTTCACAGGTCACTGTCGGTGTAGCTGGTTGTCTAGCACTACGGGTAGGAGTTCAAACTGTTCTCCTCGGGACCCACTTGGTTAGTCAGGACGCTCCTAGGAAGGACCTTATTCAGCTATGGAGAAGAGGAAGTCTGGAACAGAAACAGGAGTTAGAATAACCAGTAAAATAGATTCGTTAGAGGGTGGTGAGCTTGCAGTGGTGCAGGTGAACCCAGGCACTTCTCCCCTCAACCTTAGCTGCAGTGGGAGTAGTAAGTAACACCTGAAAAGGCCCCTCCCATCGTGGCTCTAATCCCTTCTGAATCCATTTCTTAATCAGGACATACTTCCCTGGTGCCACGAGGGACGATTCGGGTAAAACTGGGAGGTCGAGGTGAGCATCTCGAACCTGGTTGTGGGCTATTCGCAGAGCCTGAGTCAGAGAAAGAACATAGGTGGTCATTTCGTCAGTCATGTGGTGGAATTGGACAGTGGAGGGGACATTCTGATTCCAGGGGGTCCTAAGGGGCCTACCATAAATGACCTCAGCGGGGGTCAGTCTAGCCTTAACGGTGGGAGTAGTTCGGATCTGGACTATGGGAAGGAGTTTGAGCCAATTGAGTCCGGTTGATGCTACCAGTTTTGCAAGCTTGGTTTTAAGAGTTTGATTAGCACGTTCAACTAGTCCCGCAGCTTGGGGTCGGTAGGCACAATGTGTGAATGTTTAAAAATGTATAGAGACATTGAAGTTGAGAACGTGGGAATTGTATAGGGACAGTATAAGCTAACAAAGAATTCATGGAGGAATAGCCATGACATCTCAGACTCGAGACTGCGAAATGTTACAACACTAACACATATTGAAACAAAACCCACAGCTTGCAGAAAAACCTCAAGGTCTTATTAAATCATGTTATTAACCTGAAACATTAACAGAAGGTCTTTGTTTAAAATCAGACCATACTTAGGTCGGCTTATGAGTGGACAAAGGGAAAGAGGGATCAAAAGAGATAGGCTGAACTAGGATGTCACTCTAGCCCTATCTTGTTATCTTTTGCCGAAAATGTATAACCGTCGTCCCTTTACAATGTAACGTCACTTTGTCCGTAGGAAGTGGGTGCGTTCTATCAGAGTTGCATTCCTTCTGTCTGATAAGGTCCCCGATCGGGATTTGCTTTTTAAATAAAATCTTGCTTTGTTTAAAGCACAAACGGTATTCATTTCAGTAATTTTGCTGAACCAGATTGAGGTAAAAGAATCCAGAAATCAACAAATGCAGCTGCTGGTTAATGCGTATCTGGGAACAGAATTCTTTGTTAACTTGGCCAATAAAGTGAGGGCCATTATCGGAACTCAGTCGAGCTGAGATACCATATCTAGGAACAATTTCCCTCATTAACACCTTAACAACAGTTTGAGCCTTATTGTCCAGGGTAGGGTAGGCTTTGATCCATTTGCTAAACACATCTACTATTACTAACACATATTTGTAACACTGAACTCTTTGCAACTCAATGTAGTCCAACTGCAAGGTCTCAAAGGGACCTTCTGGTAGGGGCGTCTTACCCCAATCACAGGGGACTCCCTTCCCTGGATTATGCTGTTGGCAAACAAAGCTGCGACTACTGATGTTCTGGGCCAGCGCCTGGAGTCTAGGGTGCCACCAAGTGGCCAAAAGTGTGTCACTTGTTGTTCTTGCTCCACAATGAGTAGCAAAGTGCATGCATTCAATAACCCATAGGGCCAACTCGTCAGGCATGCAAGTCTGTTCCGCGGGAGTGGTCCAGAGTTTAGAAACATTGTCATAAGTACATCCATAATCTTTCCACAACAGTTTATCTTTTTCAGGAGCGTCCTCCTGTGCTTTAATGACATCTTGGATTGTTGGCATTGGTTTTTCCGAGGCTAACTTATCCTTTGCAGGACTTTTAGTTTGACTCATCATTCTGGGCACCACCATTTGTTGTCGACGAGAGGCCTGTTTGGCCTCTTTGTCAGCACAGTGGTTCCCTATATCAACCGAGGATTTTCCGGTGGTGTGGGCGGAACATTTAACAACGGCAATGCGCTTGGGGAGCATGAGGGCTTGCAATAAGTCAGATACTAGTTGCCTATGGGATACCTCATTCCCCTGTGAGGTTAGGAATCCCCTATTTTTCCATAATTGTCCGAAATCATGGGCTACCCCAAAGGCATACCTAGAGTCGGTATAGATATTGACCTTGACGTCTTTAGCCAAGATACAGGCTCGGGTGAAGGCGAATAGTTCAGCTTGTTGGGTGGAATAGGCGGTTTCAAAGGCGGCAGATTCCAAGACCTGATTCTCCTGGTTTACTATGGCGTATCCCGAAATTCGTCCGCCTTCTGGGTCAATGGAAGAGCTTCTGTCAACATACATAATACAGTCGGGGTCCTCCATTGGTACATCAACTAAATCTTCCCTAACCGAGGTGGCCTCTTGAATTAAAGATAAACAGTCATGACTGGGTTCTTCCTCATCTTGGGGTGGCTCGGTAAGAAAACAGGCCGGATTAATGGCAGTACAGTGCCGAAAGGTCAGCTTAGGATTATTTAGTAGGTAGATCTCATATCTGCTTTGCCTGGCCATGGTAAGGTGTTGAGTCTGCAGTTGACCCAGGAGGGCAGCTACGGAGTGAAAGGTGTATACAACAATATCCTGCTGGAGGGTAAGGTTGGCGGCGGATTGAAGGCTATTGTAGATGGCGGTTAATATTTGAGTACATACAGGGTGCCCCAAGGCAACGGGGTCAATTTTGGAAGAGTAGTAGGCAACAGGCCTATGCTTATCCCTGTGTTTCTGAGTTAAGACAGCGGTAGCACAGTCTTTCAGGATCGTACAATACAGTTGAAATGGCTGGTCATACAGGGACAGGCCCAAAGCCGGAGTTTGCAGCAGGGCTGTCTTTAGTTCCTTAAAGGCTTGGACATCTGCGGTTTTTATTTTAAAGCTGCCTTCCTTGTTTGTATACGGTGTGAGGTGCTTAGTCATCAGGGCAACATTAGGGATCCAGGATCTACAGTAATTGAACATCCCCAACCACTGTCGCATTTGTTTAGCCGTGCTAGGGACTGGAAACTGGCAAATCGGTTCGACTCGGATAGCCTCCAAGGCTCGGTGGGTGCCTGATAAAATGATCCCAAGGAACTTGACTTGAGACTGGCCAATTTTGACCTTTGATGGGGAAACTATGTATCCCAGGGAGGACAAGTAATTCAGTAACTGATTAGCATCCTCCTGATTACTTGGTTCATCTGCGCTGGCTACCAGTAAATTGTCCACATACTGAATGAACCCTTGGGAAGTCTAGTCCAGGTATATTGCTGTCCCTGGTAAGTGAAGGCGAATAGGTACTGACTCGCCTGGGCTAGCAGCAAAGCGAAGAAGGCGTGTTTGAGGTCTATTATTGCGAAGATCTTGGCGTTTGCTGGGATTAATGACAGTATCTGTGCTGGGTTGGGAACCAGAGCGTGCAGGGGCTGGACGATAGCATTGATAGCTCGAAGGTCTTGGACTAAGCGGTACTCATTTGGCTTGCCTGGCTTAGGGACTGCCAGTATAGGGGTATTACACGGGGACTGGCATTGGACCAAAATCCCCTGTTCCAGTAGTCCCTTGATCAATCGGTGGATACTTGGTATTGCCTGTGGTTTCAGTGGGTACTGTCGGATAGAGGGCCAGTCCACGTTGCCCTGCACTGGGATCTCAATCGGATCAATGGGAGTATAACCCACTTGGGAGGGGTCCTCTGCCCATACATGAGGATCCACATAGTCAGGTATGTTAGAGCCAGTATGATGCTGCAGAGTGGTTTGGACCTTCTCGGGGTCCCTGTGGAATTGGACTGTTCGGCCATGTTTTACAATCTGCAAATCCGGGCTGGTAGGGTCAGCCTCGTCTATAGCTTGGCGCACCATAATTCCTAAATCTTTAGCGTGGTGGAGAGGTAATACTTCACGAGTAACATGTGGTGCCACTGTCGGTGGCTGTCTCCACAGATTCTTATCCATTTCCACAAAATCTGCCTTCCCTTTCGGTCCAGTCACTCTAGCCCTTAAGAGAATTTCCTTCTCTTCCCCTTCGTGATCCTGATAAAGATTCTGGAGATCCTGATTCTTGCCGCTGAGATCGTATGCTAGGGTCACATGAGGGGTCCTAATGGTATAATACTGTCGCTTAAGGGTTCCCTGTTTTACAATAATCCCATCATCACCGCACTGGAATTTGCAGAGGAGGTCTCTAGCCATCAAGTTACAGTCCAGATTGGTTGTGATAACAAATCAATGTTCCACCGATTCTTCCTGGTAACCTACTTTAACCGGTTCTGACCGGGAATGTAGAGACTTGTCCCAGGAACCCTGACAGTCCCTGTGTTTCAGTGAAGGCGGGGAGTTTAAGCTTTGATTGTACAGAAGACATGAAGGCTCCCGTATCTATCAAGAAGGGTTGCCACTCATTCTGAATTTTTAACGATATCATCGGTTCGTCATCCGGGGAGGTTCCCTGTACAATCAAGCTACATGGTCAATACGAATAATCGGGGGACGGTTGGCCAAAGGTGTTGTTCTGGGAGAAGTTAGTATAAGATCCCCGTCCTCTCCCCCCTTGCCCCCCTCCTCTTCCTCCTCTTCCTCTTTTGTGCCGATCGAAGGGGCACTCTCCCTTCCAATGTCCTTCTTGCCCACAATTGAAGCATTGCCCTCTCCTTCCCCAGCCCCGACCGCTCCCTCTTCCTGATCGGGGAGGGCCATGTGATGGTCCATAGTTTGCAGGGCCGGGGCCGTTGAGGTGTTGGGTATACCCATATCCCCGGTTATCTACCCAACCCCTTACACAGTATTGTGGTTCCATTTGATATTCTCTCGGGTCGGGTGTCGGTCTTTCCCCTTGAGGAGGCTCTCCCTTTCTAACCACGTATTCAGTCTTGACCCCGGTTGGGGGCGCACCTCCCCCCTTTCCTTTCTTTTCCTGCCAATAATATTTCACCGCCCTTTCCATCTGGGCTTTACTGTTATCTGCCCAATTCATATTATTGATCCGGATAGCATGAGCAATCGAATAGGGCAGGCACTGAAGTAGGATAGCGCAGAATTGAGGTGAATCCTCTTCCGCCCTGAAGGCATTATCTCTTGATTGACCTCCGTATATTTCAATGAATCTTTCCATGAATTCGTCGGCAGTTTCGTCTCGTTTGGGTTTAGTTTCTAATACTGCAGCCATACTGATGGGCTTCTGAAGGGTCGTGCCGAGAGTGGTAAAAATAGCGTTTAGGCGGTCCTGGGCATTGTTAGGGTGTGCAGCCAGCAATGCGTCATGGGTTGCCCGTCTTAGGTGAGTTAGAAATCGTGCATGCTCAGTTGGGCTCAGGGTCTGCTGTACCAGGGCCCACAGGTCCCTTGACTCTTTATTATAAACTGCGACGGTAGTTCGAAGATGATCTACAAACTTGACAGGTTCTCTCTTTCGATCTGGCATGGTGGCCAGAATGGCCATAATTTCGTTCGGTTTCCAAGGCACATAGACATCTATGGTGAGGTGGTCTGCAGCTTGTTGTGCATCAGGGTTTGGCATTGGTCAGACTGGGAATTGTTGCCGGGGCTTTGGGATGGGGGCGTCAACCTCGGAAGACGTTTCTGGGTCGGAGGGTGGCTCGGAGCCGTCTGACTGCTGATGGGTTTAGACAGGTTAGATGCAGGAAGAATGTTCCCAATGTTGGGGAAGTCCAGAACCAGGGGTCACAGTCTAAGGATAAGGGGTAAGCCATTTAGGACCGAGATGAGGAGAAATTTCTTCACCCAGAGAGTGGTGAACCTGTGGAATTCTCTACCACAGAAAGTCGTTGAGGCCAATTCACTAAATATATTCAAAAAGGAGTTAGATGAAGTCCTTACTACTAGGGGGATCAAGGGGTATGGTGAGAAAGCAGGAATGGGGTACTGAAGTTGCATGTTCAGCCTTGAACTCATTGAATGGCGGTGCAGGCTAGAAGGGCCGAATGGCCTACTCCTGCACCTATTTTCTATGTTTCTATCCCGATTGGCGGGAGGGTTTGTTTTGCCTTTCACGACTGGTATTCTGACTAGCGGATTCACGGGACTGCCTGTGCTTTCGAGATGTAGATCTGCCCTTCCGGGTGTGAGATCTGGTCCTCTCGGCTACATGGCTCGTGAACTGGGGATCTGAGTCGCTATCAGAGGATGAAGGGTCCGTCTGGGCTTGTCGGTTCGTTGGTGTGGGGTTATCTTTATCTTTACCTCCTACCGCCGGAGTGTAAGGTGGAGGTGGATGGGAAGAGGACTATGGTAAGGGGCCAGGGGCTGCGGGAGGCGCCGTTGGGTGCCGAGTCAGTGACCATTCATCAATTTCCTCGTCAGCCTCGGTCAACGCAAGGCCAACCATTTGACTACGTAGTCGGTCAATACCTTTCTCAAAGGTCCCAGTGGAACTCTTAGTACATTTCTCGTGCGCGCACTCTTTCTTTAAGACGTCTACGGTTTTAATGTGTCCTCCTTCTGTCAATGAAAATCCTAATTTAGTGGCGTTTTCCTGCCAACTCGACAGAATTGATGCATCTTTTAGCTTTTGACAGTAATGCCTCCATGCGGCTATTAGATCCCTATCCCCTTTCCCTCATTCCCTCTTCCAAATTAATTCCTGTGCCCGTTTTGCTACCTCCACGCTTTTGGTGCCCCCTGGTGGCCATTGATCATCTCCTAGTAATTTGTTCAAAGTTCCAGATAACAGTCTAAATTGTCCAGCTTTTTCAGGGAATTCCTCACATAACTTTTGTAGTGGACTACCGGTATTCGTAGTTCTATCTAACTGATTACCCATCCTCGCGTCGCCCCGCGTAGGATGTCCTAATTAATCCCGATCCCTCACGTCGCCCCGCGTTGGATCCGGGTCCTAATTAATCCCGATTGTCCCCGCGTTGCCCCATGGTGGTTTAAGTTATCTTACCCAGAGCCTAGGCGGACCAAGTGATATACAAGATCGACGCCGTACCTGGAATAAGTACAATTTGAAATTTACACAGTCCCGCGTTGCCCCGCGGCTTAATTTACCTAACTCCCTAACCTCCGCGTCACCGCGCGGTTCGCGCGATTATCTATCCCTCCGTGTCGCCGCGCGGTTTTCCTGTTCACGTCGCCGCGCGATTGTCTATCCCTCCACATCGCCACGTGGTGAGCCTTATTTAATTTGGTCTAGGTTCCAGATTTACCTATTCTAAGCCCTAACCTCCTTCCGCGTCGTTGCGCGGTTCGCGTCGCCGCGCGATTTCCCTATCCTTCCCTATTCTAAGTTTAGAAGGTATTCGGCAGATTGTCCTGGATCTCGTTCAGACGCTACCTGAGAACGAGCGAGTGGCCAAACTTTCCTCAGACTTTTGAAACCGAAGGAAACTGGAGCGGTATTTAAATTATACTCACTCCAGTGGCCACTTTCCTCCCGTCTCGTCCAAGGCTAGTCTGGCTCTTAATTCACAAGTTTTCGGCAGTCGTCTGTTGAGATCCCACTTCTGACACCAAATGTTAATGCAGATTCTTTTCCCTCAATCTGGTTCAGCGAATTCACTGAGTCGAACACCGTAGCCGCTTATAACAAAGCAGACTTTATTAATTGTTTCACCGGCCGGGACTTATCAGAACGAAGGAATGCTCTCCTTTTAGAGTGCACCCACTCCCTATGGACAAGTCCTGTTACAATGTAGGGGCGCAACGGTTATACATTTTCAGTACATGATACAATTTGAGTGACATTCAGTTCAGCCTATCCCCTTATGATCCCTCCTTCCCTTTGTCCACTCATGAGCCGACATCTGGCCCTCCTGGCCCAATTAGGTATGGGCTGAAGTTATGTGTCAGCCATTATTTTTACACAAAGGGCCTTTCAGAGCCTTTCTCACCCTTTTATTGTTTCAAGTTTACTGGTGTGACTTAGCAAGACCTTGAGCCAGTCTGTTATTTATGCCAATGTTGTAACATTTGTAGTCTGACTTTCTTAAGGCTATTCCTCCATGAATCCTTTGTTCAATTTCACTGTCTCTATACATTTTCCCACATTCTCAACCCTAGGATGCAAGCCATCAGGTCCAGGGGATTTATCTGCCTTTAGTCCCATTATCTTACTAAGTACCACCTCCTTAATGATTATGATTGTGTTAAGTTCCTCCCCACCTATAGCCCCTTGACTATCCACTGTTGGAATATTGTTTGTGTCCTCTACCGTAAAAACTGATACAAAATTCCTGTTTAGAGTTTCTGCCATCTCCATGTTCCCCATTACTAATTCCCCGGTCTCGTCCTCTAAGGGACCAACATTTACTTTAGCCACTCTTTTTCTTTTAATAAACTCTTGCTATCTGTTTTTATATTTTGTGCTAGTTTACTTTCATAGTCTATCTTTCCTTTCTTAATCATTTTTTTTAGTAATTCTTTGCTGGCTTTTAAAAGCTTCCCAATCTTCTGTCCTCCCACTAGTTTTGGCCACTTTGTATGCCCTTGTTTTTAATCGGATACCGTCCTTTATTTCTTTAATTAGCCACGGATGGCTTTCTTTTCTCTTGCACCCTTTCCTCCTTACTGGAATATATTTTTCTTGAGAGTTGTGAAATATCTCTTTAAATGTACACCACTATTCATCAATCATTCTACACTTCAATCTGTTTTCCCCGTCTACTTTAGCCAACTCTGCCCTCATACCTTCATAGTCTCCTTTATTTAAGCTTAGTACGCTGGTTAGAGATCCAACTTTCTCACCCTCCATCTGAATTTGAAACTCAATCATGCTATGATCACTCATTCCAAGGGGATCCTTTACTAGGAGATTATTTATTAATCCTGTCTCATTACACTTTAAGGTAGCCTGCCCCCGGTTGATTCTGTTACATACTGCTCAAGGAACCCATCCCTTATGCACTCTATGAACTTTTCCTCAAGGCTACCGTAACCAATTTGATTTGTCCAATCAATATGGAGGTTAAAATCACCCATGATTATTGCTGTTCCCTTTTTACAAGCCCCCACTATTTCCTGGTTTATGCTCCAACCAACAGAGTTGCTATTGTTAGGAGGCCTATATACAATGTCCACCAGTGACTTTTTCCCTTTATTATTCCTTATCTCCACCCAAACTGTTTCAACATCCTGATCCTTTGAGCATATATCGTTTCTCACTATTGCAGTGATTCCATCCTTTATCAATAGAGCTACCCCACCTCCTTTTCCTTTCTGTCTGTCCTTCCGAATTGTCAAATACCCCATAATATTAAATTCCCAGTCCTGGTCACCTTGCAACCACGTCTCTGTAATGGCTATCAGATCATACCCATTTGTATCTATTTGTGCCGTCGACTCATCTATTTTGTTGCAAATGCTACGTGCAGTTCGACAAAGTGCCTTTAAATTTGTTTTATTACTCTTTTTTCCTGCTCGTTTCCTCTCTCCTTCAAACTCACTTTCTTTATTTTTGCTTTCTAATTCCAGCTTTTTTCCCCTCCCTACTGACTCTACTCTCAGGTTCCCATCCCCCTGCCAAGCTAGTTTAAACCCTCCCCAACAGCACTAGGATTTGATACTCTCCTTTATTTCCTTGGTTATCCACGGCTGGTTATCCCTTCTCTTACCGCCCTTCTTTGAATACATGACAACGTATTTGTTATGTCTCAAATAAAACAATGTTATTGAGTACTGTAGACCTGAGTAAGTGTGACCTTAGTCTCTTTATTCTGACTCCAGAGTGCTGGCACAGCATGGGAGGCCTGCTTATATGCAGTGCTCCCAAGGATGCTGGGATCCCTTGGGACTCCAACAGATGTGCCCTCTGGTGGCGGTAGAATACTGGTTACAAGGTGTTGCATACATAACATCACTCCCCCCCAAAAGTCAACAGTACATTTATTTACAGAGCGAGACGATCTGGGGCTTTCCGCTCCCTAGTTGATCATCTTGGTACAGGTGCAGGTGAGTTGCTTGGGCCTTCGCTGGGCTGCTGCACAGCTGGCCTTGCTGGGCTGCTGGGGATGATGAGTTCAGCTTTGTGATCAACCATGATGTTGGTTGCCACTTGTGTGTGTATCGGAGGGTCGAAGTTGGTGGTGTCCTCTTCATGTTGCTCGTGGCTGTCTGTGAATCGCAGTTTGGTTTGGTCCAAATGCTTTCTGCAAGTTAGTCCATTTGCAAGTTTGACCTGAAACACTCTACTCCCTTCTTTGGCTATGACAGTGCCAGCATGCCATTTGGGATCATGTCCATAGCTGAGTACAAATACAGGGTCATTGACTTCAATATCACGTGACAAATTCGCACGATCATGGTACATGCTTTATTGATGCCGCCTGCCCTCGACATGATCATGGAGATCAGGGTGGACTAGAGAGAGCCTTGTTTTGAGTGCCCTTTTCATGAGCAGTTCGGCAGGGGGAACCCCGGTGAGCGAGTGGGGTCTTGTGCAGTAGCTGAGCAGGACTCGGGACAGGCGGGTCTGCAGGGAGCCTTGAGACACACGTTTCAAGCTTTGCTTGATGGTTTGGACTGCCCGTTCTGCCTGGCCATCAGATGCGGGCTTGAACGGGGCAGATGTGATGTGCTTGGTCCCATTGCGGGTCATGAATTCCTTGAATTCAACTCTGGTGAAGCACGGCCCATTGTCGCTGACAAGGACATCAGGCAGGCTGTTCGTGGCAAACATGGCTCGTAGGCTTTCGATGGTGGCAGTGGACGTGCTTACAGTCATTATTACACACTCAATCCATTTTGAATAAGCATCCACAACAACCAAAAACATTTTGCCTAGAAACAGGCCAGCAAAGTCAACGTGGATCCTAGACCACGGTTTGGAGGGCCATGACCACAAACTTAGTGGTGCCTCCCTGGGTGCATTGCTCAGTTCAGAGCAAGTGTTGCATTGCCGCATGCAAGACTCCAAATCTGTGTCGATGCCGGGCCACCACACATGGGATTTGGCTATAGCTTTCATCATTACTATGCCATGGTGGGTACTGTGTAGGTCACATATGAATGTTTCCCTGCCTTTCTTAGGCAAAACCACGCGATTACCCCACAAAAGACAGTTCGCCTGTATGGACATTTCGTCTTTGCGCCGCTGGAACGGCTTGATCTCTTCATGCATCTCTGCTGGGACTCTGGACCAGCTCCCATGGAGGTCACAGTTTTTTTTACAAGGGAAAGTAAAGGATTCTGGCTGGTCCAGGTCCTGCTCTGGCAGGCCGTAAAGGGTGACTTTTCGTTTTCAAATGCATCCATCACCAAGAGCAAGTCTGCAGACTGTGCCATTTCCACCCTGATGGTGGGCAATGGTAGCCGACTGAGAGCATCAGCGCAGTTCTCTGTGCCTGGTCTGTGGCGAATTACACAGTTATATGCAGACAGCGTGAGCTTCCATCTTTGGATGCGAGCAGAGGCATTGGTATTAATACCTCTGCTCTCTGAGAATAGCGACATGAATAGCTTATGGTCAGTTTCTAACTCGAACTTAAGCCCAAACAGATACTGGTGGATTTTTTTCACCCCGTAAATGCATGCCAGAGCTTCTTTTTCAATCATGCTGTAGGCCCTTTCGGCCTTGGACAAACTCCTGGACGCATAAGCGACCGGTTGCAATGTTCCCGATTCGTTTGCTTATTGTAACTCACACCCGACCCCGTACGAAGATGCATCGCAGGCTAGCACTAAACGTTTACATGGGTCATACAGAACAAGCAGTTTGTTGGAATATAGCAGATTTCTGGCTTTCTCTTGTGATTTCCCCCATACCCAGTCATCTCCCTTGCGTACCGGGAACCAATTGGATTTGCACCTTCACCCCAGAGAAATTTCCGATGCCTGGCTCAAACAACGACGGGAACTTGCTCAAAACCTGGGCACATGAGGCATCTTCGACGAACGAAAGCGCTCGGATGTCGTCCCAGTTCCAACGGATTTTTCCCAGCCAGCTTCTGCCGAACAGTGTGGGGCCATTTACTGGTACAATCCATGGTGGTAGTTCGTGCACCGCTCCATCATAGGAGACTTTTACTGCTGCACTGCCAATTACAGGGATCAGCTCTTTAGTGATTGCTCGAGCCTTGAGCCAGCAGCTCATCTGTGAACGCTTTACTGATGCCTGAGGGCTTAGCGAGAACTATTTCACATTGACCATGTTTACTGTTTGGACCTGTTCCATAATGGAACAAATAATGGAAATGATTCAGTTTTAATGTAAAATATATTTTATTCAAAAGTTTAACAAACAGTTCTTTTGTACTTAACTTTAATAAAATTATTCTTGTCTCAAACTTTACTTTAAGATAACACTTTAAGATCACTTACAAACTTTTAAACTTGTAAATTTACGTAACTTACAAAAAACGTTTAATTTGAGAACAGTTACAACAGTAACTACAATAATAATTGGTGGGTTGGGAGGGGGGGTTGGAGGGATGGGGTGGTGGGGGGGTGGAAGGGGATTTGGTGGGGGTGGGGGTGGTGGTGGTGGGTGGGCCTAGGGTGGGACCAGGTGGTGGGGGGGGGGGGTTGGTGGGGGGGTTGGGGGGTGGGGGATGTGTGGGGGGTGGGCTGGGGGGCCCAGGCTTTGGGCTCTTCAGAGGTTGGTGTGGGGATTGGCATGGAAGTGACAGTTGATTCTGTCAATGGACGCGGAGTCTGGGCGTGTTCCCTTATTGCAGCAGCTAACTCCAACGTGCCGTCCCTCATGCGCCCTGACAGTGTCTCAACAACCTGCAACATTCCCTCCCTCCTGTTGAAGCAAAACTGTCTGAACTACTTGCAACATTCCCTCCCTCATGATCAGTGACAGTGCTTGCACTATCTCTGTCATTCTCTCCCTGATGGTCACTGACAGCGCATCAGCTACCTCTGACATTCCCTCCCTCATGGCCACTATTCCCTCACTGATGGTCCCGGACATCGTTCCCATTTCTCATGTCTTTGCTGTTACTTCTCCCGATAGTCCCGCTACCTCATCACTCACCCCACTGAAGATGTCCAGGAGTGATCGGGTACGGTGAATGCTCTCCGCACTCAATGACATCATCTGAACCACATCTGTTAGATCCTGCACCTCAGAGAGTGCGGTCGAACTCTCCTTCCCCTCCTCCCCATGGGTGTGCCTCGCTGTATCCCACCACTGGGACCCGCAGCCTGGGATGGTGGGGCCTTGGGTGTGCCTCGCTGCAGCCCGCCCTGGGACTCACAACCTCGGAAGGTGGGGCCCTCGGTGTGCCTCGCTGCACCACACTACTGGTACCCGCAACCTCGGAAGGTGGGGACGTGATTGTGCCTCGCTGCACCCCACCACTGGGACCCGCAACCTCGAAGGTGTGAAACCATGCAATGTTCTATCAGCACACAAACCACTGGTCATGGAAGGGGCTGTCACCTCCATGAGCCACACCTCCTCCAAAGTCAGTACAACAGTGGGAGCTTCATCCAGCTCCATCCCCTCCCCCTCACCCTCACCCCCATGTTCTTGGTTTGGAGGGTTGGTTTGGAAGATGTTCTCCTCTTCAGGCTCGTCTGCATTTGAAGCTTCTTCTGCATCGTCAGGGTTGGCCTCAAGTTCTGCAAAATATAACAGAACAGTCAAATGGTTAGTAGCAGAGGAGGGGGCAGGTGGGTGGCATGAGTAGGCTCACATATCACAGGCCAGGCAGCAGGCTGATTTTAAGGACCACAATGAATTTGCAGGCCTTACCCTCTGTTATATATGTTAATGTATATACTGTAACACTAGACCACTGAATGTACCTTCACACTGTATACACCATACCTATACCACCAGAGGGTGCTACTGGTGGAGACCTAAGGGTCACCTGCACACTGCAGGTAATCAAGTATAAAAGGGAGATCACCTCATTGTGTCCTCACTCAAGGAGCTGCAATAAAAGGACTAAGGTCACTACAGTTCAAGTACTATACCTTTACCTTGTGGTATATAGTGCTTGCATATACTACACCCTCTCCCTCGAGTATGGATCCAGCTTGTGCAGTGATGATTGCATTTCTCCAGGCAGGACCCATCAAAGCAACGGCCCTCTCTTCCAAGGGTGTCAGTGGGTACAGATTTGCCGGGCCTCCTCCTGCGAGTTCTTTCCCTTTTATTATGTGCCACCTTCCTCTGCAAAGATGAAAACCTAACTTTTTAAAGAGGATGTCTTTCTGCTGGGTGGGACATACAGATGGTTACATTTACAATTGCAATTCCATTGAAGAAATGAAAATATTACTTACACTAACTACTTGACCAAGGTCCTGCCACTTCTTTTTACACTAGCCTCCAGATCTCGTGGTGGTCAGTAATCTTCTGCAACTTGGTTCCAGCGTTTCTTAATTTCTTTGGGTGGAACTTTTATTTTACCACTGCTGGTGTCCAGTTCCTGCAATCTGTTTTCAATCACAGTAACTAGTGCCTCTACTTCTTCCTGTAAGAAATTCTAGATCCTTGCACCGTGTTGCATTTTGTACTGCTGCAGCTGTGATTTTTCCAATGCTCTCACACAGCACTCCTTCTCACACACACAACTGGCTCTCTAAAAATGGCCGATTGCCAACTCGGAGCTATACTGCGCAGTGCAACGATGTCAGAAACGTAACTTTTTCCCCCCGCGCATGCGCAGAAGGTGCGACATCGTTTTAAGGAGCAGACAGCAGAGTCCACCCCCCGAGGCAACTGGACACGCTGCGCGGCGCCAAATTCGAATTTAACATCGGGGAAACTTTGGCAAATTATTTCTGGTGCATTTCTGGCCTACAAAAACGGGCGTAACTCTGGCAAGATGCCAGAAAATGGGCTTGGGCAAAATTGAGCCCTAAATCTCTATCTTCCTTTGCTACATTAAAACCATCTTTAAAAGCCAACTCTTTGACCAAGTTTTGTCAATCCTCTTAAAAGCTTGCTCTTTGGACTGATGTACATTTTTGTCTCATTAAGCCTCTGTGAAGCACCTTGGGACGATTTTATACATTAAATGTACTATATAAATGCAAGTAGCAGTACTATAGTGGTTGATCAATATCAGAGATGCGTTTCAGAGCCAGTATTGTAACATTGTGAAATTTATGAGATTTTGTTTTGTAACTGTTGTGTATGGAGAAAGAGTCAGACTGAACACTGTGAGCTCAAAGTAAAGTGTGACCTTTTATTGCAGGCCTCCAGAGTGCTTCTCCAACCTGTGAAGCCTCCTTAAATACCTGTGCTCCCAAAGGATTATGGGATCTCTTGGGACTCCAGGGGATGAGCCCTCTGGTGGCTGTACAGAGTAAATACAAGTCCACATATATAACAACACTCCCCCCCCCCAATGTCAATAGTGTAACTATTCACAATGTGAGTCGATCTGGGGCCCCTCTTGCCCTGCTTGATCGTCTCGGTATGAAAGCTGGTGTTGTTGAATCATTTGTTGGGCCCTCACTGGGCTGCTGTGCAGCTGTGCAGCTGGCCTTGCTGAGCTGCCTTGTTGTTGCTGTGGATGATGGGTTCTGCTTCGTGGTCAACCGTGGTGCCGGTTGCCATTGGTATGTATGTTGGGGGATCAAAAAAGGTAGGGTTCAAGGTGGGTTGCTCAGGATAGTCCGTGAATTTGAGTTTGATTTGGTCCAAGTGTTTCCAGTGAATGAGTCCATTTGAAAGTTTGATCCGAAACACCGTGCTCCCCTCTTTGGCCAAGACAGTGCCGGGAAACCACTTGAGACCTTGTCCATAATTTAATACAAATACAGGATCATTGATTTCAATCTCGCGTGACACACTTGCGCTATCATGATATGCACTTTGTTGAAGCCGCCTGCTCTCTACCTGTTCATGTAGATCAGGGTGAACTAACGAGAGCCTTGTCTTAAGTGCTCTTTTCATGAGAAGTTCAGCAGGTGGGATCCCAGTGAGTGAGTGGGGTCTCGTGTGGTAGCTAAGCAGGATTAAGGATAGGCGAGTCTGCAGTGAGCCTTCAGTTACCCTCTTCAAGCCTTGCTTGATGGTTTGCACTGCTCTCTCTGCCTGACCATTGGATGCTGGTTTAAACGGGGCAGATATGACATGTTTAATCCCGTTAAGGGTCATGAATTCTTTTAACTCAGCACTGGTAAAACATGGCCCATTGTCGCTCACCAGGACATCGGGTAAGCCGTGAGTGGCAAACATGGCCCGCAGGCTTTCAGTAGTGGCAGCAGACGTGCTAGTCGACATTATCTCACATTTTACCCAAGAACGGGCCTGCATAGTGACGTGTACCCTAGACCACAGTTTGGAGGGCCAAGACCATAAACTTAGCGGCGCCTCCCTGGGTTCATTGCTTAACTGCGAGCATATATTACATCTGTGAACGCAGGACTCTAAGTCCGCATTGATACCGGGCCACCACACGTGGGATCTGGCTATCGCTTTCATCATTACGATACCTGGGTGGGTACTGTGGAGGTCATTGATGAAGGTGTCTCAGCCCTTCTTGGGGACCCCTACTTGATTGCCCCACTGAAGGCAGTCTGCCTGTATAGACATTTCAGCTTTGCGCCGCTGGAACGGCTTTATCTCTTCCTGCATTTCCACTGGGACACTGGACCAGCTCCCGTGAAGCACGCAGCTTTTGACAAGAGATAATAAGGGGTCCTGGCTTGTCCAGGTTTTGATCTGCTGGGCAGTGACGGGTGATTGCTCACTCTCAAATGCTTCCATAACCATGGCTAGATCTGCGGGATGCACCATTTGCATCCCCGTGGTGGGTAATGGCAGCGTACTGAGAGCATCGGCGCAGTTTTCTGTGCCTGGCCTGTGGCGGATGGCGTAGTTGTATGCGGACAACGTGAGCGCCCATTTCTGGATGCGGGCCAATGCGTTGGTATTTATCCCTTTACTCTCAGAAAACAGGGGTATAAGTGGCTTATGGTCAGTTTCCAATTCGAATTTTAGCCCAAACAGGTACTGATGCATTTTCTTTACCCCATAGACACATGCTATCGCTTCTTTTTCAATTATGATGTAGGCTCTCAGCCTTAGACAGACTACTGGATGCATAAGCAACTGGTTGCAGTTTCCCAAAATCATTAGCTTGTTGCAATACACACCTGACTCCATATGATGATGCATCACATGCTAGTACCAAACACTAACATGGATCATACAACACAAGCAATTTGTTTGAGCATAACAATTTTCTCGCTTTTACAAAGGCATTTTCTTGGCTTTTGCCCCCCATACCATTTGCCCCCTTTTCGTAGTAAGACATGTAGTGGTTCTAGCAGTGTGCTGAGACCTGGTAAGAAGTTACCAAAGTAGTTCAAGAGTCCCAGAAACGACCGCAGCTCCGTCACGTTCTGTGGCTTCGGTGCGTTCTCGATTGCCTCTGTCTTCACGTTGGTGGGCCTGATGTCGTCCGCCGCAATCCTCCTTCCTAAGAACTCCACTTCAGGTGTCAGGAAAACGCACTTTGAGTGTTTTAACCTGAGCCCCACGCGGTTGAGTCTGTTGTGCTCCTAACACAGATGAGACTGCACACAGGGAGGTTAAAGTAACAGTGACCTCAGTCTTTATTAAGACACTCCAGAGTGAGTAACAGGCCTTAGGGGCTGGATTATATACAGTGCTCTCAAGGGATGCTGGGATCCCTTGGGACTTCAGGGGATGCGCTCCCTGGTGGTGGAACATGAGAGTGCATGCTTTACAGATACACAACATCACTCCCCCCCAAAGTCAAAGTGAAAACTATTTACAAGGTGAGGCGGTCGGGAGCCTTTCTTTCCCTGGTGGACCGCCTCGGTACAAATGTCTGTTCTGGTGTGTTGGCTGTGCCCTCGCTGGGCTGGCGTGTTGTTGGCCCTGCAGGGCTGCTGGGTGAGCCTGGCCTTGCTGGGCTGTTGGGCGTGATGGGTTCGATTTCCTGGTCCGGAATGGTGTCGTTGATCCTTTGGGTGTGTGTTGTGGGCTCGAAAAAGGTGGTGTCTGCTGTGAGTTGTTCAGGGCAGTCTGTGAACTGCAGCCTCGTTTGGTCCAGGTGCTTTCTGCAAATATGTCCATTGTCTAGTTTGACTACAAAACCCTACTCCCTTCTTTAGCTATCACTGTGCCCGCGATCCACTTGAGACTGTGTCCATAGTTTAGCACATACACAGGGTCATTCCGATCAATTTCCCGTGACACAGTGGCACGACCATCGTTTACATTTTGTTGCTGCCGCCTGCTCTCTACCTGATCATGCAGTTTGGGGTGAACCAACCAGAATCTGGTTTTAAGTGTCCTTTTCATGAGTAGCTCAGCCAGGGGCACCCCTGTGAGCGAGTGGGGTCTTGTGCGGTAGCTGAGCAGTACTCGGGACAGGCGGGTTTGGAGTGAGCCTTCTGTGACTCATTTGAGGCTCTGTTTGATTGTTTGTACTGCCGGCTCTGCCTGCCCATTGGAGGCTGGTTTAAACGGGGCCAAGGTGACATGTTTGATCCCATTGCGGGCCATGAATTCTTTAAATTCGGCACTGGTGAAACATGGCCCGTTGTCACTGACCAGTATGTCAAGCAGGCCATGGGTGGCAAACATGGCCCTCAGGCTTTCAATGGTGGTGGTGGCGGTGCTTCCCGACATTATTTCATATTCAATCCATTTTGAAAAAGCATCCACCACCACCAGGAACATTTTACCGAGAAATGGGCCCGCAAAGTCGACATGGATCCTCGACCATGGTCTGGAGGGCCAGGACCACAAACTTAGTGGTGCCTCCCTGGGCGCGTTGCTCAACTGAACACACACGCTGCATTGCCATACACAGGACTCTTAAGTCAGTGTCGATACCGGGCCACCACACGTGGGATCTGGCTATCGCTTTCATCATTACTATACCCGGGTGTGTGCTGTGGAGATCCAAGATGAACGTCTCCCTGCCCTTTTTTGGTAGCACTACGCGGTTACCCCACAACAGGCAGTCTGCCTGAATGGACAGCTCGTCCTTTCGCCGCTGGAACGGCTTGATTAGCTCTTGCATTTCAACGGGGATGCTGGCCCAGCTCCCATGCAGTACACAGCTTTTTACTAGGGACAGCAGAGGATCTTGGCTGGTCCAAGTCCTAATCTGACGGGCCGTGACAGGTGATTTATCAATTTCAAACGCTTCCATGACCATCAACAAGTCTGCGGGCTGCGCCACCATCAACAAGTTTGCAGGCTGCGCCATTTCCACCCCCGTGGTGGGCAGTGGTAGCCGACTGAGAGCATCCGCACAGTTCTTGGTGCCTGGCCTGTGGCGGATGGTATAGTTATACGCTGATAGCGCGAGTGCCCACCTTTGTATGCGGGCTGAGGCATTAGTATTTATCCCCTTATTTTCAGCGAACAGGGATGTGAGGGGCTTGTGATCGGTTTCCAGCTCAAATTTGAGGCCAAGCAGGTAGTAATGCATTTTCTTTAACCCAAACACACACGCTAATGCCACTTTCTCAATCATGCTGTAGGCCCTCTCGACCTTAGACAAACTCCTGGAAGCATAGGTGATAGGTTGCAACTTCCCCGCAACGTTAGCTTGTTGTAATACACACCCGACTCTGTACGACGACGCATCACATGCTAGCACGAGTCTGTTACACGTGTTATACAATACAAGCAGCTTGTTGGAGCATAAAATGTTTCTGGCTTTCTCAAAAGCAATTACTTGGCTTTTTCCCCATACCCAGTTCTCACCTTTACACAATAACACATGTAGGGGCTCTAAGAGGGTGCTTAACCCCGGTAGGAAGTTACCAAAATAGTTGAGGAGTCCCAGGAACGACCGCAGCTCCGTGACGTTCTGTGGCCTGGGCACGTTCCTGATAGCCTCTGCCTTGGTGGCTGTGTGGCAAATGCCGTCCGCCGCGTTCTTTCTCCCCAAAAACTCCACTTCTGTTGCCATGATGACGCATTTCGACCTCTTCAGCTGCAGCCCTACGCGATCCAGTCACTGGAGGACCTCCTCCAGGTTTCGTAGGTGCTCGATGGTGTCCTGTGACCAATATGTTGTCCTGAAAAACCACCGTGCATGGTACCGACTTGAGTAGGCTCTCCATGTTTATCTGGAAGATCACTGCAGCCGACCGAATTCCAAACAGGCATCTGTTGTAGATGAACAGTTCCTTGTGTGTGTTGATGCAGGTGAGGCCCTTCTAAGACTCCTCCAGTTTCTGCGTCATGTAGGCTGAAGCCAGGTCGAGCTTGGTGAACGTCTTGCCTCCTGCCAGCGTCGCAAATAGGTCGTCTTCCTTAGGTAGCGGGTATTGGTCGTGTAGCGAGAAATGATTAATAGTTACTTTATAATCGCCGCAAATCCTGACCGTGCCATCACTTTTGAGTACTGGAACAATCGGGCTGGCCCACTCGCTGAATTCCACTGGGGAGATGATTCTCTCGCATTGTAGCCTGTCCAGCTCGATTTCCACTCTCTCCCTCATCATGTGAGGTACCGCTTGCGCCTTGTGGTGAATGGGCCGTGCCTCTGGGACCAAGTGGATCCGCACCTTCGCCCCGGAAAAGTTTCCAATGCCTGGCTCAAAAAGGGAAAGAAATTTGTTGAGAACCTGGGTACATGAGGCCTCATCGACATGTGATAGCGCTCGGATGCCATCCCAGTTCCAGCGGATTTTGCCCAGCCAACTCCTTCCAAACAGTGTGGGGCCATCGCCCGGGATAATCCAGAGTGGCAGTTCGTGCACCGTGTCCTTGTAGGTGACCTTGACCATGGCGCTGCCCAGGACAGTGATAAGCTCTTTGGTGTATGTTCTCAGTTTCGTGTGGATGGGGCTCAGGGCTGGTCTGAGTGCCTTGTTGCACCACAGTCTCTCAAACATCTTTTTACTCATGATGGATTGGCTAGCGCCAGTGTCCAGTTCCATGGCTACAGGTAAGCCATTTAATTTTACATTTAGCATTATAGGTGGACATTTCGTCGAAAATGTCTGCACCCCGTGTACTTCAGCATCTGCCTCCTCTCTCTCAGGCTCGAAATTGCTTTGGTCCACCATGGACCGATCTTCCTCTGCCACATAGTGGTTAGCAGGTTTTGCAGCGCTTGCAGCTCGTCTGCAAGCTCGTTGGAGGTGCCCATTGTTCCACAGCTCTTGCAAACATACCCTTTGAAGCGGCATGAATAGGCTGAATGGAAGCCTGCACAATGCCAACAAGGTGCGAATTGCCTTGCATTCATCCTTTGTTGCGGAGTCTGAGTCATCTGGATCACCTGAGGCCTGCTGCCAGTTGCAGACTTGTGGTTTCTGCCCTGTACATTTCTGCTCGCAAACACAGTTCCAGTTACTTTATAAACATTGCTAGCACTTGTGTGCTGAAAGATTTGTTTGATGTTATCACTGGTGGACATAAACGCCTGTGCTATCGCAATGGCCTTACTGAGGGTCGGTGTCTCTACAGTCAAAAGTTTTCGTACGATGGTCTCGTGGACAATGCCCAGTACAAAAAAGTCTCTGAGCATTTGCTCCAGGTATCCATCAAACTCACATTGTCCTGCAAGTCGCCTTAGATCGGCGACGTAGCTCGCCACTTCCTGACCTTCAGATCGCTGTTACGTATGGAACCGATACCTCGCCATCAGCACGCTCTCCCTGAGGTTAAGATGCTCCCGAACCAGTGTACACAGCTCCTCATACGACTTATCTGTGGGTTTCACTGGAGCCAGAAGATTCTTCATGAGGCTGTAGGTCGGTGCCCCGCAGACCGTGAGGAGGGACCGCTCTCCTTTTTGCAGCGCTTCCTTCTCCGTCCAGCTCGTTGGCTACAAAGTACTGGTCTAACCCTTTGACATAGGCTTCACAGTCCTCATCCTTCGAGAACTTCTCCAGGATGCCCATAGTTTGCTGCATCTTTGCGTTGGTAGTCGTTGTGTTCCTAACACAGATGAGACTCCTCACAGGGAGATTAAAGTAACAGTGACCTCAGTCTTTATTAAGACACTCCAGAGTGAGTAACAGGCCTTAGGGGCCGGCTTATATACAGTGCTCCTCAGGGATGCTGGGATCCCTTGGGACTTCAGCAGATGCACTCCCCGTGGTGGAACATGGGAGTGCATGCTTTACAGATACACAACAGAGTCGACTAAGAACCTCCTCCAGGTTCTGCAGGTGCTCGACTGTGTTCCGACCTGTGACCAAGATGTTGTCCTGGAAGACTACGGTGTGCGGGACCGACTTCAGTAAACTTTCCATGTTTCTCTGGAATATTGCTGCCGCTGATCGGATTCCAAATGGGCATCTGTTATAAACAAAAAGACCTTTGTGCGTGTTGATGCAGGTGAGGGCCTTCGATGATTCCTCCAGCTCCTGCGTCATGTAGGCTGAAGTCAGATCCAGCTTTGTGAACATCTTTCCTCCCGCCAGCATTGCAAAGAGTTCATCGGCCTTTGGTAGTGGGTATTGGTCCTGCAGGGAGAAACAGTTGATAGTTACTTTGTAATTGCCACAGATTCTGACAGTGCCATCGCCCTTGAGGACTGGGACAATAGTACTGGCCCACTCGCTGAATTCGATCGGTGAAATTATGCCCTCTCTTTGCAGCCGGTTTAGCTTGATCTCTACCTTTTCTCTCATCATGTACGGTATTGCTCTCGCCTTGTGATGGATGGGTCGCACCCCCGGAATTAGGTGGATCTGCACTTTTGCACCTTGGAATTTCCCGATGTTGGTTTGTACAGCGAAGGAAATTTGTTTAAGACCTGTGCACACGAAATGTCATCAGCGGGCGATAGCGCTCGGACGTCGTCCCAGTTTCAGCGTATCTTTCCCAGCCAGCTCCTGCCCCGTACCACCCAGAGTGGTAGCTTGTGCACCGCTCCATCGTAGGAGACCTTTACGGTAGCACTGTCGATTACAGGAATCAGGTCTTCTAAGTTCTGAGTTTCGTGCGAACTGGAGTTAAGACTCGCCTTGAGGCCTTGTTGCACCGCAACCTTTCGAAAGTCTTTTTGCCCATGATGGACTGGCTCACGCCCTTGTCCAGCTCCATTGACACCGGAAGTCCATTTAGTTCAACATTCAGCTTTATCGGGGGACAATTCATGGTGAATGTGTGCACCCCATATACTTCTGCCTCCTCTATCTGAGGCTCTGGTTCGTCGTGATCCTCCATGGATTTGTCCTCTGCAACATGGTGGTGTGCAGGTTTAACAGGCTTTGCAGCTTGCCTGCACACTCATTGGAGGTGTCCCATTGTTCTACAGCCCTTGCAAACGTACTCTTTGAATCGGCATGAATGGAAACGATGATCACTCCTGCAGCCAACAAGGTATTAATGGTCTTGCATTCATCACCCTTGATGGTGGACTCTGAGTCATCTGTGGACGTGCAGCTGCAGGTATGTGTGACCTGCCTTGTACGTTACGATTCGAAAACAACATCATTTTGTTTACAGTACACGTAACAGCACTTGTGTGCTGAGAGATTTGCTTCGTATTGTCACTGGTGGCAATGAACGCCTGGGCTATCGCTATGGCCTTACTCAAGGTTGGGGTCTCTACAGTCAAAGGTTTGCGAAGCATGGTTTCGTGGCTAATGCCAGGTACAAAAAAGTCTCTGAGCATGTGCTCCAAATGTCCTTCAAATTCGCAATGTCCTGCAAGGCGTCTTAGCTCGGCGGCATAACTCGCCACATCCTGGCCTTCAGACCTTTTGTAGGTGTAGAACTGGTACCTTGCTATCAGAACGCTTTCCTTCGGGTTCAAATGCTCTCGGACCAGTGTGCACAAATCATCGTACAATTTCTCCGTGGGTTTCACTGGAGTGAGCAGATTCTTCATGAGGCCATACGTTGGTGCCCCACAGACGGTGAGGAGGATCATCCTTCGTTTGGCAGCGCTCTCTTCCCCATCTAGTTCGTTGGCCACGAAGTATTGGTTGAGTCGCTCCACAAAAGTTTTCCAATCATCTCCCTCCGAAAATTTCTCCAGGATGCCCACTGTTCTCTGCATCTTTGGGTTCGCTATCAGTATCTCATCGGCAGTTGTTGTGTATGGAGAAAGAGTCAGACTGAACACTGTGAGCTCAAAGTAAAGTGTAACCTTGGTCTTTTATTGCAGGTCTCCAGAGTGCCTCTCCAACCTGCGAAGCCTCCTTAAATGCCTGTGCTCCCAAGGATTATGGGATCCCTTGGGACTCCAGGGGATGAGCCCTCTGGTGGCTATACAGAGTCAATACAAGTCCACATATATAACCATAACCATGGGCTCAATTCTCCTCAAGCCTGTTTTCTGGCGTATTGCCAGAGTTGCGCCGCTTATTTAGGTCTAGAAATGCGCCAGAAAAACATGTCCAAACTTTCCCTGATGTTTCTGCTATAATCCGGACCTGCGCAGCGTGGCCAGTCGCCTCGGGGGGTGAAGCCTCTGGTGTGCGCCAAAAAGGCAGCTGGGCCTTCTGCACATGCGCAGGAAAAAAAACGTAAATTTTTGACGTCGCTAGAATGGACACACATGCGCAGTACAGCTCCGAGTTGGCAATCGAAAGACCTCCAGACCGGGACGGGGATCTCAAGCGGCACAGCTAGATATCCAAGGTAAGCATAGAGTAAGGAAAGAATGGGATGGTTTATGGTCACTTTTAAGTTGCTTGGAATTAGTTATTCATGGAAATTATAGTCCTACAGGAAACTGTCATGCTCGTTTATTCATTCATGTTATGTAGGTTTGGATGACCATGTCGTGTCAAAGAATTCCGATGTGGTATGATATATGATGGGTACTGGATTAAAGAACTTGTAATTTTTGTGAAGGTGGGGTTAAATGATAAAGGGAGATTGTTAAACAGTTGCAAACACTTTATTGATAAGTTGAGTTTGGATCCGTGCTTCTGCCGTCACTGAGGAGTTATCTGAGTAATGGTCCTCCTGATACTCCATGTCATTTTACCTCCAAAACAGCTGTGGCACTTCCAAAGGCATCTCCATGCCCAGGTCTTTCTGGATAAAACAGTTGCTCCCTCCCCTGCCGACCCTCTCCTCTCCGGTCCCCGAGTGAGTGCTTTCACCCCATCCGTTCCACTTCCCACCCCTAGCCCCGGCTGAAGGGCTTGCCGATAAGTGCGCTCCCTCCCTCGCTAACCCTCTCCTGTCCCTGAGTGAGTGCTGGTCCCGGTCCACTGTGGCCCCCGAGTGCGTGCCGGTCCCGGTCCACTGTGGCCCCCGAGTGCGTGCCTTCCCAGTCCACTGTGGCCCCCGAGTGCGTGCCGGTCCTGGTCCGCTGTGGCCCCTGAGTGCGTGCCGGTCCCGGTCCACTGTGGCCCCCGAGTGCGTGCCGGTCCTAGTCCACTGTGGCCCCTGAGTGCGTGCCGGTCCTGGTCCACTGTGGCCCCCGAGTACGTGCCGGTCCTGGTCCGCTGTGGCCCCTGAGTGCGTGCCGGTCCCGGTCCACTGTGGCCCCCGAGTGCGTGCCTTCCCGGTCCACTGTGGTCCCCGAATGTGTGCCTTCCCGGTCCACTGTGGCCCCTGAGTGCGTGCCTTCCCGGTCCACTGTGGCCCCCGAGTGCGTGCCGGTACTGGTCCACTGTGGCCCCCGAGTGCGTGCCTTCCCGGTCCGCTGTGGCCCCCGAGTGCGTGCCGGTCCCGGTCCACTGTGGCCCCCGAATGCGTGCCTTCCCGGTCCGCTGTGGCCCCCGAGTGCGTGCCGGTCCCGGTCCACTGTGGCCCCCGAATGCGTGCCTTCCCGGTCCGCTGTGGCACCCGAGTGCGTGCTGGTCCCGGTCCGCTGTGGCCCCCGAGTGCATGTCGATCCCGGTCCGCTGTGGCTCCTGAGTGCGTGCCGGTCCCAGTCTGCTGAGGCCCCCGAATGCGTGCCAGTCCCGGTCCGCAGTGGCTCCCGAGTGCGTGCCAATCCCGGTCCGCTGTGGTTCCTGAATGCGTGCCGGTCCCAGTCTGCTGTGGCCCCCGAGTGCGTGCCTTCCCAGTCCGCTGTGGCACCCGAGTGCGTGCCGGTCCCAGTCTGATGTGGCCCTGAGTGCGTGCCGGTCAGTTTTCTCCCTCCCCTGCCGAACCTCTCTGGTCCCCGATTGAGTGCTGCTTCCATTCCGCTGTGGCCCCCGAATGCGTGCCTTCCCGCTCCGCTGTGGCCTCGAGTGAGTGCCGGTCAGTTTGCACTCTCCCCCGCCGAGCCTCTCTGGTCCCGAGTGAGTGCCGGTCCCGGTCCGCTCTGCTTCCCACCCCTAGCCCAGGCCGAATGGCCTCCGATTTACTTACCTGTGCTGATTTCTTTAACTCTCAGCAAGGATTTTCTCGAGAGGCCACATACGCTGGTCTAAGCAGAAATGGAGTGACTATCATCTGGTCAAAGTTCATTAAATGGCCAGAAGTGGCTGGTTACGCCCCCTTTGGATGAAAAAAAAACGTACCTAAAAAAAAATGTAACTAAATGAGTTACGCTGGTGCAAATTGATTGGGGAAACTGCGGATTTTTAAGTTAGGCCAGAAAAAAGCAGCCTGCTCCAGTAAAACAGCGCAAATCACTGGGGAAAATTGAGCCCTATTGTAACCTTTGTGTTGAGTGACCTTTCCTGACTGTTAATGGCATTACCTGTAATGAGTTCTGTCAAGTAGTAAATTTTAAGTAGTGCTTGTTACAGATACCCCTGTTTAGTTGTGTTCTTTGGCTCTTATCAATTGGTTTCAAAGTTTGGAGCAAAGCATTGACAGTACCTTTAAATGGTGAGATCCCAGATTTTGGGACTTTATATGCCTCATCTCTCACAAAAACGACAGGGACTTTTCCTCTCAATAGTGCTGCTTATATAGTTCAAAGGAGCAGCACAACCACAGATGACCAAGATGGCCATTAAAACCCTTCCTTTACCAGGCAGAATGGAGAATCAGTAGAGTCCACAAATACATATACCCAGCATTTTCTTCTCAGTGATTTGGGAAGTCTGTCCAATCTTGAATCTGTGACATTTGAATACGCTCCACAGAAAGATGGCACTGAAGGTGATCACGCTACCATTCAAGGCAGTGTAAGTTCAAATCATTCAGCAGCATTTCCACATAACCATCCTAGTGATAAATAAACAATTGTTTATCATTAGGAGCAGGGAATGCTTTAGAGACAAAACAGCACATTTGCTGTAGTTAGCTAGTTTTCTGAAGTTATGAGTCGAAGCCGTTATCAAAATACTTGGGTGCTTACTATTGCCAGCGACCCATGCTATTGCGGATATTTCATTAAACGGTCCCACCTGAAACATTAACGTTGTTTCTTTCAGCATTCCCCTTTTTTGTAATCAAAATGTTTCTATAACAACATACACAAACGTGTAAAACAATTTAAAAAATGCTTCTTTTCAAAATCGTACTGTGGGACAAACTAAGTGATATCAAATATCGTGCAGCAACCTTGCAGGGTCACTAAATACTGGGATTTGTGCAAATTGCTGAACTTCTTTGGATGGGTTATAAACCATTTGGGATACACCTAATTGAAGATATACCAAACTGCAAGACCAAGTGAACCTTACCCAGAAGAGCAACAAACAAATTAATTACAGAAAACCTGCAATACTCTTATTAATTCATCAATCTATCTAATATTTTTATTTTTTAATAGGCATTGCTTACAGGATTATTTGTTCAGTGTCCAGATGATCCACTAATATTTTTGGAGGAGAAAATTAAAGAACTATTAAACCAAAAGAAGGATCAAGCTTTGCTTTTGTGAGTATAAAATCAAATTCAGAATTACAGTTTGCTTCAACCCTTAAGACATTTTTATCACTAAGAGCATCCCACACCAAGCTATTAATTGAGTGCAATTTGGCCTTAGGATGCAACTTAACTCTATTAGGTGCACTCGACTTGTTACTGATTAGTTTATGAAGCTTTTGATCTTGGTGCCAAAATAATTAGAATTTGTCAAAATAAACAAATTATATTTGACATGTAGGGGGCGAAATCCCCTGTTGTGCGCCTCCCCTTAGTATCTCCGGGGACTAACGTGTTTTTGCCTGGGGGAGTGGGGGAGGCACTACCGGCGCCTGCGAAATTGCACGGGAATTAACAGAGGCGCAAATCCAGTAGGGCCACGCCCCGCTGATAACACCACAGGCCGCTGCGCATTTGGCAATGACGTCATCTCTGTGCTCGACGACCCCTTTTTGTGGTGGCTTGTTTCCATCCTGCGGCGGAAATTGAGCAGTGTCCCATGAGCCTGCCGCGGGTGATGTCAGTGCCAGCCTTGCGGGTCACGAACCGTGCCACACACCGATCACGGGGTGAAACTTAAAGAGGAGATGCGCTGCGCCGCCATTTTTTTGTCCGACTCACCGGTTGGGCCATTGTCCACCGATGTTGTGGGGTCTGGACAGCCCGGCATTCCGTCTTGGTGCCTAGCTGCAGCCACGGCACCCTACATCCCTGGTGGCCAAGTGGAGGCCCATCAAAAGGCCAGCTCACAACGGAAGGGGAGGGCATTGAAATGTGTCAGTGATGTGCCTGGGTAGGGCCTCTGATCCCGCCCCGAGAGGAAGTGGAGCGCGTGACATTGCACTCCACTTCCTGTGAGGGGTGGTAACCCCAATTTCGCTTCCGGGGCGGCACTTCTGCGCACGGCGCAGAATGTTCAGCCTCGGAAAGGTTACCGCCCCCAACCAGGGCAATACAGAATTTCGGCCCTGTACTCTTCTGCCTATTGCTAAGAAAATAATGGGTCGAAAATGGCGGCCTCGCCAGGTCCATATGAAATGCGCACGCACCCGGTGAAGCCTCGCAAAAGCTGGTTCTCGGGGTGCAATTTCTTTACAGCGATCATACGCATCCCCGGGAGAAAGATATCCGAGCGGCAGAGTTTGGGCTGTTTGCCCAACTCATGCCCAGCGAATGTCCTTCAAAATTTTACGCCTTAACACTTTTAAAACATAGAAAAATTAAGTTAAATTATTTAATTTTCATATTAAAAACCCTGTCCATTAAGGTAAGTTTATTTTTACCCCTATTAAAATGCATTTCAAAAAATTTCCCCCAAATATTTTTTTTCTAAAACATTTAATTACATTTAATTGAAATTAATTTTAAATATGTGAGATGTTTATTTAAATTTATTGTGATGTGTTTTTGTGTTTTAGGTTTTTTCTCACATTGATAGTAATGGGAGCCTAGACATTACGCAATTGCGACGATACGCAATTTCAGTCCCGTACTCTTCTGCCTATGCTAAGAAAATAATGTTGAGCCTTAAAAAATGTCAATGTCCTTTTCCACTGGATTGCTGGAATTACTTTCTCCTGGACACTTTAGCTCGTAAATGAATGTAACAATATCACAGAATCAAGAAGAAATAGTCCACAATAATTATTTAGAAATGTATATTTTATTTCAAATAATTACATCAAATAACTAAAATTTTAATAAATGTACTTTTTCTTTTGTTACAGGACAAAGGAAAGCCATCTAAACTTGAGCTGGTGGGTTCTTCAATTGAGCCAATTATTGCTTGTTTAGAAACCCTTAACAGTGATATTTTACTCACCATATAACTTTACCAGGTCATTCACGGATTTCACGCTGCTCCTGGACACCGTTTGTTCATCTGAGGTGGAAATTGAGTGGCCATTAAAGCAGATGATTGGTGACAGCGTGAAAACTTGTATAAAACCTCACAATTTACATCTGCACACTTTTGAAATCCAGAGACTCTTTGGTTTCTCCCCTTGGAAGACAGATTATGCTTTATTCAGACTGCAAGGCTTTGTAGCAAACTCTCCAGCCAGGCTCACCTCATTGCAGCAACCTCTCTCACCTTTGACAGAGTGCTTCTGTCATCGCACCTTCAACTGCTATCTACTCCATCAGGATAGGAAGCATTTACACTCTGTCACCTTGGCCCTCAGAATCTGACGATAATGAATCCCAACACCAGCATTGCCAGGCACACCAGCAACACCAACAACAACACCAACCTTCTCTGCAAACAACTGATGCTACACAGGACACAGGGCATTAGTAACCGACCACATTGCTGCCCAGGATGCCAGGGATGGCTTAACCATTGCCAGATTTACTTCATTTAACCCTGGCTACAACATGCTGCCCCAGGTTGACACCACCCCAAACCAACACCATAAAGCATCCCTACAATGTCCAACCATTCCTTTCACACTCATCACCATTGCGGGGCATACCGTTATGTCTCACCATTCACTGCAAATCACTAAGCCACTTCCAAAGGTGCACACAGAACTGTCCAAGAACGCAAATTGTTGAAAATAAAGGTTACAATGTATGACACCACATTAACAGAAACTTTACATGAACATTGCATAAACCACACAGGTGCCTACCCTTGTGTGTTGTTAGTTGGTATGATTGAAGTAGGATGAGGGTGAGTGTAAGAGGTGGCAAGTGAGATGGGGAAGTGATAATGTAGATAGAGAGTGAGTAATGGGCGGAGCTGCAAGGTAAGTTGGTGTGAGTAAGGATGTGCAGGAGTAGGATAGGGAAGGCAGAGTGATGGGGATGTGATGAGTGGCACAGCAGGATGAGGTTGAGTGTGGCTTTGCAGTCACCTTTCATAATCCACTGAGATCATTGAAAGGTTTGTGACACTGCAGCATGGTCCTCCTGTGTGATAAGCAACCAGTTTGCATTGGTCTCCTGGGGAGGTCTCTTGCACCCATTGGAACGGAAGAGAACCCCCCTGCGTGCTGTGACTCCCTCTATAAGCATATGGAGGGAGTCATGGGAGAGCCTGGGTGCAGCCGTGCACCTCTGTGCATCTCTGTCAGTGTTTACGGCACCTCAATGCTGTAGAACACTGACAGCACAACCGTTAAACTAAATTTGCATATGGCCACTTTAAAGAAACCGGCTGATGAAGTGGCCAATAAGGTGGTGAGGGTGGGGGTGGGGGGGAGGAAGTATGACTTGGAAGGGGAAAATTAGTTTACTACATCTGTATTCTTAGCCAAATATGAAATACTAAGGGGGCAAAATTCAGGAACGCCCTGTTTGGGGGCGGCAAACTTCGCGAGGCGGGACTTCCTGTGCCTGGCGCAGAAGTCCCGGCTTGCGACCTAAATTAGGGTAATCGCCCGAGACAGGAAGTGGAGCGCAATGTTGGGTACTCCACTTCCTGTCAGGGCCGGCTTGGGCGCGCTACCTGGGTGAAAGTTGGAACGCTATGCGGCCTCTTCACGCAATGCTGATGTGTTGCAAAGGTCTCCCCTTCCGTTAAAAGGGAGGGCACATTGCGAGCTCTGCAGGGTTTTCAGGGGCCTACACTAGCCCACGGGGGTTGCGGGGTGCCATGGCTGCAGCCCGGCACCGAAACAGAGTGTCGGGCTGCACGATCGCTGCATGGACGCCATGAGAATCAACACGTAAGCTGGACCGGTAAGCCGGAGGGCAGCGTAAAATGATACCATGCATCTCTCTAGTAAATTTCACCCCGCGAGTGGAGTGCGGCCCGGTTTGCTGACATCGCCCGCAGCAGCCTCATGGGGCGCTGCCCAATTTCTGCCATGGGGTGAAAGCGGGCCGCCATGGGGCCAAAAGGGGCTGCTCCTTAAAACACATTTCATGATGGACAAAGACCTGCCCGAGGGAGAAATTACCATCCTGTAGTGCCATCAGATGACCAAAGCCTGCAGTTATATGCAGATTCAAAGCAATTGATTTTGTATCATGGGTGACTTTAATATGCATATATATTGGGCTAACCAAACTGGAAGCAAACGGTGGAGGAGGATTTCCTGGAGTGCATAAGGGATGGTTTTCTAGACCAATATGTTGAGGAACCAACTAGGAGGGAGGCCATCTTAGACTGGGTGTTGTGTAATGAGAGAGGATTAATTAGCAATTTCGTTGTGCGAGGCCCCTTGGGGAAGAGTGACCATAATATGGTGGAATTCTACATTAGGATGGAGAATGAAACAGTTAATTCAGAGACCATGGTCCAGAACTTAAAGAAGGGTAACTTTGAAGGTATGAGGCGTGAATTGGCTAGGATAGATTGGCGAATGATACTTAAGGGGTTGACAGTGGGTGGGCAATGGCAGACATTTAGAGACCGCATAGATGAACTACAACAATTGTACATCCCTGTCTGGCGTAAAAATAAAAAAGGGAAGGTGGCTCAACCGTGGCTATCAAGGGAAATCAGGGATAGTATTAAAGCCAAGGAAGTGGCATACAAATTGGCCAGAAATAGCAGCGAACCTGGGGACTGGGATAAATTTAGAACTCAGCAGAGGAGGACAAAGGGTTTGATTAGGGCAGGGAAAATTGAGTACGAGAGGGAGCTTGCAGGGAACATTAAAATGGACTGCAAAAGCTTCTATAGATATGTAAAGAGAAAAAGGTTAGTAAAGACAAACGTAGGTCCCCTGCAGTCAGAATCAGGGGAAGTCATAACTGGGAACAAAGAAATGGCAGACCAATTGAACAAGTACTTTGGTTCAGTATTCACTAAGGAGGACACAAACAACCTTCCGGATATAAAAGGGGTCAGAGGGTCCAGTAAGAAGGAGGAATTGAGGGAAATCCTTATTAGTCTGGAAATTGTGTTGGGGAAATTGATGGGATTGAAGGCCGATAAATCCCCAGGGCCTGATGGTTTGCATCCCAGAGTACTTAAGAAGGTGGCCTTGGAAATAGCGGATGCATTGACAGTCATTTTCCAACATTCCATTGACTCTGGATCAGTTCCTATCGAGTGGAGGGTAGCCAATGTAACCCCACTTTTTAAAAAAGGAGGGAGAGAGAAAACAGGGAATTATAGACCGGTCAGCCTGACATCGGTAGTGGGTAAAATGATGGAATCAATTATTAAGGATGTCATAGCAGCGCATTTGGAAAGAGGTGACATGATAGGTCCAAGTCAGCATGGATTTGTGAAAGGGAAATCATGCTTGACAAATCTTCTGGAATTTTTTGAGGATGTTTCCAGTAGAGTGGATAAGGGAGAACCAGTTGATGTGGTGTATTTGGACTTTCAGAAGGCTTTCGACAAGGTCCCACACAAGAGATTAGTGTGCAAAGTTAAAGCACATGGGATTGGGGGTAGTGTGCTGTCGTGGATTGAGAACTGGTTGGCAGACAGGAAGCAAAGAGTAGGAGTAAATGGGTACTTTTCAGAATGGCAGGCAGTGACTAGTGGGGTACCGCAAGGTTCTGTGCTGGGGCCCCAGCTGTTTACATTGTACATTAATGATTTAGACGAGGGGACTAAATGTAGTATCTCCAAATTTGCGGATGACACTAAGTTGGGTGGCAATGTGAGCTGCGAGGAGGATGTTATGAGGCTGCAGAGTGACTTGGGTAGGTTAGGTGAGTGGACAAATGCATGGCAGATGAAGTATAATGTGGATAAATGTGAGGTTATCCACTTTGGTGGTAAAAACAGAGAGACAGACTATTATCTGAATGGTGACAGATTAGGAAAAGGGGAGGTGCAACGAGACCTGGGTGTCATGGTACATCAGTCATTGAAGGTTGGCATGCAGGTACAGCAGGCGGTTAAGAAAGCAAATGGCATGTTGGCCTTCATAGCGAGGGGATTTGAGTACAGAGGCAGGGAGGTGTTACTACAGTTGTACAGGGCCTTGGTGAGGCCACACCTGGAGTATTGTGTACAGTTTTGGTCTCCTAACTTGAGGAAGGACATTCTTGCTATTGAGGGAGTGCAGCGAAGGTTCACCAGACTGATTCCCGGGATGGCGGGACTGACATAACAAGAAAGACTGGATCAACTGGGCTTGTATTCACTGGAGTTCAGAAGAATGAGAGGGGATCTCATAGAAATATATAAAATTTTGACGGGACTGGACAGGTTGGATGCAGGAAGAATGTTCCCGATGTTGGGGAAGTCCAGAACCAGGGGTCACAGTCTAAGGATAAGGGGTAAGCCATTTAGGACCGAGATGAGGAGAAACTTCTTCACCCAGAGAGTGGTGAACCTGTGGAATTCTCTGCCACAGAATTATGTTGAGGCAAATTCACTAAATATATTCAAAAAGGAGTTAGGTGTAGTCCTTACTACTAGGGGGATCAAGGGATATGGCGAGAAAGCAGGAATGGGGTACTGAAGTTGCATGTTCAGCCATGAACTCATTGAATGGCGGTGCAGGCTTGAAGGGCCGAATGGCCTTCTCCTGCACCTATTTTCTATGTTTCTATGTTTCTATGAATCATACAATACTACATTAACCTTAGAAAAATGTTAAAGATATCACAGGAAGTGTTTACATAGGACTCTTTATTTGAAGATGTGCCAGACTTGTCAATTTTGATACTATTTAATCAACCCAGTAAGTGTGGCATCTTTAACACATCTCACTTGAAAGTGAGTTTGAACTCGTTACTAGCAGTAAATTGAAAAACAGGACCTCAGTGGAGTGAGTGATTGAACTGCACCCAACACTTTGGTGCATGCACTAGTGTTCCAACTAAATGCACCATTGTGGTGTCTTGACACAACTTATTTCAACACAGTTAAATCATGCTAGTTAATTCTGTAATTGTAGGTCAAGGAGAAGGCTAACCTCAGGTTGTCTTATCCTCATAAGCTGCAGGATACATGGTTTTGAGAGCTTGTAAAGGAGTAAAAATGTGGATAGCAATAATTATTTTAATTGTTTCACTGCTGAATATTGATCAATTTTTATACCCAATGCTGCATCTTAAAACATGCATTGTTTTTATGTAGATTGTTATTCTGTTAATTGTACTTTTAATATTTTACTCCTTTCTTATGTAGGGATATGTTTATCAATGCTGAATCCAGACAAAGCATGAATAAAATGATAGGCAGTTATCTAAGCTATCTCTTTGATCTGGAGTCAGGTGAGGTGGTAAGTATCTGGTCTGTTTTCTATTTCCTAGAACAATATATAAGACAATAATAGGGTAAGTGTCAAATGAATATTTATAATTCACTAGTAAATATAACTTTTAACTTGTCAGCAGCAAAATATCAGGTCAGTTGTATACATAAACACAGCCTTTTTAACTAGTCTGAACTGCAAAAGCCATAGGGGGCGAAATTGCCCCCCATGGAAACGTGGTGCACTTACCGTGTTTGACCTATTTTCACCGCCGCGGTGGATGTGGTGGCCTCTTGCATGAAATTCCGCTCTTTTGGCTTTTTTTTTCAAGCTGCTTGGAAGTCGGTTATAATGGGAGCGGAAATGCAACAGAGAGCGGAAGTTCACACGCTAGAGGGGCAGAAGTTAGGGGTGGGTGGAGTGTCCGCTGTTGTCGGTCATCAGTCGGCCAACCCCCAAAAAATAAGATGGCGGCTGCGGCAGTGCGCCCTCCCCTCCCCTTTAATAGCAGACGCACCACCATTTTGAACATACTGCACGCACAGTGAACCGACAGAAAAAGCTGTTGGTGGCACTGAGCGGCAGCAGCAAAATTTTCTCCGTGGAATTTTGTGTTCGGGGGGAACATCGGCGGTGCATGTTCTGATGACTTAGGACGGATCTGCAGTTAGGGGCGGATGTGGGGGGAGCGGGTCACTGCCAGGATACCGCAGGAGGGCAATTTTCAAAATAGCAGCCATTCCATGAAAAATCGGCAGCCATTCCACTCCGCAGCATGGCCACTGATTTCTGACACTAACAGGCCTTGAGAGAAAGGACAATTTTTGCCCCATGGTGTGCTTACACTTTTGTGTAGTGTTCATGCTCTGTACTATTCAGGTTTTTATAAGCTCTAATTTTAATCCCCCCACCAAACGAGGTCTTGGGGGTGCGGAAGTTAAAAATCAAGGCAGTGTGCAATTCACCTGCTTCCCATCAATCTTTCACCTTATGCCATTTTAACAGATAAGTTTTAAGCAGCGTCCAAGGCCCTTCCCTCAGGCCGGTGAGGGCTTCACTGACATGCAAGAATCATGGTCTGATGACTGGAACCCCAACATTGTTTTAACCCAGGGCCACAGGACTCGAGCATAGTGCCAGGAAAGCTGGCATAAGAGGGCAAGATGAAGTCCAGGTAAATAAAAAAATTAAATTTTTTAAGATTTCCATGTGGGCCAGCAAGAGTCCTCCTCTGGACCCTACACGGAATCCTTGGGCCTTCCTCCCACGCCACCCCTCTCTTAGGCTAGATTTCTGATTTTTATATAGTCACTTTGGAAATATAAACCTCTTTCTCTTGCAGTGTCCGGGCCCCTTCCCCAGTGATCCACTCAGTTGGCTCACTGTTCCCGCAAGTCCTTGGTGGTGGCCACCTGCTGTGCTTGCCTCATTTTTTTTCAGGTGGTAAAAAAGCAGGTTTATTGTTGCACTGTATTTGCATAGTCTTCCTGCAACTATATAAAACCTGTGATTGCTAATTAACCCATTGCTTTTTAACTTGGGTTCAAAGTGTTTATGCTTTCAATATTTTCTTCAAATTAACTGTCGACAGAAAAACAGGGCCAGTATAGAGCATGAAACGTCATTATCTCCATTAAATATTTTATGGAGATAACAAATGATATACAATATTAGAATAGTTTCAAGTCACCTTCCTCCTTTGTACAGAAACAAATCTCGTCAGCTGTCCTGTGTGTAAGAACCACAAACATCACCATTCAAACCATTTGTGCTGTAGTAGTGTGCAGTTAGTAGTTTATTGGTTTGAATGGTGATGTTTGTGGTTCTTACACTCAGGTGTGCTTGCCTCATGACTGCCTGCCAGCCTCATGTAATTTCCATTGGGTTTGGAACTGTATTATTTTAATGAGGCGCAGGAGTTAAAATGACTCGGGACTCATGCAGGCAATTCGTGGTGAGCCTGCCGCTAGCCCGCAAGCCCCACGTTCGCCTTTCACTCCAGTTAAAATCGGGGCTATGATCTTTAATAAAGTAGCATGTTTTGAGACCAGAATCAAAATGTAATTATTTACCATTTCAATATATTTTTGCAGCTTGCTCCAGAATTGTATGAGAAAGCATATTGGTTTTATTCAAACTTTTTATTGAAGAAGTGCTTTCGGTGAGTACATTTGTAGGTGCTGTTTGGTGGAAATAAATAAAATCATCAGTCTTAATTTCTCATTTTTATATTTTATATATTTCATAAAATCATTGGAAAAGGTAGACCTCTACCTTATTAAGCATAAAATAAAGCTTTGGGAATACTTCCAGGTCGCCAACATGGAGAATCACCATGGATACATTTGCTTTAAGATGTTTTTGAAGTTGATAGTGTTGATATGATTGTTCCTTTAGAGTGCCTTATCTGTTTGGCATTCATTTATTGTAGTTCTACATGGTTAAGTTTGTTGATGAGGACAACAAGACAAATCACACAGCTTCATTAGATGTAGGTTATATTTGTTGCCATTTGTCAATCTTCAATTCTCATTAATTTGACCAGCATCTCCCTTCCTTTCCGTGATTTTAAAAAAGTGTGAAGTTCCAATGGCAACAGCAAGTGCTGATAAAATATTCGTCATTCACTGGCGTTAAGAACAAGAGCTTGCATTTATATAGCACCTGTAATGTAGAGAAACAACCCAAGATGCTTCTCAGAGATGTGAAGAGAAACAGAAACTAACAGCTCAATTTTCCCCAATTGTCTGCGCTTTTTTTGGTGGCACTGTTTTTTTGGAGTAAATAAAAATCTCCAAGTTTCCCCAAAATTTCTGAGCCAGCGTAATTCATTTAGGAACGATCTTTTTTTAGGCTATGATTTTTTTGCGTCATAGGGTGCGTAACCTGATGTTTGTGCCAGTTTTTGACATTTAAGCAAGTATGACCAACTTACATTTTTCTTAAGACGGCGTATGTGACCACTCCCAAAAAACCTTCTAGGCACTTAACAAAAATCAGCGCACATTACAAATTCGGCGCAGAAAGACGCTATTGTTTTTAGACGAAGTTTTGGAGGGAGTGAAGAAGGCAGAGAATATGCGTAATAAATCTTAATTTTTTCAAAATCAAAAGGGAGAAATTGGAAGTCGACTGCAATTCTTGATATTTTGATTTTTTTTTCCAAAATATCACCCCACCACTGAGTCTTTCCTCACTGGGCTCGAGGGTCGAAGCGTTGGCCGGCAGAATCGCTCCCTCGTCCGGTCACAGGGGCCCGGGCTCGGCTTCCACCACCCCCCACCCCTCCCCGGGTTTCTTTTGAAGCCAGCCACACCTGTGTCGGGGTGAGGGGGCGATTCTGTCGACCGACGCTCCGACCCTCGAGCCCGGTGAGGAGACGTTCGGTGGTGGGGTGGTACTTCAAACAAATGAAAATTTAAGAATTGCATTAGACTTTGTCACCCCAAATGTCTTAATTGAATGCCAAGCTTCCCGTTGTAAGCAAGCCTATTGTGCACCTTGGAGAGAGAGAGAGGAAAGAAGAGGTGTGAGTGCTTTGTCCTGCTGTTTTGAGGTTGTTGCAAAACTACAATTTAATTATGGGGGCAATATTGACAATGCCATATCTTGTGCAAGCCTTCTGCATGATGGTGCTGCGGAGGAGAAGATTGATTAGCCAGCATCACCTGAGGAATCTCGGAGCACGTAGGATGATGGGCAGGAGGCCTTACCCACATCGGGTATACCGAGACGGGTTCATACCTGCACCTGAGTGAGGCAGACTGTGTGAGAAGGCTGTGTTTCCACAAATAAATTGTTACCGAGATCTGTGAGTTAAGAAAAGCAGACCTGCACCCGAGAAGCGTCAGGAGGACTACTTTGTCAGTTGAAGTAAAAGTTACAGCTGTACTTTCATTTTATGCATCTGCATCATTCCAGGTCACAACTGGGGACGTGTGTGCCATTTCTCAACATGCAACACATATCTGCATTTGGCAGGTGACTGCTGCACTATATGCTTGAAGGAATGACTACCTAAAGTTCACAATGACCGCCCAGGCAATGCGTGACAGGACTATGGGCTTCTCCGGGATTGTTGACTTCCCCAAGGTACAGAGCTGCATTAATTGTACCCACATTGCCTTGTGAGCTGGCTGTTGGGGGCAAAGGGTACAACCTCGCCACCTGGCTCATGACGCCCCTACGTGTAACCTGGACGGAAGCTGAGCAGGAATACAACATGTCGCACATTGCGACACACAGCATAAAGAGAGGACCATTGGCATCTTGAAGCAGCTTTTCTGATGTCTGGACTATTCCGGAGACTATTTGCAATACTCCCCTGAGATTGTCGGTTAGTTCACTGTTGTCTGCTGCATGCTGCACAACTTAGCCATCGTGAGGCAACAGTAGCTGGTAGTAGAAGAACCACCTGAGGTGAGAGTGGCTGATGATGAGGAGGAAGATGCAGATGACGAGGAGGAGGAGTACGAGGAAGCCATGCAACTACCTGAACCCAGAGCATGACGCCGGAGGAGGACGGGCTGTCGTGCCCCTTTAACGATTGCTCGAGCCTTGTGCCAGCCTTGTGCCAGCAGCTCATCCGGGAACGCTTTTCTGCCTGAAGACTTAGCCTCAACTATTCCAAATGGACCATGTTTACTGTTTGGACCTGTTCCGTAATGTTATGTTATGTTAATTATGGAACAAATAATGTAAATGATTCAGTTATAATTTAAAATATATATTTTATTTAAAATGTTAACACTTGTTTATACTTAACTTAACTTTAATAAAAATATTCTTGTATCGAACTTTAAACTATTCAGTTAAGATCATTTACAAACTTTAATATTACTTACAAACTTTTAAACTTGTAAATTTACATCATTTACAAAAAACTTTTAATTTGAGAACAGTTACAACAGTAATAACAATAATAATAACAACAACAACAGCAGCAAACAAAGGCTGCACCCATCTCTCCTCCACCTTATTCTAAGACCGCCCGCTGCGCTTGGTCTTGGTGACTCCAGCCCTGTCTGTTGGCGGTGGCTCAGCATTTCTCGGGTTGGTACCAAACCTATTCTTTCAAGCATCTCGGGTAATGCGCATTTCCTGTTGGGAGGCGTGGGCAGGCGGTAATGTGGAAGGCCCGGCTTGGGCCTCTTCAGAGGCTGGTCTGGGGATTGGAGCAGGAGTGGCAGTTGATTCCGTCAATGGCCGCGGGGTCTGGGTGTGTTCCCTTATTGCAGCAGCTACCTCCGACATTCTCTCCCTCATGTGGCCCGACAGCATCTCAACTACCTCCGACATTATCTCCCTCATATGCTCCGCCAGCGTCTCAACTACCTGCGACATTCCCTCCCTAATGTTCACCGTCTGTGTATCAGCGACCTGCGACATTCTGTCCCTCATGTTCACCGATTGTGTATCAGTTACCTGCGATATTCTGTCCTGAATGTGCCTGGACAGTGTTCCCATTTCTCGCGAGAGTGTTGTTACTTCTCCCGACAGGGTCGTAGGTTCGGCCGGCAGAATCGGCCTCGGGTCCGGACACAGCTGCTTGGGGTTCGGCTACAAAACAAGCCGTGGGGGGGGGGAGTAGAGAGAGAGAGAGCGAGATGCCGATCGGAAGGCTTGGAGTCCGGGGAGGGAGAGAGAGAAGTCACAAAACTCCTATTAGTAAAGCCTGGGTGGGAGGGGGGGCGGGGGCGTGGTGGGGGCTGGAGGAGAGGAGAGAGAGAGAAAAAGAGAGGTGCCACTCGGAAGGCTTGGAGCCCGGGGAGGGGTAGGAGAAGTCACAAGACATTTGGGTGTGGTCCATCCATACAGACCTGGAGAGATACGAACTTGTGCTGCCTGCTTTCCTGCCGTTTTGAGCTTCTTTCAAAGATTAACTTTAAGTATGGGGGGCAATATTGACAATGCCATAACTTATGCAAGCCTTCTGCATCATGGTGCTACGTAGGACACAATTGATTTGACTTCATCGCATCAGGAACATTAGCGCCCATAGGGTGCTGGGCAGGAGGCGTTACCCACCTCAGGTATATCGAGACAGGCGTTTGTACCTCCACCTGAGCGGTGCAGACTGTGTCAGAAGGCTGCATTTCTGCAAAGAAATTGTAAGTGAGATCTGTGTTAATAAAAGCAGACCTGCAACCTAGAAGCATCAGGAGGACTGCTTTGTCAGTTGAAGTGAAGGTTACAGCTGCACTTTCATTCTATGCCTCTGGATCGTTTCAAGCAACAGCTGGGGATGTATGTACCATCTCTCAACATGCAACACATGTCTCCATTCGCCAGGTCACGGCTGCACAATACGCGCATAGGAATGACTTCATAAAGTTCCCCATGACCGTCCAAGCAATCCATGACAGGGCTGTGGGCTCCTCCAGAATTGCTGGCTCCCCAAAGGTACAGGGCTGCATTGATTGTACCTACACCGCCTTGCGAGCACCTTTGAAGGATTCCGTGATATATAGGAACAGAAAAGGTTGCCACTCCATTAAAGTGCAGCTCGTGTGTGATGACATGCATCATATCATGTCAGTCGATGCAAGATACCCTGGCAGCACCCATGATGTGTTCATCCTATGCGACAGCGTTATATCTGCCATGTTTCAGCAGCAGCCAGAAGGGCAGAGCTGGCTACTGGGAGACATAAGAACATAAGAAATAGGAACTGGAGTAGGCCATATGGCCCCTCGAGCCTGCTTTGCCATTCAATAAGATCACGGCTGATCTGATCATGGACTCAGCTCCACTTCCCCGCCCGCTCCCCATAACTCCTTATCCCCTTATCGTTTAAGAAACTGTCTATTTCTGTCTTAAATTTATTTAATGTCTCAGTTTACACAGCTCCTTGAGGCAGCGAATTCCACAGATTTACAACTCTCTGAGAGAACAAATTTCGCCTCATCTCAGTTTTAAATGGGCGGACCCTTATTCTATGATTATGCCCTCTAGTTCTAGTCTCCCTTAACAGTGGAAACATCCTCTCTGCATCCACCTTGTCAAACCCCCTCATAATCTTATACTTTTCGATAAGATCACCTCTCATTCTTCTGAATTCCAATGAGTAGAGGCCCAACCTACTCAACCTTTCCTCATAAGTCAATCCCTTCATCTCCAGAATCAACCTAGTGAACCTTCTCTGAACTGCCTCCAAAGCAAGTATATCCTTTCGTAAATATGGAAACCAAAACTGCATGCAGTATTCCAGGTGTGGCCTCACCAGTACCCTGTATAACTGTAGCAAGTCTTCCCTGTTTTATACTCCATCCCCTTTGTAATAAAGACCAAGATTCCATTGGCCTTCCTGATCACATGCTGTACCTGCATACTATCCTTTTGTGTTTCATGCACAAGTACCCCCAGGTCCCGCTGTACTGCAGCACTTTGTAATCGCACATTGCAATGCGCAGCATCATTGAGAGGACCATTGGCATATTAAAACAGCGTTTCCGATGCCTGGACCATTCCGGAGGTTACTTGCTGTACTCCCCTGAGATTGTCGGTCAGTTCACTGTTGTGTGCTGCATGCTGCATAGCTTAGCCATCACGAGGCAGCAGCACCTCGTAGTGGAAGACCCACCTGCGGTGAGAATGGCTGATGATAATGGTGTTGAAGATGCAGGTGACGAGCAGGAGGAGGAGGAGGAGGATGAGGAAACCATGCAAATGCTTGAGGCCGGAGCACGATGGCGGAGGAGGGCGGGCCATCGTGCCCCTTTAATGATTGCTTGAGCCTTGCGCCAGCAGCTCATCCGTGAACGTTTTACTGATGCCTGAGGGCTCAGCGGCAACTATTCCACATGGACATGTTTACTGTTTGGAGCCGTTCCGTAATGTTGTGTTGTGTTAATGGAACATGATTCAGTTTTAATGTAAAATATATTTCATTCAAAAGTTTACGATGTACTTAACTCTAATAAAATTATTCTTGTTTCAAACTTTACTTTAATATCTCTCTTTAAGATCACTTAAAAACTTGTAAATTTACATAACTTACAAAAAACTTTTAATTTGAGAACAGTTACAACAGTAACAATGATAATAACAATAGCAGCAAAGAAAGGCTGCACCCATCACTCATCCCCCTTATTCTAAGACTGCCCGCTGCGCTTGGTCTTGGATACTCCGCCACAGTGGCGCAGTGTTTCTGGGCTTGATACCAAGCTTATTCTTTCTAACATCTCAGGTACTGCGCACCTCTTGAGGGTGGGGGGCGTCAGCGTCAGGCAGCAAGTTGGAGGGCCCGGCTTTGGGCTCTTCTCAGACTGGTGTGGGGATTGGAGTGGGAGTGACAGTTGATTCTGTCAGTGGACGCAGGGTCTGGGTGTGTTTCCTTATTGCAGCAGCTCACTCCAACATGCTGTCCCTCATGCGTCCTGACAGTGTCTCAATGACCTGCAACATTCCCTCCCCCGAGGTGACTGGACACGCTGCGCGGCGCCAAATTCGAAATATACATCGGGGAAACTTTGGCAAAATATTTCTGGCACATTTCTGGCCTAGAAAAACGGGCGTAAATCTGGCAATATGCCAGAAAACGGGCTTGGGGAAAATTGAGCCCTATTTGTTCCATGTCTCCAAGAAGAATAAGTTCTGCTGGGTAGATCTTGCTGCAGCTTCTCCTGCATCCTCCTTTCTGGGGTACTTTCTCTGATAATAACTCCTCCACAGTTGCTGTTGGATCAATATCTTGCCTCAATTAAAAACATCACTATGCAGGATGCAGCAGACAACCACGTTATGGGAGTTGTGATGGGGGTCTGTATTGAAGGAACCCCCCCCAGATTTATCAAGGCACCCTAATCGCAGTTTCAGCATGCCAATTGATTGCTCGATTATTGGCCTTGTGCTCCCATGGCTATCATTGTACTGTCTTTCAGTTGTTGTTGTGGGTGATGGATGGGTGTCATCAGCTATGGGTAGGCCTTTTCACCTAGTAGCCCTTTTCCTCTAGGAGCCCATCCTTGGACATGGTGCTGTTGGTCAAAAATGGCAGAGATGTTAGCCTGATACAGAATGAATGCATCATGGCTGCTACCACGGTATCATGCACTCACCTGCATAATTCATAGACTATGTGGTGGTGCCTTAATCATCACATGAGTGCAGTCAATAGCAGCATGGATTTGTGAGAACCTGGAAGTTGCAAATCCCACTGCTCTGTCATGTTGACTGGCAGAATCCACAGGGAACTTGATGTACTGGCTTGCCTTAGTGAACAAAGCATCCGTCACTTGTTTTATGCAAGTGTGTGAAGCCAACTGGCTAACATGTGCCATGGTCTCCGCAGCCTGGAATGACCATGAAGCCAAAAATTGAAGAAAACTGTCACTTTGACTGCCACTGGCAGAGAGTGACCAGATGGCACAGAAGGCCGTATTTTGTTCTGCAGGAGACTACACAGCTGTTACTTTTTGCTGTGAGAACCTGTTCCTCCTTGCACATTACACCTTCGTGAGCTCCTGGTAAATCTGATCTGTTGACACTATGTGAAGGATAGGAACTGCGCAATCCCTGTTCTATGTGTACTCTGACAGGACCTGATGCTGTCCTTGCTGCTGGTGCTGCTGCTCCCCTTGCCCCACTTTGTCCTCCACTGCCCACAATCGGGTTGCTTGAATCACTCCCATGCCTCTTCTCCTCAATCACCCTCCCTGAAAACAAAGAAATTCTGCTAATAACTTTCAAAAAGCTTTGTTATACTCAGTATTGAAGTTGCAAATTTTTCCACACTACTCAACTAAGAATTTGAGCAGAAATACTCACCATTTTCTGTCTGCAGTTGCTTGCCCCTTTAAAGCAGCTTCTTAAATGCTGATTCAGGCCTTTATCACCAAGGATTACAGAGTAGTCCTACCTCTCCGTACAACTGTTTTAGCGACTGAAAATAGCATCTGAGTCCAGTGTTCAGGCAGCTACCTAAGCTGTGGACCCAAGAAACAGGGAAATAAGTCTTTTGCTGCCAATTTTGGAGTGCTATCACATTGTTTCCACTATGTGGGAGGCCTCAAAATTCGCCCCCATATGAGATGGAGTGCTGAGAACTTTAGCAATTGCTTTGGGACAGAAACTGCAATCAGCAGCACTCCAAAGCAGCAGCTATTAAAATAGGCACCCCTGGCAGATTTTGATGATTTGTCCCACCCTCTGATAGCTTCTCCATTTCCATGAGTCGAATTCCAGTGGCCCACTCCTGCATCGTGGTTTGATTTCTACCCCCTGCCCGCCCCACCCGTTAAGAACGTTTTTGCCAGGCTCCTACCTCTGGCTGACAGAGTCATCACAAACGTAAGCCAGCATCACGAAGAATAACCAGCTGACTTGACCATTCTCTGCTCACCTCGCAATGCCCTCTTTCAGGGAACACCCCTGTTTCTTTTGACACTTTTTCTCTGAAGATCCCATTGCACCCTACACACGTCCATTCAGTGTAGCGTCCCACTGGGCAAAATTGCAATAAGAATCCTGAGACAACATTCATTGCCATCGAGTTTAAACTGCCCCCGCACCGCTAGTAGTCTCTCGCCAGGCCCTCCCACCAACTGAGATGATTTTTCCTGCAACAGACCGTCTGATTGATTTTCTGACCCTTGATTACCACCATTCCCCCCTCCCCTTGTCCCCTTCTCCACTCCCCCATCTCCAGCCCCCTTTCCTTTCACATCTGCCCCCCTGTCCTCTCTATCTCTTCCCTCCCCTGTCCCTCAGCAGATCCTGTTTCACTTATTTCTTTGGGAATTCTGTTGTCACACTGTCCCAATAAAGTCATAAAATGGATGGTAATTGCATAGATTCAGTCGAAGCAATAATTAATATATTGTAATACTGCAACAGTATTCTGTTACCATAAATAACACATGAAAACTTATAGAAGGTACTTTAATAATAATAACTTTTATTTATATAGCGCTTTTAACGTAGGAAAACGTCCTAAGGCGCTTCACAACAATTTTACAACACATTAGATATTGACCATCGAGGGAAAGAGAGAAAAAGTGTGAGAAGGAAGTGAAAAAGAGATTAAAGGCTCAGGTCTGAAGCGGCTGCCAAAATGCACACGCAGATAGACATAGGGGAAAAAACGGGGAAAAAAAACAAATTACATTGTAACTAATACAATAAGGAGTATACAATAGTAAAATCAGTATAATAACGATTATTTATGATTCAGCAAAATTAAATTATGGGGTGGAAATTCCGGTCGGAGGCTTCCCGCGGGCAATTGCCTCCCGACCAGAGAATTTTTACGAAAGTACCTGGTGGTCTAGGAGGCGCCCTGGATTCCGGTGGGGAGGCCTTCGTTTCCCGCGCTGCAAAGGGCGCGCCCGTCCGCAGGGTTCCCATGCAGAAGATGCAGTCACGTGTGACTGCTCAGTCAATCAGGTACAGTATTTCACAACTTTTCCATTAATAGCACTGAGAACTCCATATCTACGAGTTCTCATTGCTTTTAATGGGGAAAAAACAAACACACTGTAATAAAAAATAAAAAACAGACCACACATATTTAAAATTAATTGAAATTAAAGATACTAATGTTTTATTAAAAAGAAATATTTTTCCGATTTTTAAAACACTTTTTAAAATTATGGTTAAAAATAAACTTACCATAGTGGGAAGGGTTTTTAACAATAAAATGTGTTTTTATAATTTTATTTTAACATGTTTTTGTGTGTTTTAAAACACTTGCGCCTGTAAAAGTAGGCTATGCGCCTGCTTTTATCAGGTGCAAGATTTTTGAGGACATTTGCTGGGCAAGATATGCGTAAATCCCGCAATCTTGCCCAAGCAAATGTCCTTGTTCCTGATATGTGTAGGATCTGTCAAGCTCCAGCTTGACAGGTCGGAAAAGCCAGTTTTCAGCGCATGCGAGGAAGTGTAAAAAGAGGTTAATGGCTCGGGTCCAAAGCGGCAGCCAAAATGCACACGCAGAAAGACACAGGTGAAAAAACTTTCAAAAAAATTCAAATTACATTGTAAATAATACAAATATGATTATTTATAATTAAACAAAATTAAATTATGGGATGGAAATTCCTCAGAACTCCAGCGGACAACTGACCTTCCGAATGCCTGCCCCCAACCAAGCCTTGGGCCACCTACCATCAAGGGCGCTACTCAGCACCGAGCTTGCGGCCAACATCTCGCCGTAGGCAATTAGGCTCATACAGCAGTGCCTGGTCTCCAGTCATCTTGGACCCCCTTGCCACTGAACCAAGATCTTACTCAGCTAAGCCCGTGTGGTTGCCGGTGTGCAGCGGCCACTCCACATTAAATGAACTCACACACAGGCATCTTCCACACCTCTAACATGAAGTTCTGGACCTGGAACGTCAGGACCCTCATAGACAACTCCAACAGCAATAGGCCGGAAAGCCGCACCGTCAAAGTTGCCCGGGAACTTAGACACTTGGATATCGACATTGCTGCCCTAAGCGAGATCCAGCGGGCAGGGGAAGGCCAGCTCAAGGAACAAGGTGGATGTCATGTATCCAGACATGTTTACTGCTTGTAATGTTACATAAGATGTGCCACCAGAGGGCACTACTATGGGAAACTTGTACACCAGCTGTATAGTCACTAAGGGGTGCCACCAGAGGGCACTGCAGTGGGAGACAGGTGTGCCAGGCCGAGTATAAAAGGCAGGCCACCATGTATGATCCTCACTCTGGAGTCATATTAAATGGACTAAGGTCACTACAGTTCAAGTGCAATATATTGCCTCGTGGAATCATTATCAGAGCATCCAAAGACATAACAGTGGAGGTTACACCTTTTTCTGGAAAGGAAAACCAAAGGAAGAACGCTGCCTTCACGGAGTCGGCTTCGCCATCAAAAATGAGCTGGTCAACCTCCTTAAAGACTCCCCCTCTAGGGTTAACGCCTCATGACTCTCCGACGCACCCTATCTTGGAACCAATGCGCCACAGTCATCAGTGCGTACGCCCCAACACTCAATGCAACGGATGAGACCAAAGAGGGTTTTTATTCCAACCTCGAACCATCCCTGTCCCGCATCCCCGTGGGCGATGAATTGATCCTCCTAGGTGACTTCAACGCTAGGGTCGGCAAAGACACAGCCCTCTGGGGAGGCGTGATTGGCAGAGAGGGGGTAGGGAAAGCCAACTCCAGCGGTACCCTACTCCTGACAAAATGTCTAGAACATGAACTTCTCATCATCAACACCCTGTTCCGCCAGAGGGACAAATACAAGGCATCGTGGCAACACCCTCATTCCAAACACTGACACCTGTTCGACTATGCCATCGTTCGAGCCAAGGATCGCAAGGATGTGCGCATCACCCGCGCCATGACAGGAGCTGACGACTGCTGGACGGACCACCGCCTAATCCGATCCATCATCAAAGAAGAGGGGACAGTAGAAGCAGTGCCGCAAAAAAGTCAATGCACTTAAAGACCCAGCTAAGAGAGCCCTATACAGCCAGCGCCTCACAGCTAACCTGGCGTGCCTTGATGACCCTGAGATGTTGAATGCTCACAGCGCTTGGTCTGCCCTCCAGGCCTCCATAACCAGTGCCTGTGAAGAGACACTTGGCCATGCAACCAGAAAATACCAGGACTGGTTTGATGAAAATGATCAGGAGATCCAAGAACTAATAGATCGCAAGCAACAACCCAACTTGGGAGCAGCAAAGCAACATTACAGACGGCTCAAGGCTGAGGTCCAACAAAAAACTCGGGACCTAAAGAACAGATGGTGGATGGAGAAAGCACAAGAGATACAACAACTGGCCGACAGCCATGATATGCAAGGATTCTTCATCACAGACAAGGCCACCTACAGTCCAAACTCCCAAGGCCCCACTCCACTGCTGGCCAAGAATGAGGAAACACTCATCAAGGACACCGAGGCTGTCAGGGCCCGCTGGAAGGAGCACTTTGAAGATCTCTTTAATTGAGACTCTGCCTTTGACTCGAGTGTTCTCGACTCCATCCCGCAGCATGCTACCTGCCACCACCTCAGTGAAACCCCAACGTTGCACAAGGTAGGAAAAGCCATAAAACAGCTCAAGAACAACAAGGCTACGGGAGCAGATGGAATCCCTGCTGAGGCGCTAAAATATGGCGGAAGGCGCTGTTGGCGCGGATACATGATCTCATCTCTCATCTGGAGGGAGGAGGGCATGCCGGGAGGTCTCAGAGATGCAGTGATCATGACCATCTTTAAAAAAAGGGACAAATCCAACTGTGGCAACTACAGGGGAATCTCCCTGCTATCAGCCACTGGGAAGGTTGTCGCTAGAGTTCTCCTCAACCATCTTCTCCCTGTGGCCGAGGAGCTCCTCCCAGAGTCACAGTGCGGATTTCGTCCCCTACGGGGCACAACGGACATGATCTTTGCAGCGCGACAGCTGCAGGAAGAATGCAGGGAGCAGCACCAGCCCTTATATATGGCCTTCTTCGACCTTGCAAAGGCCTTTGACACTGTCAACCGCGAGGGTGTATGGAGCGTCTTCCTCCGTTTCGGATGCCCCCAAAAGTTTGTCAACATCCTTTGCCTGCTCCATCACGACATGCAGGCCGTGATCCTTACCAACAGATCCATTACAGACCCAATCCACGTGTGGACCGGGGTCAAACAGGGCTGCGTCATCGCTCCAACTCTCTTCTCAATCTTCCTCGCTGCCATGCTTCACCTCACAGTCAACAAGCTCCCCGCTGGAGTGGAACTAAACTACAGAACCAGTGGGAAACTGTTTAACCTATGGCGCCTCCAGGCCAGGTCTAAGATCACCCGAACCTCTGTCGTTGAGCTACAGTACGCAGTACAATGCCTGCGACTGCACACATTCTGAGGCTGAACTCCAGGATATAGTCAATGTATTTACTGAGGCATATGAAAGCATGGGCCTTACACTAAACATCCGTAAGACAAAGGTCCTCCACCAGCCTGTCCTCGCCGCACAGCACTGTCGCCCCCAGTCCTCAAGAACCACGGCGCAGCTCTCGACAACGTGGACTATTTCCCATACCTCGGGAGCCTCTTGTCAACAAAAGCAGACATTGATGCGGAGATTCAACACCGCCTCCAGTGCGCCAGTGCAGCCTTTGACTGCCTGAGGAAAAGAGTGTTCGAAGACCAGGCCCTCAAATCTACCACCAAGCTCATGGTCGACAGGGCTGTTGTAATACCCACCCTCCTGTATGGATCAGAGGCATGGACGATGTACAGAAGACACCTCAAGTCGCTGGAGATATATCACCAACGATGTCTCCGCAAGATCCTGCAAATTCCCTGGGAGGACTGGTGCACCAACATCAGTGTCCTCGTCCAGGCTAACATCCGCAGCATTGAAGCACTGACCACACTCGATCAGCTTTGCTGGGCAGGCCACATAGTTCGCATGCCAGACACGAGACTCCCAAAGCAAGTGCTCTATGTGGAGCTCCTTCACGGCAAACGAGCCAAAGGTAGGCAGCAGAAATGCTACAAGGACATCCTCAAAGCCACCCTGACATCACCACTGACACCTGGGAGCCCCTGGCCAAAGACCGCCCTAAGTGGAGGAAGTGCATCCGGGAGGGCGTTGAGCACTTCGAGTCTCAACGCCGGGAGTGTGCAGAGGTCAAGCGCAGGCAGCGGAAAGAGCGTGCAGCAAACCAGTCCCATCCACCCCTTCCCTCAACGACTGTCTGTCCCACCTGTGACAGAGTCTGTGGCTCTCGTATTGGACTGTTCAGCCACCAAAGAACTCACTTCAGGAGAGGAAGCAAGTCTTCCTCGATTTCGAGGGACTGCCTATCAATGAATGAATGAATGCACGCTGAAAACCGGCTTTTCCGATGCCTTCCTGGGTCTGTAGAAACTTTGTACGGGCCCGGGACGTCAGAATTTCTGCCCCAATATATACCATAATTATAAATTAAGTTAAAATTAGAAAATCAGCAATGGAAGCAAATTATATCAGTTATTAGCTGTCTTTAAGATTCATTCCCTGTCCAGTGATTCAATTAATCTGGAAAAACCAATCACTGTCCTCCACCCTTGTGATGTCATAATTTTATTACTTTTTATTTCTCATTTTGTCCTCTTGATAGGACATGTAATAGCTCCAGATTTGCGCTGCTTTGCTCATGTTACATTGTCTTTGTATATCCTCTGGAACAACGAATAATATTATGATTCCCTTTCTCAGGAGATGGTTTGAAACCAGTCCTTGCAGTCCAGAGTTTAAAGCAAAAATCTATTTTAATGTGTTTATTGTCTTCTCCCTTTCCCCTCTTTTTGTGCCACTGTCCACTGCTGAAAAATCAGGTGACAAGCTGAGCTAGAAATTCCAGAGTTTTAGGAGCACAAATCCAGTGGGAGCAGAGGGGCAAGAATTTGGGGAGCAGAGAGGAAGGGAGTGGGGATGGGGAGTATGAGGAGGGAAGAGGCAGACAGGAGAGGGAGGGTGGAGAGAATAGGGGTCATGGATAACAATCGGGACCAGGAATACTGGCTGACTTTATCTCTCTAACCCAGGAGATACTGGGGACCAATTATTATCTTCTTCCCAAAACGAATAACAGATAAAAATCAAACCTGGACCATTCTTGTCTGTACGGCTTAGTTATTGATCCAAAAATGTTATAAATCATTGGGAAAGCTCTTTGGTATTTTTACTCAAGGCCACTTCTGATCTGAAGATATGCTGAAATCATGCAGTAAGCATCTGTGTACTGAAGGAAAAGAAGGAATGTGTTTGTGTTAGATCCTTTTTGATTTACACAATTATTGTGCTATAATTAACTTTTTCAGTGTGCAAAAGTAATAGAACACCAAAACCACTGGGAATTTTTGGTGGGGCTTGACTGAAAACAGAGAACTACTGCTTTAAAGCTAAACAACAGAGGTTACATCATGCTAGATTCAGTATTACTGTTTGCAAGCAGTTATTTTTTTATATTTAATTTTTATTTTACTTCAGTTTGTGGCAGGCGTATCTCAGAAACGGAAGAATGCAGCAGATGAAAATGTTACAGAATCTACTAAAGGCTTCGAATAAGTATGTACAGGCAAGATTAAAAATGGCATTTAATGCATGGTTGCAATGGATGTGGATCCGAAAGCAACAACAAGCCTGTGAGTTGAAATGCATTTTATATGATAAAGAACTGGAACTAATACTTCTGTCTGCACATATGTGCTGTATTTTTTGTTTAAAGGTTGTGTAGTTTTTATGTTCTGCTATCTTAATGTTTACTTAAAGGAAACCCTTAAATGAAAAGTATATTTGATGCAAGTAAGGCATTGACTCCCAGGAGTGGCAGTATAAGGGCAGGAAAAACCTAAAGTATTTTTTATATTACTAATTTTGTTCTTGCCCTTCTGTCCAGAGGACTTTGACTCCTTGTGAGGCTTGGCTACATTGAGGTATGGCTACATGGGTGCAGACACCCTCCAATGCTTTGATGGCCATTTGATCACCCTCACATGACCATGTGTGAGCCTAGATAGCAGGCCATTTAACAGCGAGAGCTTACATAGGATATACAGCTCAGAAACAGGCCATTCTGCCCAACCAGTCCATGCTGGTGTTTATGCTTCTTCCATCTTTCCTCATCTAACTCTATTAGCATGACCCTCTATTCCCTCCTCCCTCATATGCTTATCTAGCCTCCCCTTAAATGTATCTATACTATTCGCTTCAACCACTCCCTGTGGTAGCGAGTTCCACATTCTCACCACTCTATAGGTAAAGACGTTTATATTGATGACCTCTAGTTTTATTCTTCCCCACAAGTGGAAACATTCTCCCTGTATCTACTCTATCAAAACCTTTCATAATTTTAAAGACCTCTATTAGGTCACCCCTCAGCCTTCTCTTTTCAAGAGAAAGAGACCCAGCCTGTTCATCCTTTCTTGATAGGTATAACCTTGCATTTCTGGTATCATCTTGTAAATCTTTTTTGCACCCTCTCCAGTGCCTATATTCTTTTTGTAATATGGCAACCATATCACAACTAAGTTGACCATGTCCTCATTTGGCATCCAAACGTGCACTTCCAGCAGGACAAAATTAAGTTTCATTACCTATTTACACACATACACAAAATTAAGTTTATCTGTTTCCTACATTGGTGATTCCCCTTGATGACTGTGTAAGTTGTGTTAGATAAGCATGCTCTGTGACAAAATACTTTCTGAGTGAAAGGAGCAACTATGGTGGCAGGAAGATCTGGGGTGCTGCAAGCATTTTCGGTAGTTATGGCTATGATCCTTTGAGTGCAGACATTGCAGTAACAGCCAGCATCTGCTTTTACTCAATTTTTGTGAGGCTTGGCTACATTGAGAGGATGTGCAACCACCATGAGAGGCAGCATTCTCAGCATAGTTCTAAGTACTGAAGCAGAGCAAGTAAGCAACCTAACAGTAGGAAAGATTTGGGAAACAGTGATCACAGTATTACAAGAGTCATTGTAAAAGTAGGAAAAACAAGTTGAGGAAAGGGGGAAAAGTAAATCGTAGCAATTTAAGAAAGCATGTTGCCCAAATAAAATGGAAAGAGAAATTGTCAAATAGAACTGTAAATTACCAGTGTGGAATATTTAAATAAGAGGTTAAAAGGGTAATCAAATATATTACAGAAAGGCTAAAAGGGAATCTATCAAAGCCTGGGCTTCCATTAAAAAGGGAAATTAAATTAAAGCTGAAACTAAAAAAAACATTTGGGGAGCAAAATTGTCCTCTGCCACAAATGGGACAGATAATTCGAATTAAGTGATTATTTTCTGCCTCCCATTTAAGAGCGAAATTGCTCTCTTTTTCTTTTTCAATGTGTTGGGTCGGTGTTTTGGGCGGCTGCGGAGTGGAAGGCGGGTGGTGTCGTCAGCACCGTGTTGAGCACGCCATAACGTCCCTCCCCTTCAGTTAAAGGGGAGAGCCACTGCAAGCTCTGCAGCCAATTTAGTGGCGCCCACTGGGCCACCAGGGAGAGCTTCAACCGGGCCAGTGGTCCTGCATCCAAGAGGGGGTGTCGGGCTGCCTGTTGGCGGCCTAGCTGAACTCGTGGCCGACTTCAGAGTTGGACAACAATTAAAATAAAATGGTGGCCGCGGCGGTGCGCTCTCCCCTTTAAGGGCGGAAGCGCCGCCCAGCCACTGGCAGCTTCCCGCCAGGAAAAGCTGTTGGGGCACCGAGTGGCGGCGGCTCCGTTCCCGCGGGGCAATTTCCCTCGCGGACCTTAAGTAGGGGGGCAATTTCAGCCCCTTAGTGCTTACAGGCAGATAATAAAAAAAGAATGCCAAGATGATCTACTGCTGGAGTCCACGGGGTCAATGGTAGGTGGATGAGTGGGATGGGAAGGAGATTGGGAAGATTAACTCCCAGCGGGTGCTCCGATTTAAAATTCTCATCCTCGTGTTTAAATCTCTTCACCTCCCTTTCCTCCTTTTAGATCCTTCTTAAAATCCACCACTTTGAACAAATTTTTAGCTACCTCTACTAATATCTCCTTATTTGGTTCTTAGTCCATTTTGTCTGGCTCTGTGAAGCACCTTCGAATGTTTTGCGACCCAGAAAAAACACAGCAACAGGGGCGAAACATAACAGTAAAAAAATATCCAGTGCTACTTCAATGAGAGGGTAGTCAGACAAGAGGCAAAAACCCTAAAGGTCACAAATAATTGAAACTGAGGATGAACATAGATAGATAATCTTCTGAACAATTACTTCCTCCAAATATTCACAAAAGAAGAAATGAACAATTTGCCCTCTCCAGAAATAGCTAAAGTAACATCAGTGATTTCAATATAAATGAAATGGAAGCCATAGACCGGCTAAAAGGAATCAAAACAAATAAATCACATGGGATAGATGTAACTCAGAGTTCTGAATCTACGGAGGAGATTTGTAAGGCACTCACAACTATTGTGAGGTAGTCACTGGACCCTGGGAATCAAGCCAATTCGATGACAAAACAAATGCAGGCACTACAAGCCCATTAATCTTGCTTCGATTTGATGTAAAATAATGAAATTGATTATCAGGAGTAAACTTGAGGATTTGTACAATAATATCCGAGTAAACAATAGCCAACATGGATTCAGAAGGGAAGATCTGTCTGACAAACTTCTTTTGAAGAAGTGCCATCGTAAGTGAACTGTGGAAAGCCACACACGAGCACCAAAAAGCATACCAAAAAGCATATGACAAAGTTCCACATTACAAGCTAGGAGTTCAAGGGAATTAAAATTGGATGGATTCTACAGCAACAGATGTTCTGCTCCGTCAGGTTACTGCTCATGTGTTAAAGTTGAAAATTACCCCCTATTCATCAAACAAAACTGTTCAGGGTGAACCCTAGGAATGAGAAACTTAGTAAAGAGTAGAAATCAGCAAGTACTCATTAGAAAATTTAGCGCCAGGCGCAAAGGATTCTGAACTTTTAAATTGGCTTTAGCGAACCAGGAAGGAAGGGGCGGGGGCGGGGGGGGGGGGGTTATTCAAGCACTAATGACATCCGTGGGGCATTACAGGTGCGCTACCACCAGACCACTATCGAATTATTTCAGGTGACTTGCATTCAGCAAACATCCTTCAATCCTTCACACTGGCTCATTCCAGCTCTTAAAGGGGAGGTTCTCTCAAGCTGTAGCTGCTCATATTCACCATTCTTGCAACTGAAGTCGACCTGAGACCAACTTGTTGTATATGCAGACTATGGATGTACTCTCTGTGTAATCACTGTGTGGTTGCATAAGATGGAGACTTATTTACCTGATGTACTATCAATAAGGTTTACACTGTGTATATACATGCTGGCACCACTAGAGGGTGCAACTGGTGGAGACCGGGGGTTTCCTGCCCTGGTGGCAGGGCCCAGTATAAAAGGCTGCATACCATGCTTGTGCCTCACTCTGGAGTTTGGTATAAAGGATCAACGACACTACAGTTTGAGTACAACACATTGCCTCGTGGCTATGGCTGCTCCTAATGCAGCTTGAAGGGAGAGAGCTTGTCGGTTTAATGACGCCGCTTTTGAGGCATTGGTGGGGGCAGTGGAACAAAGAAGGGAAACGCTGCTCCTGGCAAGTGGAGGGAGGCCATTGCCCCAGCTCTTCAGGGCAGTGCGGAGGGAAGTGGCACAGGAGTTCTTGGCCAGTAGTGCCGTGGAATGCAACCTCACACAGTGCCGTAAGAAGTTCAATGACCTCAGTCGGGTGGTCAAGGTGAACACATGCTTCAACAGGTCCTACATACCAGCATCTGAACCTTTGTCTGTGCACACTGTACAAACCAACACTCCCCCACTACTCACCCACCAAACATCTGCAACTACTCAAACCCGCAACCTCATCTCAAGCCTTCTCTACCTTAACAGCTATTCAATGATGGCAGGCATATCTCCCAGACACATAGCCGGATTCTGACTCACACACATTCCTTTCTTTTGCAGGCCAAGATGGCACACAATGGGAGGGAGCAGCAGAGGATAGGCAGGGCTGAACTTCAGCTCCAGCAGCTCTCAGACCTCGAGAGCGAGTGCTGCAGCTCATTGGGCAGCAGGTGGTGGGCGCCGTGGCAGTTTGTGATGTCAGCTCCGCTGGGGGCAACAACGATATCTTCATCCCTTCTCCTTTTCTCATCCCACTTCCCCCACCGGCCCCCCACCCCACCACCATCCCCCCTCACACCACAAGGCTTTATCACTTTTCAGCTCCTGATACTGTCTGCATTCCCTGCTCAATTCCTGCCCCCCTGCCTATACCTTAACGCAAGTCTTGTGCCTTTATGCTTTCATATAATCGGCCAGCAGATGACCAGCCTGTCACTGAGCTCCCAATGAGAGTGACGAAGGAGAAGAGGATGAGGACCCAAGCATCGCGTCACTGCATCTCTCACCTGCAGGCACCACCTCAGAAAGACACTACGTGTTCTTTATAGGCTAGCTTAGTAGAGATGTCTGCACTGGGTGAGGCAGCAGGGATGAGCGAGCTGCAAAAGGCCAAGGAGAAAGGGTAGCTCGGGGTTCAGCTCCTCGGAGGAAGAGTTTGCGTGTGAGTTCTGCTGCACAGGACTCAGATGAGGCCCTCGATGGGAAGACGTTCACAACAAGAGTGATGGTCATGCACTCCGAGATGATAGGTGCAATGCCAAGGGAGCCCGAGAGCCTCTCAGCAATGGTAAGGAGCGTGGAGGAGTCCGCCTCCAACATTGCAGAGCTCTGCGCACACATGGAGCCCATCATTTTCAGTCTGCAGATGATTATGGACTTCCAGAAAGACTGAGGACCCAGACCTCATGATGCGTATCATGGGCGATGTGGCAGCTTCCATTGCAGCACAGGCGGAAGCAATGCAATGTCTTAGTGCTGTAATGCAGAGAATGGTTGCTGGCAACGAAGCTCAGGCTGCTCTCGTGCAGTCTCAGCTTGAAGCCAGGCGAGCTCTGACTGCTGCCATCGTCGCTAGTTGCACCACAGTCGACCGGGGATTTCACGGTGTCGCAGCAGGCTACCAATCTGTGCTCCAGCAGACTTGTATGGATGTTGAGCAGCTGCCCCAGGGAAGTGGCAGTGCGTCAGTGGAGCAGGAACCTACTGTCCTTTCTTAGGATGACAGCATTCCTGATGCCACCACTGTCACTCCGCCATTGCACTTGTCGCTGCCTGTCATTCAGCCAACACAGACTGCCGCCGCCCAGCCTGAGGTGGTACAGTCTACAGCCGGGCTTTCCAGGCCCAGAGCTGGTCGAGGGCATCCTGCAAGGCCATCTGCATCTCTGGCCCTGACACTCAGCAGCCTCCCACCAGCCGTGCTGCAGCCACTGGGGGTGACACTACATAGGAACAGTAGAATAGGTAAAGGCATTGTTAAGAGGGGATATAAGGTTTTGCACAAGGGTGAATAGTAAATTTAATTGTATATATGTGCGTGTAAATGTTTTACGATAAAACAATTAATTGGAAAGTTGCATATTTGGTGCTGTCTCTCATTTCAGTTTTTGGGCTGTGGTATGGAATGAGAAATTGATGTAATGATGGGACGTGCCGACCAAATGGCAATTGGAAGTGAAGTCTGATGAGGCACTCGCAGCCCACCCTTGCAGAAGGCCGATTGAGTGCCTGCCTCCTCCGTCGCTGCTGATGCTGCTCCTGTTCCTCCTCGTTCTCCTCCTCCTCCTGAGATGATGGAGCTATGCCTGGTGGAGATGGCTGCGCTTTCATGATGGCCAAGTTGTGCAGCGAACGAAAATGAAAAGGGACACCTGCTTAGCCGAGTACTGGAGGACACCTCCCAAACGGTCAAGGCAGCAGAACCGTTGATTGAGCACTCTGATGGTCTGCTCAATGATGTTCCTGGTGACAGCATGGATCTCATTATATGAGTGCTGGGCAGGAGTGTTGGGGTTGTGGAGGTGAGTTATGAGCCAGGTGGAGAGTGGATAGCCCTTGTCTCCGAGCAGCCAGCCACGAACTTGATGTTGTGGCTGGAAGAGAGCTGGCACACCAGCCTAGCGCAGGATGAATGCATCGTGGTTGCTGCCAGGATAGTGGGCATTGACGGTGAGGATTCGGTGTGTGTGGTTGCACACCAACTGCACATTAAGTGAGTGGTAACCTTTGCAGTTACGGAATACCTCAGGATTGTTTTGCGGTGCCTGCAAAGCATGGGGAAGCCCACTATCCTGGCAAAGCCACATGCACGCTCATGCTGCTTCTCTCTGGTCATGGGGAAGAAAATGTAGTTCCTTCTCCTTTTGTAGAGAGCATCTGTGACCTTGCTGATGCAGCACTGGATGGCATGGGTGATGTTGGAGATGTCTCCTGTTGCACACTGGAAGAATCCACTGGCATAAAAATTGAACACGTTCGTGACCTTGACTGCCATCACCCTGGTCTGAGGCTCGAGATCTAGTTGCAGGAGGTGGCAGAGCTCGGTGACCATGTCCTTGCTGAAGGGCAGCCTTCGAACACACTGTTCCTCAGTGAAACTGATGTAGGAGAACTGCTGCCGGAATACCCTGGGAGGGTAAGGCCTCCTGTTGAGGGCCTTGTTGGTCCTACTAACTTTGGCCGCATTTTGCAGTCTTTCTCTGTGCCTCAGTTGCCTCCGACAGTGATGCTGGAGCACGAGGTCCAGTGCCAGCATAGCCTCCATGAAACAATATAAATGTTGGAGTTTCAAATCTGCCCTCAATGAAAGTCACGAATCTTTAAGAGCCAGAACACTCCTTCAACTGCAAATCGCTCAAATAGGTTGAAACGTTATCTGCTCATTTGAAACTATGAAGGAAACATTATTGGCTGACTAAAACTTCACCGGACGCTGGCGCCTTTAAATAGCGCTCCTCCAGCTGCAATCTGACTGAAACCCGATTGCTGAAGCTGTCATTGTCAGTGCCAGGTGCTAAATTTTCTAACCTCTAACAATAATAATAGGTTTTGTGGCTCTTCTCTGCACTGCCTCCAGTGCTTGAATGTTTCTCGTATTTCCAGATTTGAATGTAGTACTTAAGGTGTGATCTGATGAGAGCACTGTATAGGTTTATTTCCAATGTTTTGGCTATACATTCTGTGGGCTCTGTTGATTGCTGCTCTATATTGGTTGGACATGTTTAGCGATAAGTCTACTAAGACTCCTAAGGGCCAATTTTTGTTCCGGGGCGCTGCGCATGGTGATGACGTCAGCATCACCGCGCAGCAGAGTGGGGTGCTATGTGTTACTGCCGCCGCAAAATCCCCACCGAATTGAGCGGGAGCCGCTGTTCTCACCACGCCGGTCACAAACTCATTTGCGCCGGGGGCACTAACGGGAGGTGCAAAGTAGCCCAATTTCTCTTCCTTAGGAGTCTTAGTAGACTTATCGCTAAACATGTCCAACCAATATAGAGCAGCAATCAACAGAGCCCACAGAATGTATAGCCAAAACATTGGAAATAAACCTATACAGTGCCCTCATCAGATCGCACCTTAAGTACTACATTCAAATCTGGAAATACGAGAAACATTCAAGCACTGGAGGCAGTGCAGAGAAGAGCCACAAAACCTATTATTATTGTTAGAGGTCTGATATATTGGGAAAGTTTGGAGAAACATGGGAATTTCAGCCTGGAAAGGGGGCATCTGAGAGGTGATCTTATAGAAGTAGACAAGGTAGTTGAGATATGGAATGTGCAAATCCATAACATTAGATTTAAATTGAACTGAGAGAGTAGGCCAAAGGGACACAGGTTCAAACTAGTGAAGGGCAAATTTAGGACTGATGTCAGCAAATTCTTCTTCACACAAGGACTGATCAGCATATGGAATACACTTCCAGATATACTAATGGAAGTGAAAACCTTCAAATATTTTAAGATACAATTGAATGTTGCAATGGGAACACAGTGGTTCTTAATGGCTTCTTAATGAATAAAGTTGGGCTGAATGGCCATCCTTATCCGTAATTACTTTATGAAACTGTGAACCATGCAGCACCACCTCAAGACCTATAGACAACGTTTGCTGATAATGAGTTAGGGCTGGGGGAGACAAGAACTTGGGCTGGGGTCAGGAACTTGGGCTGGGGTCAGGAACTTCAGCTGGGGGAGGCATGAATTTGGGCTGGGATGAGGTCAGGAACTTGGGCTGGGGTCAGGAACTTGGGCTGGGGTCAGGAACTTCAGCTGGGGGAGGCATAAACTTGGGCTGGGATGGGGGTCAGGAACTTGAGCTGGGGTCAGGAACTTCGGCTGGGGGAAGCTTTTGAGATGCTGGGTTGGGGAGCTCTATCCTCTCTGGGTTCTGATGTTAGAACAGCTCGAATTACACTTTGCAACGTCACTCAGAACTTGGGCTGGGCGATTCCAATTACACATGCCAGAGAAACTTCTGGATGTTGTCATGTATTTAACCAGCATTGTAACCCATGTATAAACTGACCTAAGTTGTACACTGAGAACAATGACCACTAGGTGGTGAACTTGTGGGAGACGCTCCTAACCTAGACCTTCAGATATAAAAGGGGAAGCTCCACCCACTTCCTGCACTTGAGTGCTATGAAATAAAGGACAGGTCACAGACTGACCTTCTCTCAAGCATGGGCCTCGTGTGCATTTATACTGTATAGTAAGGACGTATCAATGGCGACGAGGATGGGATTTAAACCACGCGAGCATGACCACTAGCAATAACGTGGCAGTCAGGGACGATCGACTGGCAAGGGACCTTTTGTTTCAAACTGCAGCTCATGCTGGAGGCGTGGAGGCACACACTCAGCCGGAGTTTGCAGAGGTGAGCAAAATACCTGCAGAAATTGCAGAAATGAACGCTGGGGAAAATCGCTGCAAGCCGATAATGATGAAAGTGCTCCTCAATGGCATCCCAGTATTAATGGAGCTAGACACGGGGGCCAGCCAATCCCTGATGGGTATCAAACAGTTCGAAAAGTTGTGGGCGTCCAAGGCCAGGAGCCCAAAATTATCGGCGATTGACGCACAGCTACGGACTTACACAAAGCAGATCATTCCGGTGCTTGGCAGCACCACGGTAGTTGTGACCCACAAAGATTCGGAGAACAGACTGCCACTCTGGATTGTCCCAGGGGACGGTCCCGCATTACTGGGAAGGAGTTGGCTTGCTGACATGAACTGGAAATGGAGCGATGTCAATGCAATTTCCTCTGTGGAGTGAGTATCATGCTCACAGATCCTGGACAAATTTGACTCATTATTTCTACCCAGCATTGGCACTTTCATGGGGGCCAAGGTAGTGATTCACATAAACCCGGACGCCAGGCCAGTACACCACATGGCCAGAGCAGTGCCGTACGTGATGCGGGAAAAGATAGAAGGCGAATTGGACCGCCTGCTGAGGGAAGGCATCATCTCGCCAGTCGAATTCAGTGACTGGGCGAGCCCGATTGTGCCGGTGCTCAAGGCGGATGGGTCGGTCAGGATATGTGGCGATTACAAGGCCACCATCAATCGGGTGTCACTCCAAGACCAGTATCCGCTACCGAGAGCGGAGGACCTCTTTGCGACGCTATCCGGTGGCAAACCTTTTTCAAAATTGGGCCTGACCTCAGCTTACATGACCCAGGAGCTGGCGAGTGAGTCGAAGAAGCTGACCACCATCACGACACACAAGGGGTTGTTTGAGTACAACAGATGTCCGTTCGGGATTCGCTCGGCCGCCGCGATCTTCCAACGAAATATGGAAAGCCTCCTCAAGTCGATTCCAGGGACGGTGGTTTTTCAGGACGACATCCTCATTACGGGTTACGATACTGAAGAGCACCTCCACAACCTGGAGGAGGTGCTACGCAGACTGGACCGGGTAGGGCTGCGACTGAAAAAGTGCATCTTCCTAGCTCCAGAGGTAGAATTCCTGGGGATGAGGGTTGCAACAGACGGGATCAGTATTACTGCATCCAAGACGGAAGCGATCCAGAGAGCACCCAGACCCCGTAACACGACGGAGCTGCGTTCATTTCTGGGGCTCCTGAACGATTTTGGTAACTTTCTTCCCAAATTGAGCACGCTGCTAGAGCCGCTACACGTGCTCCTACGCAAAGGTCGCGAATGGGTCTGGGGGGACAGCCAGGAAAGGGCTTTTAATAGAGCACGCAAATTGTTATGTTCCAACAATCTGTTAACGCTATATGACCCATGTAAGAAACTTGTGTTAACGTGCGATGCGTCGTCCTATGGTGTCGGGTGTGTGTTGCAGCATGTCAGTGCTAAGGGTCAGTTACAGCCGGTAGCTTATGCCTCCAGAAGTCTGTCCCAGGCAGAAAGGGGCTACGGGATGGTAGAAAAGGAGGCGCTCGCATGTGTATATGCGGTAAAGAAAATGCACCAGTACCTGTTTGGCAGGAAATTTGAGCTGGAGATAGATCACAAACCCCTAACGTCCCTTTTGGCCGACAACAAGGCCATAAATGCAAACGCATCGGCCCGCATACAGAGGTGGGCACTCACGTTAGCCGCCTATGACTACACAATTCGGCACAGACCAGGCACCGAAAACTGCGCCGATGCACTCAGCAGGCTCCCACTAGCCACCACTGAGGGGGCTACTAAGCATGCTGCTGAGATGGTCATGGCTGTTGAAGCTTTCGGAAGCGAAGGCTCACCCGTGACAGCCCGTCAGATTAAAGTCTGGACAAATAGAGACCCACTGTTGTCTCTAGTCAAGAAATGTGTCCTGAATGGGGACTGGGCAACCACGTACAGGGCATACCCTGAGGAATTTAAACCATTTCACAGGCGCAAGGTTGAACTCTCGATTCAGGCCGATTGCCTACTGTGGGGAAACCGCGTAGTCATGCCCCAGATGGGCAGAGAGGTGTTCATCAGAGAACTCCACAATGGGCACCCGGGCATTGTCACGATGAAGGCAATTGCCAGGTCACACGTTTGGTGGCCAGGGATAGACGCAGATCTGGAACTTTGTGTTCGCAGGTGCAACACGTGTGCCCAGCTGGGCAATGCGCCCAGGGAAGCCCCCCTTAGCCCCTGGCCATGGCCCACCAAGCCTTGGTCACGCATCCATGTGGACTACGCAGGTCCTTTCATGGGGAAAATGTTTTTGGTTGTAGTAGACGCCTACTCCAAATAGATCGAGTGTGACATTTTAAATTCAAGCACATCCTCTGCCACGGTAGAAAGCCTACGGGCAATGTTCACCGCCCACGGGCTACCGGACATCTTGGTCAGCGACAATGGCCCGTGCTTCACAAGCACTGAATTCCAGGACTTCATGGCAGGCAATGGAATTAACCATGTTAGAACGGCACCGTTCAAGCCGGCCTCAAACGGCCAGGCAGAACGAGCAGTGCAGATAATCAAACAGGGGATGCTCAGAATCCAAGGAGGTTCCCTACAATGCCGCTTATCACGCCTCCTGTTGGCCTACAGATCCCGACCACACTCGCTCACAGGGGTTCCACCCGCAGAGCTGCTAATGAAAAGGACGCTCAAAACCCGGTTATCCCTTATACACCCCACCATGAAAGAAATTGTCGAGAGCAGGCGCCAGTCACAATATGACTACCATGACAGGAATGCGAGGGCGCGAGTTATTGATGTAAATTACCCTGTTTCTGTCCTCAACTACGCTGCAGGGCCCAAATGGCTCGCAGGCACTGTGGTTGCCAAAGAAGGAAATAAGATTCTGGTAGTTCAACTTACCAATGGACAAATCTGCTGCAAACATGTGGATCAAACAAAAAGGAGGTTCAGCAACCCCATAGAAGAAGCAGAGGAAGAACATGATGTAGAGTTCACTCCACCACAGGTGACCGAACACAGGAACCAAGGGAGGAGAGCCCAGTCACAGTGGGCAGTCCGGACAGGCCTGAGGCACCGCAAACAGCAGACACTCAGGCCAGCGCCCAACAACCGGAGCCCCAACTCAGGCGCTTTACAAGGGAGCGTAAACCACCAGAGAGATTCAACCTGTGATCCCAATAAGACTTTGGGGGAGGAGGTGATGTCATGTATTCAACCAGCATTGTAACCCATGTATAAACTGACCTAAGTTGTACACTGAGAACAATGACCACTAGGTGGTGAACTTGTGGGAGACACTCCTAACCTAGACCTTCAGATATAAAAGGGGAAGCTCCACCCACTTCCTGCACTTGAGTGCTATGAAATAAAGGACAGGTCACAGACTGACCTTCTCTCAAGCATGGGCCTCGTGTGCATTTATACTGTATAGTAAGGACGTATCAGATGTGGCTTATCCTTCAAGGGGACCAATCAGCAATCAGTCATGTGATAATGGAGAGCCAATCAGAGCATTTTTGCAGTGCAAATAACTGCATCCTTTTTAAATGATCAGTTTCAGCACTGTCTTATGTGGAACTTTGGGACAACAGAAGTGAGGAGGTACAGCATTCATTATTTCGGAAGTTGACACTGCTTAGTTTTCACAGATCTAATATTAATTATTTAGCTTTCTGATCAATGCCTGGAATATTTCAACATTGATGGTGCTAGAATCTGTTAACCTAATTACAATTATTCTACAATAGCTAGAGAAGGAATTCCTTTTTTGCTACCAGCGTAGGAGTTAAAGATTTTGGACATCACGTTCATCACCAGTTCTTTTCCTTTTACACCTTCAGTACTAGATAAGTTTATTGCATACACAATTTGGGGGGTATATTTTAACTCGAGGACATTAATTTCTGAATTCAGGAAGTCAAGTTGCTCCAAGCCCATGCCTGCTTGCCTTCCACCATTGTTATGCAGATTCATGACAGTTTTAGCTACTGTTTTCTTCTGACTTTGCGAGGCAGATTTTTGTTGGTTCAGTCTACAAATATTCTGCTGTACTGTATTAATCAGAACAGCCGTGCTTGGGTGCTGAGCTCCCACCCTTAGGTTTATGTTACATTTCCTCCTATTTCCCACAGTGCACATGCACATGACCGAATGTGCGAACATCCACTGCCATTATCACTTGGGTGATGGGGCTCACCTTAGTATATGCTTGGGACTCGAAGGAAGATAACTGTTACTGTGGAAAGTGACCCTAAAAATGCTGTGCCATGCAGTGGGCATCTCCAAGTGAGGCAGTTATCAGGTTGACAGTTTGGGATCTACAAATGCACTCAGATTGGGATGCAGTGCACCTTCAAAATTACCATTTGGAGAGCAGTTGTTCTTTGCCTGCTCCTAAAACAGTGCCTCTGAGATTAGAGACTTCTAACCCCATAAATGTGGTCTTAGATATGTGACATTATGAACCCTGCAGTTGCACGATGTTTTGGGTCACAATGTTTAAAGCATTTGAAGCATTTTACTATGTGGCAATCTTATTGTGGGTTGAAATATTGCAAAAAATACCACTCAGCATCACATTCTTATAACTTAGTAATTTTTTTTTTCCAGTGGCAATTAAGCACTTACAGCAGGTAAACAATCAGCTTTTGTTAAGGGCCATTTTAAGAGAGTGGAATACTGTGGCAAAAGAAAGTGGAAGCACTCGAGAATACTTTGAGGTAAATAATACACTTATAGCATACGTTTACAATGTATTTAAATATGTAGCCATCATATTTGCAAGCATTCAGTGATACAAATTATCGTTTAAGTCATCCAAACATGCGCAATGACTAACACAACCAAAGCAAATTGAAAACCACGCAGTGAACATCACGACCTAGAAAGTCGATAGTACAGTATTAGTTTGTCAGCCACTGAACGGACTCCTAAGCCTCCAATAGGGTAGACAGGAAGTGAATGTTTATGAAGAGCCAGAAGTGCATTTCCTGCCACACTGTTATAGGCAAGAAAGCAGGTGTCCAGTGCCCAGGCCTGAATGCTTGAAACAGGCATTGGGCCCTTTGCATATAGAGAGGCCCTGTTTGAGGCCCTCTCTGCAATATTGGGTTGCCCTGAGGCAGTCAACACTGGCGTCTACTGCATTCAGGAAAATGTTGTTCACATGAGGCCTAACAGGCAGTCCTTAAAGGGCCACTGCCAAAAAGGTAAGATTTAAAAATATAGGTATCTGAAACCACATGACCCGCTGCCGGCCACCAATTCCTGCCCCTCCCTCATTGTGACCTCCGATCACCGCTGCCATCCTCCCCGAACACCACCCTCCACGATCACCATCGCCATGCTCTATCCAGATCTGAGCCACCACTAACTTCCCTCCCAATCCCGGTTACTGATGTTCCTCTCCCGAATGTCGCCCCCTCTTCTGGTCTCCTTTAATGAGTTACCTGAGAATCGCAGCATGTGACAAGTGCCCTGATCTACCAGTCCTTGTCTCTAGCGAGTTGCATGCAGCTCACTGGTTCGATGAGGCACGAGGCCCATTATGTACCTCGAGATTGTTCCCTGTGTCCCCATTGCACCCGTTTTTGGGTGCGGTCAAATTTATAGGCCTATGACTTGACCTTACTTTCACTCATTTGACCTGCAGCAACTTGCAAAGAAACTTGCCTATGTATAATGTGACTATATATGTTACTGTATATTTGTATGTGCACCTTATAAGTACAATCACTCATCTGGATATATAAAATGTATGTATACTAGAGAATCATCAGTGGCATTTCTCATTGCTTTAAACAATGAGCATATATAAATAGTGTGCTCCTCACCCAAATACATAAGAAATAAAATGATGCTGCTCAAATATCACAATTGGGTAAATAAATTAGTGAATTTAATTTAGTTATGTTAATATGTGTTAGATAATACAGTTAGATACATCATTCTGTGCATTTTGAGTCATTAATTAGAAATGGAATAGATGAGTATGAGAAACACTCACAATAAATAATATGTGAAATTATGTACATAAATAGAATGCATATTATATAAAATGTACTAGTCGCTCACTCATGGCATTGTTCACAGGTAATCAAGACAAGTTTGAATTTTTGTGCGGGGATGGGAGATCCTCCTCGGGGGTGGGGTGGGGGGTGCGGTGGTGGGTGGAGGAGATGGTTGAAAGCTTGCTCATCGGGTGTGAGGGAGATGGGGCCAAAATTTGTTCAGCAGTGGACTACATTTCAGTTTCCGGCTCACTACAAATTAATTTTGGGTCCATCATATTGTATTTTATTGCTGCGTGTCTATCCTCACTGGATTTGTTCATTTAATTTCACAGAAATCTGGGGAACTGAAAACTTGGTCAGCATTGGGTGCGAGGCAGGGGCTCCGAGTAGAAGAGGCACAAAACGGGATTCAAAGAATTCCTCCACAGAATGTTTTTGGCTCATTGAATATCTATTTTTCATCCACCATCTAATATTATTTCCTCCGTGCACAGACATCCTTGCTGGACATAATGTCAAAGAAAGGCTTTTTGTTTCCAATTCTAATTCATAATGGGTCAAGCAAGTTACACTTACTAAAGCTGCTTTATTTCATGCTATCTTCTATGGACATTTTATGTCTGGTCACTTTCTCTTCCCAGAAATAGATATATGCTCCTTTGACACCATTCCTGCATCAGAACCTCTAACTCTTCAGCATCAAAACTTTGTCGACATATCTCCTCTGTGCCATTGTGAGCATGTAGTCGACTTTTCTGCCACCACCACAATTTAATGGCACGTTGTAGGCCATTAAGAGTTTCTGCCTCACAGGATGTTACACTCCTCAACCAACCACGCTACATGCCAAAATCTCAATACAAGCTTTTCATGTATCACTAGCCTAATCAAATTATGGGGAGGGTCTCCTATTGGTAAGTATGGCACGACCCACCTGTTGCAAACTGAGCCATGTGCCAGCTTAACATTGTGGCTTAAAGGTCACACAGCAAATTATTGAGGCGGACTAACATGAATATGTTTGATACACAGCATCGGAACAGCAGCCACAAAATATTATGTTGGTTTGTATAGCTTCATGATTCTAAATTTTCTCAAACCTTCAAAATAATTTGCTGCAATTCTCTGTCTATAACTTGTTTTGGACCAGTTTGAAACTAGTGGATGAAGCTGCCAGTTCCAGCGATGGCATGATTTGCATTATGGCAATATTTTATTTCCTATTATGAACTTATTGCCTATACCTGTACTACACACTGCCCTTCAACCCTTTGGTGAATCAATTGTCATTGCCCTGCACATCTCCAAAAACTGTTGAAAAAGTTTGGAACTGTGCACTTTTTCTCACCTCCAACCAAATCTATACAGATGTATAAATATATTAAAACGGCTACCATTACTCGTACCTCACAATCATTGCTTCACTTCACCCTTACAACCTTACCACTGCTGCAACACTTACATGTACATCTCACACCTTGCACACACTGACAGCTTATTCAACTATGGCAGGCACATCGCCCAAATACATTGCTCTACACTCACTGATGTATTTCCCTTTCTTTTGCAAGCAAAGGTGGCACAAAGGAGGGAGCAGATGGGAGGCAGCCAAGCTGCAATACAGAACCTCAGTGACCAGGAGGAATCAGTGCTTGACATTATTGGAGTGGCAGTGATAGAGTCTGTGGCCACCGAAGAAGTTGAAGCCGTTGCTGATGATGATGGTATTGTCATACGTAATCCTTCTTCTCACATCCCACTTCCCCGTTATCCCACAATCTGTTCTCATTTACAAGCTGCTGATGGTGGATGCATGGATATCTTGCTTTCTCCCACTTCTCTCACCACAACCCGATCCTTCTGCCTTTCTGCTTTCAGATACCCAAGAACTGCCAGCAGTTCAGCCTGTCCCTCATGTTGACCAAAGTGAAGGAGGAGACAAACAAGAAGAAGAAGAAGAGACACCGGCACTGCATTTGACACTCGCAGACACCAGCTCAGAAAATGGCAATGGAATTTAGAGGGTAATATAGAGGTAGAATCTGCTCATGGTGAGGCACCTAACACGAATGGGCTGCAGTCAGATCAGGGGGAAAGGGTAGCTCGGGTGCCAGCTCCCTGGAGGGTGAGTTTGCGCACGGGTTCTGCTGCATACGACTCAGATGATGACCTCGATAGGGTGGCCTTCAGAAGAAGTGTGATGGGCAGGCACACAGAAATGCTAGGTGCAATGGCAAGCCTGCCAGAGAGCCTCTTGTCAGTGTCAAGGAGCATGGAAGAGTCTGGCTCCAAAATTAAACGGGGTTTTGCTCAGAGCTTGGAGCCCACGATTTCCAGGATGGAAATGATGGACAACTCCAGGAGAGACTTTATGGACCCAACCATGATACTGTATATGATAGGCAGTGTAACGGCTTCCATTGCAGCACAGGCGGACGTGACCCAAAATCTTAGTTCTACAGTAGAAGCACAGACTGCTCTCCTGCAGGCTTAGCTTGTTGCTGCTGCCATCGTTGCTAGGTTTATGAGTGTTAAAGGGGCTTGCAGGGTGTCACACCAGGCCAGCAATCTGCCCTCCAACAGATTGCTAGGAATGCTGAGGTGCGCCCCCGGGGGAGTGGCAGTGGGTGGCAAGCTGCTGTCCTCTCTCAAAATGATGGCATTCCTACTCCTACTCCCCATTGCTTTTGCCGCTGCCCATCAGCCAGCCTGCCCAGACTGCTGCCGGCCATGCTTCCTGAGCCATGTGTGTTGGTACTGAAGGACTTTTCCCATTTTATTTAGATGCAGAAGTCAATTCAGCTTTAAGAGTTAAAGACTGCCATTTGCAAATTCTTTTTAATGTTAATTTTTTTTCCAGAAATCAGTTGAGCTCAAAGGGCTAAAACTGCCTAATTTTAAATTATTTTAATTTTTTTTATTTTTAGAAGGCAGTTCCCCTTTAAGGGATTGCACTGCTTTCTAAAATGACAGCCCTGCTTTAAGAGAAGGCTGTTCTTGCTGCAATGACGCTACAGCCACACTACATTGTGCCTCTTGCTGGGACTACCACCATGAAAACAGCCTCGCACAGTGAGTTTAACGCTGGGTTAATGTTAATTACCATGCAGCACCAATTTACCGGTGCTGCCACGCTACAACTTTCAGAGGCTGTTAACTGCAACCCGCCATGCTACTGGCAGGTATTCAGCGATCTCGAATTTCTAGGCCTCTGTTCCTCTGACTCCAGCCTCATTTGTATCTCCCTTTCTCTTTGCCCCCCCATTGGCAGCTATGACTTCAGCTGCCAAGGCCCCCTGCTCTGAAATTCCCTCCCTAAGCCCTCTACCTCGCCCCCTTCCCCCTCCCCATCTCTTTTAATACCCTCCTTCCTATTTCTTATGTTCTTATGTTCTTATGTTAAACCCACCTGTTTGACCAAGATTTTGGCTACTCCTAAACTATCCTTCGGCTCTGTGTCCATCTTTTCCTCGTGACTCTGTGAATTTGGATACTTTTCATGTTATTGGTATTAGAGAAATGCAAGTTTCTTTATCAGTCGTTCCAGGGATATGGATGTAATGTATGTACATAAGGTCTGCCCACCACCAGGGGACACTACTGTCAGAGGTCCTAGGGTCATAGGTGCTGGGCCTGGTATATAACCTGAACATCACCTTTGTATCTTCACTTCTGGAAGCCATTAAAGACTGACCAGGTCACACCTAGTCACTGACTCACAATACGGAGTTCATTGTATCATTTCATACACCACAATTGGCGACGAGGCAAATACGAACCCACGCAAAAGTATGGCGAGCACAACACGATCGAGTATTGTTGGAATTCTCGAGAGATTCAATGAGGGAGAGGATTGGGGAGATTTCATGGATCGTTTGACCAGTATTTTGTGGCAAACGACCTAAACAAAGAGGAGGATGTAGAGAAGCGCAGGGCAGTTATTCTCACCATCTGTGGCCCCACGATCTATGCACTCATCAAGAATCTGCTCTGACCCACTCTTCCTACAGAAAAGGATTACAAAGAACTGCGTTTGGGAACACCTTAAACCCACGGAAGAAATCCTCATATCCAGATATTGCTTCTATATGCACGTTCGTCCAGAAGGCCAGGATGTAGCGGCATTTATTGCCGATCTGAGACGTCTTGCAGGGCCTTGCAAATTTGGGCCTGCGTTGGAAGACATGCTGCATGACATTTTCATGATCGGGGTCAACCACGAGGCGATCTTAAGTAAGCTGCTGGCTGCGGAGACGTCGGACCTCAGCAAGGTCATCACCATCGCCCAGGCTTGCATATCCACGCAGAAAAGCACGAAGCAGATATCGCGACAGAACAGGAACTCCACGGCAAGTATTGTGTACAAAACTGTATCGACAGCTGGCAGAGCTGCACATAGCAGGGCCTACTCGACTGCGTCTGCAAGACCGGGAGCCACTCAAAGTTTGCCATCGAGGACCTACTCGACTGCGTATGCGAGAACGGGAGCCGCTCACAGTTCGCCATCGAGAGCCTACTCGACTGCGTATGCGAGAACGGGACCCGCTCACAGTTCGCCATCGAGAGCCTACTCGACTGCGTATGCGAGAACGGGAGCCACTCAAAGCCTGCCATCGGGCGCAAATCCGAGCTCAACGTGTTGGCATTGCGGGGGCAATAACCGACCCCATCAGTGCCGCTTCAGGCAGTATGTATGCAGGGGGTGTGCGAAGACGGGGCATCTTCAGCGGACGTGTCCACAGCGGAGCAAGCGAGCTGCAACACACCATGTGGATGATGATCAATTCAGTATGGATCTGGCGATGCAGCCCGAGACATTTGAGAGCTCCGAGGAGGAAGTGTATAGCGTATGTGCGTTCCTAACAAAGAGCCAACCGATAATGATGGAGGTAAAATTAAACGGCGTGCTGGTATCCATGGAATTAAACATGGGTACAAGTCAATCGATAATGAGCCAGAGGACTTTTGAAAAGCTGTGGGAGACCAAGGCAGGGAGACCCAAGCTGAGTCCGATAAATGCAAAGTTGCGTACCTACACCAAAGCGCTAATACCAGTGACCGGTAGTGCAGCAGTAAGAGTGTCGTACGAGGGAGCAATTCATGATCTACCATTATGGATGATCCTGGGCAACGGCCCATCGTTATTCGGCAGGAGTTAGTTCGAGAAAATAAAATGGAAATGGTACGATATCAAAGCTTTGTCATCAGCAGATGATGATTTGTGTGCTCAAGTTCTGAGCAAATTTCCCTCACTGTTTGAACCGGGAATTAGCAGCTTCAAGGGAACCAAGGTGCAGGCTCACCTAGGCCCAGACGCAAGGCCCATCCATCACAAAACCAGGGCGGTCCCGCACATGATGAGAGAAAAGGTCGAGCTCAAATTGGACAGGCTACAATGCGAAGGGATCATCTCACTGGTCGAACTTAATGAATGGGCCAACCCCATTGTTCTGGTGTTAGAGAGCGACGTCACGGTCAGGATTTGTGGAGACTACAAGGTCACGATCAACCGAGTTCCGAAACAAGATCAGTACCCGGTACCGAAAGCTGATGACTTGTTTGCTAGCTGAGGGAAAATCATTCACCAAATTGGATCTAATGTCAGCCTACATGACACAGGAACTGGTTGAATCATCAAAGAAACTTACGTGCATCAACACGCACAAAGGACTGTTTATTTTCAACAGGTGCCCTTTTGGCATTCGTTCGGCGGCAGCCATATTTCAGAGAAACATGGAAAGCCTATTGAAATCCGTCCCCAGGACCATGGTATTCCAAGACGACATCCTAGTCACAGGTTGTGACACCGCTGAGCACCTGCTCAATCTGGAAGAGGTTCTGCGTCGTCTGGACAAAGTGGGACCCAGGCTAAACCGTTCGAAATGCGTTTTCATGGAACCAGAGGTCGAATTTCTTGGACGAAAGATTGCTGCAGATGGGATCAGGCCTACAGACGTGAAAACAGTGTCCATCAAAAATGCGCCCAGGCACCAGAATGTGACGGAGCTGCGTTCGTTCCTGGATCTTCTCAACTACTTCGGTAACTTCTTACCCAAATTGAGCACAGTATTCGAGCCCTTGCACAAGCTGCTCAGGAAAGGAGACGACTGGGTGTAGGGTGAACTTCATCTGTTGTGTTCCCACAAGCTACTGGTACTGTATGACCCATGCAAGCATCTAGTTTTGACCTGTGATGCGTCATCCTATGGGGTCGGCTGCGTATTCCAGCAAGCCAATGAGTCAGGCAAACTATAAGAAGGGTCACCTGGAACTGCTCAACAAGTTAAGACCTGGACCAGCCAGGATCCTATCGATTGTAAAACGTTCTGTTCTTAACAGGGACTGGTCGACCATCTCCAAGGAAATGGGTGATGAAACCAAACCATACAGCCGTCGCAAAGATGAGCTTTCCATCCAGTCTGACTGTTTACTGTGGGGTAATCGTGTCGTAATGCCCAAGAAAGGCAGGGTGAGATTTGTACGGGATTTACATAGTAAGCATCCCGGTATTGTCATGAGGAAGGCCATCGCCAGGTCGCATGTTTGAGGCCTGGCATTGACTTGGACTTAGAGTCATGCGTGCATCAGTGCAGCACTTGCATGCAGTTAAGCAATGCCCCAAAGGAAGCTCCGCTCAGTCTGTGGTCACGACCATTCAAACCGTGGTCTCGAATCCACATCGACTTTGCAGGCCCCTTCCTCGGCAAAATGTTTTTTGTGGTGGAAGAAGACACCGCGAGCTTAAAAGACCAACCAACTCACGTCCAGCCATCAGAAGAACCCACTATGGTCAACGCCCAGCCCCAAGTCATGAGAGACTCGAAAAGCACTGGGATTGTACTGAGACGGTCAACCATGGAGCGAAGGACTCTGGACCGTCTGAACTTGTAATATGGACTTGTGCCAAGAACTGGGATGGAATGATGTAATGTATGCACATAAGGTCTGCCCACCACCATGGGACACTACAGTCGGAGGTCCTAGGGTCATAGGTACACTCGTGCTGGGCCTGGTATATAACCTGAACCTCACCTTTGTATCTTCACTTCTGGAAGCCATTAAAGATTGACCAGGTTACACCTAGTCACTGGCTCACAATACGGAGTTCATTATATCATTTCATGTGCCACAGTGGACGTCACTGGCAAGGTCAGCGTTTATTGCCCATCCCTAATTGCCCTTGAGAAGCTGGTGGTGAGCCGCCTTCTTGAACCGCTGCAGTCTGTGTGGTGAAGGTAATCCCATAGTATTGTTTGGAAGGGAGTTCCATGATTTTGACCCAGCGACAATGAAGGAACTGTCATGTATGTAACCTTCATGTAACAACACTGCAATACTGTATATACTTGTGAAATGCACACATTGACCACAGTGGGTGAACTTGTGGGAGACACGCCTCACCTGGTCATCCAGGTATATAAAGGGAGGTCCCACGCAGGGTCATCACTTCTTGGTCCTGTGAATAAAGGTGCAGGTCACAGAATGACCTTGTCCATAAAATGTACCTCGTGTGGATTTGTGGTATTGTGTAAGGACTTTGCAGTGGCGACAAGAAACGGGAATCAACGATCCACGAAAATGGCCATCGGTAGCACAGAGGAACGGTACTGTGTTGGTGAGGACTGGGACGATTTCATTGAGAGGCTTCAGCAGAGCTTTGTCACGAAGGACTGGATGGGAGATGCAGCGGCCGACAAGCGAAGGGCTCATTTACTGACCAGCGCTCATGAAAGACCTGCTAGCACCCGAGAAACCGGTGGACAAAACCTTTGAAGAGCTCAGCAAGCTAATCAGTGAACACCTCAAACCAGCGAGCAGCATACACATGGGCCAGATTTTATACCCACTGACGTCGGGAAGGACAGAGCATACCAGACTTCGTTGCGGACCTCCGGCGCTTGGCCAGCCTCTGTAAGTTTACAGTCGCCTGCAGGGGGGAGATTCTAAGGGATTTCTTTATTGAGGGCATCGGTCATGCCGGGATTTTCGGAAAGCTAATCGAGACGAAGGACTTGACCTTGGAAGCGGCGGCGTAACTGGCTCAGACTTATGGTGGGGGAGGAGGAGACCAAGATAATATACGCACGCAACCCTGACTCCAACGTGGCGATGGATCAGGGGTCAATATCATAAACGCGACTTAGAGCCCAGCAGGCAGGCAAGGGCAGTTCGACACACCCCAGGCAGCAATAGACCCCAGAACAGGTTTTCAACACAGACAATGGCAGGCTGAACAGACATTTACGCCATCCCAGTGGACAATGCGTTCTGGGATGGGGCCATTGACACCCACTAACAGGGTGCTCAAGAGCAGTCAAAGGGACATTCAACGAGGAATGCCTGGTAAAAGCTCTTTTGTTCACAACAATGGGAATCTCAGTTCCTGCTGGAGGTGTGGGGGCAGACATGCTGCTAGGACTTGCAGGTTTCAACAGTTCGCCTGCAGAAATTGTAACCTCACTGGCCATTTAGCCAGAATGTGCAGGAAGCCTGCGACCAGGCTAATTTACGAGGCGGATGGACCAGAAGAGGGGTCTGCGAGGCAGGATGATGCGTGGGGCAAATCAATGGACGCTGAAGTTCAGCATGTTCATGTGGCAAACATTCACAGCTCATATACCAAAACGCCACCTATGATGATGAAGATCCTATTAAACGGCATCCCAGTCGGTACGCATGGAGCTGGACACGGGGGCCAGACAGCCACTCATGAGCCTTCAACAATTCGAAAAGCTATGGCCACGCAAAGCCAGCAGACCCAAGCTAGAACGCATTGAGACTCAATTACGGATGTACACCAAATAAATCATTCCAGTGCTAGGCAGTGCAACGTTAGCTGTCACATACAACGGATCAGTGAACCGGATTGTCCCGGGCAATGGTCCCGCACTGTTGGGGAGGGGCTGGTTAGCTGAGATGAACTGGAAATGGGGGGATGTGCACGCAGTGTCATCTGTGGAGCGAAGTTCATGCTCACAGGTGCTACAGCAATTTGAGTCGCTATTCCAACCTGGCGTCGGGACGTTCAAAGGTACCAAAGTAGTGATTCGCATCACCCCAGACGCCAGACCAGTGCACCACAAAGCCAGAGCTGTGATGCGGGAGAAAATTGAAAGCGATTTGGACCATTTGCTGAGAGAGGGCATCATCTCGCCTGTTGAATTCAGCGACTGGGCAAGCCCCATTGTTCCCGTCCTAAAAGCGGATGGCTCGGTCAGGATCTGTGGCGACTACAAGGCGACTATCAACCGGGTGTCCCTACAAGACCAATACCCACTTCCGAGAGCGGAGGATCTTTTTGCCACGCTGGCAGGCGGCAAGCTGTTCACCAAGTTGGACCTCACTTCAGCCTACATGACCCAAGAACTGGCTGACAAATCCAAACTACTCACCACAATCACCACGCACAAGGGACTGTTTGTTTACAACAGGTGCCCGTTTGGCATTCGATCAGCGGCCGCGATCTTTCAAACAAACATGGAAAGAATGCTCAAATCCATTCCTGGAACGATCGTATTCCAGGGCGATATCCTCATCATGGGTCGGGACACCGAGCAACACCTCCACAAACTGGAAGAGGTGCTACGCCGACTGGACCGGGTAGGCCTGCGACTCAAGAAACCTAAGTGTGTGTTTTTGGCTCCCGAAGTCGAATTTCTGGGCAGGAGGGTTGCTGCAGATGGGATTTGGCCTACCGAATCCAAAACAGAGGCGATTCGACAAGCGCCCAGGCCCTGCAACACATAAGAACTTAATAAGAACATAAGAATTAGGAACAGGCGTAGGCCATCTAGCCCCTTGAGCCTGCTCCGCCATTCAACAAGATCATGGCTGATCTGGCCGTGGACTCAGCTTTACTTACCCGCCCGCTCCCCAAAACCCTTAATTCCCTTATTGGTTAAAAATCTATCTATCTGTGATTTGAATACATTCAATGAGCTAGCCTCAACTGCTTCCTTGGGCAGAGAATTCCACAGATTCACAACCCTCTGGGAGAAGAAATTCCTTCTCAACTCGGTTTTAAATTGGCTCCCCCGTATTTTGAGGCTGTGCCCCCTAGTTCTAGTCTCCCCGACCAGTGGAAACAACCTCTCTGCCTCTATCTTGTCTATCCCTTTCATTATTTTAAATGTTTCTATAAGATCACCCCTCATCCTTCTGAACTCCAACGAGTAAAGACCCAGTCTACTCAATCTATCATCATAAGGTAATCCCCTCATCTCCGGAATCAGCCTAGTGAATCGTCTCTGTACCCCCTCCAAAGCTAGTATATCCTTCCTTAAGTAAGGTGACCAAAACTGCACGCAGTACTCCAGGTGCGGCCTCACCAATACCCTATACAGTTGCAGCAGGACCTCCCTGCTTTTGTACTCCATCACTCTCGCAATGAAGGCCAACATTCCATTCGCCTTCCTGATTACCTGCTGTGTTGATTCTTGGATTCTTTTACCTCAATCTGGTTCAGCAAAATTACTGAAACGAATACTGTTTGTGCTTTAAACAAAGCAAGCTTTTATTTCAAAAGCAAATCCCGATCGGGGACTTTATCAGACAGAAGGAATGCAAGTCTGTTCGAACGCACCCACTTCCTACGGACAAAGTGACGTTACATTGTAAAGGGACGATGGTTATACATTTTCGGCAAATGATAACAAGATAGGGCTAGAGTGACATCCTAGCTCAGCCTATCTCTTTTGATCCCTCTTTCCCTTTGTCCACTCATAAGCCGACCTAAGTATGGTCTGATTTTAAACAAAGACCTTCTGTTAATGTTTCAGGTTAATAACATGATTTAATAAGACCTTGAGGTTTTTCTGCAAGCTGTGGGTTTTGTTTCAATACGTGTTAGTGTTGTAACATTTCGCAGTCTCGAGTCTGAGATGTCATGGCTATTCCCCCATGAATTCTTTGTTAGCTTATACTGTCCCTATACAATTTCCACGTTCTCAACTTCAATGTCTCTATACATTTTTAAACATTCACAGCTGCACCTGCAAACTAACTTTTTGGGATTCATGCACAAGGACCCCCAGGTCCCTCTGCACCGCAGCATGTTGTAATTTCTCCCCATTCAAATAATATTCCCTTTTACTGTATTTTTTCCAAGGTGGATGACCTCACATTTTCCGACATTGTATTCCATCTGCCAAACCTTAGCCCACTCACTTAACCTATCTAAATCTCTTTTCAGCCTCTTGGTGTCCTCTACACAATCCACTTTCCCACTAATCTTTGTGTCATCTGCAAATTTTGTTACACTACACTCTGTCCCCTCTTCCAGGTTATCTATGTATATTGCAAACAGTTGTGGTCCCAGCACCGATCCCTGTGGCACACCAATAACCACTTATTTCCAACAAAAAAGGACCCATTTATCCCGACTCTCTGCTTTCTGTTAGCCAGCCAATTTTCGATCCATGCTAATACATTTCCTCTGACTCCGCTTACTGTTATCTTCTGCAGTAACCTTTTGTGTGGCGCCTTATCGAATGCCTTTTGGAAATCTAAATACACCACATCCATCGGTACACCTCTATCCACCATGCTCGTTATATCCTCAAAGAATTCCAGTAAATTAGTTAAATATGATTTCCCCTTCATGAATCCATGTTGCGTCTGCTTGATTGCACTATTCCTATCTAGATGTCCCGCTATTTCTTCCTTAATGATAGCTTCAAGCATTTTCCCCACTACAGATGTTAAACTAACCGGCCTATAGTTACCTGCCTTTTGTCTGCCCCCTTTTTTAAACAGAGGCGTTACATTAGCTGCTTTCCAATCTGATGGTACCTCCCCAGAGTCCAGAGAATTTTGGTAGATTATAACGAATGCATCTGCTATAGCTTCCGCCATCTCTTTTAATACCCTGGGATGCATTTCATCAGGATCAGGGGACTTGTCTACCTTGAGTCCCATTAGCCTGTCCAGCACTACCTCCCTAGTGATAGTGATTGTTTCAAGGTCCTCCCTTCCCACATTCCCATGACTTGCAATTTTTGGCATGGTTTTTGTGTCTTCCACTGTGAAGACCGAAGCAAAATAATTGTTTAAGGTCTCAGTCATTTCCACATTTCCCATTATTAAATCCCCCTTCTCATCTTCTAAGGGACCAACTTTTACTTTAGTCACTCTTCCATTTTATATATCGGTAAAAGCTTTTACTATCTGTTTTTATGTTTTGCGCAAGTTTACTTTCGTAATCTATCTTTCCTTTCTTTATTGCTTTCTTAGTCATTCTTTGCTGCCGTTTAAAATTTTCCCAATCTTCTAGTTTCCCACTAACCTTGACCACCTTATACGCATTGGTTTTTAATTTGATACTCTCCTTTATTTCCTTGGTTATCCACGGCTGGTTATCCCTTCTCTTACCGCCCTTCTTTTTCACTGCAATATATTTTTGTTGAGCACTATGAAAGAGCTCCTTAAAAGTCCTCCACTGTTCCACAATTGTGCCACCGTTTAGTCTGTGTTCCCAGTCTACTTTAGCCAACTCTGTCCTCATCCCACTGTGGTCCCCTTTGTTCAAGCATAGTACGCTCGTTTGAGACACTACTTCCTCACCCTCAATCTGTATTACAAATTCAACCATATTGTGATCACTCATTCCGAGAGGATCTTTTACTAGGAGATTGTTCACTATTCCTGTCTCATTACACAGGACCAGATCTAAAATAGCTTGCTCCCTTGTAGGTTCTGTAATATACTTTTCTAAGAAACAATCCCGTATGCATTCTATGAATTCCTCCTCCAGGCTACCCCGTGCGATTTGAGTTGACCAATTGATATGTAGGTTAAAATCCCCCATGATTACTGCCGTTCCTTTTTCACATGCCTCCATTATTCCCTTGATTATTGTCCGCCGCACCGTGAAGTTATTATTTGGGGGCCTATAAACTTTTTCCAATGACTTTTTCCCCTTACTATCTCTAATCTCCACCCACAATGATTCAACATTTTGTTCATTAGATCCAATATCGTCTCTCAAAACTGCCCTGATATCATCCTTTATTAACAGAGCTACCCCACCTCTTTCCCTTCTTGTCTATCTTTCCGAATTGTCAAATACCCCTGTATGTTTAATTCCCAGTCTTGGCCACCCTGCAACCACGTTTCTGTAATGGCCACCAAATCATACCCATTTGTAATAATTTGTGCCGTCAACTCATTTACTTTATTTCGAATGCTGCGTGCGTTTAGGTAAAGTGTTTTAATACTAGTTTTTAAACCATGATTTTTAGTTTTGACCCCACCTGCAGCCCCTTTATATTCATACATATTGTCCCTTCCTATCACCTTGTGGTTTACACTTACCCCAGTGCTACTCTGCTCTGTTGCCTCCTGCCTTTTGCATTCTTTCTTGGGGTCCTGTTCATCTGAGCTGTCACCCACTCTAACATCGGAGTTGCATTCATTTCTGGGACTCTTGAACTATTTCGGGAACTTTCTGCTGAACTTAAGCACATTGTTGGAGCCGCTACATGTGCTCCTGCGTAAGGGTTACGATTGGCTTTGGGGGGACTGTCAAGAACGGGCTTTCAATCGAGTGCGTAACCTACTCTGTTCAAATAAATTGTTGACCCTGTACAACTCCTGTAAGAAATTGGTTCTGACATGTGATACATCGTCCTATGGGGTTGGGTGCGTGTTGCAGCAGTACAATGCTGAGGGGCAACTACAACCTGTGGCTTATGCCTCCAGGTCACTCTCTTAAGCAGAATGTGGGTATGGGATGGTTGAGAAGGAAGCACTCGCATGTGTCTATGGAGTGAAAAAGATGCACCAGTACCTTTTTGGCAGCAGGTTCGAATTAGAAACGGACCATAAGCCATTAACATCCCTGTTGTCAGACAGCAAGGCTGTCAATGCCAATGCGTCAGCGCGCATACAGCGATGGGCTCTCATGCTGGTTACGTATGACTACACCATCCGGCACCGGCTGGGCACTGAAAATTGCGCTGACGCGCTCAGCAGGCTTCCACTGGCCACCACTGAGGGGGCAGCGGAGCAAAGCGCTGAGATGGTCATGGCCATTGGTGCCTTTGACAGCACAGGCTCCCCTATCACAGCCCGCCAGACCAAAATCTGGACCAACAGAGATCCCCTCCTATCTTTGATTAAGAAATGTATCCTGACTGTGGATTGGGCGCCCGCACACGGAGCATGCCCTCAGGAGGTCAGACCATTTCACAGGCGGATGGATGAGCTCTCCATCCAAGCCGACTGCCTACTATCGGGCAGCCGGGTAGTCATGCCCCAGAGGGGCAGGGAAGCTTTCATCAGGGAACTCCAAAGCGAGCACCCAGTCATCGTGCTGATGAAGGCCATTGCCCGGTCACACGTTTGATGGCCTGGAATTGATTCAGACCTGGAACATTGTGTTCGCAGGTGCATGACGTGTGCTCAGCTGGGAAATGCCCCCAGGGAGGTCCCGCTCAGCCCGTGGACCTGGCCCACCAGGCCATGGTCACGCATTCACGTAGACTACGTGGGTCCATTCATGGGGAAAATGTTTCTCATCGTGGTTGATGCATACTCGAAATTGATCGAGTGCATCATTTTGAATTCGTGCACGACATCCACCACTGTGGAGAGTCTACGTGCGGTCTTTGCGATCCACGGTTTGCTGGACATCCTTGTTAGCAATAGTGGCCCATGTTTCACTAGCTACGAATTCCGGGAGTTCATGTCGGGTAATGGCATCAACCATGTCAAGCCGGCCTCCAATGGCCAGGTGGAATGTGTGGTCCAAATCATAAAACAAGGCATGCTCAGGATTCAAGGTCCCTCCCTTCAATGCCGCCTATTGCGCCTCCTGCTGGCCTATAGGTCCCGACCGCACTCGCTCACGGGGGTCCCGCCCGGGAAGCTCCTTATGAAATGTACACTCAAAACTCGGCTGTCCCTCATTCATGCTGTCTTGTCCGACATTGTTGAAGACAAGCGCCAGTCCCAAAATGAGTACCATGACCGTAATTCAAGGGGGAGATGTATAGAAATTGGTGACCCCGTATTTGTTCTCAATCACACCGTGGGACCCAAATGGCTTGAAGGTACTGTAATTGACAAAGAGGGAATAGGGTCATCGTGGTTAAACTTAACAATGGGCAGATATGCTGCAAGCATCTGGACCAAGTAAAAAAAAAGGTTCAGCATGAACTCTGAGGAAACTGAGGAAGATCATGAGATGAGGTATTCACACCACTGCCAGTGAACGAGCAACAAGAACATTCAGCAGCATGCTCAATCCCTGCGGTCAGCCCGGACAGGCCGGAATCACCACAGGGGACAGACACGCAGGCCAAGGCTCAACAGCCAGAGCCCCAACTGCGGCGCTCCACGAGGGAGCGCAGACCAACCGAAAGACTTAACCTTTAATAAGACATTGGGGGGGAGGTGATTCATGTATGTAACCTTCATGTAACAACACTGCAATACTGTATATACTTGAGAAATGCACACATCGACCACAGGGGTGAACTTGTGGGAGACACTCCTCACCTGGTCATCCAGGTATATAAAGGGAGGTCCCATGCAGGGTCATCACTTCTTGGTCCTGTGAATAAAGGTGCAGGTTACAGAGTGACCTTGTCCATAGAATGTACCTCGTGTGGATTTGTGGTATTGTGTAAGGACTTTACAGGAACGGTGATATATTTCCAAGACAGAATGGTGTGCAATTTGGAGGGAAACTTGCAGGTGATGGTGTTCCCATGCGCCAGCTACCCTTGTCCTTCTAGGTGGTAGAGGTCACGGGCTTGGGAAGTGCTCTCTCAGAAGCCTTTGCGAGTTTCTGCTGTGCATCTTGTAGATTGTACGCACTGCAGCCACAGTGCGCTGGTGGTGAAGGAAGTGAATGTTTAAGGTGGTGGATTAGGTGCCAATTAGCAGGCTGCTTTGTCCTGGATAGTGCCAAACTTCTTGAGTGTTGGAGCTGCGCTCATCCAGGCAAGTAGAGAGTATTCCATCACAGTCCTGAGTTGTGCCTTGTAGATGGAGGAAAGGTTTTGGGGAGTCAGGAGCTGAGACACCTGTTTCAGAATACCCAGCCTCCGACCTGCTCTTGTTGCCACAGTATTTATGTGGCTGGTCCAGTTAAATTTCTGGTCAATGGTGACCTCCCCAAGATGTTGATGGTGGGGGATTCAGTGATGGTAATGATGTTGAATATCAAGGGGCGGTGGTTAGACTCTTGCTTGTTGGAAATAGTCATTGCTTGGCACTTGTGTGGTGTGAATGTTACTTGCCACTTCTCAGCTCAAGCCTGAATGTTGTCCCGGTCTTGCTGCATGCGGGCAAGAATTGCTTCATTATCTGAGGAGTTGCGAATGGAATTGATGGAGGGAAGGTCATTAATGAAGCAGCTGAAAGTGGTTGGGACCCAGACACTACCCTGAGGAATTCCAGTAGCAATGTCCTGGGGCTGAGATAATTGGCCTCCAACACTCACAGCCATCTTCCTTTGTGTTAGGTATGATTCCAGTCTAGCCTGTAGCTATCCCTATTGTAAGCAAAATTAACATGCTGGATTTTCCACTGCCTTATGCTATCAGCAATAGCATAAAGTCAGTATTGGGCCACAATATTATGGCAATGCAATTTCCCTGTCCATTTCATGCTGCCCAACTGCGAAAGACGATCCTATCCAAAATTGGTAAGAGGCTAATTTTAATGTGATGAGTAGTACAAATATTTGTATATGGCAGCATACATGCTCCCATATTTTATGCTGGGATGGATCAGTGTCACAAATGATCATTGAAAACAAGCACCCAAAAAACATTAAAACTCAATTGGATTAGTACCTGAAGAAAAAAAATTTGCAGGGCTACGGGAAAAGGGCGGGGGAGTGGGATTAGCTGACGTTCTCTTGCAGAGAGCTGGCTCGGGCTCAACTGGCTGAATGGCCTCCTTCTGTGCTGCAACCATCTTATATAACAGGAGTACAAATTCTCTTAACAGCACTCCCCATTTTGATAGCCATGAATTTTAAAGTGGAAAATGGCATTATTTTGGAATGGACATTCCAAATAGACCTTTTTTTTATGGACTAGTTGATCTCCCATGGCGTTGCATATGGGGAGTCAAGACCAATTGTATGTAGTCTTCAGGTGAAGTGGGATTAAAAGTCAGGAGCAGGATTGCCCTAACAATTGGACCAGGGCTGCAAACATAATCCAGTCTCTTCAAAGGCTTAGATTTTGTTATTTTTATATTCTATCATAAATTCCTACAACCCCATTTATAATGAAAACTGCCACATTAGGCTGTAATTACAACTTCCCAGCAATGTGGTGTTGCAGTGTCTCCACTGGTGAGAGAGTGTGATTACAGTGTGACAAGATTACATTGGTGGTTTCTATTTGACATGTGGAGATAGGAATCTATAATAGAAAAAGTTGACAGATGTATGATTTTTAATATATTACTTTCATCGATCACGATCAGAAAATACGGTTTTATAGCAATAAGGATATTTAAGGCATGTATGGGACAAATTGGGGCCATTCATTTACCATAAGTGAGTCCAATTTAAATTTTCTTAAAATGTATTCTGATATTTTTACTGGTGCTTTGGGTGTTAGATTTCACAACTCTCTCCATTATTCTGTGAAAGCTGTAAATGAGTGGCCTTTATATTTTATATATAACTATGTATTTAGTTTTTATCCCTTACCATTTTAAAGTTGAAGAATACAAAGCAGGATTGTGTACAATATGCACTAATTTGAGATCGATATTATAGGGTAAAGTTTCCTCAGAGGTTTCTCCTGAACAGTTGGCATAATTTCGGCTGAATATTGGTTGAAACTCTGGAGAAATGGCATATGCAGGGTTTCTGCCGATCTGCTAAAGTTGTGGCGAGAGATTGGGAGGAGCCTCAAGAAACGTTTACCCCCTGGCCTTTAGTAGTTTTGATAAGGGGAATTGGGTTTAACTGCACTTGAGAACTTTATTAACAGTCTATGCTTTGGTAGCACTGGGGGATGATGTGGGCTTTGGTAGCACTCGGGAATGGTTCTGGAGTTTGCAGCATGGGAGATCCTTTGATCTAGCATTACTGAGTAGATGGAGCTGAGGTTTGGCACAACTGGAGGTTGAATGTGAGTTTTGGTAGATTCCTGGTGTTTGTCGGCAGTGAAGCGAGAGGCAGAGTATGAGGCTGACAGCACTAGTTAAGGTGGGGGGGGGGGAGGGGAAGGGAAGAAGATCCCATGTCTGCCAGCAGAAGGCCAGATAATGACAGGGGAGCCCAGAAAATTCAACAACAGCAACAACTTGCTATATTTCTGTTAATGAAATTCGGAGAAGCATAATCAGAAAAAATGGATGCCGAGCCAAAGAAGGCAATATTTATCAGGAGTGACTAAAAGCTTTATTAAAGAGGTCAGTTTTAAGGAGGGTCATAGTGGGAGAGGGAAACGAAGAGGCGGCAGGGTTTCGGGGGAGAATTCCAATGCATTGGGCCTAGACAGCTTAAGGCATGGCTACCAGTGGTGGGTCAAAGGGAGTGGAGGATGCATAAGAGCCCAGAGCTGGGGCTGAAAATGATGGCTTTGATCTTCCCAGGAAGGGATGGTTGCAACTTCCTTATAAATGGCTTCATGCAGTTAAACGGCTGAGCAGCTTTTGGAAGAGGAACTGAAATGACTGGAGCTAAGAAGGTAAAAGCAAGCTTCTAACTGTTCAGAAGCTGATTTGGAAGTGCCCAAATTGGTGAACAAAGGGACGCCATTGTTGAAGTAACAGGGAAGAAGCCATCAGATATAGCAGCATTGCCCATGTGAAAGGACATGGCAGTGGCTTTGAATGGATAACCCCACTTGCAGTACTGGAAATGTTTAATGACTGCACTAGATCAGCAGCAATATGAGTGCATTCAAATGAATAACGGACCAGAGAGCTAATAAAGAAGCACATAAGTATTTCAGGGAACAGTAGTCAAATATTTCACTTTAGGGTATCGCATTCTACCCACACTGTTCTTTGTCTTGGAAGCAAAGTAATTTGTCAGTACTCGTGTTAAATGTCTCACATTCTGTAATGCATGGTAACACATTGAGTCGCACAAACTTGCTCCCTGACACCTACAATTACTACCATGCATTCCATGAATCCTGACGAATTGTGACTGCAGAATCCGGAAACTGCAGCAGCCAATCAACATTATACATTCCTTGCAGAAGAATATAGTACACAATGCCAGTGAATGCCAGGCTACTGGAAGAGAGCATAGCAAAATCTGGTATTTGATACCACGTGAAGTTGAAGCAACGGCTTCCTCTTGACTTCCTGACAATTGATGATGGAGATATGGGAGTTTCTGTGCCTTCAGCGTCTTTTTTAAAGTTTCTAAGTATTCTTCCATCTCTTCGCCAGCTACTGCTTTTCTGATAAGAAATCCACAAAGTAGATAGAATTCTACTTAAGCACACCATTGTTAACAGTGCTGTATTATCCTCCAGAGGCTGCAAAGCTGAAGACAACAGAGAACATTGCTGAAAAGTAAGACACCACCCCCAGAGGTCAGCATTGGACGTGCCTTCAAGGAGGTGGAGCCACATTTCAGGCTATGTTGATCACTCCTGTCACTTGATTTAACAGCCCTATGCGGCATGGTAGTTGTATATGGCTCTCTGCTGAACCTGACTCTGTGAAGACCATTCCTCATGGAGTTAAATGGAGTTCTGCAAAAATAGTTGGTGGCATCTTGGTGGAAGTGGCCAATCAGGCTGCTCTGACTATTTCACCTAAATATGCCTTATTTCATGCAGTGCTGCTATGGTGTGATTTACTGTGATCCATACAGTAGTCAAAGATTCACATGTCTGAGTGATGCCTTTGGGTGTGCTTCCCCAACTTCCTTTGGGAAAAGAGTCTCCATTAACACTTATTGTCTGCCAGAATACCCATGTCTCAAGAAACAGATATACAGGTACCAGCAGCTGGGCATAGAACATCTCCCATGCAGCCAAACTTGCCTGACATTCCTCCATTGATGCTCTTCCTCTTCGAGGAAGATTCCCATTGGGGGAATCCATTGCTGCCAATAATGGTGCTGGAGGGAGAAAAAAGTAAAACAACAGAATGGCTTGTGAGAACCTAGGTGCTAATAGAAGGAAAATTCAAAAAGTGAATGAAGTCGGAAGGATTATTGTTAACTTACTTGGGCCCTTCAAATCACCTATTCCCACAGCTGATTTCCTAGAAATCCGAGATGCCGATTTCAAATGAGTGTCCTTTATACTTGAAGTCCTGCACGATAAAATGACGGGAAATGGCTTGCAGGATGATATGCCACTAAATACATAATTAAGTGAAGTGCATGCCTGTTTGACACGGGCACTTCCAATGCCACTGGTCCCACCCCACTTCGGAAGCGATGCTATTGTACGAATTGAAAGAATACCCAAATTTGTTTACCAGCCATCCAATTTACTGCAAAAATTGGCTGACAACGGAAAACCCAGGCTATTTTGTTTTAATGTAAAGGAGACGATGTTTTAATTAATGATTTTTATTTATGATGTTGGTCTAATGGTAGATTTCACAGTGCCTTACAAGTCCTGCTATTTTCTCTCCTTATAGCGCCTGGAACGAGGGGAATTGGATGATGAGAATGATATACAATTGGTAACCATGGAAGAGATGAAAGATCATATTTCCCAGTTGCCTTGGGCAACAGCACTAAAGGTTGTGTATATATATGTATATATTCCTACTTTGTTTGATTTAAATTTGGTATGTTCCATTAAGAGAGTACTTAAAATGCTTTTAACAGATACTTTGGATGAATTCTAACCCCCCAAAAAACGGGTGGGTTGGGGTCGGGTGGGAGATTAATGAGTTAAAAAACTGAATCCCAACCACAACCCGCCTACTTCCGGTTTTAATGGAAGTGGGATGGGGCGGAGGAGTGGGCAGCCAACCCGCTGCCAGGAGGCGAGTTGCCTATTTAATTATTATAGAGAGTCTGGCTTGCCTCCTGGTGATCCACCATTACAAATCTAATGCTGCCAGTTAAAGTAAGGCGAGGACTGCTGGATCCAGAAGGTAAGTGCATTTCCACTTACCTGTTTGATCCAGTGTCCCTGCCTCACCCACCTCTTGCAATCGAACACCCCATCCCAAGCCTTCCAATTTCCCCCTCCCCCAGACCTCCCCTCCCCGTGACCTCCCCCCCCCCCTGACGAAGCCTCCGATAACCCATCTGGCCTCTGACCTCCACCCTCTGGACTCCAATCACCTTCACAGCCTTCACCCTCTGGCTTTGATGCTCCTCCAGCCCCTAACCACACCCCCACCCCCGAGCCTCCTCCGGCCCTGATTCAAACCCTCCAATGCACCTCAGACCATTGACCACTTTGTCCTCCCGATCCTCCTCCAGCCCCGATTCACACCCTCCGAAGCTCCTCCACTCAATCTTCTCCCATCTAAGCAGAACAACCCCAGCTTCTTCAGTCTATCAATGTAACTGAAGTCCCTCATTCCTGGAATCATTCTCGTAAATCTTTTTTGCATCTTCTCTAAGGCTTTCACATCCTTCCTAAAGTTTGGTGCCAAGAATTGGACACAATACTCTCACTGGGGCTGAACCAATGCGTTATACAGTTTCATCATAATTTCCACATTTTTGCATTAAAGGATCATGGTAATCTTATTGAAGATTGCCAAGTGCATTTAACAGTTATGTACTGAAGTTGTGTTTGAATAATCATTTTCTAAATATTATTTCCTCCATCCTAGATTTTCAATCATCTTGGCGTTCAAGAACTGGCAAGATGTGCACAAGTTTGTCAATCCTGGAAAGTGCTTACACAGACAAGTTCTCTCTGGAGCAAGGTATGTTTGGTGATTGAGAACTGACATTGTTACTGAGAAAAGAAGAAACATCCATTTATACAGCACCTTGTCAGATAGCTCAGAAATGTCCTGAAGTGTTTCACATGCTGTGGCTGATGGAACAATTGGAGCTTTCAAAACTGAGATTAATAGATTTTTATGAGGTAAATTTATTAAGGGGTATAGAGCTAAGGCGAGCAAATCGAGTTAAGATACAGACCAGCCATTGTCTATTTGAATGGAGGAGCAGGTTCGAGGGGCTGAATGGCCTACTCATGTTCCTATGTCATTAGAGCCAATTTTAACTGATTCTGTTCGGCGCCAATGTGACGGTAGCAACCCAGAATTGGAATTGGGATATCTACCACCCAGTTTATGCTGGCACTCCGACCGCTGCCATCTTGAATAGGGTTCTGAGATGGTCAGCATCTGCCTGCCTGTTTTGGGTGGGTTACCACTTCTAATATACAGATTTGAATCGTATGATATACATAGGATCCTGATTGCAATTTGGAGGTACAAGTAAGTGGATTTCGCCAATTGTATCAGGTATTGAGTGGCGTAACCAGCAGTCCTTAAAGGGACCTCTGAGAAATGCTCCGGAAACGACCCAGTAAATATTTAATTATTTTCTGGTAGGGCCAGAAGGAGTAGGCGTGCTCCTCCTGGATTCACAAAAAACTTAGCCTTCTGCCGGCCCTTCCGAGAATTCCTCCCCCACCCCTCACCAGATCCAATGGTAAACTGGCTCAGCATGAGAGCTGGCAATTTCCCACCCTTCCACTACTGGCGAGCTGCAGCAAGGTGTCTGCTTGGCGCCTAGAGCTCATCAGTGGCATGTAAATGAGGTCCAGGCCTCAAATTGCTCAGGCTTCATGGCAAAACTTAACTTCGGCTTCACTTTAAAACAGTGACTATACTCCAAAAGTACTTCATTGGCTGTAAAGCGCTTTGAGACGTCTGGTGGTCGTGAAAGGCGCTATATAAATGCAATTCTTCCTTTTCTTCAGCAACAATGGGTAAGCATGGGTGTGCTCTACCCTCCCACCCATGGTGCACCCCTAGTTAAAATCACCCTACTGTTTTAACATGGTTAAGATATGGGAAGACAGAACAGGAGACATAACTTTTTAGTAGAGTTTGAGAAACAAATTTTCTTCCAGATGCAAAGAAGGAGGCTTTTTTTATAACATGAAAAATAGGCATCATGCCAGGTGGCAGGAGATAGAAAACAGAGCATCTTCCCGTTCTCCTTTAAGATCCTCCTTAATACCACCTCTTTGACCAGAATTCTGGTCACTTATCCTAATATCATCTTCTTTGGCTGAGTGTTCATTTTTTTCTGATTATGCCTTTGTGAAACACCTTGGAATGTTTTTCTACAATAAAAGCACAATAAAGGGGACTAGATAGACGTTTCTGCGGCTGCAACCGAGACTCCAGGATGGTATGTTGTCTCCCTGGTGCAAGGATCAAGGATGTCTCGGAGCGGGTGCAGGGCATTCTGAAAAGTGAGGGTGAACAGCCAGTTGTTGTGGTGCATATAGGTACCAACGATATAGGTAAAAAACGGGATGAGGTCCGCCAAGACGAATTTAGGGAGCTAGGAGCCAAATTAAAAAGTAGGACCTCAAAAGTAGTAATCTCAGGATTGCTACCAGTGCCATGTGCTAGTCAGAGTAGGAATTGCAGGATAGCTCACATGAATACGTGGCTTGAGGAGTGGTGCAGAACAGAGGGATTCAAATTCATGGGACATTGGAACCAGTTCTGGGGGAGGTGGGACCAGTACAAACCGGACGGTCTGCACCTGGGCAGGACCGGAACCAATGTCCCAGGGGGAGTGTTTGCTAGTGCTGTTGGGGAGGAGTTAAACTAATATGGCAGGGGGATGGAAACCTATGCAGGGAGACAGAGGGAAGTAGAATGGGGATAGAAGCAAAAGATAGAAAGAAGAAAAGTAAAAGTGGAGGGCAGAGAAACCTAAGACAAAAAGCAAAAAGGGCCAAATTACAGCAAAATTCTAAAGGAGCAAAGTGTGTTAGAAAGACAAACCTGAAGGCTCTGTGCCTCAATGCAAGGAGTATTCGGAATAAGGTGGACGAATTAACTGTGCAGATAGCAGCTAACGGGTATGATGTAATTGGCACCACGGAGACATGGCTCCAGGGTGACCAAGGCTGGGAACTCAAGATCCAGGGGTATTCAATGTTTAGGAAGGATGGACAGAAAGGAAAAGGAGGCGGGGTGGCATTGCTGGTTAAAGAGGAAATTAATGCAATAGTAAGAAAGGACATTAACTTGGATGATGTGGAATCGGTATTGGTGGAGCTACGGAATACCAAGGGGCAGAAAACGCTCGTGGGAGTTCTGTACAGACCACCAAACAGTAGAAGTAAGGTTGGGGACAGCATCAAACAAGAAATTAGGGATGCATGCAATAAAGGTACAGCAGTTATCATGGGTGACTTTAATCTACACATTGATTGGGCTAACCAAACTGGTAGCAATGCGGTGGTGGAGGATTTCCTGGAGTGTATTAGGGATGGTTTTCTAGACCAATATGTCGAGGAACCAACTAGGGAGCTGGCCATCCTAGACTGGGTGATGTGTAATGAGAAAGGACTAATTAGCAATCTTGTTGTGCGAGGCCCCTTGGGGAAGAGTGACCATAACATGGTAGAACTCTTTATTAAGATGGAGAGTGAAACAGTTAATTCAGAAACTAGGGTCCTGAACTTAAGGAAAGGTAACTTTGATGGTTTGAGGCATGAATTGGCTAGAATAGACTGGCAAATGATACTTAAAGGGTTGATGGTGGATAGACAATGGCAAACATTTAAAGATCACATGGATGAACTTCAGCAATTATACATCCCTGTCTGGAGTAAAAATAAAATGGGGAAGGTGGCTCAACCGTGGCTAACAAGGGAAATTAAGGATAGTGTTAAATCCAAGGAAGAGGCATATAAATTGGCCAGAAAAAACAACAAACCTGAGGACTGGGAGAAATTTAGAATTCAGCAGAGGAGGACAAAGGGTTTAATTAAGAGGGGGGAAATAGAGTACGAGAAGAAGCTTGTCGGGAACATAAAAACTGACTGCAAAAGCTTCTATAGATATATGAAGAGAAAAAGATTAGTAAAGACAAATGTAGGTCCCTTGCAGTCAGAATCAGGTGAATTTATAATGGGGAACAAAGAAATGGCAGACCAATTGAACAAATACTTTGGTTCTGTCTTCACGAAGGAAGACACAAATATCCTTCCGGAAGTACTAGGGGACCGAGGGTCTAGTGAGAAGGAGGAACTGAAGGATATCCTTATTAGGCGGGAAATTGTGTTCGGAAAATTGATGGGAAGGCCAATAAATCCCCGGGGCCTGATAGTCCCAGAAAACTTAAGGAAGTGGCCCCAGAAATAGTGGATGCATTGGTGATCATTTTCCAACAGTCTATCGACTCTGGATCAGTTCCTCTGGACTGGAGGGTAGCTAATGTAACACCACTTTTTAAGAAAGGAGGGAGAGAGAAAGCGGATAATTATAGACCAGTTAGCCTGACATCAGTAGTGGGGAAAATGTTGGAATCAATTATTAAGGATGAAATAGCAGCGCATTTGGAAAGCAATGACAGGATCGGTCCAAGTCAGCATGGATTTATGAAGGGGAAATCATGCTTGACAACTGGATTTTTTTGAGGATGTAACTAGTAGAGTGGACAAGGGAGAACCAGTGAATGTGGTGTATTTGAACTTTCAAAAGGCTTTTGACAAGGTACCACACAAGAGATTGGTGTGCAAAATTAAAGCACATGGTATTGGGGGTAATATACTGATGTGGATGGAGAACTGGTTGGCAGACAGGAAGCAGAGAGTCGGGATAAACGGGTCCTTTTCAGAATGGAAACTAGTGACTAGTGGAGTGCCGCAGGGCTCAGTGCTGGGACCCCAGCTCTTTATAATATACATCAATGATTTGGATGAAGGAATTGAGTGTAATAGCTCCAAGTTTGCAGATGACACGAAACTGGGTGGCAGTGTGAGCTGTGAGGGGGACATCAGAACATAACATAAGAACATAAGAATTAGGAACAGGAGTAGGCCATCTAGCCCCTCGAGCCTGCTCCGCCATTCAACAAGATCATGGCTGGTCTGGCCGTGGACTCAGCTCCACTTACCCGCCCGCTCCCCGTAACCCTTAATTCCCTTATTGATTAAAAATCTATCTATCTGTGACTTGAATACATTCAATGAGCTAGCCTCAACTGCTTCCTTGGGCAGAGAATTCCACAGATTCACAACCCTCTGGGAGAAGAAATTCCTTCTCAACTCGGTTTTAAATTGGCTTCCCCATATTTTGAGGCTGTGCCCCCTAGTTCTAGTCTCCCCGACCAGTGGAAAGAACCTCTCTGCCTCTATCTTGTCTATCCCTTTCATTATTTTAAATGTTTCTATAAGATCACCCCTCATCCTTCTGAACTCCAACGAGTAAAGACTCAGTCTACTCAATCTATCATCATAAGGTAACCCCCTCATCTCCGGAATCAGCCTAGTGAATCGTCTCTGTACCCCCTCCAAAGCCAGTATATCCTTCCTTAAGTCAGGTGACCAAAACTGCACGCAGTACTCCAGGTGCGGCCTCACCAATACCCTATACAGTTGCAGCAGGACCTCCCTGCTTTTGTACTCCATCCCTCTCGCAATGAAGGCCAACATTCCATTCGCCTTCCTGATTACCTGCTGCACCTGCAAACTAACTTTTTGGGATTCATGCACAAGGACCCCCAGGTCCCTCTGCACCTCAGCATGTTGTAATTTCTCCCCATTCAAATAATATTCCCTTTTACTGTTTTTTTCCCCAAGGTGGATGACCTCACACTTTCTGACATTGTATTCCATCTGCCAAACCTTAGCCCATTCGCTTAACCTATCCAAATCTCTTTGCAGCCTCTCTGTGTCCTCTACACAACCTGCTTTCCTACTAATCTTTGTGTCATCTGCAAATTTTGTAACACTACACTCTGTCCCCTCTTCCAGGTCATCTATGTATATTGTAAACAGTTGTGGTCCCAGCACCGATCCCTGTGGCACACCACTAACCACCAATTTCCAACCCGAAAAGGACCCATTTATCCCGACTCTCTGCTTTCTGTTCGCCAGCCAATTCTCTATCCATGCTAATACATTTCCTCTGACTCCACGTAGCTCTATCTTCTGCAGTAACCTTTTGTGTGGCACCTTATCGAATGCCTTTTGGAAATCTAAATACACCACATCCATCGGTACACCTCTATCCACCATGCTCGTTATCTCCTCAAAGAATTCCAGTAAATTAGTTAAACATGATTTCCCCTTCATGAATCCATGCTGCGTCTGCTTGATTGCACTATTCCTATCTAGATGTCCCGCTATTTCTTCCTTCATGATAGTTTCAAGCATTTTCCCCACTACAGATGTTAAACTAACCGGCCGATAGTTACCTGCCTTTTGTCTGCCCCCTTTTTTAAACAGAGGCGTTACATTAGTTGCTTTCCAATCCGCTGGTACCTCCCCAGAGTCCAGAGAATTTTGGTAGATTATAACGAATGCATCTGCTATAACTCCGCCATCTCTTTTAATACCCTGGGATGCATTTCATCAGGACCAGGGGACTTGTCTACCTTGAGCCCCATTAGCCTGTCCAGCACTACCCCCCTCGTGATAGTGATTGTCTCAAGGTCCGCCCTTCCCACATTCCTGTGACCAGCAATTTTTGGCATCGTTTTTGTGTCTTCCACTGTGAAGACCGAAGCAAAATAATTGTTTAAGGTCTCAGCCATTTCCACATTTCCCATTATTAAATCCCCCTTCTCATCTTCTAAGGGACCAACATTTACTTTAGTCTCTCTTTTCCGTTTTATATATCTGCAAAAGCTTTTACTATCGGTTTTTATGTTTTGCGCAAGTTTACCTTCGTAATCTATCTTTCCTTTCTTTATTGCTTTTTTAGTCATTCTTTGCTGTTGTTTAAAATTTTCCCAATCTTCTAGTTTCCCACTAACCTTGGCCACCTTATACGCATTGGTCTTTAATTTGATACTCTCCTTTATTTCCTTGGTTATCCACGGCTGGTTATCCCTTCTCTTACCGCCCTTCTTTTTCACTGGAATATATTTTTGTTGCGCACTATGAAAGAGCTCCTTAAAAGTCCTCCACTGTTCCTCAATTGTGCCACCGTTTAGTCTGTGTTTCCAGTCTACTTTAGCCAACTCTGCACTCATCCTACTGTAGTCCCCTTTGTTTAAGCATAGTACGCTCGTTTCTGACACAACTTCCTCACCCTCAATCTGTATTACAAATTCAACCATACTGTGATCACTCATTCCGAGTGCTAGAAGGCTGCAGGATGACTTGGACAGGTTAGGTGAGTGGGCAAATGCATTGCAGATGCAGTATAATGTGGATAAATGTGAGGTTATCCACTTTGGGGGCAAAAACACGAAGACAGAATAATATCTGAATGGCGGCAGATTAGGAAAAGGGGAGGTGCAACGAGACCTGGGTGTCATGGTTCATCAGTCATTGAAAGTTGGCATACAGGTACAGCAGGCAGTGAAGAAGGCAAATGGTATGTTGGCCTTCATAGCTAGGGGATTTGAGTATCGGCGCTGGGAGGTCTTACTGCAGTTGTACAGGGCCTTGGTGAGGCCTCACCTGGAATATTGTGTTCAGTTTTGGTCTCCTAATCTGAGGAAGGACGTTCTTGCTATTGAGGGAGTGCAGCGAAGGTTCACCAGACTGATTCCCGGGATGGCAGGACTGACATATGAGGAGAGACTGGATCAACTGGGCCTTTATACATTGGAGTTTAGAAGGATGAGTGGGGATCGCATAGAAACATATAAGCTTCTGATGGGACGAGACAGGTTAGATGCGGGTAGAATGTTCCCGATGTTGGGGAAGTCCAGAACCAGGGGACACAGTCTTTAGGATAAGGGATAGGCCATTTAGGACTGAGATGAGGAGAAACTGCTTCACTCAGAGAGTTGTTAACCTGTGGAATTCCCTGCCGCAGAGAGTTGTTGATGCCAGTTCATTGGATATATTCAAGAGGGAGTTAGATATAGCCCTTATGGCTAAGGGGATCAAGGGGTATGGAGAGAAAGCAGCAAAAGTGTACTGAGGGAATGATCAGCCATGATCTTATTGAATGGTGGTGCAGGCTCGAAGGGCTGAATGGCCTACTCCTGCGCCTATTTTCTATGTTTCTATGTTTCTATAAATGCAAGATGTTGTTGTTGAATGGAATAAGGCATTTGGCAACCTGTAAAAATTATGTTATCTCATGAGATTAATATGGTTTGTATGGCATAACATTGCTGTCATTTGAAACATATTAGCTGAATGAAAACAAACTTTTTGAATATAATTTCTTTACACAAATCTATTGGCAACTTTTATATAATGTAACCTTTGTGACCTTTGTAGAAGCTAAAAATATAAACAATAACATTAATTATTTTTCCATTTACTCTGGATATTAGAAATAAAACAATGGGTACAATCGCAAAGGCAATACAATTTTAAGAAGTGTTTGACTTCAATGACATTAAATATGGGGGCATGCTCATATGATTGATTTCTCTTCGCACTCGGTATATAAATATGGAAGAAAATATTTTCTGAATCCTAACACACAAGTGCACATCAGAGAATTGTGGGGGTGCCCACTGTAACTATCTGTACATTAATTCCAACAGACAGAAATTGGAGGCAGTTTGTCTGCAATTTTCCAATATGTACCCACAGCATGTGAGATATCTTGCTATTTGTGAGGACTTTGAAAATCTAACCTGATGAGCAACAGAAACAAAAACTGACACCGTACATTACAAGTCATTCTTTGTGTGATATTCTGATCATAAGGTAATAGATCATAGTGTAATTTATAAAACTGCTGCCTAATGCAAAATTATTTGAAGGCATGATAATATGAAGACAGAAGAAGAAAGACTTGCATTTATATGGTGCCTTTCATGACCTCAGGATGTCCCAAAGCACTCCATAGCCAATGAACTACTTTTGAAGTGTAGTCACCTTTATAATGTAGGAAATGTGGCAGCCAATTTGCACAGAGCAAGATCCCACAAACAGCAGTGTGATAATGACCAGATAATCTATTTTAAACATATGAAAATATGAACAATGAACAGACAGGAAAAGACTCTATGGTCCATCCAGCTTTTTGCACTATTCCTGTTGGTTGAGGAATAAGTATTGGTCAAGACACTGGAAGAATTTCCATGCTCTTCAAATAGTGTCATTTTTTTATGTCCTTCCGAGAGGGAAAACGGGGCCTCATTTAGTATCTTATCCAAAAGACACCTGCGAGAATGCCGCACTCCCCCAGTCAATCAATCAATCATAGGCAGTCCCTCGGAATCGAGGAAGACTTGCTTCCACTCTTAAAATGAGTCCTGAGGTGGCTAAACAGTCCAATATGAGAACAACAGTCCCTGTCACAGATGGGATAGATAGTCGTTGAGGGAAAAGGTAGGTGGGACAGGTTTGCCGCACGCTCGTTCCGCTGCCTGCGCTTGATTTCTGCATGCTCTCAGCGATGAGACTCGAGGTGCTCAGCGCCCTCCCAGATGCACTTCCTCCACTTAGGATGGGCTTTGGCAAGTGACTTCCCCAGTACTGCACTAAAGTGTTACCTTAGATTATGCTCAAACGTCCGGAATGGGCTTGAACCCACACCGTCTGACTCGGAAGCAACAGTGCTACCATGTAGCCAAAGCTGACCCATTTATAGACAACAGTTAGCTGAATAATTCTTCTGAGCTGTGTGCGCTTCATTCACCAGGCAGACAGAGTTATAGAACTGTGTTGTCTCCTACAGTGGAACCTCTTTAGCTCCTTCAGCAGGGTCAGAAAATGTCCCTGTAACTGGTCTGCTGCTCAGGTGCCTGTAAGGACCTGCTCACCTTTATAGAATCATGTAGCACAGATGGAGGCTATTCAACCATCGTGCCTGTACCAGCTCTTTGAAAGAGCTATCCAATTAGTTCCATTCCCCTGCGCTTTCCCCATAGTCCTGTATATTTTTCCTTTTCAAGTATATAACCAATTCCCTTTTCAAAGTTACTATTGAATCTGCTTCCACCACCCTGTCGTGTAGTGCATTCCAACTCTGCCTTCTGGCTCTACACAAGCTGTTTGAGTGGGTGAAATGGGTGGCATGGATAATGAGTTGCCCTGAGAGGCACCTCCCTCATCCCTGTCTCCTTCTCCCCAACCCCTGCTTCTAGGTTCTCCCTCAGCTTATTCGGCCTCATTGTAGGCCAGACTGCAGAGATTTGATTAAGACATGGAAGGCTTGTGTCAAGGTGCTATGATCCCCCAGCATGTTTTTTTAAATTATTCGTTCATACGATGTGGCCATCGCTGGCAAAACCAGCATTTATTACCCATCCTTAATTGCTCTTGAGAAGGTGGTGGTGAGCCACCTTCTTGAACCGCTGCAGTCCGTGTGGTAAAAGTACACCCACAGTGCTGTTAGGGAGGGAGTTCCGGAATTTTGACTCAACGATGATGAAGGAACGCCGATATACTTCCAAGTCAGGATGTTGTGTGACTTGGAGGGGAACGTGGAGGTGTGGTGTTCCCATAAGTCTGCTGCCCTTGTCCTTCTAGGTGGTAGAGTTCGCGGGCTTGGGAGGTGCTGCCGAAGAAGCCTTGGCAAGTTGCTGCAGTGCGTCTTGTAGATGATACACACTGCAGCCATGGTACGCTGGTGGTGGAGGGAGTGAATGTTTAAGGTGGTCAATGGGGTGCCAATCAAGCTGGTTGCCTTGTCCTGGATGGTGTCAAGCTTCTTGAGTATTGTTGGAGCTACACTCATCCATGCGTGTCGGGAGGTGAGACACTCGCCATAGAATACCCAGCCTCTGACCTGCTCTTGTTGTCACAGTATTTATGTGGTTGGTCCAGTTAAGTTTCTGGTCAATGGTGACCCCCCCAGGATCTTGATATTGGGGGATTTGGCTATGGAAATGTTAAGGGGTGGTGGTTACACTCTCACTTGTTGCAGATGGTAATTGCCTGGCACTTGTGTGGCATGAATGTTACTTGCCACTTATCAGCCCAAGCCTGAATGTCGTCCAGGATAGATGCGGGCATGGACTGCTTCATTATCTGAGGAGTTGCAAATGGCGCTGATCACTGTGCAATCATCAGCGCACATCCTCACTTCTGACCTTATGATGGAGGGAAGGGCATTGATCAAGCAGCTGAAGCTGATTGGGCCTAGGACACTGCTCTGCGGAACTCCTGCAGCGATGTCTTGGGGCTGAAATGATTGGCGTCCAACAATTACAACCATCTTCCTTTGTGCTAAATATGACTCCAGCCAGTGGAGAGTTTTCCCCCTGATTCCCATTGACTTCAGTTTTACTGGGGCTCCTTGATGCCATACTCGGTCAAATGCTGCCTTGATGTCAAGGGCAGTCACTCTCACCTCACCTCTGGAATTCAGCTCTTTTGACCATGTTTGGATCAAGGCTGTAATGAGGTCTGGAGCCAAGTGGTCCTGGCGTAGCCCAAATTGAGCATCAGTGAGCAGGTTATTGTTGAGTAAGTACCACTTGATACCACTGTTGACAATACCTTCCATCACTTTGCTGATGATTAAGCATAGACTAATGGGGCGGTAATTGGCCGGATTAGATTTGTCCTGCTTTTTGTGGACAGGACATACCTGGGCAGTTTTCCACATTTTCAGATAGATGCCAGTGTTGCAGCTGTACTGGAATAGCTTAGCTAGAGGCGCGGCCAGTTCTGGAGCACAAGTCTTCAGCACAAAAGCCAGGATGTTGTCGGGGCCCACAGCCTTTGCTGTATCTAATGCGCTCAGCTGTTTATTGATATCACTTCTTGAATCCAATAGAACTGATTCACAGTAACTGAAGCCCAAGATCTCCTCATCATCAATTATTCCATGCCTGAGAGAAGCTACAGCTATACCTAGGACCTCTCTTAAAGGGGGAGGGTGGGGGGAGGGGCGGGGAGTGGGGAGGGAGGGTGGAGGCAAGCTCCCTTCCATGTGTTCCTGGAAATGCCATACATTCCAGAGTGGACGGCAGATCTGTTGTGCGGTCACAGTGCAGTACACATAAAGAAGTTGTGGTCTCCTCCTGTCACATTTTAGGATTTTAGACTATGCTGCTATAGGGGACCTTTGTGTAATATATATTGAACAGGGACTATTGAGCTAAACCTGGATTCACAGGACACCAGATCCAGCAATTGTAAATTAGGTTTCAGATGATAAGTCTGAACCCATTTGCTAGAGACATTGAGGCCGAAATTCTGTCTCCCGATTGTTATAGAAACATAGAAACATAGAAAATAGGTGCAGGAGTAGGCCATTCGGCCCTTCGAGCCTGCACCGCCATTCAATGAGTTCATGGCTGAACATGCAACTTCAGTACCCAATTCCTGCTTTCTCGCCATACCCCTTGCTCCCCCTAGTAGTAAGGACTACATCGAACTCCTTTTTGAATATATTACACATCCATCATATTACACATCCATCATATTACACATCCCTCATATTACACATCCCTCATATTACACATCCATCATATTACACCTCCATCATATTACACATCCCTCATATTACATAATTATGTATGTAACTATGTAATACTTGCCACCAGAGGATGCGACTGTTGGAGTCCTAATGGTCACCTGTACACACGTGCAGGGCCAGTATAAAAGGTTGGCTGCCATGTTGTTTAGGCACTCTGGAGTTGTAATAAAGAAGACTAAGGTCACACTAAGTTTAGCTCACAGTACTCAGCCTCATTGAGTTCTTCTACGCACAACACTGGCGACGAGTAACAGAATACGAACCTTCACGCAACCATGGCTGCCGTTGGAATATTAGAGAGATTCATAGAGGGTGATGATTGGGGAGCCTTCGTCGAGTGTCTCAATCCGTACTTCGTGGCCAACGACCTGGAAGGAGACACTAACGCGGCCAAGTGCAGGTCGGTTCTCCTCATCGTCTGTGGGCCTAAAATATACGGCCTCATCAATAATCTGCTCGCACTGACAAAACCAACAGAGAAGGAATATACAGAGTTGTGCACCCTGGTTCGGGACCACCTCAAGCCGAAGGAGAGTATCCTCATGGCCACATATCGTTTTTACACGCACCATCGCTCCGGGGGCTAGGACGTGGCGGATTATGTCGCCGACCTGAGACGCCTCGCAGGACCTTGCGATTTTGGAGCTGTGTGGGGCAAATGCTGTGGGACTTTTTCATGCTGGGCATCAGCCATGAGGTCATTATTCGAAAGCTGCTGGCTGCCGAAGCCTTAGACCCGAGCAGGGCCATCGCAATTGCCCAGGCATGCATGGCCACGGACGATAACACCAAACAGATATCTTCTCAACATCGAAGCTCACCAGCAAGTACTGTGCATAAAATGTCATTGCTAGCAGGCCGAACTGCATATGGCAGGGCCTATACGTCTGCGGCTGCAAGACCTGTGATGACTCAGAGTCCGCCATCGGGGGCGAATGTGAATCCATTAGCACCGTGTTGGCGCTGCGGGGGTAATCATTGGGCCCATCAATGTCGATTCAAGCACTACGGCAAAAGCTGAGCAACGATGGGGCACCTCCAGCGAATGTGCAAACATGCTGCGACATACCACGTGGCAGAGGATGATCGATCCAGCGCAGATCTCGCAACACAGGCAACTCAACCCGAGGAAGAAGTGTATGGGGTACATACCTTCACCACCAAGAGCCCTCCTATAATGCTGAAAGTCAAATTAAATGGAGTTCCAGTATCCATGGAGTTGGACACGGGTGCGAGTCAGTCAATAATGAGCCAGAAGGCTTTCGAGAAACTGTGGGGCAATAAAGCACAAAGGCCCAAACTGAGCCCGATTAATGCAAAGCTGCATACCTACACCAAAGAGCTCATACCAGTCATTGGAAGTACGGCAGTGAAGGTATCGTATGATGGAGCTGTGCATGACCTATCATTGTGGATTGTTCCAGGCAGTGGCCCAACGCTGATCGGCAGAAGCTGGCTAGAAAAGATTAGATGGAATTGGAACGACATCAAAGCACTGTCTTCAGTGGATGACCCCTTGTGTGCTCTAGTGCTGAGCAAGTTGAAACAGGCATCGGCAACTTCACAGGCGCCAAGGTATAGATCCATCTAGGCCCCGATGTACGGCCCGTCCATCACAAGGCTCGGGCAGTTCCATACATGATGAGCGAGAAAGTCGAGATTGAACTGGACAGACTCCAACGCGAAGGAATCACATTGCCAGTCGAATTCAACGAGTGGGCCAGTCCAATTGTTCCTGTGTTGAAAAGCGATGGCACAATCAGAATCTGCGGCGACTACAAGGTAACGATTAACCGACTCTCACTACAGGACCAGTACCCGCTGCCCAAGGCAGATGACCTGTTCGCAATGTTAGCGGGGGGGGGAAGTCGTTCACCAAGTTGGACCTAACCTCCGCCGACATAACACAGGAGCTGGCTGAATCTTCAAAAAGATTGACATGCATCAACACACACAAAGGGCTGTTTATATACACCAGAAGTGCCCTTTTGGGATTCGCTCGGCTGCAGCCATTTTCCAGAGAAACATGGAGAGTTTGCTGAAATCTGTTCTGCGCACCGTTGTGTTTCAGGACAACATCCTGATCACTGGTCGTGACACCTTCAAACATCTACACAACCTGAAAGAGGTTCTAAGTCGCCTAGACAGAGTGGGACTCAGGCTGAAATGCTCCAAGTATGTTTACTTGGCGCCAGAAGTCGACTTTTTGGGGAGAAAGATTGCAGCAGATGGCATCAGGCCCACGGACTCAAAGACAGAGGCCATCAAGAATACACCCAGACCACAGAATGTGACGGAGCTGTGTTCGTTCCTGGGACTCCTCAACTATTTCGGTAACTTTCTACCCGGGTTGAGCACGTTGTTAGAGCCTTTGCACATGTTGCTACATAAGGGTAACGACTGGGTTTGGGGCAAATCTCAAGACACAACCTTTGAGAAGGCAAGGAACCTGCTGTGTTAAAATAAGTTACTTGTACACTATGACCCATGTAAACGTTTAGTGCTAGCTTGTGACGCCTTATCGTACGGGGTCGGCTGTGTGTTACAGCAAGCCAATGTATCGGGCAATCTCCAACTGATTGCATACGCGTCTAGAAGTCTGTCTAAGGCTGAGAGAGCCTATAGTATGGTCGAGAAAGAGGCATTAGCATGTGTATATGGGGTTAAGAAAATGCCTATTTGGGCTTCGGTTTGAGCTTGAAACTGACCACAAGCCGCTCATTTCGCTGTTTTCAGAGAGCAAAGGTATAAATACTAATGCTTCGTCCCGTATCCAAAGATGGGCACTAACAATATCCTCTTATGACTATGTTATCCACCACAGACCAGGCACTGAAAACTGTGCCGACTACCATTACCCATCACCAGGATTGAAATGGCGCAGCCCGCAGACTTGCTACTGGTCATGGATGCTTTTGAGAACGAGGGGTCACCCGTCACAGCTTGCCAGATCAGGACCTGGACCAGCCAGGATCCTGTGCTATCATTAGCAAAGAGTTGTGTCCTAAATGGGAACTGGTCGGCCGTTCCCGGGGAAATGCAAAATTAAATTAAGCCGTTTCACCGACGTAAAGATAAAATATCCATCCAGTCGGATTGTCTCTTATGGAGTAATTGCGTGGTTTTGCCAAAAAAAGGCAGGGAAACGTTTATGATCTACACAGTATCCACCCAGGCATTGTCATGATGAAGGCAATTGCAAGGTCGCATGTTTGGTGGCCCGGCATTGACACGGACTTGGAGTCATGCGTGCATCAGTGCAACACTTGCTCGCAACTGAGCAATGCACCAAGGGAGGCTCCACTGAGTCTGTGGTCATGGCCCTCCAAACCACTTAGTGGGAAAGCGGGTTGTGTAGAGGACACAGAGAGGCTGCAAAGAGATTTAGATAGGCTAAGCAAATGGGCTAAGGTCTGGCAGATGGAATACAATGTCGGAAAATGTGAGGTCATCCACCTTGGGAAAAAAAACAGTAAAAGGGAATATTATTTGAATGGGGAGAAATTGCAACATGCTGCGGTGCAGAGGGACCTGGGGGTCCTTGTGCATGAAACTCTTTTTGGAGTTCATCTGCAAAACAAAAAAACATTAAACGGTGCCACCCGACCTGGGTGACACTCCAGACATTTACAAGGCCCTTTTTTTTTTTTCCCCCTTTTTTTTTTGTGTTTTTCTTTTTTTTTTTTTTGGGGCACTAAAATCACAATTTTCCCCAGTGCCCCCTATAAAAGGGAAGGGGGACACTAAAAGCACCGGCAATTAAAACAAATTAAACTTAAAAACATAAAATCAAATTAAAATTTGGTTGCCGGGCGTGATGATGCACTCCAGTCCCTCCGGTGCCCACCTCTCGCGGAAGGCCGCGAGCGTACCGGTGTACACCGCGTGCTCCATCTCCAAGGACACCCTGGACTGGATGTAAGAGCGGAAGAGAGGCAGGCAGTCAGGTTGAACGACCCCCTCGACCGCCCGCTGCCTGGACCGGCTGATGGCACCCTTGGCCGTGCCCAGGAGCAGTCCTACGAGGAGGCCCTCGGACCTACCCGCTCCCCTCCGCACAGGGTGCCCAAAGATCAGGAGAGTGGGACTGAAGTGCAGCCAGAATTTCAGGAGCAGCCCCTTCAAATAATGGAACAGGGGCTGCAACCTTGTGCACTCAATAAAAACATGGAACACGGACTCCTCCAGACCGCAGAAATTGCAGGCGGCCTGGGAGTCCGTGAACCGGCTAAAAAATTTGTTGCACGGCACTGCTCCGTGCACCACCTCCTTGTGCATGAATCCCAAAAAAAAAGTTAGTTTGCAGGTGCAGCAGGTAATCAGGAAGGCGAATGGAATGTTAGAATTCATTGTGAGAGGGATGGAGTACAAAAGCAGGGAGGTACTGCTGCAACTGTACAGAGTATTGGTGAGGCTGCACCTGGAGTACAGCAGTTTTGGTCACCTTACTTAAGGAAGGATATACTAGCTTTGGAAGGGGTACAGAGATGATTCACTAGGTTGATTCCGGAGATGAGGGGGTTACCTTATGATGATAGATTGAGTAGACTGGGGCTTTACTCGTTGGAGTTCAGAAGGATGAGGGCTGATCTTATAGAAACATTTAAAATAATGAAGGGGATAGACAGGATAGAGGCAGAGAGGTTGTTTCCACTGGTCGGGGAGACTAGAACTAGGGGGCACAGCCTCAAAATACGGAGGAGCCAATTTAAAAAACCGAGTTGAGAAGGAATTTCTTCTCCGAGAGGGTTGTGAATCTGTGGAATTCTCTGCCCAAGGAAGCAGTTGAGGCTAGCTCATTGAATATATTAAAATCACAGATAGATTTTTTTAACCAATAAGGGAATTAAGGGTTATGGGGAGCGGGCGGGTAAGTGGAGCTGAATCCACGGCCAGATCAGCCATGATCTTGTTGGGTGGCGGAGCAGGCTCGAGGGGCTAGATGGCCTACTCCTGTTCCTAATTCTTATGTTCTTATGTTCTTATGTTCTTATTAATGTTGGGGAAGTCCAGAACCAGGGGTCACAGTCTAAGGCTAAGGGGTAAGCCATTTAGGACCGAGATGAGGAGAAACTTCTTCACCCAGAGAATGGTGAACCTGTGGAATTCTCTACCACAGAAAGTTGTTGAGGCCAATTCACTAAATATATTCAAAAAGGAGTTAGATGTAGTCCTTACTACTAGGGGGATCAAGGGGTATGGCGAGAAAGCAGGAATGGGGTACTGAAGTTGCATGTTCAGCCATGAACTCATTGAATGGTGGTGCAGGCTCGAAGGGCCGAATGGCCTACTCCTGCACCTATTTTCTTTGTTTCTATGTTTCTAAACCATGATCCAGGATCCACGTAGATTTTGTCGGCCCCTTTCGAGGAAAGATGTTTTTAGTAGTTGTGGACGCTTACTCCAAATGGATTGAATGCGTAATCATGTCATTCAGCACGTCCACAGCCGCCATTGAAAGCCTCCGGGCCTTGTTCGCCACCCATGGCTTGCCCGACGTCCTTGTCAGCGACAATGGACCGTGTTTCACCAGCTCGGAATTCAACGAGTTTATGACCCGCAATGGCATCAAGCATGTCAGGTCTGCCCCGTTTAAGCCTGCGTCTAACGGTTAAGCGGAACGGGCAATCCAAACAATCAAGCAGGACATGAAACGCATGACGGACAGCCCCCTGCAGACCCGCTTGTCTCGCATTCTGCTCAGTTACCGGACGAGACCCCACTCGCTCACCGGGGTTTCCCCGGCAGAATTGTTAATGAAGAGAGCCCTCAAAACCAGGCTCTCCCTAGTCCACCCGGATCTTAATGATCACATGGAAACTCGACGACACCGGCAGAACATGTACCACGATTGCGTGGCTGTTTCACGTGACATTGATGTTAACGACCTTGTGTTTGTCCTGAATTACAGTCATGGTCCCAAGTGGGGTGCTGGCACTGTTTTGGCCAAGGAAGGGAATAGGGTGTTTATAATCAAACTGTTAAATGGCCAAACGTGCAGAAAGCATTTAGATCAGACCAAATTGCGATTTACTGACAACCAGGAACGACTTGAAGAGGATATCACCATCAACGATCCACCAACACACACGCAACCAGCAATTGACCTTGCTGTCAATTACGAGGATGAACCCACCGTTCCTGACAGTCTGGTCAGCCCAGCCGCGGTGCAGTGCAGCAATGGTCTAACCAACTCACTCACGCCAGGGTTTGAACTTAGACGATCAACCAGGGAGCGAAGGGCTCCGGATCGCCTCAACTTGTAAATAACTTGTACCGAAGACTTTGGGGAAGAGTGATATTATCTATGTAACTATAATACTTGGCACCAGAGGGCGCGACTGTTGGAGTCCTTATGGTCACCTGCACACACATGCAGGGCCAGTATAAAAGGTTGGCTGCCATGTTGTTTAGGCACCCTGGAGTTGTAATAAAGAAGACTAAGGTCAAAATAAGTTTAGCTCACAGTACTCAGCCTCATGGAGTTCTTCCATACACAACACCGATAAGACCTGTTACCGCAGTAAAGCATAAGGTGTCGAATGGCCACCGATTTTTTGTCGAATGGCTGTCGCTCACGAAATTCACCTCAGTAGTTTTTCCGGCAGTCCGCACTTCCGTCCCGCTGCTGCCAAACCCTCCTAAATGTGTCATCAAAGCGCGTACCACCGATCTCCCACCTTGAAGCAAAAGCTACCTGGAAAAATCTTCGGCCTACCGCTCAGTGCCACCGACAGCATTTTCTGTCGGTGCACTGTGCTTGCAGTGTCTGCCGAATGGGGAGGGCACACTACCATGTCCGCCATATTATTTTTTGGGGTGATGAATGTAAGGCTATTAACACCTTGTTGGCGCTGCGGGGGTGATCATCGTTTCCATTCATGCCGATTCAAAGAATATGTTTGCAAGGGCTGTGGAACAACGGGACACCTCCAACGAGTGTACAGGCGAGCTGCAAAGCCTGTTAGACCTGCAAACCACCATGCTGCAGAGGAGGACAGATCCACGGAGGATCACGATGAACCAGAGCCTCAGATCGAGGAGGCAGAGGTACATGAAGTGCTGTTGAGAGAGAGCATCATCTCACCTGTTGAATTCAGCGACTGGGCGAGCCCCATCATTCCCTTCCTAAAAGCAGATGGCTCTGTCAGGATCTGTGGCGACTACAAGGCCACCGTCAATCGGGTGTCCCTATAAGATCAATACCCGCTCCCGAGAGCGGAGGACCTTTTCGCCACGCTGGCAGGCAGCAAGCTGTTCACCAAGTTGGACCTCACTTCAACCTATATGACCCAGGAACTGGCCGACGAATCTAAACTACTGACCACCATCACGACGCACAAGGGACTGTTCGTTTATAACAGGTGCCCGTTTAGCATTCGATCAGCGGCTGCGATTTTTCAACGAAACATGGAAAGCCTGCTTAAATCCATTCCTGGATGTATTCAAGGACGACATCCTCATCACGGGTCGAGACACCGAGGAACACCTCCACAACCTGGAGGAGGTGCTATGCCGACTGGACCGGGTAGGCCTGCGACTCAAGAAGTCTAAATGTGTGTTTTTAGCTCCTGAGGTTGAGTTTCTGGGCAGGAGGGTTGCTGCAGATGGGATTCGGCCCATCGAATCCAAAACAGAGGCGATTCGACGAGCATGCAGGCCCTGCAACACATCGGAGTTGCGTTCATTCCTGGGACTGTTGAACTATTTCGGGAACTTTCTGCCGAACTTGAGCACGTTGTTGGAGCCGCTACACGTGCTCCTGTGTAAGGGTTGCGATTGGTTTTGGGGGGACTGTCAGGAATGGGTTTTTGATCGGGCGTGAAACCTACTTTGTTCAAACAAGTTGTTGACCCTGTACGACCCCTGTAAAAAATTGGTTCTGACATGTGATGCATCGTCCTATGAGGTTGGGTGCGTGTTGCAGCAGGGCAATGCTCAGGGTCAACTACAACCTGTGGCTTACGCCTCCAGGTCGCTCTCTCAAGCAGAACAGGGATATGGGATGGTCGAGAAGGAAGCGCTTGCATGTGTCTATGGTGTAAAAAAAAATGCATCAGTACCTATTTGGTAGGAAGTTTGAATTAGAGACAGACCACAAGCCATTAACATCCCTGTTGTCAGACAGCAAGGCTATTAATGCCAATGCGTCAGCTCGCATACAGCGATGGGCTTTCACACTGGCTGCGTATGACTACTCCATCCGGCACCGGCCCGGCACTGAAAATTGCGCTGACGTGCTCAGGAGGCTTCCACTGGCCACCACCGAGGGGGCAACAGAGCAAAGCGCCGAGATGGTCATGGCTGTCAATGCCTTTGACAGCGCAGGTTCCCCCATCACAGCCCGACAGATCAAAATCTGGACAAACAGAGATCACCTCCTATCCCTGATTAAGAAATGTGTACTGACTGGGATTGGGCGCCTGCACACGGAGCATGCCCTGAGGAGGTCAGACCGTTCCACAGACGGATGGATGAGCTCTCCATCCAAGCCGACTGCCTACTATGGGGCAGCCGGGTAGTTATGCCCCAGAAGGGCAGGGAGGCCTTCATCAGGAAACTCCACAGCGAGCACCCAGGCATTGTGCTGGTGAAGGCCATTGCCCAGTCACACGTTTGGTGGCCTGGAATTGATTCAGACCTGGAACACTGTGTTTGCAGGTGCATGACGTGTGCCCAGTTGGGCAATGCCCCCAGGGAGGCCCTGCTGAACCCGTGGCCCTGGCCCACCAGGCCATGGTCACGCACACATGTTGACTACGCGGGCCCGTTCATGGGTAAGATGTTCCTCATTGTGGTAGAAGCGTACTCGAAATGGATCGAGTGCATCATTCTGAATCCATGCACGTCATCCACTACCGTGGAAAGCCTACGTGCGATCTTTGCAACCCATGGCTTGCCGGACATCCTGGTTAGTGATAATGGCCCATGTTTCACAAGCTACGAATTCCGAGAGTTTATGTCGGGCAATGGCATCAACCACGTCAGGATTGCGCTGTTCAAGCCGGCCTCCAATGGCCAGGCAGAACGTGCGGTCCAAATCATTAAGCAAGGTATGCTCAGGATTCAAGGACCCTCCCTACAATGCCGCCTATCGCGTCTCCTGCTGGCCTATGGATCCCGCCCGCACTCGCTCACGGGGGTCCCGCCCGCAGAGCTACTAATGAAACGGACACTCAAAACTCGGTTGTCCCTCATTCACCCAGTCCTGACTGACATAGTTGAGGGCAAGCACAAGTCACAAAACCAATACCATGACTGTAATTCGAGGGGGAGTTGTATAGAAATAAATTATCCTGTATTCGTCCTCAATCACGCCATGGGGCCCAAATGGCTTGAGGGCACTGTAATTGACAAAGAGGGGAATATGGTCATCCAATGGTCAGATATGCCGTAAGCATCTGGACCAAGTAAAAAAGGTTCAGCATCGACACGGAGGAACCTGAAGAAGACCATGAGATGGAGCTCACAACACCGCCAGTGAACGAGCAACAATAGCAATCAGAAGAATGCACAGTTCCTGCGGTCAGCCCGGACAGGCCAGAATCACCACAGGTGACAGACACTCACGTCAGTGTCTAACAACCAGAGTCCCAACTGCGGCGCTCCACGAGGGAGCATAGACCACCTGAAAGACTAAACCTATGATCCCAATAAGACTTTGGGGGGGGAGGTGATGTCATGTATGTAACCACAATGTAACACCACTGTATTACTGTATACACTCAACCTAGATGCACACCTTGACCACAAGGGATGAACTTGTGGGAGACACTCCTTACCTGATCACACAGGTATAAAAAGGGAGGTCCCATGCAGGGTCATCGTCTTTGGAGTCCTATGAATAAAGAGCTAAGGTCATAGAGTGACTTTGTCCCCAGAATGTGCCTCGTGTGGTTTCATACTGTAGAGTAAGGACTTTGCAGTGCCCTTACTATCTCCTTATCTTTTCTTATATTTTCTATGTCCCTTATCGATTTCCCTACACGACAATGGCCAGGATCCCCCTGCTATTATCTGTATTATCACCAATCCCATCTGAAATAATCTAACCCATGGGTGCAACTCCACACCATTCATGATTTCCTGGGTTCTTAATTGCCTATTCTGTTTGTTTATTATTTTGCAGTATATGCGAAGTTCTCGTTCTGTAGATTATAGATTTCAACCTGAGTGCTAGACGGGGTGTAATGTCCATTGTGAGCACGTCAGCACGACGCTGATGGCGTCAGTGTCCCTCACCTTTAGTTAAAGGGAGGGCTGCTGCGAGCTCTGCAGCCACTTTAGTGCCATTGTCGGCCGACAATTAAAACAAAATGGTAGCTGCGGCGGTGTGCCTTCCCCTTTAAGGGCAGATGTGCCACTCAACCACTGGCAGCTTCCCACAGAGAAAAGCTGTTGGGGGGACCGAGTGGCGGAGGCTCCGCTCGTGTGGGACAATTTCCCTCGCAGTGCGGAAAGGGGTCGTCACCGGGTGGTAAGGGGTTGGCGTGTGCCTGACTGGGCTGGAACACAGGCGGGGCGGAAACCCGTTTGCATTGCTCCCAGCCTGGAAGCAATTTCTGATGGGTCGCCCCATCCGCCTGTCCCCGGTCAAAAAGGCCTTACCGCCCCATTACCACCTCTTAGAGGCGGTAATGGATCTTAAGGAGGGGGGGCAATTTCGGCCCCATAGTATTCTGGTATGGGCCATCTTGTTAATCCAACAGTCATAAAAGCAACTGTGGTGGTCTCACAGTATCTTCTCATGTCTTTGTAGGCTATATTAGTCCATCCCTCTTCCCAGAGTCTTTGACTCATCTTACAATTGGATGATTCCATCTTACAATTGGATAACACCTACAAACTCAAGTGGTCCCGTTTAGGGTGCTATTCAAGTTCTGGCATTCTTTATCAGATGGTTTGGGTATTATTTGTATTGTTTATATATCAGGCCTATTCCAGAGTCTTTACTCACTTCAATAGTCTCTATTATCCAGTACACTTCCAAGGTTGACTCCCATTCTTTGCTGACAGGAGTAGTGCCAGTACCAGCCCTGCCCTCATTTTGAAGGGCCAAAATGCTATTCCCATCTGGCGCATCATATTGTATGTCGTGGTTCCTTTGAACCATTTTCTCAGTTCCTCTTCATGAATAAACAAAGGGATTTGATTACCCTTTATGTTGTCCAGTCCCTTCTGTACCACATTCATCACAAATATCACATAGAGGCTACACACGATACCTCCAGTTAGGTCTTGATTCTGATTAGCCTCATTGTTTGCCAATGATCTTTTTAATTGCCTCTTCATTACCTCATTGTCTTCGTACATACTTTCTATATCTATTCTGTTTACTCCTGCTAACCTTACCGCGGTTCCTATTCCTAGCTATTCTGTCAGCTCTTGCTTTTTTTGCGATTTAAACTGATTCTCCTTATGTTCCCCATCTTCATCGGCCCTTGGTTCCTGTTTCCTATTCTTTACTAACACATCCTTTACTAATTATCCTACCATTTTGACTATTAATTGTGAATAACTCCCTTCATATAATCTAATTGATAGATTTAAGCTCATGTTTAACACTTTCAATTTCAATTAACAGTTTCATAACGCACATCGTTATATAGTACATTTCCATATTCGATTATTCTCGCCCGTTAACATTTGTTTTTTTTTCTGGATCGGATGGGTAAAGTTCTTCTTGTGAGGTGGAATGTCTTTTTTTTAATCCCACATACATTTTAGTGTATGACAATCACCATCTGCGTTTATACTTGGCAAACCAAAGTTTACATTACTTATCAACATATGACATTTCTTACTTTAAAATAACCTGCTGTCATTACCTTTTAAGTTTCTATTGAAGTATTTTACAATATTCTTGATTCACTTTTTGTCCTAGTGTGATACTAACTCTTTAACTGAACCCTATTCATTCTGTGACCAATTTAGTGTTTGGGGTCAGGGTGTGTCCTGTCATGTATCCTACATGCCTACTGTTGGTACTATCACAAGGTGCGCCGCCAGAGGGCACAGCAGTGGGAGACTTGTAGCTTAGCTGTACAGGTGTGCCCTGCCTAGTATAAAAGGCAGGCCACCAGGTGTGATCCTCACTATGGTGTTAACTAATAAAGGACTAAGGTCACTACAGTTGCCTCGTGGAGTCATTACTGGAGCATCTAAGGACACAACAATTGGCGATGAGATTACAAACTTTCATGCGGAAATGGTTACCCTTGGTAAGTTGCAGCAGTTCGCCGATGGTGATGATTGCGATGCCTTTGTGGAGAGACTAGAACATTTCTTCACAGCAAACGACTTGGCAGGAGACAACCCAGCCACACTGGCTGATAAGTGACGAGATATCTTGCTAACCAATTGTGGGCCCACCATCTATGGCCTCGTCAGGGACTTGCTGGCACCAGCGAAGATAACGACCAAGTCGTACAAGGAGCTCGTAACCTTGATCCATGAGCAACTCAAGCCCAAGGAAAGCATCCTCACAGCCAGACACCAGTTCTATACCCACCGACAGCCCGAAGGCTAGGAAGTCGCAAAGTATGCCGCAGGTCTCAGGAGGCTGATGGTACCGTGTGAGTAAGGCACCCACCTCAACAAAATGCTGTGGGACCTTTTTGACATTGGAATTGGCCATGAGGGCCTTCTTCACAAGCTACTGTCGGTGGATGCCACAGTCACACTGCAAAAGGCCATCTCTGTGAGCCAGTCATTCATGGTCCACAGCCAGATAGGGAATGGAAGACCAGCAGGAAGAACAGTGCAAGGAAGGTAGTGCAGGGGTCCCCTGTGGTCATCCCCCTGCAAAACAGATACACTGCTTTGAGTACTGTTGAGGGGGATGACTCATCAGGGGAGGGCAGCAGCAGCCAAGTTCATGGCACCGTGGCTGGCTCTGTTGAACAGGAGGGGAGGAAAAAGAGTGGGAGAGCGATAGTGATAGGGGATTCAATTGTAAGGGGAATAGATAGGCGTTTCTGCGGCCACAACCGAGACTCCAGGATGGTATGTTACCTCCCTGGTGCAAGGGTCAAGGATGTCTCTGAGCGGGTGCAGGACATTCTAAAAAAGGAGGGAGAACAGCCAGTTGTCGTGGTGCACATTGGTACCAACGACATAGGTAAAAAAAGGGATGAGGTCCTACGAAACGAATTTAAGGAGCTAGGAGCTAAATTTAAAAAGTAGGACCTCAAAAGTAGTAATCTCGGGATTGCTACCAGTGCCACATGCTAGTCAGAGTAGGAATCGCAGGATAGTGCAGATGAATACATGGCTTGAGCAGTGGTGCAGCAGGGAGGGATTCAAATTCCTGGGGCATTGGAACCGGTTCTGGGGGAGGTGGGACCAGTACAAAGCAGACGGTCTGCATCTAGGCAGGACCGGAACCAATGTCCTAGGGGGAGTGTTTGCTAGTGCTGTTGGGGAGGAGTTAAACTAATATGGCAGGGGGATGGGAATCAATGCAGGGAGACAGAGGAAAACAAAAAGGAGACAAAAGCAAAAGACAGAAAGGAGATGAGGAAAAGTGGAAGGCAGAGAAACCCAAGACAAAAAACAAAAAGGGCCACTGTACAGCAAAATTCTAAAAGGAAAAAGGGTGTTAAAAAAACAAGCCTGAAGGCTTTGTGTCTTAATGCAAGGAGTATCCGTAATAAGGTGGATGAATTAACTGTGCAAATAGATGTTAACAAATATGGTGTGCTTGGGATTACGGAGACGTGGCTCCAGGATGATCAGGGCTGGGAACTCAACATCCAGGGGTATTCAACATTCAGGAAGGATAGAATAAAAGGAAAAGGAGGTGGGGTAGCATTGCTGGTTAAAGAAGAGATTAATGCAATAGTTAGAATGGACATTAGCTTGGATGATGTGGAATCTATAAGGGTAGAACTGCAGAACACCAAAGGGCAAAAAACGTTAGTGGGAGTTGTGTACAGACCTCCAAACAGTAGTAGTAATAAGGGTGCAGCAGTTATAATGGGTGACTTTAATATGCACATAGATTGGGCTAACCAAATTGGAAGCAATACGGTGAAGGAGGATTTCCTGGAGTGCATAAGGGATGGTTTTCTAGACTAATATGTCGAGGAACCAACTAGAGGGGAGGCCATCTTAGACTGGGTGTTATGCAATGAGAGAGGATTCATTAACAATACCGTTGTGCGAGGCCCCTTGGGGAAGAGTGACCATAATATGGTGGAATTCTGCATTAGGATGGAGAATGATACAGTTAATTCAGAGACCATGGTCCAGAACTTAAAGAAGGCTAACTTTGAAGGTATGAGGCGTGAATTAGCTAGGATTGATTGGCGAATGATACTTAAGGGGTTGACTGTGGATGGGCAATGGCAGACATTTAGTGACCGCATGGATGAACTACAACAATTGTACATTCCTGTCTGTCGTAAAAATAAAAAAGGGAAGGTGGATCAACCGTGGCTATCAAGGGAAATCAGGGATAGTATTAAAGCCAAGGAAGTGGCATACAAATGGGCCAGAAATAGCAGCGAACCCGGAGACTGGGAGAAATTTAGAACTCAGCAGAGGAGGACAAAGGGTTTGATTAGGGCAGGGAAAATGGAGTACGAGAAGAAGCTTGCAGAGAACATTAAGACGGATTGCAAAAGTTTCTATAGATATGTAAAGAGAAAAAGGTTAGTAAAGACAAACGTAGGTCCCCTGCAGTCAGAATCAGGGGAAGTCATAACGGGGAACAAAGAAATGGCGGACCAATTGAACAAGTACTTTGGTTCGGTATTCACTAAGGAGGACACTAACAACCTTCCGGATACAAGAGGTGTCAGAGGGTCTAGTAAGGAGGAGGAACTGAGGGAAATCCTTATTAGTCGGGAAATTGTGTTGGGGAAATTAATGGGATTGAAGGCCGATAAATCCCCAGGGCCTGATGGACTGCATCCCAGAGTACTTAAGGAGGTGGCCTTGGAAATAGTGGATGCATTGACAGTCATTTTCCAACATTCCATTGACTCTGGATCAGTTCCTATGGAGTGGAGGGTAGCCAATGTAACCCCACTTTTTAAAAAAGGAGGGAGAGAGAAAGCAGGGAATTATAGACCGGTCAGCCTGACCTCAGTAGTGGGTAAAATGATGGAATCAATTATTAAGGATGTCATAGCAGCGCATTTGGAAAATGGTGACATGATAGGTCCAAGTCAGCATGGATTTGTGAAAGGGAGATCATGCTTGACAAATCTTCTGGAATTTTTTGAGGATGTTTCCAGTAGAGTGGACAAGGGAGAACCAGTTGATGTGGTATATTTGGACTTTCAGAAGGCTTTCGACAAGGTCCCACACAAGAGATTAATGTGCAAAGTTAAAGCACATGGGATTGAGGGTAGTGTGCTGACGTGGATTGAGAACTGGTTGTCAGACAGGAAGCAAAGGGTAGGAGTAAATGGGTACTTTTCAGAATGGCAGGCGGTGACTAGTGGGGTACCTCAAGGTTCTGTGCTGGGGCCCCAGCTGTTTACACTGTACATTAATGATTTAGACGAGGGGATTAAATCTAGTATCTCCAAGTTTGTGAAAGACACTAAGTTAGGTGGCAGTGTAAGCTGCGAGGAGGATGCTATGAGGCTGCAGAGCGACTTGGATAGGTTAGGTGAGTGGGCAAATGCATGGCAGATGAAGTATAATGTGGATAAATGTGAGGTTATCCACTTTGGTGGTAAAAACAGAGAGACAGACTATTATCTGAATGGTGACAGATTAGGAAAAGGGGAGGTGCAACGAGACTTGGGTGTCATGGTACATCAGTCATTGAAGGTTGGCATGCAGGTACAGCAGTCGGTTAAGAAAGCAAATGGCATGTTGGCCTTCATAGCGAGGGGATTTGAGTACAGGGGCAGGGAGGTGTTGCTACAGGTGTACAGGGCATTAGTGAGGCCACACCTGGAGTATTGTGTAAAATTTTGGTCTCTTAACCTGAGGAAGGACATTCTTGCTATTGAGGGAGTGCAGCGAAGGTTCACCAGACTGCATCCGGGATGGCGGGACTAACCTATCAAGAAAGACTGGATCAACTGGGCTTGTATTCACTGGAGTTCAGAAGAATGAGAGGGGATCTCATAGAAACGTTTAAAATTCTGACTGGTTTAGACAGGTTAGATGCAGGAAGAATGTTCCCAATGTTGGGGAAGTCCAGAACCAGGGGTCACAGTCTAAGGATAAGGGATAAGCCATTTAGGACCGAGATGAGGAGGAACTTCTTCACCCAGAGAGTGGTGAACCTGTGGAATTCTCTACCACAGAAAGTTGTTGAGGCCAATTCACTAAATATATTCAAAAAAGAGTTAAATGTAGTCCTTATTACTAAGAGGATCAAGGGGTATGGTGAGAAAGCAGGAATGGGGTACTGAAGTTGCATGTTCAGCCATGAACTCATTGAATGGTGGTGCAGGCTAGAAGGGCCGAATGGCCTACTCCTGCATCTATTTTCTATGTTTCTATGACCTCGACTTGCGGCTCTAGGCAGATGACTCACCCTCAGGACTCAAACCCAGCAGGTACTGTACACAAAGTGGCACCGATAAGAGGTTGGACTGTAGAGCGCGAACCCTCTCAGAGAAGAGAGAACAGTCCCCCCGAGTCCTTTAACTCAGAGTCCGCCGAGAGGGGGCTAAACGAGTAGCACCATGCTGGCGTTTCAGAGGGAATGACATGGCTCACCAGTGCCACTTTAAAGACTATGTATGCAAAGGCTGCAGCACAAAGGGCCACCTCCAGCGAATGTGTAAGAGAAATATGACTCTGTGCAGATGAAGAGTCTGCAGATGGCCAGGAATCCAGCGTGGATTATGAATCGATCGGCAGAAAGGCAGCCCAGTCCCATGGGGAGGTACATAGCATGTTTACTTGCACCACCGAGTGTTCCCCGCTGAAGATGGAAGTCGAGATAGAGGGTGTTCCAGTCTTCATGGAAGTGGACATGGGGGCGAGCCAGTCAGTGATGAATCAAGGAGCCTTTGAGAGGCTATGGGACAATCAAGCTGAATGACCCGAGTTGGTCCCGGTTCAGGCAAAGTTGCGCACCTACACTGATGAAATCATCCCAGTCGTTGGTAGCGCAAAGTTACCTCTGTGGATTGTTGCAGGTGATGGACCAATGCTGCTCGGCAGAAGGCGGATGGAGAAGATCCATTGGAAATGGGAAGACTTCACCCCTCCAGCGATCGAAGCCCCCTGCATATGGAAGCAAAGCAAGCCCTCACCTGAGGGTGGACCTGGCACCGGAGAGCAGACTAGCACGGCACCCGAGACACAGACCACTCAGCACAACTGTGTGGAGATGATCCAGCTGAGACGACCCAAACGCACCTTCCAGGCTCCAGTGGCAGGACTCCGGAGGAAGAAAATTGGATCTAGAGGCGACTTCCCATCTTCGGAGGCAGAACCTGGGGAGAAGAGGATCACCGCAGTCGACATCGTGGATGAAGGAAAGATGGCGCCCAAACCACAAGGTGAGGCGCTGAAGACAAAGATGGTGGCGGCCAGACCACGAGGTGCAACGCTGATGGAGCAACACGTGGCACCAAACGGAGAAATGGATTGGAGTAAAGAAAGCAAGGCTCTCTTAAAGGAGGCCGGCAACCCACCACAATTAAAGGGAAAGTTCCACACATTTAAGCAATGTAATAGTAATTGTAAGTCAGAGGAAAACAGTGTAATTGATCATGTAAAATGTGCAACTGATAATCTGAATTGTATATACGCAACCAGCAATGAAAAGTCACGCACGCATTATGTAAAATGTGTAATTGATGATCTGAACTGTGCACACACAACCAGCGAGAAAAAGTCGTGCGATCGCAATCGGACCCACAGTGTGTCCAGCATAAGAAATGAAAAGTTGTGCGATGCAGGGTTTCAACTGCATGCAGCCAATGCAGCGGGCAGACACCCATTGGGAGCACACAGGTCCAGCGAGCTACCCAATGCTGTAGCCTGTGTCCCGGGGACCAGTGTCATGCACCATGGAGTGTGGCCATAAGCAGCAGACACAAGCTGCAGAGCAAGCGACCTCAGCAGGGTAACGGCACCGGTATCGATACCATGCCCCTGATCGGCTCCACCTTTCAGGCACCCGATAGCACCAACTGCCACGAGCCTGAAGGAGCAGACTGTACTAAGGTGCAATCCCCAGACCCCATCGCCACCAAGGCCGTACCCGTAGGTGTAGGGTTACCCGACACAGTTCCCCCAAAGAAAACAGGCACCAGCCAGGATCCCAAATCAAACGACGCTCAGGCCAGCGAGTCAGCAGTTCCCTGTGCACTGCTGGACGACAGCTCCTCAGGGAGCTGCAGCGACTCAGGGCGCAAAGAAAGGACAGGGAGGTTACAGGCATCTGTGAACCGGCCCGATGCTAGGGACCACGGCAACAGCCCCGAGAGCAGTCTACTCGAGCCAACCGTGTTCCCACTGCCAGCATCGGGCACTGAGCTACCACCAGACTGCAGGGGCACAACCCAACAGCTCTGGAACTAGTTTGTCCTCACGCACTGGTCACAGCAGCGATGGCATCTAACATACTTGTTGCACCATGGAACCACAAAAATACAGCAAAACCCACTTTCCTGAACTTGAATGAACATGAATGCATGAGCCCCCGCCATAATCAATGTTGGGGGGGGGGGGCGGGCGGGAGGCGGGGGGAGAATGGATTGGTCAGGGACACACACACACAAATAGCAACCACCAGCATGCTACTGCACCAACCACTCACCCAAGATTGAAATGACCTGCCAAGGGTCAACAAAACAGAGCCCACATAGAGCTAAGCCCAGAGCACAGTCAATGCAGAGGCGATTCGCACTAAAGGCTCAGGGGAGAGTGATGTCAAATATCCTACATGGCTACAGTTGGTACTATCACAAGCTGTGCCACCAGAGGACACAGCAGTGGGAGACTTGTAGGTTACCTGTACAGGTGTGCCTGGCCTAGTATAAAAGGCACCAGGTGTGATCCTCACTCTGGAGTTAACTAATAAAGGACTAAGGTCACTACAGTTCAAAGTACAACACATTGCCTCGTGGAGTCATTACTAGACCATCTAAGGACACAACATATTCCATCCCACCTGGTTCAGGGGAGTCTTCTGCAAACGGGACTCCCAGTCTTCCCATGGAACTTCGGGTTCTTTATCTATTACCATCGAAATTATGCTTTTGAAAAGCTATACCTCAGTTTATCACTGATTCCAGACCTAACCCTTTTGAGGTCCTCTGCTTTATCATGGAGATCACCTCTCACTTGGATCCATGTTTTGTTATACAACCTGTAAGGTATGGCCGCCTTGTCTCCTACCTTCAGCTTGTAGCTGATTTGGATACAACCATGGCCCCTTGTCTGGACAGAGACAGGCCTCAGCCTCCTTGATTTTTTTTTAGACTCCCTACAAGCTTTCTGGAGGCCTTGAAACTGACAACCATTCTAGCAGTAAGGAAATCCTGATTTGATCATCATTTTCTTTACTTTTATTTGTAATGCCTCTGACAGGGAGCAGTGTGTTTAACTCTATCCTGATTATTTCAAAGTTGTTTTTTCTACGTAGAATGTTTCATGGCTTTGATGGCTTAAAAAGTTGTCTCACTCTCCTGAGCCACATTAGCCATTTCCTGTTGTGCTATTCTTGATAACTGACCATGTCTGAGACCTGTTCATTCTCACACACACACCGCATGCCACATGTGACATTTGATTCTCGCCATTCACGGGCTTTCGGGTGATCTGAGCAAAAGATCGAGGGGTGTCTGGAGATCTTTACTCATCTCCTTCTACATGGTCCCGTGTTTCGGGTAGTGGACAGGCTATCAAATTCAATTTCCTTATTGTTCAGTATAGGGAATGACACAAACATCTCAAAGAGAAAACTTATCAATTTAATCGAATCACTGGGCCTTTTAGTCCCCAAAATATGCCAGACAGCAATTAAGTCTGCAAGATGAGGAATGTTAGTTATCTTCAACACAACAGTCTCCTCCAAAGAAGAAACACATAGGCTGGACCTTTTCAAAAATAAAACTTGATTATCCCCTTAAATTTCAACTAAATTTCCTTTCCCAAGTGCGTGAACAGCAACTCTTATCAATTTATCTAATCAATTTTAATTTCACAAACAAATTATGCCCAGACTTTGTGATTTTACAAAGAAGACAAAAGTGATAATTGCATTTGGATGCAAGTCATTTATCTTCCCCTTCAAGCAATGTGTCTTGGAAAATAACAATCGATCCCAATAGCTTCTGACAGGGAGCAGTGTGTTTAACTCTATCCTGATTATTTCAAAGTTGTTTTTTCTACGTGGAATGTGTCATGGCCTTGATGGCTTAAGAAGTTGTCTCACTCTCCTGAGCCACATTAGCCATTTCATGTTGTGCTATTCTTGATAACTGACCATGTCTGAGACCCGTTCATTCTCACACACACACCGCATGCCACATGTGACATTTGATTCTCGCCATTCACGGGCTTTCGGGTGATCTGAGCAAAAGATCGAGGGGTGCCTGGAGATCTTTACTCATCTCCTTTTACATGGTCCCGTGTTTCGGGTAGTGGACAGGCTATCAAATTCAATTTCCTTATTGTTCAGTATAGGGAATGACACAAACATCTCAAAGAGAAAACTTAGCAATTTAATCGAACCCAGTCTTAAGTCCAATTTTGTCACCACACTGTGACATAGAAACTTAGAAAATAGGTGCAGGAGTAGGCCATTCGGCCCTTCGAGCCTGCACCGCCATTCAACAAGATCATGGCTGATCACCCACCCCAGCACCTCCCCCCCACGCCCCCTCCACACCCCCCCAAACCCCCAGCTGCAAGGACCAGATCCAACTCCCTTTTGAACACATCCAACGAACTGGCATCAATAACCCCCCGGGGCAGGGAACCCCACAGGCCAACAACTCCCCGAGTGAAGAAGTCCCTCCCAATCCCAGCCCCAAACAGCCCACCCCCCCATCCCAAGAGCGTGCCACCCCACCTCGGCTCCGGACCCACCCAACATCGGGAACACTCCCCCCGCACCCAACCCGCCCCGTCCCGTCAGAATCCTTCCCAAATGCCGAACACCCCTGGATGTCGAGCCCCCAGCCCCGGCCACCCCGGAGCCACACCCCCGCGACGCCAACCACACCACATCCACCAACCGCCATCTGCGCAGTCAACCCGTCCACCCCACTCCGAACACTCCCCGCACCGAGGCACAGAGCCCCCAGGCCAGCCCCTCCAACACAGTTCACCCCCCCAGACCTTCGCTGCAATGTGGCCCCTCCTGTCCCCCGCCCTGGGTTTCTCCGCCCCCCACCTCCACCACTCTCCCCTCCATCCCCCACCCCCGTCTCCCCTCATCTTCCCTCTGCCTCCCCGCACAGGCTCCCATTCAATGTCTGCAGATAAATTTTTAAAACTACTGGATCTCATGCTATGCCATCAACTTCTATATGGTCCAGGAAACTGTGGTCTCATGTTTATAGGAAAAAAGAAAGAGGATCCATTGTGGCTCTACTTAAGAGCCCAATGGGTTAATTTGACAGTTCATAATTTCCTTCTGTCAACGTAGGGAAATATTGACTCAATTAAGAAACTTAAATTTAATAATGCCCCATTTAGATTTACATCCAACAGTACAAAAGTGGTTCCTTGCTGAATTAAGAAAACAGCTGTCAGTGGAAAAGGTTAACTTTGTAGGTTTATAAGAAGGCAGAACAAAACATCGTCATTGCACATAAATTTAAGAAAACTTTACCAAACAACCAAACGTCATCTTTTTAATTTTTTCCAGCAAAAATCATTATCAACAACACTATTGACTTTAAACATTCTGTGAACCAATTCTGTTCCAACTATAGGGTGTCTTCCCCTTTTTTTCTCAATGGGAAAGTCTCTTGTCTGGTACTAAAAACCCTCACACAATTTAAAATAACCAGAATTTCACTGTGGCCACAATGAAAGTTGTGTTTTCATAATTTAATAGGTTAGTAAAACCTCAATAGTTCCAAACAAAATCACATGTGCTTACAATAAATTACATCTTTCCTTTTCTTTTTTAAGCTACCTTTCTAATGTCTGTAAAAAAATATTGAATATAACTGAACAAAAATAGTAGTTTTTTCAGTGAAACAAAATTATTAATGCTCTTGCACAAAAGGGAAAAGAGGGTGCAGCCACATTGGTACCAAAAACCTTCAAACAAGTTTTACACAGAGGCAGTGTGATCAATCTGAAAATTTCTCTCTATCTACCCTATCGGTTCCCCTTAATATCCCCCCTTTTTAAAAAAAATCCAGGAAATGCAATCATAGTTTGTGTAACCTCTCATCATAATTAAACCCTTGATTTCTGGTAAATCTCTACACTCCCTTCAAGGCCAACATATCCTTCTTAAGGTGTGTTCTAATCAGGTTGTGACGAGCTGTAGCATAACTTCTACCACCTTGTATTTTAGTCTTCTAGATATAAAGGCCAGGATTCCATTAGTCTTTTTGATTATTTCTGATTTTAATGATCTATGTGCATGGATTCCCAAGTCTCATAGAATCATAGAATGGTTATAGCACAGAAGGAGGCCATTCGAGCCCATGCCAGCTCTCTGCAAGAGCACTTCAGCTAGTCCCACTCCCCCGTCCTTTCCCCGTAGCCCTGCAATTACTTATCCAATTCCCTTTTGAAAGCCACAATTGAATCTGCCTACACCACCCTTTCAAGCAGTGCATTCCAGATCCTAACCACTCGCTGCGAAAAAATGCTTTTCCTCATGTCGCCTTTGGTTCTTCTGCCAATCACCTTAAATCTGTGTCCTCTGGTTCTCAACCCTTTCGCTAATGGAAACAGTTTCTTGCTATCTACTCTGTCTAAACCCCTCATGATTTGAAAGGTCTCTTTGGACCATTTAGAAAATACTATGTTCTATCATTTTTTAGGTCCAAAGTGGATGACCTCACATCTGCCTACATTAAAATCCATTTGTCACAGTTTTGCCCATTTATTTAATATATTAATATCTCTTTGTAATTTATGCTTCTATCAACACTGCTTAGATTGCCGCCTATCTTTGTGTTATCGGTAGACTTGCAATAACAATGCTTTTTAATTGTTCAAACTGATTTAAAACAATACCACGAGATCTTTTAAACATTTTTTTTAAACTCTAGTCTAATGTTTTGAAAAGTTCAAATCATTTTCTACCATGGCAACTGTTACTTCAAGACTGACGCTTGGACTGAAACTATCTTTTGTTTAACAAACTTTATGTTTTGGGTTTTCTCATTTTTCCACACCAGTTTTTTCAACTTAAACTGTACTTCAGAGGTTTTTTTTCCCCAATTCTGGGTGCACAATCTTGAATTAAAATGAACATACCCAATCAACTATATTCACATGTTTATGCAACTTAGAAATACAACTTCTGACGATTCTAACGATTTCTTATTTTTGGTTCTCTTAACATTATTTAAGTTCGTCACCCTTAATTCTGTCGCCTTTTGATACGAGTCCACATCTGGATTGCTCAAAAATGACATTGATTTCTTATCTCTGGTTCTTTCCCGTTTTGATTTGGCTCCTATTGGTCTCTCATATTTCCCTTCCATTGATCCCTGCAATGGGTTATGAACGCAAACTGCCAAAATCTATGAGATATTCCTTGGTCGTGAGCCAAGATGCATTTACACACACTCTAGGAAACTTTTTCCCATTTTTTTTCATATGGAAACAAAACATGCTGACAACACTTATCCTATTTCTTCCTCACAGCAATCCTATTTCTTTAACTTTGGCTGTCGGCTTTTTAACTTCTTTCTCCTTTTCCTAGCTCCTTTTGTTACACATCAAGTGTTCAACCCAAGGTTTTTATTAGCTGCTATTTATGCCACAAACGTTTCAGGCAATGCCATGTCTAGAGGTAAAGCAGCCTGCAGCAGTAGAAAAGCATCCTCGAACTTTACTTTATAACTGAGTTGGGTCTCCGATTTTCTCATATTTGGACAATTGGCCACTGAGTTGGCACAGTTCTGAAAGGGTCAGTTCCCAATTTGCTTCTTTATCTTCATAGTCACATACTACTTGGCTTTCCCTGTTTGTCTCTCTTCCTATGCGCAGGTATTTGGTAACCCTGGGGGTCATCTTAACAGTTCTGTGTACCCCCCGTACTATGTCCTGTTTTAATCTGGGTATAATTGTCATAACTACATTACTACTGATGCTAGAAGTATCACTTTTACCCTGCTCGGCATTAGAGATCTCCACCTTCAGTGGTCTTTGAACTGTAGGGGCACTGTTGGGAGGACTGGGCCATCCTTGTCATCGTCACTACTGGATTCCTCTCGTAAGTGCCGACAGACAAGGCTGCCACTCTAACTTTTAATTCTTTAATCCTTTTCTTGTCCTCTGCTCTTCCCCGTCTCTCCTCTCCATTGCCTTACCACCTCTCTATCCTTGTTTTCCTGCAACAAATTCCATAGTTTTTGATAAGCTATTTTGGTATCCTTCAACTTTCTCTGCATCTTAGCTATTATTTCTGAAGAATTCTGCAACTGGACTCGTAATTGGTGCAAGTCCAACTGTTGGTTGGTGGCTAATCTCCGTTCTGCCTTTACAGCACCCAATTCGTTTTTCAATCTCTCTACTTCTGCCTGCAGAGTCTGAGCCCTGAGTTTGGTTAGCATACATCTTAGATTACTATTCCTAGTTTCTAGCTGCTGGCGTCCTTTTTTCCTCTCTCTCTTATCTCTCTGATAGTCATTAACCCTTATGACACCACTTTGTGTGCAAACATGAGCTGCATAGTGTAACAACTGCCTATCTTTATAATCTTCTGCCTGCACCGTCCATGAGGGTACTTCTTTATTATCAATTTTTACAGTTCTCTATTTGGCCCTCCTTCTTGGACTTGGCCTTTCACACTTCATTGTATGGTCCCTGCAAGGGTCAGTGTTTCCTGATTCAAAAGGTCCTTCCCGAGTGTGCTTTTGGACATAACCTGCCCACAACATCCACAATAAAATTCCTTTATTATTGTTTATTTTTACAGCTGTTCTCTGTTTGGCCCTCTCCTTTTTGGACTCGGCCTTTATTGGAGGTGATCAGTTTCTAATTTCCTTACAACAACCTCCCCCTTTCTATGATGCCTATAAGAAATTGAGGACTATATGATTAGTACAGTGGTCCTTTAGCAACTGCCACGTTAAAACACCATATAACTTTTTATCTGCTAAACCCCACTATCAAATTGAAGACTAGTCACACGTATAGATTCTTCTAGCCTGAGTCTTGCTGTGCTGCCTTGGTTTGTCGTTGGAAAAAGTAGTCTACCTCCTGCCCCAAAGCTCATTCACGATCGAGTTCTTGATGGTTGAGGTTTGACTTCAGTCCCGTCTCAATGCCCCGGTTTTCAAACAGCAACAGGCTCGACAATGTTGTCTTAAAACAAACTTCTTGTTTGTTCACTTGAGTAGTAACAAATTCAGTCTTCTGGTTATTATCAATTTATTAAACTACAACATAAAAAGCAATTTACAAGCGGATTATAGTCACAGATGGAGCACATGTACCTAGGCATGGATATCTCCGTGCTCTCGAACAAAGGAAAAGGTTTACATTTATAGACTATTTTCTTATCAAACTGGAGCGGGCATTTTCTAATATGGTAGTCTCTTGCTACTACATAGTCTAGAAAGACATGTCTACATCAACAACACACAGAAAAACATTGTGGCTTTGTTGTGTAAGCATAAACCACTTAGTCTCGAGATTTCTTTTATCCTAACAATATTTCTAATCTAAAAGAATATTCTATTATGAATATCAAAGGCTGGTTAGTTGCAAAATGCCAGTTGTTGCGAAGTGAAATATGTCTGGGAAATGTGCTGGGACCCCAACTATTTATAATCTATATTAATGACTTGGAAGAAAGGACCGAGTGTAACATAGCCAAGTTTGCTGACGATACAAAGACGGGAGGAAAAGCAATGTGTGAGGAGGACGAAAAAAATCTGCAAAAGGACATAGACAGGCTAAGTGAATGGGCAAAGATTTGGCAGATGGAGTATAATGTTGGAAAGTGTGAGGTCATGCACTTTGGCAGAAAAAAATCAAAGAGCAAGTTTTTATTTAAATGGAGAAAAATTGCAAAGTGCTGCAGTACAGCAGGACCTGGGGGTCCTTGTGCATGAAACACAAAAGGTTAGTACGCAGGTACAGCAAGTGATCAGGAAGGCCAATGGAATCTTGGCCTTTATTGCAAAGGGGATGGAGTATAAAAGCAGGGAAGTCTTGCTACAGTTATACAGGGTATTGGTGAGGCCACACCTGGAATACTGTGTGCAGTTTTGGTTTCCATATTTAAGAAAGGATATATATACTTGCTTTGGAGGCAGTTCAGAGAAGGTTCACTAGGTTGATTCCGGAGATAAGGGGGGTTGACTTATAAGAAAAGGTTGAGGAGGCTGGGCCTCTACTCATTGGAATTCAGAAGAATGAGAGGTGATCTTATCGAAACGTATAAGATTATGAGGGGGCTTGACAAGGTAGATGCAGAGAGGATGTTTCCACTGATAGGAGAGACTAGAACTAGGGGGCATAATAGAATAAGGAGCAGCCCATTTAAAACTGAAATGAGGAATTTCTTCTCAGAGGGTTGTAAATCTGTGGAATTCGCTGCCTCAGAGAGCTGTGGAAGCCGGGACATTGAATAAATTTAAGAAAGAGATAGACAGTTTCTTAACCGATAAGGGATTAAGGGATTATGGGGAGCGGGCAGGGAAGTGGACCTGAGTCCATGATCGGATCAGCCATGATCATATTAAATGGCAGAGCAGGCTCAGGGGCCGTATGGCCTACTCCTGCTCCTATTTCTTATGTTCTTATGTCTCTCCCTCGCCCTCTCTCTCTCCAATGAAACCAACCATATTTTTTCCTTATATCGAATGAACTAAACATGAACATCTTTCAGAAGCTGAATTAACCAAATTCCATACGGCAACTTATGCACACCGTGACTTTTCTCCTGCTTCTCTTCTCCACTGTGCGGCAGAATTCTAAAAGGACAAAGGGTGTTAAAAAAAACAAGCCTGAAGGCTTTGTGTCTTAATGCAAGGAGTATCCGCAATAGGAGAGACTAGAACTAGGGGGCATAATAGAATAAGGAGCAGCCCATTTAAAACTGAAATGAGGAATTTCAGGCAGGCAGTGACTAGTGGGGTACCGCAAGGTTCTGTGCTGGGGCCCCAGCTGTTTACACTGTACATTAATGATTTAGACGAGGGGATTAAATGTAGTATCTCCAAATTTGCGGATGACACTAAGTTGGGTGACAGTGTGAGCTGCGAGGAGGATGCTATGAGGCTGCAGAGCGACTTGGATAGGTTAGGTGAGTGGGCAAATGCATGGCAGATGAAGTATAATGTGGATAAATGTGAGGTTATCCACTTTGGTGGTAAAAACAGAGAGACAGACTATTATCTGAATGGTGACAGATTAGGAAAAGGGGAGGTGCAACGAGACCTGGGTGTCATGGTACATCAGTCATTGAAGGTTGGCATGCAGGTACAGCAGGCGGTTAAGAAAGCAAATGGCATGTTGGCCTTCATAGCGAGGGGATTTGAGTACAGGGGCAGGGAGGTATTGCTACAATTGTACAGGGCCTTGGTGAGGCCACACCTGGAGTATTGTGTACAGTTTTGGTCTCCTAACCTGAGGAAGGACATTCTTGCTATTGAGGGAGTGCAGCGAAGGTTCACCAGACTGATTCCCGGGATGGCGGGACTGACCTATCAAGAAAGACTGGATCAACTGGGTTTGTATTCACTGGAGTTCAGAAGAATGATAGGGGACCTCATAGAAACGTTTAAAATTCTGACGGGGTTAAACAGGTTCGATGCAGGAAGAATGTTCCCAATGTTGGGGAAGTCCAGAACCAGGGGACACAGTCTAAGGATAAGGGGGAAGCCATTTAGGACCGAGATGAGGAGGAATTTCTTCACTCAGAGAGTGGTGAACCTGTGGAATTCTCTACCACAGAAAGTTGTTGAGGCCAATTCACTAAATATATTCAAAAAGGAGTTAGATGAAGTCCTTACTACCAAGGAATCAAGGGGTATGGTGAGAAAGCAGGAATGGGGTACTGAAGTTGCATGTTCAGCCATGAACTCATTGAATGGCGGTGCAGGCTAGAAGGGCCGAATGGCCTACTCCTGCACCTATTTTCTATGTTTCTGTGTTTCTAATAAGGTGGATGAATTAACTGTGCAAATAGATGTTAACAAATATGATGTGATTGGGATTACGGAGACGTGGCTCCAGGATGATCAGGGCTGGGAACTCAACATCCAGGGGTATTCAACATTCAGGAAGGATAGAATAAAAGGAAAAGGAGGTGGGGTAGCATTGCTGGTTAAAGAGGAGATTAATGCAATAGTTAGGAAAGACATTAGCTTGGATGATGTGGAATCTATATGGGTAGAGCTGCAGAACACCAAAGGGCAAAAAACGTTAGTGGGAGTTGTGTACAGACCTCCAAACAGTAGTAGTGATGTTGGGGAGGGCATCAAACAGGAAATTAGGGGTGCATGCAATAAAGGTGCAGCAGTTATAATGGGTGACTTTAATATGCACATAGATTGGGCTAGCCAAACTGGAAGCAATACGGTGGAGGAGGATTTCCTGGAGTGCATAAGGGATGGTTTTCTAGACCAATATGTCGAGGAACCAACTAGAGGGGAGGCCATCTTAGACTGGGTGTTGTGTAATGAGAGAGGACTAATTAGCAATCTCATTGTGCGAGGCCCCTTGGGGAAGAGTAACCATAATATGGTGGAATTCTGCATTAGGATGGAGAATGATACAGTTAATTCAGAGACCATGGTCCAGAACTTAAAGAAGGGTAACTTTGAAGGTATGAGGCGTGAATTGGCTAGGATTGATTGGCTAATGATACTTAAGGGGTTGACTGTGGATGGGCAATGGCAGACATTTAGAGACCGCATGGATGAATTACAACAATTGTACATTCCTGTCTGGCGTAAAAATAAAAAAGGGAAGGTGGCTCAACCGTGGCTATCTAGGGAAATCAGGGATAGTATTAAAGCCAAGGAAGTGGCATACAAATGGGCCAGAAATAGCAGCGAACCCGGAGACTGGGAGAAATTTAGAACTCAGCAGAGGAGGACAAAGGGTTTGATTAGGGCAGGGAAAATGGAGTACGAGAAGAAGCTTGCAGGGAACATTAAGGCGGATTGCAAAAGTTTCTATAGGTATGTAAAGAGAAAAAGGTTAGTAAAGACAAACGTAGGTCCCCTGCAGTCAGAATCAGGGGAAGTCATAACGGGGAACAAAGAAATGGCAGACCAATTGAACAAGTACTTTGGTTCAGTATTCACTAAGGAGGACACAAACAACCTTCCGGATATAAAAGGGGTCAGAGGGTCTAGTAGGGAGGAGGAATTGAGGGAAATCTTTATTAGTCGGGAAATTGTGTTGGGGAAATTGATGGGATTGAAGGCCGATAAATCCCCAGAGCCTAATGGACTGCATCCCAGAGTACTTAAGGAGGTGGCCTTGGAAATAGCGGATGCATTGACAGTCATTTTCCAACATTCCATTGACTCTGGATCAGTTCCTATCGAGTGGAGGGTAGCCAATGTAACCCCACTTTTTAAAAAAGGAGGGAGAGAGAAAACAGGGAATTATAGACCGGTCAGCCTGACCTCAGTAGTGGGTAAAGTGATGGAATCAATTATGAAGGATGTCATAGCAGCGCATTTGGAAAATGGTGACATGATAGGTCCAAGTCAGCATGGATTTGTGAAGGGGAAATCATGTTTGACAAATCTTCTGGAATTTTTTGAGGATGTTTCCAGTAAAGTGGACAAGGGAGAACCAGTTGATGTGGTATATTTGGACTTTCAGAAGGCTTTCGACAAGGTCCCACACAAGAGATTAATGTGCAAAGTTAAAGCACATGGGATTGGGGGTAGTGTGCTGACGTGGATTGAAAACTGGTTGTCAGACAGGAAGCAAAGAGTAGGAGTAAATGGGTACTTTTCAGAATGGCAGGCAGTGACTAGTGGGGTACCGCAAGATTCTGTGCTGGGGCCCCAGCTGTTTACATTGTACATTAATGATTTAGACGAGGGGATTAAATGTAGTATCTCCAAATTTGCGGATGACACTAAGTTGGGTGGCAGTGTGAGCTGCGAGGAGGATGCTATGAGGCTACAGAGTGACTTGGATAGGTTAGGTGAGTGGGCAAATGCATGGCAGATGAAATATAATGTGGATAAATGTGAGGTTATCCACTTTGGTGGTAAAAACAGAGAGACAGACTATTATCTGAATGGTGACAGATTAGGAAAAGGGAAGGTGCAACGAGACCTGGGTGTCATGGTACATCAGTCATTGAAGGTTGGCATGCAGGTACAGCGGGCGGTTAAGAAAGCAAATGGCATGTTGGCCTTCATAGCGAGGGGATTTGAGTACAGGGGCAGGGAGGTGTTGCTACAGTTGTACAGGGCCTTGGTGAGGCCACACCTGGAGTATTGTGTACAATTTTGGTCTCCTAACTTGAGAAAGGACATTTTTGCTATTGAGGGAGTGCAGCGAAGATTCACCAGACTGATTCCCGGGATGGTGGGACTGACCTATCAAGAAAGACTGGATCAACTGGGCTTGTATTCACTGGAGTTCAGAAGAATGAGAGGGGACCTCATAGAAACGTTTAAAATCCTGACGGATTTAGACAGGTTAGATGCAGGAAGAATGTTCCCAATGTTGGGGAAGTCCAGAACCAGGGGTCACAATCTAAGGATAAGGGGTAAGCCATTTAGGACCGAGATGAGGAGAGACTTCTTCACCCAGAGAGTGGTGAACCTGTGGAATTCTCTGCCACAGAAAGTGGTTGGGGCCAATTCACTAAATATATTCAAAAGGGAGTTAGATGAAGTCCTTACTACTCGGGGGATCAAGGGGTATGGCGAGAAAGCAGGAAGGGGGTACTGAGGTTTCATGTTCAGCCATGAACTCATTGAATGGCGGTGCAGGCTAGAAGGGCTGAATGGCCTGCTCCTACACCTATTTTCTATGTTTCTAAAGCATCTTCTTAAACCCTTCTTCCCTACCTCCTTCACCCTCATCTCCAACAACAAGTGCAAAGAGCTCATGGACTTCTTTGTCACAAAGATTGAGACCGTACAATCAGCTGCCTCTGCCGTTTCCCTCCCTTCTTCTAGCTCACCGGACCAAACTTCTCCCAAGATTCCCTTCTGCCCCAGCCTGAACTTGCTTCTTTCTCTAGTTTCTCTCCTATATCCCATCATGCCCTCTCCGAGCTCAGCGTGTCCACGAGATCCATCTCCTGCTCCCTTGAGCCTATTCCCATCAAACTACTCACCACCCAACTTTCCTTCTGGCCCCCATGTCAGCTGATATTGTTAACGATTACCTCTCCTCAGGTACTGTTCCCCTCCCCTTCAAATCTGCCGTCATCATACCTCTCCTCAAAGATCCCACCCTTGACCCCTCTGTCCTTGCAAACTACTGTTCCATCTCCAACCTCCCTTTCCTTTCCAAAGTCCCTGAACGTCCTCCTGTGTCCCAAATCCATGCCCATCTTTTCCGCAATTCCATGTTTGAATCCCTCCAATCGGGTTTCTGCCCCTGCCACAATACTGAAAACGGCCCTCATCAAATTCGCATATTACATCCTATGTGACTGTAAACTATCCCTCCTCTTCCTTCTTGACCTGTTTGCAGCCTTTAACACGGTTGACCACGTCATCCTCCTCCAAAGCCTCACCTCCAATGTCCAGCTAGCTGGGTCTGCCCTTGCCTGGTTCCATTCTTATCTAATACAAAAGCAAAAGACTGTGGATGCTGAAATCTGAAATAAAAACAGAAAATGCTGGAAATCTCAGCAAGTCAGGCAGCATCTGTCTCAAGGGTCACAGACCCGAAACATTAACTCCATTCTTATCTATACTGTTATAGCCAGAGAATCACCTGCAATGGCTACTCTTCGTGCTCCTGCACCGTTGCCTCTGGAGTCCGCCAAGGATCTATCCTTGGCCCCTTTGTTTTTCTCATCTACACGCTGCCACTCGGTGACATCACCCGAAAACACGTCAGTTCCTGATGTTCCCCAATGACACCCAGCTCTACCTCACCATCACCTCTCTCGACCCCTCCACTGTCTCGAACTAATTGTCCCACATCCAGTACTGGATGAACAAAAATTTCCTCCAACCATTGTCTTCGATCCCCACCACAAATTGCATTCCCTAGTCACCGACTCCATCCCTCTCCCTGGCAACTGTCTGAAGCTGAACCAGACATTCGCAACCTTGGCGTTGCGTTTGACACCAAGAGGAGCTTCCCACCACATATCTGCTCCATCACCAAGACCGTCTAATTCCACCTCCATAACGTCGTCTGATTCCGCGCCTGCCTCAGCTCATCTGCTGTTGAAATCCTCATCAATGCCTTTGTTTACCTCTATTGACTATTCCAATGCCTCCCATCTTCCACCATACATAAACTTCAGCTCATCCAAAACTCTGCTGCCCATATCCTAACTCTCACCAAATCCCTTTCACCCTTTGGCCCTGTACTCACTGACCTAGATTGGCTCATGGTCCTACAATATCTCAATTTTAAAATTCTCATCCTTGTTTTCAAATCCGTCCATGGCCTCGCCTCGCCTACCTCTGTAGCCTCCTCTTACAAGCCTTCGAGATCTCTGTGCTTCAATTCTGGCCTCTTGCGCATTGCCAATTTTAATCGCTCCACCATTGATGACCGCAGTTGCTGTCTGACCTGCTGAGTATTTCCAGCATTTTCTGTTTTTATTTCAGATTTCTAGCATCTGCAGTATTTTGGTTTTGTGTTAATATCTCCTTATGTGGCTCAGTGTCAAATTTTGTATCATAACACTCTTATAAGAACATAAGAACATAAGAACATAAGAAGTGGCTTGGGATATTTCACTACATTAAAGGTGCTATATAAATCCAAGTTGTTGTTATATCTGCTCTCCGCAAGTAAGCCTCCATGCTGGGAGCGCAAAGTCAGAAATTGAGCCCAATGGAGTATTTTCTTTTGCCCTGTGTTTTGTTATTTCATTGAATGAAGCTGATGCCTTCTGGTCTATATGTCTCATTACCACTGTGTAACACATTGCTTTACTTACTGAGGTAGCTATCAAAAATATGATAATTAAGTATGCCAAACAAATTGGTAGATGATTGTCAGTAAGGTGATGGCTATTTAGTGGTAGGAAAATGAAAATGTTGGTGTTATAGTGTCTACTTTGAGCACTCTTAGGTCAGGTGGTAAAGGTTAGATGCAGAGTAAAGCTCCCTTTAGTCTACTTCAACAGTATGCCTTAACCTCAACCTTACCGCACCACTGTGAATTTTTCTATTTCCTGTGCCAGTTATCCTTATGACCTATTTCAGTGAGGCAAAAAGTTTACTGCCAGTTCGGTCAGCATTGTGCAAACTCAGTTGGAACTTCGTGGCGACAACCCATATTCACTTGACAAAGGATTTTTACAGCGAGCAGGGAGAAACATTTTAATTTTGTTAGTTCATGCTAGACTTCAACCCATATTCTATAGGCGAAAGAACCAGTGGGAATAATTTTGACTTTCTGTGATAGTGTAAAATGGGTGATAACGAATCGGCAGCCAGTTTTAAGTCTCCCGACTTTTATTTCCATTGAATTCAATTGGTGGCCGATTCGTAATCACCCATTTCAGCTGTTCAGGTAGATGTTAAAGATCCCATACCACCATTCAAAGAAGAACAAGGAGTTCTTGCAATCTCCTGCTCAAGACTCCTTTTTCAACTGATACATCACCTAAAAACAGATTAACAGGTTATTAATTTCATTACCTGGTGCAGAATGACCACTACATTTGCCTACATAATAACAGTCATTGTATTTCAAAAATTAAAGTAATTAATTGTGTAAAGCCCTTTGACGTGCTTTGATATGAAAGACCCTCTATAGATTGTTATAGTATAAAAATTTGATTATCTTTATGTCTACAAGACATTTTATTGTGTCTTCATTCTGAAATCTTTCATTTCAGATGAACTTTTACCCACTAAGAAAATGGATTGAAGACAATAACATAGCATATATTCTGCGAAACTACCGTCCTTCTGTCATCCATCTGAACCTTCGTGGATGCAGCAACATTAGTTGGGCAACCTTCAAAGGCATTAGTGAGTACATTTGCCAGTTTTCATCTCTGCACATTCATTTTTGTTCATGCTTGAAGAAGAAGTGCCTTCTGTTTAAAGAAAGACCTGCATTTTTATAACACTTTTCACAACCTCAGAATGTCCCAAAATGTTTTATAGCCAATGAAGTACTTTTTGAAGTGTAGTCACTGTTATAATGTAGGAAGCGCAGCAACCAATTTGCACACAGCAAGGTCCCACAAACAGCAATGTGATAATGACCAGATAATCTGTTTTAGTGATGATGGTTGAGGGATAAATATTGGCCAGGGAAAACTCCCCTGCTCTACTTTGAAATAGTTCCATGGGATTTTTCACGTCCAACTGAAAGGGCAGATAGGACCTCGGTATAATATAAAAGACAGCATCATTCCCTCAGTACTGCACTGGAGTGTCAGCCTGGATTTTTTGCCCAAGTCTCCAGATTGGGGCTTGAACCCACAACCTTCTGACTCAGAGGCAAGAGTGCTATCAACTGAGCCACAGCTAACACCCTTTAACTTCAAATTTATCATCAATAGCAATTAATCAAACACGTTTAGACATTGTGGCTCAGATTTTCATCTTCAATGCCTGGACTGAACAGCTTCCCTTGCCGGAAGCGCCTATCAAATATTCACAGCAAGATGCCTATAATTTTCTGACCCATAATTTTGCCTGAATTTGTGATGAGCATTCATAACAGGTGAATGCATCCAAGTGCTGAAAATAAAAATGAGACATGATTGTAGGACTTCAGATACAAAGTATTTCCTCCATGATTGCAAAGAAGTGGGAGAATCAGTTCTGGAAGTTTAGTTAAAGGTGCAAACTTGTGCTTAGATTTTCAACTCAAATCATGCCCATCATAACTCAAGTGAAAGGTGTCAAGAAATTCTTCTGAAGACACTTTGCTGGCTTCCTGCTGCCCTCTGACATTTTCCACTGATTCCATGTCAGTTGTATAATGTGTCTACCTAATTAGGGGCAGCCATATTATAATGAGGCACAAAATTAAAGAGTTGGAAAGCTGATGCAATTGGATCGCAAGGCAATCAATTGCATAGTTGTATAATGCGTTGACCCAAATATAATATGGTAGCCATATTATAGCTAGGCACAAATGATGGGAAATACGTCATATGAAGATGGCAACTCCAGGTCAATCATAATTGCACCCCACTCCCCTTCTGGATCTACCTGTGGTCTATTGCTGCCGACGTATTGGCCCGAATTGCAATCCCCTTTGTTGGCAAGCTGCCAGGGGATGCCTAGTTGGTATCTGCAGCTCATGTCAGTCTCGTGTAAATGAGGCCCAAGGCCCAATATCAGGTTGGCCTAGGGCCTACACATTCTGGCTCTGGAACCGTTCCCTAAGCCCAGTTCACACCGACAGAGGTCATTGTTCTCAAGATTACTTCTAGTACACACAGTTAAGGAGAGGAAGGACGGAGGCATCAATGCGTGGTTTAAGAAATTATGCAGAAGGGAGGGTTTTAGATTTCTGGAGCATTGGGGCAAATTCTGGGAAAGGCAGACGGTTCACCTGAACAGAAATAGCACTATTAGATAGGGGAGGAGGATTTAAACCCGTAGAGAATAATTTTCATCTTCACCGCTTGTGGGGTAAACTGGCAGATTGGAAATTAAAATCGGGCGGGTTCTATAACAAGTGGGAAATCCGCTCTGCCAGTTTACAGCCCAAGCAACAAAGGTGAATTCCCTCCCTAAATCTCTCTGCCTCTCCACTTCTCTTTCAATTTAATACGATCATGGCTGATCCGATCATGGACTCAGGTCCATTTCCCTGCCCGCTCCCCATAACCCCTTATTCCCTTATTGGTTAAGAAACTGTCTATCTCTGTCTTAACTTTATTCAATGCCCCAGCTTCCACAGCTCTCTGAGGCAGCTAATTCCACAGATTTACAACCCTCTGAGAGAAGAAATTTCTCCTCATCTCAGTTTTAAATGGGCGGCCCCTTATTCTGAGACTATGTACCCTAGTTTTAGTTTCCCCTATGAGTGGAAATATCCTCTCTGCATCCACTTTGTCAAGTCCCCTCATTATCCTATATGTTTCGATAAAATCACCTCTCATGCTTCTGAACTCCAATGAGTACAGGCCCAGCCTACTCAATCTATCTTCATAAGTGAACCCCCTCATCTCCAGAATCTACCTGGTGAACCTTCTCTGAACAGCCTCCAATGCAAATATATCCTTCCTTAAATACGGAGACCAAAACTGTACGCAGTATTCCAGGTGTGGCCTCACCAATACCCTGTACAGTTGGAGCAGGACTTCTCTACTTTTATACTCTATCCCCCTTTGCAATAAAGGGCAAAATTCCATTTGCCTTCCTGATTACTTGCTATAACTCCATCCTCACTTTTTGTGTTTCATGCACATGGACCCCCAGGTCCCTCTGTATTGCAACATTTAGCAATTTTTCTCCATTTAAATTATAATTTGCTTTTCTATTTTTTCCACCAAAGTGGATAACCTCGCATGTTCCCACATTATACGCCATCTGCCAAATTTTTGCCCACTCACTTGGCATGTCTATATCCCTATGCAGATTTTTTGTGTCCTCTTCACAATTTGCTTTCCTACCCATCTTTGTATCATCAGAAAACTTGGCAACATTACACTCGGTCCCTTCATCCAAGTCATTAATATAGATTTTAATTGTTGAGGCTGCAGCACCGATCCCTGCGGCACCCCACTAGTTACTGTTTGCCAACCGGAAAATGACCCATTTATCCTGACTCTCTGTTTTCTGTTAGCCAATCCTCTATCCATGCTAATATATTACACCCAACCCCGTGAACGTTTATCTTGTGGCACCTTATCCAAATGCCTTCTGGAAATCCAAATACACCACAACCACTGGTTCCTCTTTATCCATCCTGTTCGTTACATCCTCAAAGAATTCCAACAAATTTGTCAAACATGACTTCACCTTCATATATCCACGCTGACTCTGCCTGACTGAATTATGCTTTTCCAAATGTCCTGCCACCGCTTCTTTAATAATGGACTCCAACATTTTCCCAACCACAGATGTTAGGCTAACTGGATTATAGTTTCCCACTTTTTGTCTACCTCCTTTTTTAAATAGGGGCGTTACATTTGCGATTTTCAAATCTGCTGGGACTGTTATGTATGCAATAAAGGTTGAAACTGAGTACAATTTAACTAAGCAAGATACAACCTTGGCTCTGCTTTATTTAGGCCAAAGTGCCTGACTCTCAAACTGGCTGGCCTTTTATACCTGAGCAGCACCATGTGCGTGCTGCTCAGTGGCCTCCAACAATGACGCCATCTGGTGGCTACAAACAGAATGTACATACATGACAATAGCCCCTCTGAGATCGTATCACAGTCTTTCACAGGTTGAGACGGTCCAGTGCTTTGCGCTCCCGGATTGACCGTCTCAGTTCGATTCCAATCTTGCGTGAGTGTGCAGGGTCTGATGTGGCTGATGGCTGGATGACTGACTTGTTGGGGGTGGCAGTGGCCATGTCAGGAATTGCAAGTCCATTTTTATTGAACAGGTCTGTGATGGAAATTCCCGATTCACTGATGACCCTTGAGTGCTCTGAAGACTGAAGGTTGGTTGGTTGTCGACGGATTCTTCGTCCGACTGTTCTGGCTCATCTGTGTGCCTCAGCTTTGTCTGATCCATGTATTTCCTGCAAGTTTGCCCATTCTTGAGCTTAATAATGAATATTCTGTTGCCCTCCTTGGCCATGACCGTACTAGCGATCCATTTGGGACCCTGACCATAGTTCAACACATATACAGGATCATTTGCAGAAATCTCGCGTGACACAGTTGCGCGATTGTGATACCCTTGTTGACTTTGTATTCTGTATTCAACATGACTATTTAAATCCGGGTGTACCAGAGATAGCTTGGTCTTAAGACCTCTTTTCATCATTGGTTCAGCAGGCGAGACCCCTGTGAGTGTGTGGGGTCTTGTCCTGTAACTCAGCAGTATGCAGGACAAGAGGGTCTGCAGTGACCCTTGGGTTACTCTCCTCATGCTTTGCTTGATAATTTGTACTGCACGTTCAGCTTGCCCATTGGACACAGGCTTGAACATTGCTGACCTTACATATTTTATGCCATTAAGTTTCACAAACTCCTGAAACTCCTGACTAGTGAAGCATGACCCATTTTCGCTCACCACGATGTCAGACAGACCAAGTGTCGCAAACATGACATTGAGATTCTCTATGTTTGCCGTGGACGTGCTGGATGACATGATTATGCATTCTATCCACTTCGAATAAGCATCCACCACCATTAAAAATATCTTGCCCAGGAAGGGACCTGCAAAATCTACATGGATCCTGGACCAAGTTTTGGACGGCCACGACCACAGACTCAGCGGCGATTCCGCTGGTGCTTTGCTGAGCTGCATGCAAGTGTTGCACTGTTGCACGCATGCTTCCAGCTCAGAATCAATTCCTGGCCACCATGGGACCTAGCAATGCCTACATCATCACTATACCAGGATGTATGCTGTGTAACTCATGCACGAACTTCTCTCTCCCTTTCTTGGGCATTATAATGCTATTGCCCCACAATATGCAATCTGCTTGAATAGACAGTTCGTCCTTGCGACGAATGTACGGTTTGGCCTCCTCGCACATTTGCTTAGATATTGCAGACCAATCCCCTTTGAGGATGCAATTCTTTACCACCGATAAAATCGGGTCCTGGCTGATCCAGGTCTTAATTTGTTGAGCCGTGACAGGGTTTCCTTCACTCTCAAAAGCATCCATGATTAACATTAGATCCGCCGGTTGTGGCGTTTCCACCTCTGGTGTGGGCAACGTCAACCAGCTCAAAGCATCAGCACAATTCTCTCTGCGAGGTCTGTGGCGAATGGCATAATCATAGGCAGATAATGTCAGCGCCCATCTTTGGATGCGGGATGAAGCATTGGTATTGATATCTTTGCTCTCGGAAAACAATGAAATGAGCGGCTTGTGATCAGTCTTTAATTCGAACCTCAGACCGAACAGGTATTGATGCATCTTTTTAGCTAAAGCTTCTTTTTCTACTATGCTGTAGGCTATTTCTGTTTAGACAAACTTTTGGATGCATACACGACAGGTTGATGTTTCCCCGACTCATTGGCTTGTTGGAGTATGCAACCAATTCCATATGACGATGCGTCACAGGCCAAAACTAAACGTTTACATGGGTCATAATGTATCAGCAGCTTGTTCGAGCAAAGCAGATTGGTGGCTTTCTCGAAAGCTCTGTCTTGCGATGTGCCCCACTCCCAGTTGTCGCCTTTTCTCAATAGCATGTGCAGTGGTACCAGTAAGGTGCTCAATTTAGGTCGGAAGTTACCAAAGTAGTTGAGTAGACCCAGGAATGAACGCAGTTCCGTCACATTCTGTGGCTTGGGTGCATTCTTGATGGCTTTGGGTTTCACATCAGTAGGTCTGATGGCATCAGCAGCAATTTTCCTCCCGAGGAATTCGACCTCCGGTGCCATGAAGACGCACTTCGAGCATTTCAGTCTGAGTCCCACTCTATCGAAACGAAGTAGAACCTCTTCCAGGTTGTTCAGATGTTCTGTGGCGTCACGACCGGTGATCAAGATGTCATCTTGGAACACGACGGTTCTGGGAACGGACTTCAGTAGACTTTGCATATTCCTCTGGAATATTGTTGCAGCCGAGCGAATTCCGAAAGGGCACCTGTGGTAAATAAACAGTCCTTTGTGTGTGTTAATGCTCGTAAGTCTCTTCGACATCTCAACCAACTCCTGCGTCATATAGGCTGACGTCAAGTCCAGTTTTGTGAACGACTTCCCTCCGGCTAGCGTCGCAAACAAGTCATCAGCCTTCGGTAATGCGTACTGATCTTGTTTCGAAACCCAGTTGATCGTAGCTTTGTAGTCTCCACAGATTCTGACTGTGCCATCACTTTTCAGCACAGGAGCAATGGGGCTGGCCCATTCATTAAATTCGACTGGTGATATGATCCCTTCATGCTGGAGTCTGTCCAGTTCATATTCGACCTTCTGTCTCATCATATACGGCACTGCCCGAGCAATCTTGTTGTGCGAGGCTCCTTGGGGAAGAGTGACCATAATATGGTAGACTTCTTCATTGAGATGGAAAGTGACACAGTTAATTCAGAGATTAGAATCCTGAACTTAAAGACGGTATGAGATGTGAATTGGCTAGGATAGACTGGCGAATGATACTTAAAGGGTTGATGGTGGATAGACATTTAAAGATCACATGGATGAACTTCAACAATTGTACAGTCCTGTCTGGCGTAAAAATAAAATGGGGAAGGTGGCTCAACCGTGGCGTACAAGGGAAATTAGGGATAGTGTTAAATCCAAGGAAGAGGCATATAAATTGGCCAAAAAAAGCAGCAAACCTGAGGACTTGGAGAAATTTAGAATTCAGCAGAGGAGGACAAAGGGTTTAATTAGGAGGGGGAAAATAGAATATGAGAGTAAACTTGCAGGGAACATAAAAACTGACTGTAAAAGCTTCTGCAGATACGTGAAGAGAAAAAGATTAGTGAAGACAAATGTGGGTCCTTTATAGTCAGAATCAGGCAAATTTATATTGGGGAACAAAGAAATGGCAGACCAATTGAACAAATACTTTGGTTCTGTCTTCACTAAGGAAGACACAAATAACCTTCCGGAAATACTAGGGGACAGAGGGTCTAGCGAGAAGGAGGAACTAAAGGAAATCCTTATTAGTCAGCAAATTGTGTTAGTAAAATTGATGGGATTGAAGGCCGATAAATCCCCAGGGCCTGCTAGTCTGCATTGGTGGATATTTTCCAATATTCTGTAGACTCTGGATCAGTTCCTATGGACTGGAGGGTAGCTAATGTAACCCCACTTTTAAAAAAAGGAGGGAGAGAGAAAACAGGGAATTATAGACCGGTCAGCATGACATCGGTGATGGGGAAAATGTTGGAATCAATTATTAAAGATGTAATAGCAGCACATTTGGAGAGCAGTGACAGGATCAGTCCAAGTCAGCATGGATTTATGAAAGGGAAATCATGCTTTACAAATCTTCTAGAATTTTTTGAGGATGTAACTAGTAGAGTGGATAAGGGAGAACCAGTGGATCTGGTGTATTTAGACTTTCAAAAGGCTTTTGACAAGGTCCCATACAAGAGATTAGTGTGCAAAATTAAAGCACATGGTATTGAGGGTAATGTACTGACATGCATAGAAAACTGGTTGGCAGACAGGAAGCAAAGAATAGGAATAAACAGGTCCTTTTCAGAATGACAGGCAGTGATTACTGGGGTACCGCAAGGTTCAGTGCTGGGACCCCAGCTATTTACAATATACATTAATGATTTAGTCGAAGGAATTGAATATAATATCTCCAAGTTTGCAGATGACACTAAGCTGGGTGACAGTGTGAGCTGTGAGGAGGATGCTAAGAGGCTGCAGGGTGACTTGGACAGGTTAGGTGAGTGGGCAAACACATGGCAGATGCGGTATAATGTAGATAAATGTGAGGTTATCCACTTTGGTGGTAAAAACAGGAAGGCAGATTATTATCTGAATGGTGACAGGTTAGTAAAACGGGAGGTGCAACGAGACCTGGGTATCATGGTACATCAGTCATTGAAAGTTGGCATACACATACAGCAGGCGGTGAAGAAAGCAAATGGCACATTGGCCTTCATAGCGCGAGGATTTGAGTATAGGAGCAAGGAGGTCTTACTACAGTTGTACAGGGCCTTGGTGAGGCCACATCTTGAATATTGTGTACAGTTTTGGTCTCCTATTCTGAGCAAGGATATTCTTGCTATTGAGGGAGTGCAGCGAAGGTTCACCAGACTGATTCCCGGGATGACAGGATTGACATATGAAGAAAGACTGGATCGACTAGGCTTATATTCAAAGGAATTTAGAAGAATGAGAGGGGATCTCATAGAAACATATAAAATTCTGACGGGATTGGATAGGCTAAATGCAGGAAGAATGTTCCTGATGTTGGGGAAGTCCAGAACTAGGGGTCACAGTCTAAGGATAAGGGGTAAGTCATTTGGGACTGAGATGAGGAGAAACTTCTTCACTCAGAGAGTTGTGAGCATGTGGAATTCTCTACCACAGAAAGTTGTTGAGGCCAGTTCGTTAGATATATTCAAAAGGGAGTTAGATGTGGCCCTTACAGCTGAAGGGATCAAGGGGTATGGAGAGAAAGCAGGAATGGGGTACTGAAGTGCATGATCAGCCATGATCATATTGAATGGTGGTGCAGGCTTGAAGGGCCGAATGGCCTACTCCTGCATCTATATTCTATGTTTCTATGTTTCTATGTTTATGATGGACAGGTCTTGCATCTGAGTCCACGTGGATCTGCACCTTGGCTCCCATGAAGTTGCCAATACCTGGTTCGAACAGCGAGGGGAACTTGGGCACATGTATCTTCCTGCGATGACAATGCCTTTATGGTGTTCCAGTCGCATCTGATTTTATCCAACCACCTCCTGCCGAGCAGCGTTGGGCCATTGCCTGGAACAATCCACAGCACCGTTACATGACACGTTAATTTGTGCACTGCCAATCACCTTTGTCAGTTCTTTGGTGTATGTGCGCAGCTTGGCATTAACAGGGCTCAGCCTAGGTCTCACAGTCTTAGTATCCCGCAGCTTATTAAATGCCCTCTCGTTCATGATCGATTGACTCGCCCCCGTGTCCAGTTCCATCGATACCGGTATCCTGTTAAACTTCATGTTAATCAAAATTGGTTTACTCTTGGTTATGAAGGAGTGCAGTCCATACACGTCCTCCTCTGGTATCTCGGATTGCGTATCCGGATCTGTGCTAGTCCGACTCTCATCCTCCACGTGGTGTGTCGCAGTTCGCTAGTTCATCTGCGGACACTTGCGCTGGAGATGCCCCACTCTCAGACAGCCTTTGCAACTATATTGCTTAAATCGGCACTGCTGGTGCCGATGATTTCTTTCACAACGCCAACACGGAGAACTCGGATACATTCCCGTTGGCGGACTTTGGGCAGCCACAGGTTTCGCGAACGCAGCCGGATAGGCCCTGCCATGTGCCGCTCTGCCGAACGCCGAATCAATCGCATTTACAGTACTTGCCGAGGTTCGGTTCTTCACCGCTATTTGCTTTAGACTCCTGTCCGTCGTCATACATGGTTGAGCGATATGGATGGCCCTTTTTAAATCCCAACTCCTCCACCACCAGAACTTTGCACAAGATCACCTCGTGGTTGATACCGATAACAAAGAAGTCCCGCAGCATGTCTGCCAACACCGTCCCAAACTTGCATGGTCCCGCTAGACATCTCAGGTCGGCAACAAATTCCGCCGCACTCTGGCCCTCCAATCGAATGTGTGTATAAAACCTGTATCTTGAGATGATGATGCCGTCGTCTGGCTTGAGGTGCTCCCCTACCAATGTACACAACTCCTCATACGTTTTCTCTGTTGGATCACTAGGCACGAATAGATTCTTTATCAGACCGTAGATCTTTGAACCACACACCATGAGGAACTGCATCGCCGGCCCCCTTCATTTTGGCCACGAAGTATTGGCTCACAAAGTCTGCCCAATCTTCTCCCTCCATGAATCGCTCTAAAAATCCAATTGTGCTCATTTTGCAAACAAAGGTTCTTTTATTCTCGTCGCCAAATGTTATGTGTGCAATAAAGGTTCAAACTGAGTATTGTTTAACTAAGCAAGGTACAACCTTGGCTCTGTTTTATTTAGGCCCAAAATGCCTGACTCTCAAAATGGCTGGCCTTTTATACCTGAGCAGCACCATGTGGCCTCCAAAAATGATGCCATCTGGTGGCTACAAACAGAATGTACATACAGGAACCTCCCCAGAATCTAGGGAATTTTCTTAAATTACAACCAATGTATCCACTATCCCTGCCGCTACTTCTCTTAAGACCCTAGGATGCAAGCCATCAGGTCCAGGGGATTTATCCACCTTTAGTCCCATTATCTAACTGAGTACCACCTCCTTGGTGATTGTGATTGTGTTAAGTTCCTCTCCCCCTGTAGCTCCTTGACTATCCACTTTTGGGATATTTTTAGTGTCCTCTACCGTAAAGACTGATACAAAATATTTGTTCAGAGTTTCTACCATCTCCATCATTAATTCCCCAGTCTCGTCCTCTAAGGGACCAACATTTACTTTAGCCACTCTTTTTTCCTTTTTATATACCTGTGGAAACTCTTGCTATCTGTTTTTATATTTCGTGCTAGTTTACTTTCATAATCTATCTTCCCTTTCTTATCATTTTTTTAGTAATTCTTTGCTAGCTTTTAAAAGCTTCCCAATCTTCTGTCCTCTCACTAGTTTTGGCCACTTTGTATGCCCTTGTTTTTAATTGGATACCATCATTTATTTCTTTAGTTAGCCACGGATGGCTATGTTTTCTTTTACACCCTTTCCTCCTCACTGGAATATATTTTTCTTGAGAGTTATGAAACATCTCCTTAAATGTACGCCACTGTTCATCAACCGACCTACACTTTAATCTCTTTTCCCATTCTGCTTTAGCCAACTCTGTCCTCATACCTTTGTAGTCTCCTTTATTTAATCTTAGCAAACTGGTTTGAGATCCAACTTTCTCGCCCTCCATCTGAATTTGAAATTCAACCATGCTATGATCACTCATTCCAAGGGGATCCTTTACTAGGAGATTGTTTATTAATCCTGTCTCATTACACAGGACCAGATAGAAAATAGCATGCCCCCTGGTTGGTTCCGTTACATACTGCTCAACGAACCAGTCCCTTATGCACTCTATGAACTCTTCCTCAAGGCTACCCTGACCAATATGATTTGTCCAATCAATATGGAGGTTAAAATCACCGGAGTGGAGCCCTGATGTGCGTGAGAACACCAGCGGCAGGTCGGGGCCATAAAAGGAGCGGCAGTGTGGCAGTCCGGGAGCAGCGTGAAGGCCACTTCAGGGAACAGCGCGAGCTGGTGCAGGAGGGCGATGGCAGCGAAGAGTGACGTCATCAAGGTCCAGGTCGGTGATTGGAGCGTGGGCAGATACTGCAGGAGCGGCGAGGTCGGGACGAAGGAATGGCGAGAGACTGTGGAGGGATGCGATCGGGGCCCAGGAGAAGCGTGAGTTCGGGGCCAGGGGCCCAGGGGCAGCATGGGCCAGCCCACACTGCGGTATGTGTGTGCACTAGATCCATGCAGCAGAGCAGGTCTCTAGTCGTCTTGGTTAATCCTTGCCACTGAACCAAGACCCAGCTCTGTCAAGCCCGTGTGGTGGCTGGTGTGCGATGGCCACCACATGTTAAAAAAATCCATGCACAGGTATTTTCCACCCTTCAACGTGTAGTTCGGGATCCGGAATATTAGGTCCTTCATTGAAACACCTGTGAACTCATCCTTTTTTGGCATGGAAGCAAGTCATCCTCGTTTCGAGGGACTGCCTGTGATAATGATAAAATCACCCATGATTATTGCTGTTCCCTTTTTACAATCCCCACAATTTCTTATATTCCGACTTTCTTTCAAGCTCTGTAAGCTGGAGGAAATGGTGAAACCCAGGGCCCAGATGACTCAGTATGTGTATCTTGAGAGATGCTACCTTGGGTGACAGAGACTCAATTGCTGTCTGCATAGAGGTGACCACACACTCCATGGCAAATTGCAGTAACTCAATGCCATGCATGAGTGCTACACAAAATTGGAAGTTGACTCCTCCATACTGCCCAACATGGTGTATAGCCATCACAAGCCATCCCCCCCCACCCCCACCCAACATCCCAACAGGCAGTCCAGTGCACTTGACTATTCCTGGTGCACAGCTACTATGCGTCTTTTGTAGGCTGGGCCTTGGAAGCTATCATCTGTCCCCTCTAGAGTAGGGCTAGGATGCAAGCTCACCCTCCTGATCCGTACTTTCCTCCTGCCTTTGCCCCTACACATTTGTGATCGATGGTAACCCCTTAGTCACTATCTAAAGGTTGCCGATTTCTTAGCTGCTGCTTGCAAACGTAAGAATGAGTGTTGGTGCATCTTCAGTTGGAGTGTCCATTTGCTAATACTCTGGCTCTCCTGCCTAGGATATCCATGCCTCTTCTGATTTTGAGAACTTGAAAGAATGGAGTCCCTCCTTTTGCATGGGTCCTCTCCCTGTGTGTGTTTGTCCTGTAAGAAGAAAGGTAGTGTCTTAGTGAGTAGCGGGCTGAAGAGTTGTGAACATCTGTGTATGAGAGTGGTTGGTGCTATGAAGAAACATCAGGTGCATGCAAGAGAGGGTATTCATTTTGAGAGCAGTGGCAGAGTGTGAACATGGCAGGAGAGGAGGAGGAGCAAGGGTGCTGCTAGTGATAAAAAAAACTGTGAATAGGAGTCTGCAGTCTGGGTCTAGTCATTAAACTTCATCCTGCACTGCTTCTTGGTAAATGGGCTAAATTTCTGCCATTGACATGCTCTGCCACTTCACAGATTCCTGTCTAGCATTGTGGTGGAGCACTCTTCTCCTATGTGATGGGAAGAGATGTTTCCTTCTGCTGATGTTCTGAACTGAAACCTCCACGGCATTAACTAAAAATTGGGGTGCTCTCCCAGTGAACATTTTGTTGCAGCTAATGCAAAAAGAGCACATTCAGTTAAGCTCCACAATGAAAACTGCACATCCACTTTGGGTGCAGGCCTGCTGGAAGTGACGTTGGGCCCACCCAAAAAAGAGTTGAAAGTGGCAAAGAAAACAAGGAAATGGTCAGAGATCGCCTTGCTGATGATCAAGACCTCAGGAAAAGAGAGACTGAGAGTTGAAGAAGTCAAGCATATGGGTGAGGGAGTTTTATGTGAAAGGTGAGATTGTGAGGATAGGAGGGCAAAGAAGTTGGCGGGAAGGGTTACAGTAGTTTAGATGCAGGTTAGTCACGAAGGATGAAGAATACCTCAGTGTAAAGGCTAAAGTAGTAGAGGAGAGATATCTGGGCGAGAAAGTCGATATGGGCTTGAGAGGGAACTATATGATCAGGATTTTAAATTAGAAGCAAGAGATTTGGAAGAGGATGGGGTGCTTTTGAAGTAAGAGGAGGTGCCAGCGGAGTAAGGGCTTGTTATTCAAGTAAATTGTTATTTATGTTATCTCCTCAGATGGATTTCTCTAGTCTAACAATAGTACTGTTACCATTTCTTGCATAGAATAAATAATATAGTTTGAGTGAATACTATGAATTAGTCAGTACACTATTGTTCTAAAAAAATCTCTAGTTCTACTTTATAATTGTCAAAAGTTTAAATTAATAGAAAAGAATTTGTTAGCCCATGTTTCTCTGTTAGAAATCACTAATATATTTCAAACGAAGGAACAGATTAAGCTCAGTATTAAGAGTTAAATTAAGAATGCACACTATATTGACATTTGACTCACCCGTTGGGCAGGAAGGCCCTTTGATGTGGTCTCTTTAATGTTTCCTATCTTATCCCTCAACTGGAAACAATGCTATTTTCCCTTGTATGATATCTGGCAATGGAAAGCTGCAGATAACATAAACATGACCACATCAAAGCACATTCTATATTTTTATCTGATTTATACTGATCCATATTTCAAATATTTGGAAGTCTAAAATGGTCAACACAATTGGTTGCAGGGTTGTAAAAATCTGTGACCTAGAAATTCATTCAGCCATGTCTGTTTTACAGGCATAAAATAGGCGCCTAAGAGTCCAACATGGCAGCTGCCGAGCGGACATATTCTGCCCGCAATATTGGTAAAGGCTTCTGTATAGGCATCCAAGGCCCACACCTGAAACACGCATTAGGCCTTTTGCATATCGAAATAGGAGGCCTAATGCTTGTTTGAGGCTCCATTTCCAAAATGTGTTAGTGATTGACCACAGCAGGCTGCTTCCCAAAAGATAAAACATATTTTTTTAAACTTACTTTATTGTGGAGCCGCTCCTAATTAAATTCTCACGCCGCTGCTGACCAAGAGTTGTAATTTGTTCAGATTGCATCATGACATCACATGACAACCAGGCAGCAAATTTGCAGATAACAGCTGTGTCATAAGATTGGTGGGGGGAAAATTCAGCATTTATACAGTTTAGCATTGTATATAGCTTATGCCAATAAGTAAAAATTCGGAGCTAAAGCTGTTTGCGTTGAAGTTTTCTGAGTCACTGAAGTGTACAGGAAAGGGCAGAGGAATAGGACTAAGTGGAATGACAGAATGAGTGGGTCCTTGTTCTGTAAAATTCTATAATTCAATAGGTTGTTCATATCTATGCATTATTCTCCATATTGATTCTGAAAAAGATCATTTCAGGATATCTGTGTTAATGATGAAATATTGGCTAACTATAGTTATTTCAATTAGTTTCTGTAATTGGTTAATATACGTAGGTACAGTTGGACAGGAATCAACATTGGTAGGAGAATTGCTATTTAAATATCTCAAGCCTGGAGCAGTAGATCACATTCCGATCAGGTGCTGCTTCGTTCTGCTCTTCCAGCACTGTAACTATTATATTCTCCTTTTAATTGGATTGTATATTTTAAAAATTGGGATTTCCATGATTATCTCAGATGATAGTAATACTAGAATTAAAATCCTTCTATTATTACCCAGGTGGTTGAATTAGAAGAATTCTACTGTATAGCAGAATAAGTACCAGAACTGGACAATTCTGTGATTTGGACAGTCTGCTGTCAGCAAATGTTTCCCAACAATTCATATGTAGCTTAAGCCTCTGCCCCACAGCATTTATTGTGTAAGTTCTGATACTACTTCAGCATTTTGGTAGCCTCTTGCCAAAATAGGTAGCTCAAGTGAGCACAATACAAAATAAACCCTTGTTTTCCTTAAAAAAGGCAGAAAAGGCACCTACAAGTAATTAATAAGCTCTTAATTTGTTTTAATAACCTCCATCCTAATTCTTCCAGCACTTCTATTAAAATATTTTGATCACAGCCTTTATAAGGACAGAAAACTGGAAATAGCATTGAAACTAAAATAACTGCTGATTTCATATTACCTCTTGGCTTCCTGCCTGTTTTAACATCCGTCTCTACTTCGATTGCTGCAAAACAGTGGTGGAAAATAACCTCCAATATTTGAATTTTTTAATGAAGAAGGAAGTGTAGGTGGGGGAGAGAAAAATGAGTAAAAGGAAATCTTGAATATTTTTAAATAATACGAATGCAGATCAGGGTGTACTTTGTACCTAAAATAATGTCCATTGGGTTATCCTTGTCCTTTAATGCTAATTGTACTCTTAATATTGTAATGAATAGTCATAACACTTGAATAACAGACACTGAATTATTATATGACCTTGAATTGAATGCCCAAACAATACACCTTTTGTCATACCTCCCTATTGAAAAAAGGACACGCTTCTTTATACTGTGAAAATGGTCATCATGCTCCACCCTTTGTCTATGATTGGTCCCCTTGGAGAATAAGCCACACCCTGAAGTTTCACTGGAATGTATAACTGGAAAAGCCCATCCCAAGGTCTAGACTTTGCAAATTGTAACTCGATCCACTTTGACTTCCTGAAACGACAGAGGACAGAGCTCCCCAGAAGACAGCAAGCGGCAGCCAAAGTGCCTTATCCAGTCCAAGTCCATGCCTCCCCCAGCCAAAGGGCCTACCCCAGCGCAAGTGCATCCCTCCCCCGGCCAAAATCCCTCCTTGCACCAGTGCAAGTGTATGACCTTACCTCCCCCTGCGCCCCCCCCCCCCCACCACCATAGATGAGGTATTGTGTACGGAATATTAACAGGTTTATTGGGTATGAAGTGAATAGTGACAGCGTTGTGACTTCTGGATTTCATCCACTCCAACGATGACCTTTGTAGAGGGTTGGAAGAACGTGATCCGTCTTCCCTGAGTTCCCTCCGATTCCCCCACACCTGTGTCACTTCCTCCCCCTGCAGTCTCTCTCTCTCTCCCAGTCTCTCTCTCTCACCCCCCAGTTCCTCTCCGCCACAGTCTCTCTCTCTCCAACAGTCTCTCTCTCTCCCAGCCTTTCTCTCTCCCAGTCTCTCTCTCTCCCTCAGTCTCTCTCTCTCTCTCTCCCTCAGTCTCTCTCTCTCTCTCCTCCTCTCTTGCCTCCAATCTCTCGCTCTCGCCCGCAGTCTCTCTCTCGGCTATCCGCCGGCCCTCTTGGCCCCCCGCCGCTGCTCTCGGCCCCCCATCGGCTTTCTCAGCCCCCCACCGCCGCTCTCGGCATCCCGTGGGCCCTCCCTGCACCCCACTACTTCTCTGCCTGCCGCCACTCTCAGCCCCCCGCTGGGCCTCTTGGACCCCCGCCAGCCCTCTCGACCCCCTGCCAGCGCTCTAGGCCCTCCGCTGGTCCTCTCAGCCTCCCCCCCCCAACCACTGCTTTCTGCCAACCTCAGTTTCTCTGCTCGCCACCGCTGTTGGCCGTCCGCCGGTGCTCTTCGCCCCCCGCTGGACCTCTCGGCTGCCCGCCACCACTCTTGGCCCCCCGCTACCGCTCTCGGTTCCCTGGCACCGCTCTCAGCACCCCGCCCCTTCTCTGCCTGCCGCCGCTCTTGGCCGTCTGCCGCCGCTCTCGGGCCCCCCGCCGGTCCTCTCGGTCCCCCGCCGCCGCTCTAGACTGCCCACCACCGCTCTCGACCCCCCCGTCGCCGCTCTCGGGGCCCCCCCCTCCCTGCCAGTCCTCTCAGTTCCCCCGTCGGCGTTCTAGACCACCCGTCGCCACTCTCGACCCCTCCGCCGCCGCTCTCAGGGGGTCCCCCCTCCCCCCCCCGCCGGCCCTCTCGGCCATCCGCTGCTGCGTAGAATGAGAGCGGGGCCACACTTCTGATCGGCATTTCCGGTTCAGGCAGGAGGCATAGGGGGACGGAGCTTGACTGACGCCTGCGCAGAAAAAACACAGTACAAATAGTTAATCCCATTTAAAAAAGGAGGGAGACAGAAAGCAGGAAACTATAGACCAGTTAGCCTAACATCTGTTGTTGGGAAAATGCTGGAGACCATTATTAAGGAAGCAGTAGCAGCACATTTGGAAAAGCATAATATAGTCAAGCAGAGTCAGCATGGTTTTATGAAAGGGAAATCATGTTTGACAAATTTGCTGGAGTTCTTTGAGGATGTAACGAACAGGGTGGATAAAGGGGAACCAGTGGATGTGATGTACCGTATATACTCGCGTATCATGCGACTTTTGAAGACCTAAATTGAAGACCTAAATTGGGGGGTCGCATGATACGCGAGATACAAAATTTGCGGGTGTGAAGTGCTGGCCAAGATTAGGCTGTTAGGCTGTTAAGCAGACCGTATCCACGCTGAATCTCGGCAGGTATCTCCTGGGCTGGATTGCAGCCTCTATTGTCACTTGTACTGTATCTTTGCTGTGGTCTAGAGATCGCCACCCACAACTCCCTCTGAAGTTTGCTGCATTATTAGAGGCTTTAACAATCAAATCTCTATCTATCTCAGCCCATGCTTCTTTTACCCGCAAACACAGTAGAGGCAAATCCGGAGCTTTCATATTCCCTCCCTTCGTAAATGATTTCTCTCCTTCCATCATCCAGTCATTCCATTTCTTTCTTATATTGTCTTTAAATGGCTTATTAATGGATACGTCAAGTGGCTGAACGACGCTAGTCAAGCCAGCTGGAATGATTGCTATATCGGTGTTCGATTCGCGAACAGCTTTCACAACAGAATCCACTCGATGTTTCATGATTCGGTTGTTAAGGTCTGTATTCGATCGTTGTTATGTGTTAGGGTACTTGTTACGTGTTGGGTACTTGTTAAACTTGTTTGAAGGCCTAGCCTAGTGGCATCTGGTATCTCAAAAAAGTGACTCGCATGATACATGAGATATATGATAAAATCATGTTTTGGGGACGAAAATTTAGGGGTCGCATGATACGTGAGATCGTAGGATACGCGAGTATATACGGTATTTGGATTTCCAGAAGGCATTTGATAAGGCGCCATACTAAAGGTTACTGCACAAGATAAAAGCTCACGGGGTTGGGGGTAATATATAAGCACAGATAGAGGATTGACTAACTAACAGAAAACAGAGAATCGGGATAAATGGGTTAGTTTTTGATTGGCAATCAGTAACTAGTGGGGTGCTGCAGGGATCAGTGCTGGGACCCCAACTATTTACAATCTATATTAATGACTTGAATGAAAGAACCGAGAATAATGTAGCCAAGTTTGCTGATGATACAAAGGAGGGAGGAAAAGCAAACTGTGAGTAGGACATAAAAAATCTGTAAAGGGATATAGACAGGCTAAGTGAGTGGGCAAACATCTGGCAGATGGAGTATAATGTGGAAAAATGTAAGGTTATCCACTTTGGCAGGAAAAATAAAAAAGCAAATTATTATTTAAATGGAGAGAGATTACAAAATGCTGCAGTGCAGAGGGACCTGGGGGTTCTTGTGCATGAAACACAAAAAGTTAGTATGCAGGTACAGCAAATAATCAAGCAGGCAAATGGAATGTTGGCCTTTATTGCAAAGGGGATGGAATATAAAAGCAGGGAAGTCCTACTACAACTGTACAAGGTATTGGTGAGACCACATCTAGAGTACTGCATGCGGTTTTGGTCTTATTTAAGGAGGGATATAATTGCATTGGAGGCAGTTCAGAGAAGGTTCACTAGGTTGACTCCTGAGATGAAGGGGTTGACTTATGAAGAAAGGTTGAGCAGGTTGGGCCTATACTCATTTAGAAGAATGAGAGATGATCTTATTAAATCATATAAGATACTGAGGGGGCTCGACAAGGTAGATGCAGAGAGGATGTTTCCACTCGTGGGGTAATCTAGAACAAGGGACCATAGTTTAAGAATAAGGGGTCACCCATTTAGAACTGAGATGAAGAGAAATGTATTTTCTCAGAGGGTTGTAAATCTGTGGAATTCTCCGCCCCGAAGAGCTGTGAAGGCTGGGTCATTGAATTTATTTAAGATGGAGATAGACAGATTTTTGAAGGATAAGAGAGTCAAGGGTTATGAGGAGAGGGCAGGAAAGTCAAGTTGAGGCCAAGATGAAATCAGCCATGATCTTATTGAATGACGGAGCAGGTTCGAGGGGCCAGATGGTCTACTCCTGCTCCTATTTCTTATGTTCTTATGTTCTTAACCTCCTACCTCTGCACTGTAGGACACAGACCTCTAAAATATCAATCAATATGGGGACACTGAGGAGTTAATTTTAATCTAATCAGGCGGAAAACAGGCAGGTTAGGGTTAGCCATCCATTTTATACCCTGCTAAATTTTACTCTCCATTAAAGTTAATGGAGAGTAAAATTGGGAGGGTGTAAAACAGGTGTCTTGACGCAATCCTGTCAGTCTTCCATCTGGCAGGTTAGGTTAAAATTACCCCATGACACTCAGAATATGGGCCACAATATGGGACATCACCTTTTCCCAGCATGTATAACATTTTATTTTTTTATTGTAACAAAATGTTTCTCAAGCTTTAAAAATAAGACAAAATACAAAATGGAATAAAACATTAAATTAGATGGAATAAGAATCCAAAACAAAGCAAAAATTCATCATCAACAAACAAATTAAGTTTGTTAACACAATAGACTGGTTATACACACATAAAAACTCCAGAAGCAATATGGTGCCGGGCAAGTAGCATGCGGAAATTGTGCATAATTCCACTGCTGCAATTTTTCACCTCTGTCTCATTTCCATCAGGCATAAGAAATTAAAATTGCCCCATTATGTTTACATAGAAAAATGATACGTTTGAGGTGAAGTGTGCTGGTGAATCTAAAGAAATTGTAGTAACTTGACAGCTGGGATGGACTGCCGATTAAGTGTCTGCACTACGCCTGATATTAATTAGATGATCCTGAAGAGCCCGTAGTGAATAGGTTGTGTAAAGAGAGGTAAACTGGCCTAGGACAGAAATGGAGCAGATCAATCCCCTACTAATGGTATCTCATCTATGGGGAAATAAACCGAAAATCAGGATCAGAGTGGATTAGGAGGAGCCCAAAATCAAGAATAGAGTGGAATAGAAGGCAACATACCATTGGGACCTGCAATGGGACTGTACAAGACTTTGACACTTGTGCTGGTCATTAGTCATCATCATCATTATAGGCAGTCCCTCGAATCGAGGATGACTTGCTTCCACGTCAAAAAGTTCACAGGTGTTTCAATGAAGGACCTAAAATTCCAGGTCCTGAATTAAATCTTGAAGGGTGGATGATGACTGTGCATGGTTTTTTTTTAACGTGTGGTGGCCGTTGCACACCAGCCACCGCACAGGCTTGACAGAGCTAGGTCTTGGTCCAGTGGCAAGGATTAACCAAGACGACTGGAGACTAGTTCTGCTTCACGGACCTAGTGCGCACTCATATCGCAGTGTGGGCTATCCCGTGCTACCCCTGGGCCCTCGCTTCTTCTGGGTCCCGAACTCGCGCCTCTTCAGGGCCCCGAACACATCCCTCTACAATCTCTCGCCGCTCCTTTGCCCCAACCTCGCTGCTCCTGCTGTACCCCCCCCCACGCTCCAATCACCAACCTGGATCTTGGTGACGACCCTCTTCACTGCTGTTGCTCTCCTGCTCCAGCACATGCTGCTCCCTGGAGTGATAGTAATGCTGAAATTGCAATACTTCCACTCCTGAAATGAAGCCTGGTCTCAGCTCGATGAAGAAACATGTAAACGCTGCTCCATCCGCTCCCCAGCCTACTCCGATGGTGCTCGCAGGCCACCACAGTGTTTACATGTTTCTTAGTGCAGTGCAAACAACTCCTGTGACTATTCAATCAGGTCAGACTAGCAGCAGATTACTGGTTTAGCGAGGAATGAAGAGCGTGACTACAGTCAATTAGAGAAACTGGAAACAGCTACATATCATTTGAAAGAATTTCTGAGACCTTAGCCAGGCAGATTGTTACCCGTTGTTAAAATGCAAGACAGTCCACTCAGTTCAGAACACTTAAGAGATACAATACAGTCCACTATATCAGTAAGACTTAGTGACAAGGCTAGCTTGGTATAGCAATCTAATTTGTTAGCTCCTGAATACTTTCATTGATTATAACAAGGTTCGAACTGTGATCCTTATCAGTTCTTATGTAAGAGCTGAAACATCCATTCCAGCTTTTGACTTTTACTTTATCTCCAGTCATTGAAGGTTGGCATGCAGGTGCAGCAGGCGGTTAAGAAAGCAAATGGCATGTTGGCCTTCATAGCAAGGGGATTTGAGTACAGGGGCAGGGAGGTGTTGCTACAGTTGTACAGGGCATTGGTGAGGCCACACCTGGAGTATTGTGTACAGTTTTGGTCTCCTAACCTGAGGAAGGACATTCTTGCTATTGAGGGAGTGCAGCGAAGGTTCACCAGACTGATTCCCGGGATGGCGGGACTGACCTATCAAGAAAGACTGGATCAACTGGGCTTGTATTCACTGGAGTTCAGAAGAATGAGAGGGGACCTCATAGAAACATTTAAAATTCTGATGGGGTTAGACAGGTTAGATGCAGGAAGAATGTTCCGAATGTTGGGGAAGTCCAGAACCAGAGGTCACAGTCTAAGGATAAGGGGTAAGCCATTTAGGACCGAGATGCGGAGGAACTTCTTCACCCAGAGAGTGGTGAACCTGTGGAATTCTCTACCACAGAAAGTTGTTGAGGCCAATTCACTAAATATATTCAAAAAGGAGTTAGATGAGGTCCTTACTACTAGGGGGATCAAGGGGTATGGCGAGAAAGCAGGAATGAGGTACTGAAGTTGAATGTTCAGCCATGAACTCATTGAATTGCGGTGCAGGCTAGAAGGGCCGAATGGCCTACTCCTGCACCTATTTTCTATGTTTCTATGTTTCTATGTTTCACACTTTTCTGTGACTGTCCCAACTTTGCTCTCGCTGTTCCACTCCAACCTATGCAGTATTTGAGCCAAAATAGCAGTGGTGATTACCATGTTGATTAGTATTGAAAAAATTCTATAGTATTACAGCTTTTCTATAGCTTCTCCCATGTTCAGGAGTATGGTTAAACACTTATTTCATTTTGGCTGACATGCTACATGAGACTGACCCTGGGCAGCGTGAGATAAGCTAAGGTAATCAGAGAAAAGCTGGGACAGTTAGTGAGAGGAAGACAAATACATTAAAATAGTTGGCTAACAGATCTGAAATGACTGATTATATGGCAGTTAAATGAGGGTTTGCTATTTGGTTTCTTCATATTGATACACAAAGAAAAAAATCTTGCAAAAATTCTCAATGCACAGCATAATCAGAATTCTTCACATGACAAGAAGAGTGTATAAGATGCATCACAAAGTAACAAGGCATTCAAAGTGCTCATTGGTTAGAAAGTCTGATGTCCTTTGGTGGTATATTCTTTATCTAGTACTGCTACTGACTATCTGTTTTCTAGGATATTACAAAGAGTAAAATGTTTCATTAAAAAAATGAAGCGATAATATAAAATATAGGTATAATTTTTCTCAGTACTAATATGATGCAGTTGTCTTATAAAAAAAAACCTATGTGACATTTCTTGAACAAGTTTGAATATGCATAATCTGAAGCTTTCATTTATCATAATGCTATAATATAACCAAGGCAGGCTGGAAACAAGTGATTCTGACATATCTAAATGGCTGTGTGAAATATGGTTACATGCTCATTCTATGTGTAGTTCTATTTCATATGTAAAATGCAAGCATGAAATATTTATACTTCAACGCGTCAGGGTATCCTTCTGATTTCTTCCTTTTCTAACTTATCAGAATCATATGTATCAAAATCTGCTATTGCCTTTTCCTTGGGGCAATCCTCATAATATTTTTTGATGTAGTTCTGCACAGTCCAGCTCTTGTACTCATTGGGCGTTGTACACTCAAGGCCTTCATACTGTACACTGTAGTGAACCTGCAGCCAGTAGGCCAAGTAGTGGATTTGATAATCACACCTCCATCGATTTCCAGTAAGAACTAGCCTCTGTATAAAGTACAGGTGCTCCAATACGCCATATTCAAAGTTGTTTAAATTATTCCAAGATAGATCCATCTCCTTCAGGCGTAAAAGACCAGCAAATGCAGCTGAAATTGAAAAAAATTTTTCTTGAAAATTACTTCATATGAAATTTTAAAAATGTTTTAGTTGTTTTGATGGCCTCATCTAATGAAAAAAAAGTGCTGTCTTTTTAAAAAATTGCCACTACATGGCACAAAGTTTGTAAGAGTAGATCCAAACAATTGTTTTCAGTTTATGTTACATCAAGTTATGTTTTATTAATAAACTATTTCAAAATTTATCAAGAGTGATTCAAAAATGTCAAAGGTCTTTCTGAATCATTGCGGCCTATTTAGGAGTATTCTAAATAGACGGAGAATTTTATCCGGATAAATATTTGCACATCCATACTCTGAATGTAGTAGGGATTTGGTTGTTTGCAAACTATGCAGTTTCACCCTGTATTTGTTTTAAAACTACATTATAACTATTGCATGTTATTGCATGAAAATATTCTTACCAGGATTTATGTATTCAATTGCATTGTTGCTGAGGTTTAATACTTCTAATTCTTTAAAGTTCATGAAGTTTTTGGCATTCAATTGCTTGATTTTGTTTCTGGAGAGATCAATTTCCAGAACTTCAACAGGGATATCGGTGGGAACTTTCGCCAAGTCTGTGAAAATAAGAACATTATGTTAAGCCTTTTATATCTAACAGTCAATCTCCTATGGTGTTGCACATGGGAAGTCAAGACCAAGAGCACTTTCAGGTCAAGCAGGTTTGGAGGATGGGTAATTGGACTAAACCAGGAGAAAAGGCAGTTGAGAGCTGGTAGGAAAGGAAGCGGGGAGCATAAGGGCACAGGAATGGAGAGGGAGTGGAGTGGGGAGAGAAGGATATAGAGAGGATAGGAAATACAAAGCAGGAGGACGATAGAAAAAGGTTAGGGAAGGGGACAGGAAGAGAAGTGATAGGGAGGGGGGAGGGGAAGGAGCGAGGAAGGGAGGAGGAAAGCATGAAGGAGATAGAAGGATGAGAGAGGTAAGGAGAGAGAAGGGTGTGTGAGGGTGATGGGCAGCTGAGGACAAAAACTGTTCCATAGGCAGAAGAGCTCTCGGACCAAAAAGCTGCTGAGAAAACAGACCAGAAATTTCAGCCATTGTTGGATGAAGGTGGAGAGGAAGGAAAATATAGCCAGCAAGATTGGGAGGCAGGAGGAGGAAGAAGAAGAAAAATGCTGCCAGTGAGAGTGAGGAAAAAGGAGCCAGTAAGAAACATAGAAACATAGAAAATATGTGCAGGAGTAGGCCATTCGGCCCTTCGAGCCTACACCACCATTCAATATGACTATGGCTGATCATGCAACTTCAGTACCCCATTCCTGCTTTCTCTCCATATCCCTTGATCCCTTTAGCCGTAAGGGTCACATCTAACTCCATTTTAAATATATCTAATTAACTGGCCTCAACAACTTTCTGTGGTAGAGAATTCCACAGGTTCACAATTCTCTGAGTGAAGAAGTTTCTCCTCATCTCGGTCCTAAATGGCTTATCCCTTATCCTTAGACTGTGACCCCTGGTTCTGGACTTCCCCCACATCGGGAACATTCTTCCTGCATTTAACATGTCCAATCCCATCAGAATTTTATATGTTTCTATGAGATCCCGTCTCATTCTTCTAAATTCCAGTGAATACAAGCCTAGTCGATCCAGTCTTTCTTCATATGTCAGACCTGCCATCCCGGGAATCAGTCTGGTGAACCTTCGCTGCGCTCCCTCAATAGCAAGAACGTCCTTCCTCAGATTAGGAGACCAAAACTGTACACAATATTCAAGGTGTGACCTCACCAAGGCTCTGTACAACTGCAGTAAGACTTCCCTGCTCCTATACTCAAATCCTCTCGCTGTGAAGGCCAACATGCCATTTGCCTTCTTCACCGCCTACTGTACCTGCATGCCAACTTTCAATGACTGATGTACCATGACACCCAGGTCTTGTTGCACCTCCCCTTTTCCTAATCTGTCACCATTCAGATAATATTCTGCCTTACTGTTTTTGCCACCAAAGTGGATAACCTCACATTTATCTACATTATACTGCATCTGCCATGCATTTGCCCACTCACCTAGCCTGTCCAAGTCACCCTGCACCCTGCAGTAAGGGTGGGGGGCGGAGCGGGAGAGGGGAATGGGGGGGAGAGAGAGAGGGAGAGACAAAAGGAAAGATGCAACCATGAGGGAGAGGGAAAGGCAGTGGAATGCAACTAGCAGCTGCTGCTGGGGGAAATCTATTATATATTTAAAATGTTGAGTGGGTGTCAGCATTCCATTTCAAATTGTATTGAAAATTCTCTAATGTCAACATTTACCTGCAGCACCAGTAGGTGGCGCTATAATAGGCAATTACAATGTAAAAAGCAATCACGTAACAAGTTGTCTCAGAAGGCCAAATGATTCACGATACCTTTCCTCACAGAAGTCACAGGGTGGCTCAGCATTAGAAAGATATCCATTTATGGCTAGGTGGTAGCCCCCTCACCTCCGAGTCAGAAGGTGTTCAAACCCTGATCCAGAGACTTGAGTACATAATCTAGACTAAGACTTCAGTGCAGTACTGAGGGAGTGTTGCACTGTTAGAGGTGTAGTCTTTCAGATGAGAGAAATCCCAAGTCTACGTTCTGGTAGATATAAAAGATCCCATGGTATTACAGGTATTAGCAGATGAGCAGAGGAGCTTTCATGGTAGCCTGGCAAATATTTATCCTTTAACCAGCACCACCAAAAACAGATTTGGCTATTTATCTCATTGCTGTTTATTTGACCTTGCCATGTACAAATTGGCTACTGCGTTTCCCTACATTATGTCAGTGACTATATTTCAAAATTACTTCATTGGCTGTGAAGCACTTTAGGATGTCTTGAAGTTGTGAAAGATGCTAAGTAAATGAAAGTTCTTTTCTTTGATATAAAAATCATCTCTTTCTGAGAACTGTTACTTCTGCAGATGGCCTTCATGATTCCCTCTGTTGATGTAAGATATTAACAACTTTCTTCTTTTGAGGTATCACCCTACATTTGCAGACTTCAGATGTTTCTACACACTCTGTATGAGTGGTGCTCCTCATAAGTTATTTAGGCTGCTTCAAAGTACATAATTCCAGACCAAAAATTAAATCTCACACTTTATTGCAGTAATCTATCTTGATATAGATGAAACCTTGCTATCTGCTGACACCCTCAAGCATTGTTTCTCCAATGATGCCCCAAACCAACTAACACTCCCTCCTGCAACCGGCCCCCACCCCCCACCTTCCCATCAAGAATCTTTCCTGGCATACTGAGAAGTTTTACTGATCTACATCCTCTCCGTTGATCCACTAATCCCATCTCCCTCTTTATCCCTGTGCTGAGTAATAGTGTCATAATTAGTAGACATAGTATCCAGTATTCCCTTTAATAAGAAATAAAAACAGCAAATAGAAAGAAGTAGCTAGAGGTTTACAACAACAGTAGAATCTATGGGTGGAATTTTAACCTTAAAAAACGGGTGGATTTGGAGTACTGGGTGGTAGTTAAAATTGGATTCCTGACCTGAATTGCCTCCAACCCACCCACTTCTGGTTTTAATGGAGGCAGGACGTGGGGTGGGGGGGGAGCGGGATGGGGGCTGGCGACCAACCCACTCCCAGAGGGCAGAACGTTAATTTATATATTGTAATGAGGCTGGAAGCCTCTTTTTTTAACCTCCATTTTGTTTTCAACTGCATGTGGACGGGTTTCACAGAATTCGTGAAACCCAGTAGTTATAGCAAGACGGGGCCTGCTGGATCCAGGTGGTAAGTGCCTTTGTACCTACCTCCTGGATCCAGGGTCCCGGCCTAACCCACCCTCCGCGATCGGAGACCCCTTCATGAGGCCTCCAATGATCTCTCCAGGCATTCCACCACCCCCCAACCCCAATCATCCCGCTCCGATCCTTTCTTTCACCGATCCTCTACCCCCCCACAATCCATTTAACAGCCCAGCCCCCAGGCGAACCCTCCCTCCCTCCTCTATGCAGGCACTGCCCTACCTACCCATAGCCAGCCAACCAGCCTCTCAATCTGGCTGGCTGTGGGTGGGACACCAAGGCCTCGCATGCAAATCAGGCCCTGCCATTAAAGTCGCATTGTAACTATTTGTACTGTACTTCTTTTGACAGACATGCATCTGTCAAGCCCCGCCCCCTGTTGAGCTCCGCCCCCACCCCCCCCGGCCCTGAATCATTCCCTCCACGTGGTGCCGTGAAGCAGGACCTGAGGCCAGAAATTGCCAACCTGAGGCCCCGACACTCTCCCCCACCCCGCCGACTCTCTATCCTTCCCCCCCGACTTTCTTCCTCCCGACTCTCTTCCCCCCTGACTCTCTTCCCCCCCGACTCTCTTCCCCCCGACTCTCTTCCCCCCGACTCTCCCCGCTCCGACCCCAACCCCTCTTGGAGGGCCGAGAAGGCCGGCGTGCCACCGAGAGTGGCGGTTGTTGTGCCGAGAGCCGTGGCCGTGGTGCCAAGAGTGGCGGTCGTGGGGCCAAGAGTGGCAGCGTGAGGGAGAGAGAGATTGGGGGAGAGAGAGAGAGACTGGGGGAGAGAGAGAGACTCGGGGAGAGAGAGAGAGATTGCGGGGGAGAGAGAGAGAGAGAGACTGGGGGAGAGAGAGAGAGACTGGGGGAGAAAGAGAGAGAGACTGGGAAAGAGAGAGAGAGAGACTGGGGGAGAAAGAGAGAGAGAGACTGGGAAAGAGAGTGAGAGAGAGACCGGGGGGGAGAGAGAGACCGGGGGGGGGCAGAAAGAGAGAGAGGCTGAGAGAGAGAGAGAGGCTGGGGGGGGACACTGAGAGACTGGGGGGGAGAGAGAGAGAGAGAGACTAGGGGAGAGAGAGAGAGAGAGAAACTTGGAAAGAGAGAAACTGGGAAAGAGAGAGACTGGGGGGGAGAGAGAGAGAGAGAGAGACTGGGAGAGAGAGGCTGAGGGAGAGAGAAAGAGGCTGGGGGACAGTGAGAGACTGGGGGAGAGAGCGAGAGACTGGGGGAGAGAGCAAGCGAGAGACTGGGGGAGAGAGCGAGACTGGGAGAGAGAGCAAGAGAGAGACTGGGGGGGAGAGGGAGGCTGGGGGGAGAGAGGGAGGCTGGGGAGAGAGGGAGGCTGGGGGAGAGAGAGAGGCTGGGGGGCCAGTGAGGGACTGGGGGAAAGAGAGGGAGAGAGACTGGGCGAGAGTGAGAGAGGCTGAGGGGAGAGTGGGAGAGTCTGGGGGGGGAGAGACATGGGTAGTGGGGAGAGTCACGGGCGTGGGGGGGCGGGAGGAGACAAGGGTGGGGAGGGGATCGGAGGGGAGAGAGGGAACTCGGGGAAGACGGATCACGTTCTTCCAACTCCCTACAAGGGACATCGTTGGAGTGGATGATATCCAGAAGTCATGACACTGTCACTATTCACTTCATACCCAATAAATCTGTTAACAATCCATGCACAATACCCCATCTTTGGCGGGGGGGATGCACTTGGACTGGGGTAAGGCACTTTGGCTGGTCCTTGCCGTCTTCTGGGGAGCTCTGTCTTCAGTCACTTCAGGAAGTCAAAGTAGAACGAGTTACAATTTGTAAAGTCAGTGGGATGGGTGGTTCCAGTTACACATTCCTGTGAAACTTCAGGGTGTGGCTTATCCTCCAAGGGGACCAATCATACACAAGGGGTGGAGCATGGTGGCCATTTTTGCAGTACAAATAGGCGCATCCTTAAAGTCGGTAAGGCCTGCGGAAAACCCGGCCTCCCAGGTTACTTGACCGCCTCAGAGCCTTACTCCTTAAAATTCCGCCCTATGAAACTAGAATTTGAATATGAAAAGCAGAGATTTTTGGTAGTGATTCATAGCTGTCTAACATTCCATGCTCAAAATGATAGTAAAATCAAAAATTATAACGGATGAATATTGTTGAGAGGTTTGGATAATTCCCTGTAGTGTCACTGAACCATAAAATAGGCTAAACTTAGCTTCCAGATCATGCGCTCATTCAGCAATTCAAGAAAATATATAATTAAAGATTATTTATTTTGTTGGCATAAGTAAGCTATCATACCAAACCATAAACAAAATGAAAGCCATTTGAATATTTTTTTAACCACATGTAAGCCTTTTCAAAGTACAGTACTCCTTCCAATAATATGCTCTGAAGTACCAAAGTTTTATAGATAACACATCTTTGCTTTGTCCTTAAATGTAGACACTGTAAAAAGCAGCATTTACTGCCCCTATATTAAACCACTTACTTAAATATTTGTTTGGGTTCCATTGTTGAAAGAGATACTGAACAACAATACAGTAAAGTAATTCAAAATTGCAGATTATCTTGTCAAATTATTGGCTTTAGTGCCTCTATGACGGGATGGAAAAATCAGCCGGGGTTTCTGCTCCTGGTTGCTTTTCATTGTCTTCTGCTGGAATATACTGGTGTGTGTACATCATGTAAGAACATGAATGCCTTGGTATGATGGTCTCAACAGTTTAAGAGCTGCCTAAGGCTCATACATGAAGAACTTGGAAGAGGTGCAATGGGGCTGTTGGATTCTGAGCACCCTAGCAAGAGAGACAAGTTTGGGAGAGGGAGGAAAAAAGCTGCAGCAAAAGATTCTCTAAAAAGATTATGTAGATGTATCTTTTGCTAATTTGGTCTTATCTCAGTTTTTGCAAATTATTTCAATAACTTATCTAGCATTAATTTCCATTTAGAGCATATACAGTAACATTCCGTAATTAAACATTGTAAGTCCTCTATTTACAAATTTGAGATGCAGGACAAAGGTGTGGTAAAAAGATAGAAATAGTTATAGAACAGGAGAGTCCCATCTACAGCAACTTGCTACTGAATACCCTGGAGGGAGAGTCAGCCTTATGGTTAGCATATCTCACATAAGAGCCTGAATTAAGCAGTTGGTGATGAATAAGCCCAGCCTAAAAACATAAAAGTTGCTGGCACACCAGAAGTTGCTCTATATAGGTTGTTCCATCCAGAAGGCAGATATGTTAGCTGACGAAACTGAGCATTACTTGGAGGCTAGGTATGAGAATACTTGTTTAAATATCCATAGTTTGGATTCTACGAGGATTGATTTCCAGAGAGGTAAGCAGATAGAACTGAAGCTCCATTGATCGAACTGCTGGGAATACGGTTCACTGAGGTATACAGTGTCCATGTCATGGTCATGAGGATGGTAGAAAGGCACACGCACGTCTTAAGAGGACTTGTGCTGCTTACCATGTTGCCTTTCAAGCAAGGCTCAAACCTGTGCTTGTCAATTGCCTAATTATCAGCTAGTGACGATGGCCCTTTGAGGTTGGGTAAGTGGGGTTCTTTGGAGTTGAGGTGGCTCCAAGATGGTTTACCGGATGATGGAAATTTGGAACTAAGTCAGCCCTTCATGGCAGACTCTAATCCAAAACTTAAGCCAAGCAAGTATGTGGTACTTCAGTTGTCTGTTGTTAACTGATTGGTCAGCCTGGGTCACAATGGAACCCAATGGGATAGAGTTGCCACTTGGGGTTGGGATTCTTTTCACTTGGTTCCAGAGAACCCTGTTAGTCGATGCTTTAATGGGTAGAATTTGTTTTTATTCGTTCATGGGATGTGGGCGTCACTGGCAAAGCAAGCAGATAGAACTGAAGCTCCATTGATCTAACTGCTGGGAATACGGTTCACTGAGGTATACAGTGTCCATGTCATGGTCATGAGGATGGTAGAAAGACACACGCACGTCTCTAATTGCCCTTGAGAAGGTGGTGGTGAGCCACCTCCTTGAACCGCTGCAGTTTGTGAGGTGAAGGTACTCTCTCAGTGCTGTTAGGGGGGGAGTTCCAGAATTTTGATCCAGCAACAATGAAGGAACAGCAATATATTTCCAAGTCAGGATGGTGTGTGACATGGAGGGGAACTTGGAGGTGGTGGTGTTCCCATGCACCTGCTGCTTTTATCCTTCTAGGTGGTAGAGGTCGTGGGTTTGGGAGGTGCTGCTGAAGAAGCCTCGGCGGGTTGTTGCAGTGCACCTTGTAGATCGTACACACTGCAGCCACGGTGTGCCGGTGGTGCAGGGAGTGAATATTGAAGGTGGTGCCAATCAAGTGCGGTACTTTGTCCTGCATGGTGTCGAGTTTCTTGAGTGTTGTTGGAGCTTCATTCATCCAGGCAAGTAGAAAGTATTCCATCACACTCCTGACTTGCGCCTTGTAAATGGTGAAAGGTTTTGGGGAGTCAGGAGGTGAGACACCTGCCACAGAATTCCTAGCCTCTGACCTGCTCTTGTTTCCACAGTATTTATGTGGCTGGTCAAGTTAAGTTTCTGGTCAATGGTGACCCCCAGGATGTTGATGGTTTGGGAATCAGCGATGTTAATGCCGTTGAATGTCAAGGGGCGGTGATTAGACTCTCATTTGTTGCACATAGTCATTGCCTGGCACTTGTGTGGCGTGAATGTTACTTGCCAGTTCTCAGCCCAAGCCTAAATGTTGTCCAGGTCTTGCTGCATGTGGGCATGGACCACTTCATTATCTGAGGAGTTGCGAATGGCACTGAACACTTTGCAGTCATCAGCAAACAGCACCACTTCTGACCTTATGATGGAGCGAAGGTCAGTGATAAAGAGCTAAAGATGGTTGGGCTAAGGATACTGCCTTGAGGAACTCCTGCAGCGCTGTCCTGAGGATATGATGATTGACCTCCAACCACCACATCCATCTTCATTTGTGCTAAGTATGACTCCAGCCAGTGGAGAGTTTTCCCCCTGATTCCCATTGCCTTCAGTTTTACTCGAGCTCCTTGACGCTATACTCGGGCAAATGCTGCTTTGATGTCAAGGGTAGAATGTTCTTGGATGAATAAGTAGTTCAATACATTTTTTTCTTAAATTTATTCTGAATATGTTAATTAAGCCAAGAATAAATGAACTGACATCAGTTAGGAACATGGGAGCCGAAATTGATGAAAGATAAGTTCCACCCGTTTTTTGGCGGCACCTGGGCGGTGCTTGCTTTTTTACCGCCCATTACCACCAAGTGGGCGGGAGATTTATTTCACTTTTCTTGGCGGATTGGTGTGCAGCGGCTGGTGGTGGGGTGCGGCGGGCGGAGGAGACCTTCCGACTCGGGAATCATCGGCTCCCAAGATGTGCGCACAAGCTCCACCCCCTGAGAAGCTCCGACGAGAAGCCAGAGACTGCCAACCTGAGATCGCTGTGGGGGGTGGGGGCAGGAGGGGAGAGAGATCGCTGTGGGGGTGAAGGGGGGGGGCGCAGAGATCGCTGTGGGGGGAAGGGGAGAGATCGCTGTGGGGGAGGGGGAGAGATCGCTATGGGGGGGGTAAGAGAGATCGCTGTGGGGGGCGAGAGATCGCTGTGGGGGTGAGGGGGGGCACAGAGATCGCTGTGGGGGGAAGGGGAGAGATCGCTGTGGGGGGAGGGGGAGAGATCGCTGTGGGGGGGGTAAGAGAGATCGCTGTGGGGGGGGGAGAGATCGCTGTGGGGGTGAGGGGGGGCAGAGATCGCTGTGGGGGGAAGGGGAAAGATCGCTGTGGGGGGGGGTAAGAGAGATCGCTGTGGGGGGGGAGAGAGATCGCTGTGGGGAGGGGGTGGGAGAGAGATCGCTGTGGGGAGTGGGTGGAGAGAGATCGCTGTTGGGAGGGGGGGAGAGAGATCGCTGTGGGGAGGGGGGGAAGAGATCGCTGTGGGGAGGGGGGGAGAGAGATCGCTGTGGGGAGGGGGTGGGAAAGAGATCGCTGTGGGGAGGGGGTGGGAGAGAGATCGCTGTGGGGAGGGGGTGGGAGAGAGAACGCTGTTGGGAGGGGGGGAGAGAGATCGCTGTGGGCGGGGCGAAGAGATATCGCTGTGGGGGCGTGGAGAGACTGGGGGCTGAGAGAGATTAGTAACATTTATATTATAGTTCATTCATAAAGGTGTAAATAAGGCTTTATTAGACCATTTAGAAAATAAGATCACTCCAGTGAACACACACACAATTTCCAGACTCAGTGGTTATATTGCTATTCAAACTGCATTATTGTCTAACACAAAAAAATCCCAGAAGTGCCGAGTGGATGATCCATCTTGGCCTCTTCCTGAGATCAAGGCAGTATTTGACTGAGCGTTGAACCACGGAACCCGGTAAAATTGAAGTCAATGGGGGTCAGAGGGCAAACTCTCCACTGGCTGGAGTTATACCTAGCACAAAGGAAAATGGTTGTGGTTGTTGAAGGCCAATAGTTTCAGCCCATGACATCGCTGCAGGAATTCCGCAGGGCTGTGTCCTAAGCCCAACCATTTTCAGCTGCTTCATCAATGACATTCCCTCATCATAGGCCGCAGTTTTTCCCATGGAGTCGGGTGCGTGCGGGCCGCGTAGCGGATCGACAACGCGATGTTCTGCTCAGCATGTTCTTCAGGATGACTTTAACTTAATGGTCCCAAAAAGATGCAGCAAACTGTGGGCATCCTGGAGAAGTTCTCGGAGGGTGAGGACTGGGAAGCCTATGTCGAACGGCTAGACCAGTACTTTGTAGCCAATGAGCTGGACAGAGAAGGAAGCGCTGCAAAAAGAAGAGCGGTCCTCCTCACGGTTTGCGGGGCACCGACCTACAGCCTCATGAAGAATCTTCTGGCTCCGGTGAAACCCACAGAAAAATCATATGAGGAGCTGTGTACACTGGTTCGGGAGCATCTTAACCCGAGGGAGAGTGTACTGATAGCGAGGTATCGGTTCTACACGTGCCAGCGATCTGAAGGTCAGGAAGTGGCGAGCTACGTCGCTGAGCTAAGGTGGCTTGCAGGACAATGTGAGTTTGATGGCTACCTGGAGCAAATGCTCAGAGACTTTTTTGTACTGGGCATTGGCCACGAGACCATCCGCCGAAAACTTTTGACTGTAGAGACACCGACTCTCAGTAAGGCCATTGCGATAGCACAGGTGTTTATGTCCACCAGTGATAACACCAAACAAATCTCTCAGCACACAAGTGCTAGCAATGTTCATAAATTAACTGGAACTGTGTTTGCGAGCAGAACTGTACAGGGCAGAAACCACAAGTCTGCAACTGCCAGCAGGCCTCAGGTGACCCAGATGACTCAGAGTCCGCAACAAAGGATGAATGCAAGGCAATTCATACCTTGTTGGCGTTGTGGAAGCTTCCATTCAGCCTATTCATGCCGCTTCAAAGGGTATGTTTGCAAGAGCTGTGGAACAATGGGGCACCGCCAACGAGCTTGCAGACGAGCTGCAAGTTCTGCAAAACCTGCTAACCACCACGTGGCAGAGGAAGATCGGTTCATGGTGGTTCAAAGCAATTTCGAGCCTCAGAGAGAGGAGGCAGATGCTGAAGTACATGGGGTGCACACATTTTCGATGAAATGTCCACCTATAATGCTAAACGTAAAATTGAATGGCTTACCCATAGCCATGGAACTGAACACTGGCCCTAGCCAATCCATCATGAGTAAAAAGATGTTTGAGAGACTGTGGTGCAACAAGGCACTCAGACCAGCCCTGAGCCTCATACACACGAAACTGAGAACGTACACCAAAGAGCTTATCACTGTCCTGGGCAGCACCATGGTCAAGGTCACCTACAAGGGCACGGTGCACGATCTGCCACTCTGGATTGTCCCGGGCGATGGCCCCACACTGCTTGGAAGGAGCTGGCTGGGCAAAATCTGCTGGAACTGGGATGACATCCGAGCGCCATCACATGTTGATGAGGCCTCATGTACCCAGGTTCTTAACAAATTTCCTTCCCTTTTTCAGCCATGCATTGGAAACTTTTCTGTGGCGAAGGTGCGGATCCACTTGGTCCCAGAGACACGACCCATTCACCACAAGGCACGAGCGGTACCTCACATGATGAGGGAGAGAGTGGAAATCGAGCTGGACAGGCTGCAACGCGAGGGCATCACCTCCCGAGTGGAATTCAGCGAGTGGGCCAGCCCGATTCTTCCAGTACTCAAAAGTGATGGCACGGTCAGGATTTGCGGCGATTATAAAGTAACTATTAATTGTTTCTCGCTACAGGATCAATACCCGCTACCTAAAGCAGACGACCTATTTGCGACGCTGACAGGAGGCAAGACGTTCACCAAGCTCGACCTGACTTCGACCTACATGACGCAGGAACTGGAGGAGTCTTCGAAGGGCCTCACCTGCATCAACACGCACAAGGGACTGTTCATCTACAACAGATGCCTGTTTGGAATTCGGTTGGCTGCAGCGATCTTCCAGAGAAACATGGAGAGCCTACTCAAGTCGGTACCAAGCACGGTGGTTTTTCAGGACGACATATTGGTCATGGGTCGGGACACCGTAGAGCACCTACAAAACCTGGAGGAGGTCCTCCAGCGACTGGATCGCGTAGGGTTGCGGCTGAAGAGGTCGAAATGCGTCTTCATGTCAACAGAAGTGGAGTTTTTGGGGAGAAAGATCGCAGCGGACGGCATTCGACCCACAGACGCCAAGACCGAGGCTATCAGGAACACGCCCAGGCCACAGAACATCACGGAGCTGCGGTCGTTCCTGGGACTCCTCATCTATTTTGGTAACTTCCTACTGGGGTTAAGCGCCCTCTAAGACCCCCTACATGTGTTATTGCGTAATGGTGAGAACTTGGTATGGGGAAAAAAAACAAGTAATTGCTTTTGATAAAGCCAGAAACATTTTATGCTCCAATAAGCTGCTTGTATTGTATAACCCGTGTAAAATATTCGTGCTAGCATGTGATGCATCGTCGTACAGAGTCGGGCGTGTAATACAACAAGCTAATGTTGCGGGGAAGTTGCAACCTGTTGCCTATGCCTCCAGGAGCTTGTCTAATGCCGAGAGGGCCTACAGCATGATAGAGCAAGAGGCATTAGCGTGTGTGTTCGGGGTAAAGAAAATGCATCAATACCTGTTGGCCTCAAATTTCAGCTGGAAACCGATCACAAGCCCCTCATATCCCTGTTCGCTGAAAACAAGGGGATAAATACTAATGCCTCAGCCCGTATACAAAGGTGGGTACTCACGCTATCAGCGTATAACTATACCATCCGCCACAGGCCAGGCACCGAGAACTGTGCGGATACTCTCAATCGGCTACCATTGCCCACCACGGGGGTGGAAATGGCACAGCCTGCAAACTTGTTGATGGTGGCGTAGCCCGCAGACTTGTTGATGGTCATGGAAGCGTTTGAAAATGATAAATCACCTGTCACGGCCCGCCAGATTAGGACTTGGACCAGCCAAGATCCTCTGCTGTCCCTAGTAAAAAACTGTGTACTGCATGGGAGCTGGGCCAGAATCCCCGTTGAAATGCAAGAGCTAATCAAGCCGTTCCAGTGGCGAAAGGACGAGCTGTCCATTCAGGCAGACTTCCTGTTGTGGGGTAACTGCGTAGTGCTACCCAAAAAGGGCAGGCAGACGTTCATCTCGGGTCTCCACAGCACACACCCAGGTATAGTAATGATGAAAGCGATAGCCAGATCCCACATGTGGTGGCCTGGTATCGACTCTGACTTAGAGTCCTGTGTACAGCAATGCAGCGTGTGTGCTCAGTTGAGCAACATGCCCAGAGAGGCATCACTAAGTTTGTGGTCCTGGCCCTCCAGACCATGGTCAAGGATCCATGTCGACTATGTGGGCCCGTTTCTCGGTAAAATGTTCCAGGCTTGTTCAAAATGGATTGAACGTGAAATAATGTCGGGAAGCACCGCCACCACCACCATTGAAAGCCTGAGGGCCATGTTTGCCACCCACGGCCTGCCTGACATACTGGTCAGTGACAACGGGCCATGTTTCACCAGTGCCGAATTTAAAGAATTCATGATCCGCATTGGGTTCAAATATGTCACCTCGGCCCCATTTAAACCAGTCTCCAATGGGCAGGCAGAGCAGGCAGTACAAACAATCAAACAGAGCCTCAAACGAGTCACAGAAGGCTCACTCCAAACCCGCCTGTCCCGAGTACTGCTCAGCTACCGCACGAGACCCCACTCGCTCACAGGCATGCCTCTGGCTGAGCTACTCGTGAAAAGCACACGTAAAACCAGACTCTGGCTGGTTCACCCAAACCTGCATGATCAGGTAGAGAGCAGGCGGCAGCAACAAAATGTAAACGATGGTCGCGCCACTGTGCCACGGGAAATTGATCATAATGATCCTGTGTATGTGCTAAACTATGGACATGGTCCCAAGTGGATCACGGGCACGGTGATAGCTAAAGAACAGAGTAGGGTGTTTGTAATCAAACTAGACAATGGACAAATTTGCAGAAAGCACCTGGACCAAACGAGGCTGCGGTTCACAGACTGCCCTGAACAACCCACAGCAGACACCACCTTTTTCGAGCCCACAACACACACCCAAAGGATCAACGACACCACGCCGGACCAGTAAATCAAACCCATCAAGCCCAACAGCCCAGCAAAGCCAGGCTCACCCAGCAGCCCTGCAGGGCCAACAACACGCCAGCCCAGCGAGGGCACAGCCAACACACCAGAACAGACATTTGTACCGAGGCGGTCCACCAGGGAGAGAAAGGCTTCCGACCGCCTCACCTTGTAAATAGTTTTCACTTTGACTTTGCGGGGGAGTGATGTTGTGTATCTGTAAAGCATGCACTCCCATGTTCCGCCACCAGGGAGCGCATCCGCTGAAGTTCCAAGGTATCCCAGCATCCCTTGGGAGCACTGTATATAAGCCGGCCCCTAAGACCTGTTCCTCACTCTGGAGTGTCTTAATAAAAACTGAGGTCACTGTTACTTTAACCTCGCTGTGTGCAGGCTCATCTGTGTTAGGAACACAATATAAGTGATTTACGCTGGCGGAGAAACTTTGGGGAAACTTGGAGATTTTAATTAACTCCAAAAAAAACGGTGCACGCCTAAATAACGGCGCAGATAATTGGGGGAAATTGAGCCCAAATTCACATCCCCATCTGACTAACCATTCCTGACACTCTCAATCATCCTAATGCAATCACAGCAAATAACAACACAGAAGGAGACCATTTGGCATTGTCACCCAACTCCCTCATAGTCACCCTCGGCAGATATAACTCATCCATTCCTTGCACTCATTCCATCGCTCTCACTCAAAGTTCTCTTCTTTTCCTCCTCGTAGGAGAAGAATCCAGAACATGTGGGAGAGGCAGAGAACCGGAGGTGGCCCTCCAGTACTCACCCAACTGACACCAGCAGAGGAGCGTGCCCTGGAGATATTTTGAGTTGCAGAGTTGCTGGTGACGGGAGACAGAGAGAGGGGGATATCCCAACAACCTGGTGACAGACTTACATCTCATGTAGCCACATGGCATACAGCAGTCACTGATATGGTGACTGATGTCAGCAGCCTGTGAAATGCCATCTTATGCATAATGGTAACGTTACTCATTCTTATTATGACACTTCTAATGAATATTTTTACTCTTCCACAGGTCCATCATGTGCCACCCCCCCGCCCTCCCCCCCCCCCCCACCCACTGTTCAGCCGGAGAAGGAAGACGACCCCTCAGAGGAACCTCCAGCCTCTGAGGGTGCACCGTCAGCAGAACCAAGCACAGCAAGCACCAGCGCAGATACACAAACCTTGGTGGGTCCCGTGCAAGATAGAGTAGTGTTGTCATCTGGTGTGTCTCAATTCATAAGTGAGCAAGAGCAGATGGTGTTGAGAGGGACAGCAGTGGAGACTCCTCGCCAGAGGGCGCAGGATGCTCCAAACTCTACTGAGCTGCATGCAGACGCTGAGCCTTGGGGGGGCCTTGAAGGGGCAGCAACAATTGCATGAGGCTCTGGTAGCTTTTGTTGTCACACCCCTACCACCTAAAAGGACAAAGACAGCAGGCGCATGGAAGCACCACCACTTCGAAGTTCCCCTCCAAGTCCACACCATCCTGACTTGGAAATAGATCATTGGAACTCCCTCCCTAACAGTACTTTCACCACATGGACTGCAACAATTGACGAAGGTGGCACACCACAACCTTCTCAAAAGGCAATTAGGGATGGGCAATAAATGCTGGCCTTGCCAGCGACGCCCACATGCTGTGAATGAATAAATAAAAAGAAACCCTCATTTAAATAACATATTCATGTTTTAAATACCCCTGGCATGAGCTCCTGACACCAGTGCAGAAGTTCAATCCAATATGGCGGGTTGTGCACCTCCGGCTGGAATAAGTCCATGCACTTCCTGCATGCCATATTGGAGGCTTAGGCACCAGTTAAGCACCTGAAAAACTGGCCATCAAATTTCTGGGCCATAATCCCCTGGGAGATGCAAAATAACAGTTAAAAAGAAACCCTGGTCAATTCGTGGAAAATAAAATCTGGAATTTTCTCTCTGACCCGTAAAGGTAATCAAAATGAGTTCCAAATGACCACAGTAACCATGAGGTACATCAACCAATACCCAAGCTACCTTTTGTATGCAGTGATATCAAGTAGAGTCAGGAACTGGTCCAGCTCCCTTTTATGGGGTAGAATGGAAGGAGCATGAAGCTGACACTAAAATAAAAAAGTATTTCATTTCCTTATTCTTCTTAAGCAGTCTCTTGGAGTCAAGGATGACTTGCTTCCACACCAAAAATGAGTTCTAAGGTGACTGATAAGTCCAATGCGGGATCTACAGTCTCTGTCACAGATAGGCAACGGTAGTTGAAGGGACGGATGGGTGGGGTGCTTGGGTTGTCATACGCTCCTTCAGCTGTTTGCGCTTCGCTTGGCTTCAACGAAGAGACTCGCAGTATTAGTATTAAAGCCAAGGAAGTGGCATACAAATTGGCCAGAAATAGCAGCGAACCCGGACACTGGGAGAAATTTTGAACTCAGCAGAGGAGGACAAAGGGTTTGATTAGGGCAGGGAAAATGGAGTACGAGAAGAAGCTTGCAGGGAACATTAAGGCGGATTGCAAAAGTTTCTATAGGTATGTAAAGAGAAAAAGGTTAGTAAAGACAAACGTAGGTCCCCTGCAGTCAGAATCAGGGGAAGTCATAACGGGGAACAAAGAAATGGCAGATCAATTGAACAAGTACTTTGGTTCGGTATTCACTAAGGAGGACACCAACAACCTTCCGGATATAAAAGGGGTCAGAGGGTCTAGTAAGGAGGAGGAACTGAGGGAAATCTTTATTAGTCGGGAAATTGTGTTGGGGAAATTGATGGGATTGAAGGCCGATAAATCCCCAGGGCCTGATGGACTGCATCCCAGAGTACTTAAGGAGGTGGCCTTGGAAATAGCGGATGCATTGACAGTCATTTTCCAACATTCCATTGACTCTGGATCAGTTCCTATCGAGTGGAGGGTAGCCAATGTAACCCCACTTTTTAAAAAAGGAGGGAGAGAGAAGACAGGGAATTATAGACCGGTCAGCCTGACCTCAGTAGTGGGTAAAATGATGGAATCAATTATTAAGGATGTCATAGCAGTGCATTTGGAAAATGGTGACATGATAGGTCCAAGTCAGCATGGATTTGTGAAAGGGAAATCATGCTTGACAAACCTTCTGGAATTTTTTGAGGATGTTTCCAGTAAAGTGGACAAGGGAGAACCAGTTGATGTGGTATATTTGGACTTTCAGAAGGCTTTCGACAAGGTCCCACACAAGAGATTAATGTGCAAAGTTAAAGCACATGGGATTGAGGGTAGTGTGCTGACGTGGATTGAGAACTGGTTGTCAGACAGGAAGCAAAGAGTAGGAGTAAATGGGTACTTTTCAGAATGGCAGACAGTGACTAGTGGGGTACCGCAAGGTTCTGTGCTGGGGCCCCAGCTGTTTACATTGTACATTAATGATTTAGACGAGGGGACTAAATGTAGTATCTCCAAATTTGCGGATGACACTAAGTTGGGTGGCAGTGTGAGCTGCGAGGAGGATGCTATGAGGCTGCAGAGTGACTTGGATAGGTTAGGTGAGTGGGCAAATGCATGGCAGATGAAGTATAATGTGGATAAATGTGAGGTTATCCACTTTGGTGGTAAAAACAGAGACAGACTATTATCTGAATGGTGACAGATTAGGAAAAGGGGAGGTGCAACGAGACCTGGGTGTCATGGTACATCAGTCATTGAAGATTGGCATGGAGGTACAGCAGGCGGTTAAGAAAGCAAATGACATGTTGGCCTTCATAGCGAGGGGATTTGAGTACAGGGGCAGGGAGGTGTTGCTACAGTTGTACAGGGCCTTGGTGAGGCCACACCTGGAGTATTGTGTACAGTTTTGGTCTCCTAACCTGAGGAAGGACATTCTTGCTATTGAGGGAGTGCAGCGAAGATTCACCAGACTGATTCCCGGGATGGTGGGACTGACCTATCAAGAAAGACTGGATGAACTGGGCTTGTATTCACTGGAGTTCAGAAGAATGAGAGGGGACCTCATAGAAACGTTTAAAATTTTGACGGGTTTAGACAGGTTAGATGCAGGAAGAATGTTCCCAATGTTGGGGAAGTCCAGAACCAGGGGTCACAGTCTAAGGATAAGGGGCAAGCCATTTAGGACCGAGATGAGGAGAAACTTCTTCACCCAGAGAGTGGTGAACCTGTGGAATTCTCTACCACAGAAAGTAGTTGAGGCCAATTCACTAAATATATTTAAAAGGGAGTTAGATGAAGTCCTTACTACTCGGGGGATCAAGGGGTATGGCGAGAAAGCAGGAACGGGGTACTGAAGTTGCATGTTCAGCCATGAACTCATTGAATGGCGGTGCAGGCTAGAAGGGCTGAATGGCCTACTCCTGCACCTATTTTCTATGTTTCTATTTGGCGCCTTCCCGGATGCTTTTCCTCCATTTTGAGCAGTCTTGGGCCAGTGATTCCCAAGAGTTCGTGGGGATGTTGCACTTTTTCAAGGAGGCTTTGAGGGTGTCCTTGAAGCATTTCCACTGCCCTCCTGGGGCTCGCCTGCTGTGCCAGAGCTCCGAGTAGAGCGCTTGTTTTGGGAGTCTCGTATCAGACATGCGGACGATGTAGCTCATCCATTGGAGCTGATCAAGCGTGGTCAATGCTTCGAAACTGGGGATGTTGGCCTGAGTGAGAACCCTGACGTTGGTGCGCCTATGCTGCCAATGGATTTGAAGAATCATGCGGAGGCAGCATTGGTGGTATTTCTTCAGTGCTTTGATGTGCCTGCCTTTGAAGTATATAGGAGGGTGGCTATCACTACTGCTCTGTAGACCATGGACTTTGTGCTGGGTTTGAGGTCCTGGTCTTCAAACACTCTCTTCCTCAGGCGACCAAAGGCTGCGCTGGCACACTGAAGGTGGTGTTGGACCTCGTCATCGGCTTCTGCCCTTGTTGACTGTAGGCTCCCGAGGTATGGAAAATGGTCCATGTTGTCCAAGGCCTCATCATGGATTTTGATCATCGGGGGGCAGTACTGTGTGGCGGGGGCTGGTTGGTAGAGGACCTTTGCCTTACGGATATTTAGTATAAGGCCCATGCTCTCGTACGTTACAGTGAAGGTGTTGACGATGGTCTGTGTACTGTAATTCAATGACAGGCTGGCATGCAAGCCGTGATCCTAACCAATGGATCCACCATAGACCCAATTCATGTATAGGCTGGGACTAAGCAAGGCTGTGTCATCGCACCAATGCTCTTCTCGATTTTCCTTGCTGCAATGCTCCATGACACCCTCAGTAAGCTCCCCGCTGGAGTCGAGCTAATCTACAGAACAAACGGGAAACTGTTCAACCTCCGCCGCCTCCAGACAAGATCCAAGGTTGTCCATTTCCTTATACTAATATAATGTAACATAATATAACAACAATGTGCACAAAAAGAAATAACTTTTCTTTACACTGCTGCAACAACTGGTAATGATACCAAATTAGGGGCATGTCAAATTGTGGGAAAGAATGTGAGTGACTGCAGGAGAACATAGGTTGAGAGAGTGGACATATATGTGGCAAATGAAGTTCACCATTTATGAAAATGATATAGTACATTTTGGGAAAAGGAACAAAGAATAAAAATATGCCTCAATACTGCATAGGATTTTGGTTTGCATATACACAATCTTTAAAAGGAGGATTGTAGCCGAGAAAGCCATGCATAGGTAAATAGATTTTGCAAGGAAGGAATGATGAATCTATACAGGATGTTGGCTGGGCCAATCCCCTCCAAGACACGTACTATCCTGACTTGAATATATATCGTTGTTGCTTCATCATTGCTGGTTTAAAATCCTGGAATCATTTACCTAACACCATCATGGAAGCATGATCAACACATGGATTGCAAAAAAAGGTCTGCATTTATATTGTGCCTTTCGTGTCCTCAGGACATCCCAAAGTGCATTACATCCAGTTATGTACTTTTTTGAAGTGTAATCACTGTTGTAATGTAGGAAACACGGCAGGCAATTTGCATACAGCAAGATCCCGCAAACAGCAATGTCATAATGATTAGGAGGGTGCTGAGCATCTCGAGTCTCATCGCCAAGAGCATGCAGAAATCAAGCGCAGGCAGTGGAAAGAGCGTGCATCAAACCAGTCCCACCCACCCTTTCCCTCAATGACTATCTGTCCCACCTGTGACAGGGACTGTGGTTCTCGTATTGGACTGTTCAGCCACCGAAGGACTCATTTTTAGAGTGGAAGCAAGTCTTCCTCGATTCTGAGGGACTGCCTATGATGATAGAAACATAGCAACATAGAAAATAGGTGCAGGAGTAGGCCATTCGGCCCTTCGAGCCTGCACCACCATTCAATGAGTTCATGGCTGAACATGCAACCTCAGTACCTCATTCCTGCTTTCTCGCCATACCACTTGATCCCCCTAGTAGTAAGGATTACATCTAACTCCTTTTTGAATATATTTAGTGAATTGGCCTCAACTACTTTCTGTGGTAGAGAATTCCACAGGTTCACCACTCTCTGGGTGAAGAAATTTCTCGGTCCTAAATGGCTTATCCCTTATCCTTAGACTGTGACCCCTGGTTCTGGACTTCCCCAACATTGGGAACATTCTTCCTGCATCTAACCTGTCTAACCCCGTCAGAATTTTAAACGTGTCTATGAGATCCCCTCTCATTCTTCTGAACTCCAGTGAATACAAGCCCAGTTGATCCAGTCTTTCTTGATATGTCAGTCCTGCCATCCCGGGAATCAGTCTGGTGAACCTTCGCTGCACTCCCTCAATAGCAAGAATGTCCTTCCTCAAGTTAGGAGACCAAAACTGTACACAATACTCCAGGTGTGGCCTCACCAAGGCCCTGTACAACTGTAGCAACACCTCCCTGCCCCTGTACTCAAATCCCCTCGCTATGAAGGCCAACATGCCATTTGCTTTCTTAACCGCTTGCTGTACCTGCATGCCAACCTTCAATGACTGATGTACCATGACACCCAGGTCTCGTTGCACCTCCCCTTTCCCTAATCTGTCACCATTCAGATAATAGTCTCTGTTTTTACCACCAAAGTGGATAACCTCACATTTATCCACATTATACTTCATCTGCCATGCATTTGCCCACTCACCTAACCTATCCAAGTCACTCTGCAGCCTCATAGCATCCTCCTCGCAGCTCACACTGCCACCCAACTTAGTGTCATCCGCAAATTTGGAGATACTACATTTAATCCCCTCGTCTAAATCATTAATGTACAATGTAAACAGCTGGGGCCCCAGCACAGAACCTTGCGGTACCCCACTAGTCACTGTCTGCCATTCTGAAAAGTACCCATTTACTCCTACTCTTTGCTTCCTGTCTGACAACCAGTTCTCAATTCATGTCAGCACACTACCCTCAATCCCATGTGCTTTAACTTTGCACATTAATCTCTTGTGTGGGACCTTGTCGAAAGCCTTCTGAAAGTCCAAATATACCACATCAACTGGTTCTCCCTTGTCCACTTTACTGGAAACATCCTCAAAAAATTCCAGAAGGTTTGTCAAGCATGATTTCCCTTTCACAAATCCATGCTGACTTGGACCTATCATGTCACCATTTTCCAAATGCACTGCTATGACATCCTTAATAATTGATTCCATCATTTTACCCACTACTGAGGTCAGGCTGACCGGTCTATAATTCCCTGTTTTCTCTCTCCCTCCTTTTTTAAAAAGTGGGGTTACATTGGCTACCCTCCACTTGATAGGAACTGATCCAGAGTCTATGGAATGTTGGAAAATGACTGTCAATGCATCCGCTATTTCTAAGGCCACCTCCTAAGTACTCTGGGAAGCAGTCCATCAGGCCCTGGGGATTTATCAGCCTTCAATCCCATCAATTTCCCCAACACAATTTCCCGACTAATAAGGATTTCCCTCAGTTCCAACTTCTTACTAGACCCTCTGACCCCTTTTATATCCGGAAGGTTGTTTGTGTCCTCCTTAGTGAATATCGAACCAAAATACTTGTTCAATTGGTCTGCCATTTCTTTGTTCCCCATTATGACTTCCCCTGATTCTGACTGCAGGGGACCTACGTTTGTCTTTACTAACTTTTTTCTCTTTACATATCTATAGAAGCTTTTGCAGTCCGCCTTAATGTTCCCTGCAAACTTCCTCTCGTACTCTATTTTCCCTGCCCTAATCAAACCCTTTGTCCTCCTCTGCTGAGTTCTAACTTTCTCCCAGTCCCCAGGTTCACTGCTATTTCTGGCCAATTTGTATGCCACTTCCTTGGCTTTAATACTATCCCTGATTTCCCTTTATAGCCACGGTTGAGTCACCTTCCCTTTTTTATTTTTACGCCAGACAGGGATGTACAATTGTTGTAGTTCATCCATGCGGTCTCTAAATGTCTGTCATTGCCCACCCACTGTCAACCCCTTAAGTATCATTCGCCAATCTATCCAAGCCAATTCACGCCTCATACCTTCAAAGTTACCCTTCTTTAAGTTCTGGACCATGGTCTCTGAATTAACTGTTTCATTCTCCATCCTCATGCAGAATTCCACCATATTATGGTCACTCTTCCCCAAGGGGCCTCGCACAACGAGATTGCTAATTAATCCTCTCTCATTACACAACACCCAGTCTAAGATGACCTCCCCCCTAGTTGGTTCCTCGACATATTGGTCTAGAAAACCATCCCTTATGCACTCCAGGAAATCCTCCTCCACCGTATTGCTTCCAGTTTGGTTAGCCCAATCTATATGCATATTAAAGTCACCCATGATAACTGCTGCACCTTTATTGCATGCACCCCTAATTTCCTGTTTGATGCCCTCCCCAACATCACTACTACTGTACACAACTCCCACTAACGTTTTTTGCCCTTTGGTGTTCTGCAGCTCTACCCATATAGATTCCACAACATCCAAGCTAATGTCCTTCCTAACTACTGCATTAATCTCCTCTTTAACCAGCAATGCTACCCCACCTCCTTTTCCTTTTATTCTATCCTTCCTGAATGTTGAATACCCCTGGATGTTGAGTTCCCAGCCCTGATCATCCTGGAGCCATGTCTCCGTAATCCCAGTCACATCATATCCGTTAACATCTATTTGCACAGTTAATTCATCCACTTTATTATGGATACTCCTTGCATTAAGACACAAAGCCTTCAGGCTTGTTTTTTTAACACCCTTTCTCTTTTTAGAATTATGATGTAGTGTGGTCCTTTTTGTTTCTTGCCTTTGTTTACTCGGCCTTCCACTATTGCTTTTTACATTTCTACCATCTGTTTCTGACTCCATATTACTTCGCCCTATCTCGCTGCATAGGTTCCCATCCTCCTGCCATATTAGTTTAAACACTCCCGAACTGCATTAGCAAATGTTACCCCCAGGACATCAGTTCCAGTCCTGCCCAAGTGCAGACCGTTCCTTTTGTACAGGTCCCACGTCCCCCAGAAATGGTTCCAATGTCCCAGGAATTTGAATCCCTCCCTCTTGCACCACTGCTCAAGCCACGTATTTATTCTAACTATCCTGCTCCCTCTACTCTGATTAGCACGTGGCACTGGTAGCAATCCAGAGATTACTACCTTTGAGGTCCTACTTTTTAATGTAACTCCTAGCTCCCCAAATTCAGCTTGTAGGACCTCTTGCCGCTTCTTACCTATATCGTTGGTACCTATATGTACCACGACAACTGGCTGTTCACCCTCCCTCTCCAGAATGCTCTGCAGCCACTCCGAGACATCTTTGACCCTTGCACCAGGGAGGCAACATACCATCCTGGAGTCTCGGTGATCATGATGATGATGAATGATTAGAAAATCTGTTTTATAATGTTGTTTGAGGGATAAATATTGGCTAGGACACTAGGTAGAACTCCCCTGCTTTTCTTCACAATAGTATCATGTGATCTTTTACATTTGCCTGAGCGGGCAAATGGGGCCTCGGTTTAAAGTCTCATCCGATAGACAGCATCTCCAACAGAGCAGCAAACTCAGAGGGCGAGAGTGCTACCACATAGCCTAGGCTGACACCTAACAGTTTAAGGAGAAGGTCCACTGCCACTTCTCAGGGCAACTAGAGATGGGCAATAAGTAAAATGTCGGGTTGTCAGTTTTCCCACACATCCTGGCAATAGGATGGTCACATTCTATTTTGGGATTTAGCGTCCAAATGCTATCCAATTTGATTGTTCGTTTATAATAGTATTTGTGGTGCAGGACAGAAGCTTTTTGGACTACATTATGTACTTGTATTGAAAAATGAGAAGTTGATGTTAATAGTTATAGTAATCAAATAAATATGCCATTCCCTATATTTGAAAGTATTTAGAAATGAATCAAACAGTACCTTTTTACAGGCACTACCTACTATACATAATAGCTGGGAGGAATTATTTTCCGACTACGAACTTACTTTCATTGTAATTTTGTCAGTTGGTTAAATGGTTTATGCTTTTGGCAAGAGTCTGACCAGTAATTCTCAGATGTTCATAAAGAAGTTTAATCAATGGTATGGAGCATCTTTTGACTTAATATTTATGGCACAATATGTTGAAGTCATAATATGCTTCAACTTGAAGGGATGGGACACAGCGGGTTAGAAATTCCTTTCAGTGCGTTTTCATGGGCAGAAAGGATGAATTGCGGGTGACGCAGCCGGAGAGCAGGAGATGCAGCCAGAGAGCAGTGGAGAGCGGGAGTCGCAGCCAGAGAGCGGCGGGAGGCCTGGAGGTCAGCGAAGAGCGGGAGGCCCGGAGGTCGGGGAGAAATTGATTGATAAATATCTCTCTTTCGCTTTTATAACTGATGTCTAATTAGAGGGAAGAGGGAAGGCAGGGCAGCTCAGTCCTGTGGAGTGCATGTCCTGCGGCATGTGGGAAGTCCTGGATGCTTCGCGCAACCTGGACAACCATGTGTGCAGGAGGTGTCTCCAGCTTCAACTGCTCGAGCTCCGTATTTCGGAGTTTGAGCAGCAACTGGAGTCACTACAGTGCATCCACGAGGTTGAGAACTACGTGGATAGCACATTTCAGGAGGTGGTCACTCCATAGCTTAAAAGCACGTAGAGAGAGGGGAAGTGGTTGAACACCAGGTGGAGGAAGAACGCTCGGCAGGTAGTGCAGGAGACCCCCCAAGTCCATCTCGCTTTCCAACCAATATTCTCTTCTGAGCATCGGTGGGGGCGATGGTGCCTCTGGGGAGTGCAGCCAGAGCCAAGTCCAAGGCACCACGGGTGGCTCAGCTGCACAGGGGGGAGGGACAAAGAATAAAAGAGCTGTAGTGGTAGGGGATTCAATAGTTAGGGGAATAGAGAGGCATTTCTGCAGCCATAGACGTGACTCCAGGATGGTATGGTGCCTCCCTGGTGCCAGGGTCAAGGATGTCACAGAGTGGATGCAGGGCATTCTAGGGGGAGAGGGTGAACAGCTAGAGATTTACTAGGATGCTGCCTGTAATGGTGAATCTTATCTGTGAGGACAGATTGGATAGGCTTGGTTTGTTCTCCTTGAAACAGAGGAGGCTAAGGGGAGATCTCATTGAGGTGTATAAAATTTTGAGGAGCCTGGATATAGTGGATTGCAAGGGCTTATTTCCCTTGGTGGAGGGGTCAATTACGAGGGGGCATAGATTTAAGGTGGTTGGTAGAAGGTTTAGAGGGGATTTGAGGGGAAGCTTCTTCACGCAAAGGGTTGTGGGGGTCTGGAACTCACTGGCTGGAAGGGTGGTTGAGGCAGAAACCCTCTCCACATTTAAATGGTGCTTGGATGGCCACTTGCAGTGCCCTAACCTGCAGGGTTACAGACCTAGAGCTGGTAAGTGGGATTAGACTGGATAACCTCTTCTTGGCTGGCACAGATACGATGGTAAGTACTTCAGGGAATCTAATACGGCCAGAGTGATCTCCTGGAGTAGTTTCGATTGTCTGGATGGGTTGGAGAGGAATTTTCCCAGATTTTGTTTCCCCAATTGGCCTGGGTTTTTATCCGTTTTTTTTGCCTCTCCCAGAAGATCGCATAGCTCCGTGTGGGGTGGAGTGTAAAATGTTGCAATGCATGGGGTGTCGCAGTTTTGTGGGATCAGATTGGTTGGGCTGGATGCTCTTTACCTGTCTGCCATTGTACATTGTTCATAGGTTTATATGTAACATTCAGGGCTGTTGACCGAGGGCCTTGTGGCTCTTTGTCGGCTGGCGCGGACACGATGAGCTGAGATGGCGCTGTAAATTTCTATGTTTCTATGATCACGTGGGCAGCAAGTAAACCCTAAATTTATGGACAGGTGTAAAACAGGCACAACGAGGTCCAATTTCAGGGACCAATATTTGACCTAAGGACACCTGAAAATGTTTGACCCGAAATTCGGTCCAACGAGAAGTGGAGTGCGGATGGTTAAAATTGGAGCAATATTTTATGCTTTGGTTCCAAGCTGCATACACGTGCTGTGTTCCTGATGAGGCCGGCACCAGGTATCAGACACGCTGCTCCAGGTTAAAATGTTGTCAGGGTTTAAAATATGCCAATGGACTCTGACTTTTGAGTGTCAATGGCTGCCTGAAATGGCCTGTTAAAATAGGCTCCAAGTAGCGCTGTCTATCGAACTATCGAATTTTTCTTGGATATTGGCATTGAGGATGGCACGGGACACGGCCATGACCCATGTCACCTGTTTCAGGTCTTCTGAAATGGTCTTCAATAACTCAACGTGAGTGTGATACTCATCTAACATTCTTTTTTAGACTAGGACCCCAAAGATCTGAGTCAAGCAGGATTGGGTGTTAAGTGCTGATCTCTGCAAAACCTCCACTCACCACTGTCAAATCTGACTTTTACCTCTGAAGAGCTCAATGCAATCTGTTGAAGCCTTCTCACTTCCTTACCAGCCTCTACGATATCATTGTCCTCTCCCTTATCATGCTGAAACTCCTCGTCCAATCGTGATTCCATGTTTCAAAGCAAAGTTGTACAGCATACAACAAACCATTATCATACGGGATACTCTTTGGTTGGCTGTACTGCAGAAAGCCACCAGACTTGTCCAGGCATCGGAAGAATTGCTTAAGGATTTCAATAGTCTGTTCGTTGAGAGATTTAGTCGAATCATGGATCTGATTGTAGTGCAGTATCTACTGATCATGGATTCCTGAGAGGAGTCACCAGCCTTTCATTTGCTGTCCAGTAGCAAAGAATGGAACGATGGACACATTAACAGTGTAGAAGCACTTGTAATGCATGAAGACAGTGGGGTCATCGGAAGGAGCCTATCCTGGGCGTGGGTGAAGCCTGCAATTTATGCAAACTCCAGAGCCGTATTCTGCTGTTTCCAGTTGTCCGTGATGAATGTGATGAAAATATTTGCTCTTGCAAGCATGAACTGCAGACTGACTGATGTTACTGATATTCCCTGTGACAGCCTCGAAGAAGCTAGAGGCTAAGAAGTTCAGGGCTGCAGTGACCTTGACTGCAACAGGCAATGCTTTATTCGCTGTGGCAGTTGATTGCAGGTGTTGTTGCAGAAGGCGACGTAACTCTGTGATAGTCTTCCTAGAGAATCACAGCCTCTTTATGTACTGCTCCTCAGATAAGTGTAGGTATGTTGTCCTAGGCCTTGAGAGAGTAAACATTTCTCCTCCTATTTGCTCTCCCTACAGTTTTGAGTGCTCCTTCCATCTGAATCCCCTTCTCCTCCTGGGGCAAGGCAAAAGGGGTGGTAATGGGACGGTGGCTGCTGGTAATGCTTCTGCTGTGCTATTTACAAGTTTATCCTTCTCCCATTACCGCTCCCTTTTCCCTTGTCCTATCATCCCTTTTGTCATTTAATCCCTCCTGCCCTCTACCCTATCACAGATCTCCTCCTTTGTTCTGTCTTCCCCTCCCCTTTTTCACTGCCTCTGTACTTGCCTAAAAACTGGTACATCTGTAATATTTGCCAGTTATGATGAAAGGTTAATGTTAACTGTTTCTCCATAGATGCTGTCTGACCTGCTGAGTATTTCCAGCATTTCCAACATTTTCTGTTTTTATTCAAGATTTTCAGCATCTGCATTGTTATACATGTAAACCTGTAAATACCTTGTTTAACCACCAGAGGGCTCAATCCCTGGGAGCACCTGTACTTCAGGAGGCCTCACAGGCTGGAGAGGCACTCTGGAGACCTGCAATAAAAGACTAAGGTCACACTTTACTTTGAGCTTACAGTATCTGGTCAGACTCTTTATTCATACACTACAACTGGCGACGAGATACAGATGACAAACCCCACTGCAACGATGCAGAGAACAGTGGGCATCCTGAAGAAATTTTCGGAGGGAGATGATTGGGAAACATTCGTGGAGTGAATCGACCAATACTTCGTGGCCAACGAGCTGGAAGGAGAAGCGAACGCTGCCAAACAAAGGGCAATTCTCCTCACTGTTTGCGGGGCACCAGCGTATGGCTTCATGAAAAATCTGCTTGCTCCAGCGAAACCCACAGAGAAATCGTATGATGATTTGTGCACACTGGTCCGGGAGCTTCTTAACCCGAAGGAAAGCGTTCTGATGGCGAGGTACCGGTTCTACACGTGCAAGAGGTCTGAAGGCCAGGGAGTGGCGAGCTATGTTGCCGAGCTAAGACATTGCGAATTTGAAGGACTTGGAACACATGCTCAGGGACTTCTTTGTCCATGAAGTAATACTTCGCAAACTCTTGATTGTAGAAACTCCAACCTTGAGTAAAGCCATAGCGATAGCCCAGGCGTTCATCGCCACCAGTGACAATACCAAGCAAATCTCTCAGCACACGAGTGCTGCTACAAGTACTGTGAACAAAGTAATGTTGTTTTTGAATCGTAACATACAGGGCAGGCCTCACATGCCTGCAGCTACACGTCTGCAGATGTCTCAGAGTCCACTATCAAGGGTGATGAATGCTAGGCCATTAACATCTTGTTGGTGCTGCGGGGGTGATCATCGTTTCCATTCATGCCACTTCAAAGGATATGTTTGCAAGGGCTGTGGAACAATAGGACATCTCCAACATATGTGCAGGCGACCTGCAAACCCTGCTAATCCTGCAAACCACCATGTTGCAGAGGAGGACAGATCCATGGCGGATCACGATGAACCAGATCCTCAGACCGAGGAGGCAGAGGTATATGGGGTGCACACATTTACCACAAAGTGTCCCCCGATAATGCTGAAGGTTGAATTAAATGAACTCCCGGTGTCAATGGAGCTGGACCCGGGCGCGAGCCAGTCCATTATGAGCAAAAAGACTTTCGATAAATTGTGATGCAGCAAGGTCTCAAGGCTAGTCCTGACTCCCATTCGCACTAAACTGAGAACTTATACAAAGGAACTGATTCCCGTAATCGGCAGTGCTACCGTAAAGGTCTCCTATGATGGAGTGGTGCACAAGTTACCACTCTGGGTGGTACCGGGCGATGGCCCCACGCTGCTCCGCAGGAGCTGGCTGGGGAAGATACGCTGGAACTGGGACGACGTCCGAGCGCGCTAGCCCATCGACGACACTTCGTGTGCCCAGGTCTTAAACAAGTTCCCCTCACTGTTCGAACCAGGCATCGGGAAGTTCCAAGGAGAAAAAGTGCAGATCCACCTAATTCCGGGGACACGACCCATCCATCACAAGGCGAGAGCAGTACCGTACATGATGAGAGGGTAGAGATCGAGCTGGACCGGTTGCAACGAGAGGGCATCATTTCACCGATCGAATTCAACGAGTGGGCCAGTCCGATTGTTCCAGTCCTCAAGGGAGACAGCACCATCAGAATCTGTGGTGATTAGAAAGTAACTATCAATCGTTTCTCCCTGCAGGATCAATACCCACTACCAAAGGCAGACGACCTATTTGCGACGCTGGCGAAGGAAAGACGTTCACGAAGCTGGACTTGACCTCGGCCTACATGATGCAGGAGCTGGAGGAATCATCGAAGAGCCTCACCTGCATCAACACGCACAAAGGTCTCTTCATTTACAACGGATGTCCATTCGGGATTCAATCAGCCACGGTGATATTCCAGAGAAATATGGAAAGCTTACTGAAGTCGGTCCCGCGCACCGTGGTCTTCCAGGACGACATCTTGGTTACAGGTCAGGACACCATTGAGCATCTGCAGAACCTGGAGGAGGTTCTTAGTCGGCTCAATCGCATGGGGCTCAGGTTAAAACGCTTGAAGTGTGTTTTTCTGGCGCCTGAAGTGGAGTTCCTGGGGAGAAGAATCGTGGCGGACGGTATGAGGCCCACTGATTCGAAGACAGAGGCAATCAAGAACGCACCGAGACCACAAAACATGATGGAGCTGCGGTCGTTTCTAAGACTCCTGAACTGCTTTGATAACTTCTTACCGGGTCTCAGCACACTGTTAGAACCACTGCACGCTTTACTGCGTAAAGGAGATGAATGGGTATGGGGTAAAAGCCAAGAAAATGCCTTTGTAAAAGCTAGAAAACTGTTATGCTCAAACAATTTGCTTGTGTTGTATGATCCATGTAAGCGTTTGGTACTAGCATGTGATGCGTCGTTATACGGTGTCGGGTGTGTATTGCAACAAGCTAATGAATCTGGGAAATTGCAACCGGTTGCTTATGCATCCAGAAGTCTGTCTAAGGCTGAGAGAGCCTACAGCATGATTGAAAAAGAAGCATTGGCGTGTGTTTATGAGGTAAAGAAAATGCATCAATATCTGCTTGGGCTCAAATTTGAATTGGAAACTGACCTAAGCCATTGATATCCCTCTTTTGGGAAAGCAACGGGATAAATACGAATGCATTGGCCCACATCCAGAGATGGGCGCTCACTATGGCATCCGCCACAGGCCAGGCACAGTAAATTGTGCCGATGCTTACAGTAGGCTGTCATTGCCCACCACGGGGGTGGAAATGATACAGCCCGCAGATTTAGTTATGGTAATGGAAGCATTCGAGAGTGAGCAATCACCTGTTACCGCCCGACAGATTAGAATCTGGACGAGCCAGGACCCCTTACTGTCCTTAGTAAAAAACTGTGTGCTTCACGGGAGCTGGTCCAGTGTCCCATTAGAAATGCAGAAAGAAATAAAGCCGTACCAGCGGCGCAAAGGTGAAATGTCTTTACAGGCAGACTGCCTTCTGTGGGGTAATCGGGTGGTGGTACCAAAAAAGGGCAGGGACACTTTCATTAGTGATCTTCATAGTACCCACCAGGCATTGTAATGAAGAAAGCGATAGCCAGATCCCACGTGTGGTGGCCCGGTATCGATGCGGACTTATAGAGTCCTGCGTGCACAAATGTAACACATGTTCACAGTTAAGCAATGCACCCAGGGAGGCGCCACTAAGTTTATGGTCTTGGCCCTCCAAACCGTGGTCTAGGGTCCATGTTGACTATGCAGGCCTATTCTTGGAAAAAATGTTCCTAGTGGTTGTAGATGCATACTCCAAATGGATTGTGTGGTGTCCCTGCACCGTACTACAAACTCACACGAGGCATGTACTGCAGACACAGTCACTACGTGACCTTAACCTGTATTCCCAGGACCAAGGAGTGCTGACCTTGGGTGGGACCTCCCCTTTTATACCTGGAAACCTAGATGAGCAGTGTCTCCCACAAGTTCATCCCCTGTGGTCAGGGTGTGCATTTCTAGGGTATGAGTACAGTGTACAGGAGGTGCATGAAGGTTACAGTTACATGAAGATTACCGTTGCATGATGGTTATATACATGATATCACCTCCTCCCCTTACGTCTTTTTGTGTCAAAGGTTAAGTTTTTCAGGTGGTCGAGGCTCTCTCGTGGAGCGCCGCAGTTAGAACTCTGGTGGCTGAGCCTCGGCATGCGTCTCTGTCACCTGAGGTGATTCCGGCCTGTCCGGGCTGGCCGCAAGGACTGTGCATGCTGTGGATTGTCCTCGTTGCTCGTCCACTGGCAGTGGTGTGGGTGGCATCTCATGCTCTTCTTCAGGTTCCTCCGTGTCTATGCTGAACCTTTTCTTTACTTAGTCCAAGTGTTTGTGGCATATCTGTCCATTGTTTAGTCTGACCACTATGACCCTATTCCCTTCTTTGTCAATTACTGTGCCCTCAAACCACTTGGGTCCCAAAGCATGGTTAAGAACAAATACCGGGTCATCCATTTCTATACACCTCCCCCTTGAGTTTCGATCATGGAACTCGGTTTGGGACTGGCGCTTGCCCGCAACAATGTCTGCCAGGGCTGGGTGAATGAGGGACAGCCGCGTTTTAAGCGGCGTTTCATGAGGAGTTCTGCTGGCGGGACTCCCGTGAGCGAGTGCAGGCGGGACCTGTCGGCCAGCAGGAGGCGTGATAGGCGGTACTGAAGGGAGGGTCCTTGGATGCATAGCATGCCCTGTTTTATGACTTGGACCACACGTTCCGCCTGGCCTTTGGAAGCCGGCTTGAAAGGCGCTGTCCGGACGTGTTTGATACCATTGCCCGACATAAACTCCTGGAATTCGTGGCTGGTGAAACACAGGCCTTTGTTGCTGACCAGGATGTCCGGCAAGACGTGGGTTGTGAAAACCGTATGCAGACTCTCCGCGGTGTTGGATGTCGTCCACGAGTTTAATATGATGTACTCGATCCATTTCGAGTATGCATCGACAACAATCAGGAACATTTTCCCCATGAACGGGCCCGCATAGTCCACGTGAATACGTGACCATGGCCTGGTGGGCCAGGGCCACGGGCTGAGTGGGGCCTCCTGGGGGCATTGCCCAGCTGGGCACACGTTGTGCACCTGCGAACCCAGTGTTCCAGGTCTGAGTCAATCCCCGGCCACCATACATGTGACTGGGCAATGGCCTTCATTAACACGATGCCAGGGTGCTCGTGTGGAGTTCCCTGATGAACGCTTCCCTGCCTTTCTGGGGTATGACTACTCGGCTGCCCCATAGCAGGCAGTCGGCTTGGATGGAGAGCTCATCCATTCGTCTCTGAAACGGTCTGACCTCCTCAGAGCATGCCTTGTGTGCGGGCGCCCAATCCCCAGTCAGGACACATTTCTTTATCATGGATAGGAGGGAGTCTCTGTTGGTCCAGAGTTTGATCTGGCGGGCTGAGATGGGGGAGCCTGCGGTGTCAAAAGCTTCAACGGCCATGACCATCTCAGCGCTTTGCTCCGCTGCCCCCTACGGTGGTGGCCAGTGGGAGCCTGCTGAGAGCCCATCGCTGTATGCGAGCTGACGCATTGGCATTGACAGCTTTGCTGTCAGACAACAGGGATGTTAACGGCTTGTGGTCCATCTCTAGCTCGAACCGTCTACCAAAAGGTACTGGTGCATCTTTTTCACACCGTAAACACAAGCGAGTGCTTCCTTTTTGATCATGCTGTATCCACGCTCTGCCTGGGAGAGTGACCTGGAGGCATAAGCCACCAGTTAGAGTTGGCCGTCATCTTTACTCTGCTGCAATACACACCCAACCCCGTAGGACGATGCATCGCACGTTAAAACCAGTTTTTTACAGGGGTCATACAAAATCAACAGTTTGTTAGAACGCAGCAGGTTCCTCACCTTATTGAAAGCCCGTTCTTGACAGTCCCCCCAAAGCCATTCACAACCTTTATGCAGGAGCATGTGTAACGGCTCCAACAATGTGCTTAAGTTCGGCAGAAAGTTCCCGAAATAGTTCAAAAGTCCCAGGAATGATCGCAACTCCGACGTGTTGCTGGGCCTGGGTGCCCAGTGGATCGCCTCCATTTTTGATTCAGTGGGCCGGATCCCGTCTACGGCAACCCTCCTGCCCAAAAAACTCGACCTCTGGGGCCAAAAACACACACTTGGCCTTTTTCAGCCGCAAGCCTACCCGGTCCAGTCGGCGTAGCACCTCCTCCAGGTTGTGGAGGTGTTCCTCGGTGTCTCGTCCCGTTATAAGGATGTCGTCTTGGAATACGATTGTTCCAGGAATGGATTTGAGCAAGCTTTCCATGTTCCGCTGAAAGATAGCTGCTGCCGAACGAATGCCAAACGGACACCTGTTGTAGATAAATAATCCCTTGTGTGTCGTGATGGTGGTCAGAAGCTTGGATTCTTCAGCCAGTTCCTGAGTCATATAGGCCGAAGTGAGGTCCAGCTTCATGAACAGCTTGCCACCTGCCAGCATGGCAAAAAGGTCCTCTGCTCTCGGGAGCGGGTATTGGTCTTGCAGCGACACTCGGTTGATGGTGGCTTTGTAGTCGCCACACATCCTGACCGAGCCATCTGCTTTAAGGACAGGAACGATGGGACTTACCCAGTCGCTGAATTCAATGGCCGAAATTATGCCCTCTCTGAGCAGCCTGTCCAATTCACTTTCAGTTTTCTGACGCATCACATAAGGCACCGCTCTGGCTTTGTGGTGCATTGGTCTGGCGTCCGGAGTGATGCGTATCACTACTTTAGTGCCCTTAAGCGTTCCGACACCGGGTTGAAACAGTGATCCGAATTTTTGTAGGACCTGTGAGCATGAACTTCGCTCCACAGATGAAATGGCGTGCACATCCCCCCATTTCCAATTCATCTCAGCTAGCCAACTCCTCCCCAAGAGCGCGGGGCCATTTCCCAGGATGACCCAGAGTGGCAGCCGGTTCTGTGACCCATTATGTGTTACCACCAAGTTTGCACTGCCCAGCAATGGGATGATCTTTTTGGTGTAGCTGCGTGTCAATGCGTTCCAGTTTGGGCCTGCTAGCTCTGTGTGGCCATAGTCTCTTAAATTGTTGGGCGCTCATAAGTGACTGGCTAGCTCCTGTATCCAGCTCCATGCGCACCGGGATGCCATTCAATAAAACTTTCATCATCATGGGTGGCGTTTTAGTGTATGAGCTGTGGGTGTCAGCCACGTGAACCCGCTGAACTGCAGCATCCATGGCTTTTCCCAGGCTTCATCCTGCATTGCAGACCCCTCGTCTGGTTCCTCTGTCTTACAGATTAGCCTCATCACAACCTTTTTGCACATCCTGGCCAAGTGTTCACTGACGTTACAAATCCTACAGGTATATTGCTGGAACCTGCAGCTTTTCGCAGTATGTCTCCCCCGCATCTCCAGCATGAGCTGAGATTGTTGTTAACAAAGGGACTGTTACGAGGCATTCCTCTCTGATTGCCCATTTGGTTGTTTCTAAGCACTCTGATGGTGGGTGTTAATGGTTCCATCGCGGGACGCATTGTTCCTCGTGATGGCGTTAATTGCCGATCCCCTTTCCATTGTCCCTGTTGCGGGCCCACCCTAGAGTCTGTTGCTGCCTGGGCAGTTTCGAAATGCCCTTGCCTGCTTGCGGGGTCCGTAGCCGCGTTCACAATGTTATCTCCCTGGTCCATCGCCACGTTGGGACCAGGGCTGCGCACATAAATTAGCTTGGTCTCCTCTTCCCCTGCCATGAAGATCTGAGCTATCAACGCCGCCCCTTCTAAAGTCAAGTCCTTGGCCTCTATGAGCTTCCCGGAAATCCCGGCATGATTAATGCCCTCAATGAAAAAGTCCCTTAACATCTCCCCCCTGCAGGCGTCTGTGAACTTACAGAGACTGGCCAAGCGCCGCAGGTCCGCAACGAAGTCCGAGATGTATTGTCCCTCCCGACGCCGGTGTGTGTAGAACCGGTGCCGGGCCATGTGTACGCTACTCGCCGGCTTGAGATGCTCACTGATCAGCTGGCTGAGCTCTTCAAAGGCCTTGTCCGCTGGCCTTTAGGGTGCGAGCAGGTCTTTCATCAGCGCATACGTCTGTGGTCCGCAGCTGGTCAGTAGATGCGCCCTCCGCTTGTCAGCCGCTGTCGCTCCCAGCCAGTCCTTCGTGACAAAGCTCTGCTGGAGTCTTTCCACGAAGTCGTCCCAGTCCTCACCCACACAGTAACGTTCCTCTGTGCTACCGGTGGCTATCCTCGGTGGTTCGGTGATTCCCGTTTTTCGTCGCCAAATGTGGTGTCCCTGCACCGTACTACAAACTCACACGAGGCATGTACTGCAGACACAGTCACTACGTGACCTTAACATTTATTCCCAGGACCAAGAAGTGCTGACCCTGGGTGGGACCTCCCCTTTTATACCTGGAAACCTAGGTGAGCAGTGTCTCCCACAAGTTCCCCCCCTGTGGTCAGGGTGTGCATTTCTCGGGTATAAGTACAGTGTACAGGAGTTGCATGAAGGTTACAGTTACATGAAGATTACCGTTGCATGATGGTTACATACATGACAGATTGAATGTGAGATAATGTTAGCAAGCACGTCCGCTGCCACTACTGAAATCCTGCGGGCCATGTTTGCCATGCATGGCCTGCTTGAGGTCCTTGTGAGTGACAACGGGCTCCGTTTCACCAGTGTCGAGTTCAAGGAGTTCATGACCCGCAATGGGATCAAACATGTCACATCTGTCCCGTTCAAACCAGCATCCAATGGTCATGCAGAGAGAGCACTGCAAACAATCAAGCAGTGCTTGAAGAGGGTAACTGAAGGCTCACTGCAGACTTGCCTATCCCGAATCCTGCTTAGTTACCAAACGAGACCCCACTCACTCACTGGGATTCCACCCGCTGAACTGATCATGAAAAGGGCACTTAAGACAAGACTTTCGTTAGTTCACCCTGATCTACACGAACAGGTGGAGAGCAGGCAGCTTCAACAAAGTACAAACAAACATGATAGCGCAAATGTGTCACGCGAAATTAAGATCAATGATCCTGTATTTGTGTTGAACTATGGACAAAGTCCCAAGTGGCTTCCTGGCACTGTTGTGGCCAAAGAGGGGAGTAGAGTGTTTCGGGTCAAACTTTCAAATGGACTCATCTACAGGAAACACTTGGACCAAACCAAACTCAGATTCACGGACTATCCAGAGCAACCCACATTAAACCCTACCTTTTTTGGCCCCCAACATACACACCAGTGGCAACCGACACAGCGGTTGACAACGAAGCAGAACCCATCACCCGCAGCAGCCCAGCAGGACTCGCCACACCAGGCAGCCCAGCAAGGCTAGTTGCACAGCAGCCCAGTGAGGGTCCAACAAACGACTCACCAAAACCAGCATTTGCACCGAGATAGAAACATAGAAACATAGAAAATAGGTGCAGGAGTAGGCCATTCGGCCCTTCGAGCCTGCACCACCATTCAATAAGATCATGGCTGATCATTCACCTCAGTACCCCTTTCCTGCTTTCTCTCTATACATAGAAACATAGAAAATAGGTGCAGGAGCAGGCCATTCAGCCCTTCTAGCCTGCACCGCCATTCAATGAGTTCATGGCTGAACATGAAACTTCAGTACCCACTTCCTGCTTTCACGCCATACCCCTTGATCCCCGAGTAGTAAGGACTTCATCTAACTCCCTTTTGAATATATTTAGTGAATTGGCCTCAACTACTTTCTGTGGCAGAGAATTCCACAGGTTCACCACTCTCTGGGTGAAGAAGTTTCTCCTTATCTCGGTCCTAAATGGCTTACCCCTTATCCTTAGACTGTGACCCCTGGTTCTGGACTTCCCCAACATTGGGAACATTCTTCCTGCATCCAACCTGTCCAAACCCGTCAGAATTTTAAACGTTTCTATGAGGTCCCCTCTCACTCTTCTGAACTCCAGTGAATACAAGCCCAGTTGATCCAGTCTTTCTTGATAGGTCAGTCCCACCATCCCGGGAATCAGTCTGGTGAATCTTCGCTGCACTCCCTCAATAGCAAGAATGTCCTTCCTCAAGTTAGGAGACCAAAACTGTACACAATACTCCAGGTGTGGCCTCACCAAGGCCCTGTACAACTGTAGCAACACTTCCCTGCCCCTGTACTCAAATCCCCTCGCTATGAAGGCCAACATGCCATTTGCTTTCTTAACCGCCTGCTGTACCTGCATGCCAACCTTCAATGACTGATGTACCATGACACCCAGGTCTCGTTGCACCTTCCCTTTTCCTAATCTGTCACCATTCAGATAATAATCTGTCTCTCTGTTTTTACCACCAAAGTGGATAACCTCACATTTATCCACATTATACTTCATCTGCCACGCATTTGCCCACTCACCTAACCTATCCAAGTCACTCTGTAGCCTCATAGCATCCTCCTCGCAGCTCACACTGCCACCCAACTTAGTGTCATCCGCAAATTTGGAGATACTACATTTAATCCCCTCGTCTAAATCATTAATGTACAATGTAAACAGCTGGGGCCCCAGCACAGAACCCTGCGGTACCCCACTAGTCACTGCCTGCCATTCCGAAAAGTACCCATTTACTCCTACTCTTTGCTTCCTGTCTGACAACCAGTTCTCAATCCACGTCAGCACACTACCCCCAATCCCATGTGCTTTAACTTTGCACATTAATCTCCTGTGTGGGACCTTGTCGAAAGCCTTCTGAAAGTCCAAATATACCACATCAACTGGTACTCCTTTGTCCACTTTATTGGAAACATCCTCAAAAAATTCCAGAAGATTTGTCAAGCATGATCTCCCTTTCACAAATCCATGCTGACTTGGACCTATCATGTCACCATTTTCCAAATGCGCTGCTATGACATCCTTAATAATTGATTCCATCATTTTACCCACTACTGAGGTCAGGCTGACCGGTCTATAATTCCCTGCTTTCTCTCTCCCTTTTTTAAAAAGTGGGGTTACATTGGCTACCCTCCACTCGATAGGAACTGATCCAGAGTCAATGGAATGTTGGAAAATGACTGTCAATGCATCCGCTATTTCCAAGGCCACCTCCTTAAGTACTCTGGGATGCAGTCCATCAGGCCCTGGGGATTTATCGGCCTTCAATCCCATCAATTTCCCCAACACAATTTCCCGACTAATAAAGATTTCCCTCAGTTCCTCCTCCTTAATAGACCCTCTGACCACTTTTATATCCGGAAGGTTGTTTGTGTCCTCCTTAGTGAATACTGAACCAAAGTACTTGTTCAATTGGTCTGCCATTTCTTTGTTCCCCGTTAAGACTTCCCCTGATTCTGACTGCAGGGGACCTACATTTGTCTTTACTAACCTTTTTCTCTTTACATACCTATAGAAACTTTTGCAATCCGCCTTAATGTTCCCTGCACGCTTCTTCTCGTACTCCATTTTCCCTGCCCTAATCAAACCCTTTGTACTCCTCTGCTGAGTTCTAAATTTCTCCCAGTCCCCAGGTTCGCTGCTATTTCTGGCCAATTTGTATGCCATTTCCTTGGCTTTAATACTATCGCTGATTTCCCTCGATAGCCACGGTTGAGCCACCTTCCCTTTTTTATTTTTACGCCAGACAGGAATGTACAATTGTTGTAATTCATCCATGCGGAATGATCAACCAGGAAAGAAAGACCCCAGATCAACTCACCTTGTAAATAGTTACACTATTGACTTTGGGGGTGGGGAGTGTTGTTATATATGTAAACCTATAAATACCTTGTTTAACCATCAGAGGGCTCATCCCCTGGAGTCCCAAGGGATCCCATAATCCCTTGGGAGCACCTGTACTTAAGGAGGCCTCACAGGCTGGAGAGGCATTTTGGAGACCTGCAATAAAAGACTACGGTCACATTTTACTTTGAGCTCACAGTATCTGATCAGACTCTTTAGTCATACACTACACGCAGTATTTTGCTTTTGTTAATCAATTAATACATTAGACTCTTTGGGCCCAAGTTTCCACATGATTTGCGCCTGATTTTTAGGAGCAACTGGTGGAGAACGGACTATCTTAGAAATCGCAATTCTCCACATTTTTTTTTCTGCAGTTCCAGTCAGGTAGAACAGTTCTACTTTGGAACAGAATTTTTTCTTCAAAAGGGGGCGTGTCCGGCCACTGACGCCTGATTTCAAAGTTTCCACAGTGAAAACGTACTCCAAACTAAGTTAGAATGGAGCAAGTGAAGATTTTTGTAGAACTGAAAAAACCTGTTCTACACATTAAAAAATCAGGCGCAGGTTACAAATTAGGCGTCCAGAACGAGGTGGGGGGGGGAGGGGGGGGAAGGGAAGTCATTAAATTCTACAATAAATCCTTATTTATACTTCTACAAATATTATACAAATAAATTCAACCTGAATAAACATTTATAAGGAAAGAAAAGATTAAATAAACCATCTTCCTACCTATGTGAAAGTGCTTCAGGCACGGAGAATGCTGCAGTCAGCCTGAGGCGCCGGTCCTTCCCGCGGGGGGGGGGGAGGAGGAGGCGCCCGTTCTTCCCGCAGGGGGGGGGGAGGAGGCGCCCGTTCTTCCCGCGGGGGGGGAGGAGGCACCCGTTCTTTCCCGCGGGTGGGGGGGGGGAGGAGGCGCCCGTTCTTTCCCGCGGGGGGGGGGGAGGAGGTGCCCGTTCTTCCCGCGGGGGGAGGGGTGGAGGAGGCGCCCGTTCTTTCCTGCGGGTGGGGGGGGAGGCGCCCATTCTTCCCGCGGGGAGGGGGAGGAGGCGCCCGTTCTTTCCCGCGGGTGGGGGGGGAGGCGCCCGTTCTTCCCGCGGGGGAGGGGAGGAGGCGCCCGTTCTTTCCCGCGGGTGGGGGGGGAGGCGCCCGTTCTTTCCCGCGGGTGGGGGGGGAGGCGCCCGTTCTTCCCGCGGGGGAGGGGAGGAGGCGCCCGTTCTTTCCCGCGGGTGGGGGGGGAGGCGCCCGTTCTTTCCCGTGGGGGGGGGATGAGGCGCCCGTTCTTTCCCGCGGGTGGGGGAGGAGGAGGCGCCCGTTCTTTCCCGTGGGGGGGGATGAGGCGCCCGTTCTTCCCGCCAGGGGGAGGGGGGGGGGGGTGACGTAGACAGTGAGAAGGCTGCAAGTGCTGATGGCAATGTGCTTTTATTAAAAAATGTTCAAAAATTAAACAGCTACAAAGAACTACAAAAATGGCCGAGTGCCAATGTTTTTTTCACACTGCGCGTGCGCGAATGCTCCAACGCGCACGCGCAGCGTTGCCGGCAGGAAAAAAACTAATTTAAATAGTACCCGCCCCCTCCCACTTACAAAATCGGCGCGAATGTAGGCTCCGCCCCCCTGGGCGCCGCGCCAGGCAGACAAGGAGCTGCAGAACGCTCCAGAATCGCGAGTTTTTTTCCGGCACCGTTTTAGGCGCGAAAAACGGGCGCCCAGCTCGGAGGGGCGCCTGTTTTTTATCGCGTGGAAACTTGGGCCCTTTATGTTATTTTCCCCTCAACAATTCTCACCATGTAAAACTCTTTGCAATCAACCTGTCTTCTCACTGTGCTGATAGATTTTCTTTGATAAATACCCTGTATAAACTGGAAGTTTCAACCCTTCGGTACTGTTTCTAGTGATAGAGCATTCTAATTAAAAGTCTAGTTCGGGGGGATAAAAATCCATTTGTGCCACATGCACCTATTAATATAACACTTATTAGTGAAAAATACATTAATTTATTTTTTTTTGTAATTGTTATCCTTAAATTAATAAGGAAAAAAATTCTCCCCTTCCTCATATGCAAGGACCATCATGGTCTTTTTAAGAAAAGTATAGAACATAAAAACATAAGAAATAGGAGCAGGAGAAGGCCATTTGGCCCCTCAAACATGCTCCGCCATTTAATAAGATCATGGCTGATCTGATCATGGACTCAACTCCACTTCCCCGCCCGCTCCCCATAACCCTTTATTCCCTTATCTCTCAAGAATCTATCTATCTCCGCCTTAAATATATTCAATGACCCAGCCTTCACAGCTCTGGCGCAGAGCATTCCATAGATTTACAACCCCCTGAGAGAAGAAATTCCTCCTCATCACAGTTTTAAATGGACGGCCCCTTATTCTGAGACTTTGGGCCTGAAATTGATCTACTTATTGCCCATTGCTGCTGACATTCTTCTGCAAGATCCACCCAGTGCCAGTTTCAAGGTAAGCTGGAGCGGGCAGGCGGGGAGAACAGACGGGAACCGCCTGCTGATGTCAGCGGACGACCGGGTGACGCAACTGAACTCCCGCCTGCCCAGCTCCCATAGTCGTATGGGCGTGAGTCGGTGCCAGACCGGGGGTGGACCGCTGGCTGGAGGCTGGTCTGTCCCCGACGGTAAGTCTGAAGATCCTGAAAAAAAGGTTAGTGAACTTTTCTTTTTCCACAGCGACTTACCTGGATGGGGTCCCCTGAAGATCTTCAATAGTTTTTAAAAAATTTTCCTGATGATTTTTATTTTCAGCTGTTCGACCCTCTATGGACCCGACTCCATCCTCGGCGGCACTTGGGCGGCAAGCACCTTTGCTGCCAAGAATGGGAGCTCCCGCCAGCTGCCGCCCAGATTTGCAGTGTTAGTCCGTCATTTGCCACCCGCCAACCTTCGAGGGATCTTGTTGATGAATATCCCGTCTAAAAGCCGAGATACTGGTATAGCAATTGGGCGGGCGGGGGCCTTCATCAATTTTGGGCCCATAGTCCCCTAGTTTTAGTTTCCCTGTGGTGCTCTGTATCTTGTTCCCCTTTTTCCTCAAAACACAGTGGCCTAGATTTTCCAGTAAAAATAACGATGAGGCTTTCAGTGTTCGCCGATATTAAGGAGTAAATCGAACAGCAACTTTTGGCGACCGCACAAGTGCAGTTACATGCGGAAATCAGGAGGCTGCTGTCCGAGTTGTCCTCTTCCAGAAGCTTCGCTATACCAGTATTCGCCGAGAGATTCAGCATTCAATTACATGGAAGGGCGTGAAGTCGCAGTACTTGCATGATAGATACCCACTAAACACGCCATGCATTGGTTGTAATTTACCAAAATTCCCTAGATTCTGGGGAGAACCCAGCAGATTGGAAAACTGCAAATGTAACGCCCCTATTTAAAAAAGGAGGCAGACAAAAAGCAGGAAACTATTGACCAGTTAACCTAACATCTGTGGTTGGTAAAATGTTGGAGTCCATTAGTAAAGAAGCAGTAGCAGGACATTTGGAAAAGCATAATTCGGTCAGGCAGAGTTAGCATGGATTTGTGAAGGGGAAGTCATGTTTGACAAATTTGCTGGAATTCTTTGAGGATGTAACGAACAGGGTGGATAAAGGGGAACCAGTGGATGTGGTGTATTTTGACTTCCAGAAGGTATTTGACAAGGTGCCACATAAAAGGTTACTGCACAAGATAAAAATTTATGGGGTTGGAGGTAATATATTAGCATGGATAGAGGATTGGCTAACGAACAGAAAAAGAGAGTCACAATAAATGGTTCATTCTCGGGTTGGCAATCAGTAAACAGTGGGGTGCCGCAGGGATCAGTGCTGGATCAGTGCTGGGACCCCAACTATTTACTGTTGTGTTCCTAACACAGATGAGACTGCATACAGGGAGGTTAAAGTAACAGTGACCTCAGTCTTTATTAAAACACTCCAGAGTGAGTAACAGGCCTTAGGGGCCGGGTTATATACAGTGCTCCCAAGGGATGCTGGAATCCCTTGGGACTTCAGAGGATGCGCTTCCTGGTGGCGGAATATGGAAGTGCATGCTTTACAGATACACAACATCACGCCCCCCCCCCCCCAAGTCAAAGTGAAAACTATTTACAAGGTGAGGCGGTCGAGAGCCTTTCTTTCCCTGGTGGACCGCCATGGTACAAATGTCTGTTCTGGTGTGTTGGCTGTGCCCTCGCTGGGCTGGCGTGTTGCTGGCCCTGCAGGGCTGCTGGGTGAGACTTGGCCTTGCTGGGCTGTTGGGCGTGATGGGTGATTTCCTGGTCCGGTGTGGTGTTGTTGATCCTTTGGGTGTGTGTTGTGGGCTCGAAAAAGGTGGTGTCTGCTGTGGGTTGTTCAGGGCAGTCTGTGAACCGCAGCCTCGTTTGGTCCAGGTGCTTTCTGCAAATTTGTCCATTGTCTAGTTTGACTACAAACACCCTTCTTTAGCTATCACCATGCCCGCGATCCACTTGGGACCATGTCCATAGTTTAGCACATACACAGGGCCATTCAGATCAATTTCCCGTGACACAGTGGCGCGACCATCGATTACATTTTGTTGCTGCCGCCTGCTCTCTACCTGATCATGCAGGTTGGGGTGAACCAGCCAGAGTCTGGTTTTAAGTGTCCTTTTCATGAGTAGCTCAGCCAGGGGCACCCCTGTGAGCGAGTGGGGTCTCGTGCGGTAGCTGAGCAGTACTCGGGACAGGCGGGTTTGGAGTGAGCCTTCTGTGACTCATTTGAGGCTCAGTTTGATTGTTTGTACTGCCCGCTCTGCCTGCCCATTGGAGGCTGGTTTAAACGGGGCCGAGGTGACATGTTTGATCCCATTGTGGGTCATGAATTCTTTAAATTCGGCACTGGTGAAACATGGCCCGTTGTCACTGACCAGTATGTCAGGCAGGCCGTGGGTGGCAAACATAGCCCTCAGGCTTTGAATGGTGGCGGTGGCGGTGCTTCCCGACATTATTTTGCATTCAATCCATTTTGAAAAAGCATCCACCACTACCAGGAACATTTTACCGAGAAATGGGCCCGCATAGTCGACATGGATCCTCAACCATAGCCTGGAGGGCCAGGACCACAAACTTAGTGGTTCCTCTCTGGACACGTTGCTCAACTGAGCACATATGCTGCATTACCGTACACAGGACTCCAAGTCAGACTCGATACCGGGCCACCACAAGTGCGATCTGGCTATCGCTTTCATCATTACTATACCCGGGTATGTACTGTGGAGATCCGAGATGAACGTCTCCCTGCCCTTTTTGGGTAGCACTACGTGGTTACCCCACAACAGGCAGTCTGTCTGAATGGACAGCTCGTCCTTTCGCTGCTGGAACGGCTTGATTAGCTCTTGTATTTCAACGGGGATGCTGGCCCAGCTCCCATGCAGTACACAGTTTTTTACTAGGGACAGCAGAGGATCTTGACTGGTCCAAGTCCTAATCTGGCGGGCCGTGACAGGTGATTTATAATTTTCAAACGCTTCCATGACCATCAATAAGTCTGCGGGCTGCGCCACCATCAACAAGTTTGCAGGCTGCGCCATTTCCACCCCCGTGGTGGGCAATGGTAGCCGACTGAGAGCATCTGCACAGTTCTTGGTGCCTGGCCTGTGGCGGATGGTATAGTTGTACGCTGATAGCGCGAGTACCTGCCTTTGTATGCTGGCTGAGGCATTAGTATTTATCCCCTTGTTTTCAGCGAACAGGGATATCAGAGCTTGTGATCGGTTTCCAGCTCAAATTTGAGGCCAAACAGGTGCTGATGCATTTTTTTTACCCCGAACGCACATACTAATGCCTCTTTCTCAATCATGCTGTAGGCCCTCTGGAAGCATAGGCGACAGGTTACAACTTCCCCACAACATTAGCTTGTTGTAATACACACCCGACTCCGTATGATGACGCATCACATGCTAGCACGAGTCTTTTACATGGGTTATACAATACAAGCAGCTTGTTGGAGCATAAAATGCTTCTGGCTTTCTCAAAAGCAATTACTTGGCTTTTTCCCCATACCCAGTTCTCACCTTTACGCAATATCACATGTAGGGGCTCTAAGAGGGTGCTTAACCCCAGTAGGAAGTTACCAAAATAGTTGAGGAGTCCCAGGAACGACCGCAGCTCTGTGACGTTCTGTGGCCTGGGTGCGTTCCTGATAGCCTCTGTCTTGGCGTCTGTGAGCTGAATGCCATCCGCCGCGATCTTTCTCCCCAAAAACTCCACTTCTGTTGCCATGAAGACGCATTTCGACCTCTTCAGCCGCACCCTACGCGATCCAGTCACTGGAGGACCTCCTCCAGGTTTTGTAGGTGCTCGACGGTGTCCCGACCCATGACCAATATGTCGTCCGGAAAAACCACCGTGTGTGGTGATACAGGTGAGGCCCTTTGAAGACTCCTCCAGCTCCTGCATCATGTAGGCCGAAGTCAGGTCGAGCTTGGTGAATGTCTTGCCTCCTGCCAGCGTCACAAATAGGTCGTCTGCCTTAGGTAGCGTGTATTGCTCCTGCAGCGAGAAACGATTAATAGTTACTTTATAATCGCCGCAAATCCTGACTGTGCCATCACTTTTGCGTACTGGAACGATCGGGCTGGCCCACTCGCTGAATTCCACTGGGGAGATGATGCCCTCGCGTTGCAGCCTGTCCAGCTCAATTTCTACTCTCTCCCTCATCATGTGAGGTACCACTCGCGCCTTGTGGTGAATGGGTCATGCCTCTGGGACCAAATGGATCCGCACCTTCGCCACAGAAAAGTTTCCAATGCCTGGCTCAAAAATTGAAGGAAATTTGTTAAGAACTTGGGTACATGAGGCCTCATCGACATGTGATAGTGCTCGGATGTCATCCCAGTTCCAGCAGATTTTGCCCAGCCAGCTCCTTCCAAGCAGTGTGGGGCCATCGCCAGGGACAATCCAGAGTGGCAGTTCGTGCACTGTGTCCTCGTAGGTGACCTTGACCATGGCGCTGCCCAGGACAGTGATCAGCTCTTTGGTGTACGTTCTCAGTTTCGTGTGTATGGGGCTCAGGGCTGGGTCTGAGTGCCTTGTTGCACCACAGTCTCTCAAACATCTTTTTACTCATGATGGATTGGCTAGCGCCAGTATCCAGTTCCATGGCTACAGGTAAGCCATTCAGTTTTACGTTTAGCATTATAGGTGGACATTTCATCGAAAACGTGTGCACCCTGTGTACTTCAGCATCTGCCTCCTCTCTCTGAGGCTCGAAATTGCTTTGATCCACCATGGACCAATCTTCTTCTGCCACGTGATGGTTAGCAGGTTTTGCAGAGCTTGCAGCTCATCTGCAAGCTCGTTGGAGGTGCCCCATTGTTCCACAGCTCTTGCGAACATACCCTTTGAAGCGGCATGAATAGGATGAATGGAAGCCTCCACAATGCCAACAAGGTGTGAATTGCCTTGCATTCATCCTTTGTTGTGGACTCTGACTCATCTGGGTCACCTGAGGCCTGCTGGCAGTTGCAGACGTGTGGTTTCTGCCCTGTACATTTCTGCTCGCAAACACAGTTCCTGTTAATTTATGAACATTGCTAGCACTTGTGTACTGAGAGATTTGTTTGGTGTTATCACTGGTGGACATAAACGCCTGTGCTATCGCAATGGCATTACTGAGGGTCGGTGTCTCTACAATCAAAAGTTTTCATAGGGTGGTCTTGTGGCCAATGGCCGGTACAAAAAAGTCTCTGAGCATTTGCTCCAGGTAGCCATCAAACTCACATTGTCCTGCAAGTCGCCTTAGCTCGGCGACGTAGCTCGCCACTTCCTGACCTTCAGATCGCTGATACGTATACAACCGATACCTCGCCATCAGCACGCTCTTCCTCGGGTTAAGATGCTCCCGAACCAGTGTACACAGCTCCTCATATGACTTATCTGTGGGTTTCACTGGAACCAGAAAATTCTTCATGAGGCTGTAGGTCGGTGCCCCGCAGACTGTGAGGAGGACCGCTCTCCTTTTTGCAGCACTTCCTTCTCCGTCCAGCTCGTTGGCTACAAAGTACTGGTCTAGCTGTTCGACATAGGCTTCCCAGTCCTCACCTTCTGAGAACTTCTCCAGGATGCCCACAGTTTGCTGCATCTTTGCGTTGGATTCGTGTACTCGTCGCCAGTTGTTGTGTTCCTAACACAGATGAGACTGCACACAGGGAGGTTAAAGTAACAGTGACCTCAGTCTTTATTAAGACATTCCAGAGTGAGTAACAGACTTTAGGGGCCTGCTCATATGCAGTGCTCCCAAGGGATGCTGGGATCCCTTGGGACTTCAGGGGATGCACTCCCTGATGGCAGAACATGGGAGTGTATGCTTTACAGATACACAACAGTTAGTATGCAGGTACAGCAAGTGATCAGGAAGGCCCATGGAATCTTGGCCTTTATTGTAAAGGGGATGGAGTATACAAGCAGGGAAGTCTTGGTATAGTTGTACAGAGTATTGGTGAGGCCACATCTGGAATACTGTGTGCAGTTTTGGTTTCCATATTTACGAACCGATATACTTGCTTTGGAGGCAATTCAGAGAAGGTTCACAAGGTTGATTCCGGAGATGAGGGGGGTTGACTTATGAGGAAAGGTTGAGTAGGTTGGGCCTAAACTCATTGGAATTCAGAAGAATGAGAGGTGATCTTTTCGAAACGTATCAGTTTATGAGAGGGCTTGATAAGGTGGATGCAGATAGGGGAGACTAGAACTAGAGGGCATAATCTTAGAATAAGGGGCTGCCCATTTAAAACTGAGATAAGGAGAAATTTCTTCGCTCAGAGGGTTGTAAATCTGTGGAATTCGCTGCTTCAGAGAACTGTGGAAGCTGGGACATTGAATAAATTTAAGACAGAAATAGACAGTTTCTTAAACGATAAAGGAATAAGGGGTTATGGAGAGCGGGCATGGAAGTGGATCTGAATCCATGATCGGATCAGCCATGATCGTATTAAATGGCAGAGCAGGCTCAAGGGGCCCTGTGGCCTACTCCTGCTCCTATTTCTTATGTTCTTATCTACTTAACAACTTATAGCTTGTCCTTTCAAGTGCAAGAGAATTTTTAACAGTGTGATAAGTCTTGGTTATTGCCAAACAACCTCTTATAAGACTGGAATCTTATTCCCTCAGATTTTAATTAGTGTTGGAGATTTTTTTTAAATATTACATTTTAAAAAATGACTTTTTCTTTCTATCTCTTTTATCTCTCTCTCTCTTAATCTCATCTTTCTCTCCCTCTCTATTTCACTTTCTGTATATGATTTGACATTGAATGAACTAATCTAATTTACACTTCCTGGTTCAGACTCCTGCATGAGTAGGAATTTTGTCGGTGGGGGGGGGGGTGTCAACAGGCATGATTGGTGATAGGTCGGGTGCTGAGCAGACCCGACACACAGTGGCAGGGGAGGAAATTAAAATCATTAGTGGCTTGTCTACAGTCACTTAATGCTTTTTTCCCAGCTCTTTGAATTTGTCAGGTCGGTCACCGGTTTCCTGCTGTGCCTAGACCTTGTTTGTGAAGCTGAGGCGGGAGGTCATTGGCCATTGTTTCAGCTGATGAGTTGATCGCTACAGATGTGAAGTCAAAGCTCCCAGCTGATTAAGAAATGTTCCCTTAGCCACTAGCTTCTCTAAACTGTATTTCCAATACAAATTCAAAATGCTGCAAGTCTTTACACAAGTCTCCATCCAATCTGACCTCATTAACTCTCCCACCATTGACAGATTACTTCTGTCATTGCTACTTTACCTGCCAACTATTCCATCAGCATCGGTGCACTTTATACTCTCTCACCTTGGTCCTCAGAGTCCCACCACAATCAGCCACAACATCAGCAGCACCAACAACAACACCAATCTTCTCCACAATCAACTGATGCTGCACAGGACACAGAGCATCAGCATCCGACCACATTGCTGCCCGGGAGGCCAGGGATGGCCTCACCATTTACTTCACTTGACACTGTAGACATGATGTGCCAGGTTGGCACCACCCCTCACCAACACCATAAAGCATCCCTACAATGCCCAAGTCATTCCTTTCACAATTGTCACCATTGTGGGAGTTCACCACTATGTCTTGGAGTGGCTGCAGAGCATTCTGGAGAGGGAGGGTGAACAGCCAGTTCTCGTGGTACATGTAAGTACCAACGATATAGGTAAGAAGTGGCAAGAGGTCCTACAAGCTGAATTTAGGGAGCTAGGAGTTACATTAAAAAGTAGGACCTCAAAGGTAGTAATCTCTGGATTGCTACCAGTGCCACGTGCTAATCAGAGTAGAGGGAGCAGGATAGTTAGAATAAATACGTGGCTTGAGTAGTAATGCAAGAGGGAGGGATTCAAATTCCTGGGACATTGGAACCAGTTCAGGGGGAAGTGGGACCTGTACTTTGGCAGGACTGGAACTGATGTCCTGGGGGTAACATTTGCTAATGCAGTTCTGGAGTGTTTAAACTAATATGGCAGGGGAATGGGAATCTATGCAGCGAGACAGGGTGAAGTAATATGGAGTCAGAAACAGATGGTAGAAAGGTAAAAAGCAATAGTTGAAGGCCGAGTAAACAAAGGCAAGAAACAAAAAGGGCCACACTACATCATAATTCTAAAAGAACAAAGGGTGTTAAAAAAAACAAGCCTGAAGGCTTTGTGTCTTAATGTAAGGAGTATCCGTAATAAGGTGGATAAATTAACTGTGCAAATAGATGTTAACAGATATGATGTGATTGGGATTACAGAGACGTGGCTCCAGGATGATCAGGGCTGGGAACTCAACATCCAAGGGTATTCAACATTCAGGAAAGATAGAATAAAAGGAAAAGGAGGTGGGGTAGCATTGCTGGTTAAAGAGGAGATTAATGCAATAGTTAGGAAGGACATTACCTTGGATGATGTGGAATTTATATGGGTAGAGCTGCAGAACACCAAAGGGCAAAAAACATTAGTGGGAGTTGTGTACAGACCTCCAAACAGTAATAGTAATGTTGGGGAGGGCATCAAACAGGAAATTAGGGGTGCATGCAATAAAGGTGCAGCAGTTATCATGGGTGACTTTAATATGCATATAGATTGGGCTAACCAAACTGGAAGCAATACGGTGGAGGAAGATTTCTTGGAGTGCATAAGGGATGGTTTTCTAGACTAATATGTCGAGGAACCAACTAGGGGGGAGGCCATCTTAGACTGGGTGTTGTGTAATGAGAGAGGATTAATTAGCAATCGCATTGTGCGAGGCCCCTTGGGGAAGAGTGACCATAATATGGTGGAATTCTACATTAGGATGGAGAATGAAACAGTTAATTCAGAGACTATGGTCCAGAACTTAAAGAAGGGTAACTTTGAAGGTATGAGGCGTGAATTGGCTAGGATAGACTGGCGAATGATACTTAAGGGGTTGACAGTGGATGGGCAATGGCAGACATTTAGAGACCGCATGGATGAACTACAACAATTGTACATTCCTGTCTGGCGTAAAAATAAAAAAGGGAAGGTGGCTATCAAGGGAAATCAGGGATAGTATTAAAGCCAAGGAAGTGGCATACAAATTGGCCAGAAATAGCAGCGAACCCGGGGCCTGGGAGAAATTTAGAACTCAGCAGAGGAGGACAAAGGGTTTGATTAGGGCAGGGAAAATAGAGTACGAGAGGAAGCTTGCAAGGAACATTAAAACGGATTGCAAAAGCTTCTATAGATATGTAAAGAGAAAAAGGTTAGTAAAGACAAACATAGGTCCCCTGCAGTCAGAATCAGGGGAAGTCATAACGGCGAACAAAAAAATGGCAGACCAATTGAACAAGTACTTTGGTTCGGTATTCACTAAGGAGGACACAAACAACCTTCCGGATATAAAAGGGGTCAGAGGGTGTAGTAAGGAGGAGGAACTGAGGGAAATCCTTATTAGTCGGGAAATTGTGTTGGGGAAATTGATGGGATTGAAGGCCGATAAATCCCCAGGGCTTGATGGTCTGCATCCCAGAATACTTAAGGAGATGGCCTTGGAAATAGCGGATGCATTTGACAGTTATTTTCCAACATTCCACAGAGTCTAGATCAGTTCCTATGGAGTGGAGGGTAGCCAATGTAAACCCACTTTTTTAAAAAAGAGGGAGAGAGAAAACAAGGAATTATAGACCAGTCAGCCTGACATCGGTAGTGGGCAAAATGATGGAATCAATTATTAAGGATGTCATAGCAGCGCATTTGGAAAGCGATGACATGATAGGTCCAAGTCAGCATGGATTTGTGAAAGGGAAATCATGCTTGACAAATATTCTGGAATTTTTTGAGGATGTTTCCAGTAGAGTGGACAAGGGAGAACCAGTTGATGTGGTGTATTTGGACTTTCAGAAGGCTTTCAACAAAGTCCCACACAAGAGATTAATGTGCAAAGTTAAAGCACATGGGAATGGGGGTAGTGTGCTGACGTGGATTGAGAACTGGTTGGCAGACAGGAAGCAAAGAGTAGGAGTAAATGGGTACTTTTCAGAATGGCAGACAGTGACTAGTGGGGTACTGCAAGGTTCTGTGTTGGAGCCCCAGCTGTTTACATTGTACATTAATGATTTAGACGAGGGGATTAAATGTAGTATCTCCAAATTTGCGGATGACACTAAGTTGGGTGGCAATGTGAGCTGCAAGGAGGCTGCAGAGTGACTTGGATAGGTTAGGTGAGTGGGCAAATGCATGGCAGATGAAGTATAATGTGGATAAATGTGAGGTTATCCACTTTGGTGGTAAAAACAGAGAGACAGACTATTATCTGAATGGTGACAGATTAGGAAAAGGGGAGGTGCAACGAGACCTGGGGTGTCATGGTACATCAGTCATTGAAGGTTGGCATGCAGGTACAGCAAGCGGTTAAGAGGGATTTGAGTACAGAGGCAGGGAGGTGTTACTACAGTTGTACAGGGCCTTGGTGAGGCCACACCTGGAGTATTGTGTACAGTTTTGGTCTCCTAACTTGAGGAAGGACATTCTTGCTATTGAGGGAGTGCAGCGAAGGTTCACCAGACTGATTCCCGGGATGGCGGGACTGACATATCAAGAAAGACTGGATCAACTGGGCTTGTATTCACTGGAGTTCAGAAGAATGAGAGGGGATCTCATAGAAACGTTTAAAATTCTGACGGGTTTAGACAGGTTAGATGCAGGAAGAATGTTCCCAATGTTGGGGAAGTCCAGAACCAGGGGTCACAGTCTAAGGATAAGGGGTAAGCCATTTAGGACCGAGATGAGGAGAAACTTCTTCACCCAGAGAGTGGTGAACCTGTGGAATTCTCTACCACAGAAAGTTGTTGAGGCCAATTCACTAAATATATTCAAAAAGGTGTTAGATGAAGTCCTTACTCCTAGGGGAATCAAGGGGTATGGCGAGAAAGCAGAAATGGGGTACTGAAGTTGCATGTTCAGCCATGAACTCATTGAATGGCGGTGCAGGCTCGAAGGGCCGAATGGCCTGCTCCTGCACTTATTTTCTATGTTTCTATGTCTCACCATTTACTGCAACTCACTAAGCCACTTCCAAAGGTGCTCACAAATCTGTCCAAAAGCGCAAATTATTGAAAATAAAGGTTTCAATGTTTGCCAGCACAGTAACAGAAACTTTACGTGAACATTGGATAAAACACCCAAGTGTCTACCCTCGTGTGTTATTAGTTGGTATAATTGTTTTTGGATGAGGATGAGTGTGAGGGGTGGCTAGTGAGATGGGGATGTGACAATCTAGATAGAGAGGGATGGGTAGAGATATAAGGTAAGTTGGTGTGAGTAAGGATGTGCAGGAGTAGGGGAAAGAGGGTAGAGTGATGGAGATGTGCTAAGAGGCACAGCAGGATGAGGTTGAGTATGGCTTTGTACTAACATTTCGTGATCTACTGATATAATTGAAACGTTTGCAGCACTGCACCCAGGTCCCCCTGACCACATCCCTGCTTGTGACCTCCTCTGCAATGTGCAACCAGATTGTGTTGATTCAGTGCTTGTCAGTGTCTGCAGCACCTCAATGCAGTAGAACACTGACAGCATAATTGTCAAATTAAAGTTGGCCATGGCCCCTTTCAGGAAACCAGCTGATGACTGGGCCAATGTAATATTATCAAATTCATCAAAATAACATGCACTGTATAAATCTAAGAAAAGATTTTTAGTTTAACATCATAATCTATATAGATACATATCTCAAGTTATTTGTTTGCAAAACCTTCACTAAAATGTGAAAAAAAAACAACATAATTTGGAAACAAAAAAAATAGCCTCCTTAGCAACTCTTGTTATAGCCTCCAGAGGGCGATAACAGGGTGCCAACGAATTACCGACCAGACGCGGCGAGATAAATGACTCCCGCTAATTTGACTGAGAGATTTGCGGTGGCAGTAAGATCTTGCGCCACGATCTCCTACGCCTGGAGATCATGACGTCATTGCCGTGCACATTCCCCCGGTAGTGACCTGGACCCGAACTTCGTTCCGCCTCCTGCAGCATCGCCGGGCGAAAACATCGACAGCTGCAGGAGGCATTGTTCGGAAGGCTGGGTGCTTCGGGGGTGCAAGTTAAAGGGGATGATGCCATGGTAAGTATAAAAGTTTTGCAATGTGTTATTTCAATTTTTCCCATTACTCTTGGAGTGCATGGGGCTGATTGGGCCGGATCATAGCTGCTGTGGCGGACCAGCTAACTTGCCCGAATGCAGAGCCTGCAGCGATAGCCCTTCACTTTAAGGATGGGAAGGAGCCTTGGATTTCGGCAGCGCAGCACGGGACATTGTGCAGTCCTGCACCACCACCATCTCGCTTGCGTTCTTTAGCACTCCAGGAAGGAAGCAAGTGCTCCACTTCCTTCCTAGAGAGCTAACATCGAATTTACAGAAAGCTGATAATCATTCACGCCTGGTGCTAATTTTTTCAGCGGCGCTCCCGAATTTTTCCCCCTTAGGTTTTTCAACTTGGAGAGTTACTCAAGTAAATCCTAACTAAATGACAAGGTTTTATTTTGTGGTTATTCACTTTATAAACATGCAGTTCTTGAACATTTGTTTATTGGATGTGTTACTAATGAAAAAGAACAAACATAAGGTTGGAGTAGTTCCAGAAGTGCATGATAAAGAATAGTTTTATGTCATTGTAAGACAGACTTCTGGAAGATACCAAGATTCAGTTACATTGTCTTAAGAGCTGGCATTGTATTGTAAACCCACTATTAAGTCACAAATGAAGTGCTGACAGTTCAGCACAATACTGTTTATAATTTGGCAGTCATACTCACCTTTATTTTGACAATCTATTCTTGACTTTGGGAAAAGGTAGATATTGCATTTTGTGGAATCAACTTTCAGGATAAGTGGCAGGCTCACAACCTCGCCTGGTTTGCGTTCACCCTCATCATTAGGGCAGAGAAAGTTCACATTGATTGTCTTCAACTTATGACCGGCAAGTCTTTCTGGAACTTTACATTTGGCCAGGTTGCCTAGATTTTGTTGGCCAGGGATCTGCAGCTTCCTGATCATTTCGTCTAGTTTACAATTACAATTCCAGGGGTTGCCATAGATACGCAGGTAATTTAGTTTAGGAATAGGAATAAAAACCTCCTCTGACATAAATTGTAATTGATTATGTTGAAGTAATAAAATAGTGAGTTCATCCAACCCCTCAAAAGCACCTGGTTCTATATTTGCTATGACATTTCGTTGTAAGTCGAGGCTCTTCAAATTCTTTAATTTTGAAAACATTGAGTTCTTTAACATTGTGATCTTATTTCCTGCTAATTGTAAATGAACAACATCCTCTGGAAATTTAGGAGGAATTGTAATGAGTTGCTTATCTTGACAAGTCACTAGTTTCTCATTGTTGTATAGACTCTCACTGCATATGCTACTCAGGAACTCATTAAATCTGTTGATATCAGTGGATCTTCTTCTGAGGCAATTCTTGCCACAGTTCCTCATTCTGTTTCTGTGCCTGCCATTCCTTGTTTTCATGAACTCTGCTGCTCTACAAAGAAGTAGCAACAAAATAATCCTAACCATTTGCATCCTGACATCCAGATGTTCCCAGTACTCAGTGATGACTTGGTAATATACAAGAATCCAATGAAATTTGAGAGCTAAAATCGCCTGGTGATTTGGGTTTTGGACTGATTTAAACCAGTTGTTCCATGCAAGACAGTCTGTAAAAGGAGAAAAAATACAGTTACAATCATTACAGCAATGTAGAAATGCACTGAATTTCAAAATGTGTCAGAAATACAGATTACACAACACGAAAAATTATGAAGCATCATATGCTCATCAATACATTGAGAAAAACGGGTGAAATTATCATCTTGGGCAATAGGGCAAAATGGGCAATAGCAAAGCGACAGTCAGTTTTACGCTTTTCTATTGACTTCAAGAAATCCAAAACATTCTGGTAGCATCCTTTTGTTGTGCCACATCTACTCCTGGAAAAGCTGAGTGGAGCAGGCCTAGTGCCTGCTCTGTTCAAGGCAGCCCAATTTCAGGAAGGGGTCATTAAGTCCCTCATCAGCATATACAAGGGGCCTAATGCCCATATCAGACTGGCGGCAGGGACGCCTCTAGAGCACCCGAACCAAACTGGCATTGGACATGTTTCTGATGCTGTTCGGGAACGGGACGTTGGCTCCTTAAATTCGACCTCTGGTACCCCTTTTTCCACCTGGAAAATTGGTACAATGAGATCCAACTTCTACCCCAAAATATTATATTAGTAATATACTTACTAATGAAAATGTTAGACTCTAGAAGCCAAAATGAAAAATATTCATTTGGTATCTAATGAAAGATTTTGTTAAAAGTTGCTGTATTTTGTTAATATAAATTATTGGTCCAGAATTTCCTATAGACTTGCAGCATTGTAAAGGCGCATCTATGTTTTACAATGCAAAAGTCCCAGGAAATTATACCAATATGAGCTCATTATCATTTGAGGTCAGGAAATTGTGCACAGCTGTTGTAAAGATCTGTGACTGCTATTCAAAGAGCCAGTATAGTTTCTTAGCTGGTGAGGAAACCACTTGCAGAAAACCTCTCTTTCCAGATTCTATATTGGAATGGATTCTGCAGGAAAATCCTTTATAAGTTTCCAGGCACTCTTTGCCTCCCACATGAGAATTGTGCAGTCAGCTTGGAAGCGGATGACCTAACAAGTTAATGTTATGTTCCATATCATTTACTCACCAATAACCGGTGGCCAGAGGCCTTAACAAAAGGGACCATTTTAGCCCACTGAATTCTAGAGGTGAGGTGAGAGTGGCTGTCTTTGACATCAAGGCAGCATTTCACTGAGTACAGCATCAAGGAACTCTAGTAAAATTGAAGTCAATGGAAATCGGGAAAAACTCTCCACTGGCTGGAGCCATATCTAGCACAAAGGAAGATGGTTGCAGTTGTTGGAGGTCAATCATCTCAGCCCCAGTGTACTGCAGGAGTTCCTCAGGGCAGTATGCAAGACCCAACCATCTTCAGCTGCTTCATCAATGACCTTCCCTCCATCGCAAAGTCAGAAGTGGGGATGTTTGCTGATGATTGCACAGTGTTTAGTTCCATTCACAACTCTTCAGATAATGAAGTGGTCTGTGCCTATATGCACTGATAAGTGAAAGTAACACTTGCGCCACACAAGTGCTAGGCAATGATCATGTCCAACAAGAGAGAGTCTAGCTACCTCCCCTTGACATTCAACAGGATTATCATTAGCATATCCCCCACTATCAACATCCTGGGAGTCGCCATTGACCAGAAACTTAACTAGACCAGTTACATAAATACTATGGCTACAAGAGAAGGTCAGAGGCTGGGTATTCTGTGGCAAGTGACTCACCTTCCGACTCCTCTAAGCCTTACCACCATCTACAAGGCATAAGTCAAGAGTGTGATGGAATACTCTCCACTTGGCTGGATGAGTGCAGTGTGTACCATCTATAAGATGCAATACAGCAACTCGCCATGGCTTCTTTGACAGCACATAACATATTAATTAAACAGAAGAGGTAGGTAAAGGGGATAAGGGAATGGAGTTCCTACAATGTGTACAGTTGCCTTTCTAAACCAATATGTAAAAAGTCCAACAAGGGAGGATTTGCTATTGGATCTAGTAATGGGGAATGTACCAGAGCAGATAAGAGAAGTAAAAGTAGGGGAACATCTAGGCAATAGTGACCGTAATATAATATGCTTTAAGATGATAATTGAGAAGGAAATAAAAATGACAAAAACCAGGGTAATAGATTGAAGAAAAGCTGATTTTGAAGAGCTGAGAATAGAACTTGGAAAATAAAATGGGCAACAATATTGGCAAAAAACGATGTAGAGCAGCAATGGGAAACAGTTAAAACTGTTCAACAGAGAGAGGAACAATATATTCCGCTAAAAGGAAAGAACAAACTAAACACTAATGAGACTCCATGGATGAATAAAGCCAAAAGGGAACAATTGAGGGTAAGGAAAAAGACATATATTAAGTACATAGACAGCAGGGAAGTGCATGATAAGGGAGAACATGAAAAGATAGGAGAGAAATTTAAAAAAACAATTAGGAAGCAAAGAGGAACTGAAATTAAATTAGCACAGAACATAAAACAAAATAGTAAAATATTTTACAGGCACATCAATAAAAAAAGTATGGTTGGGATGGGAATAGGGCCATTAAGGGATAGAATAATACCACAGGTCACAATAGATGGCAGAAATATTAAATAATGATTTTGCTTCAGTATTTACCAGGGAGATAGAACAGGTGGATATGACATTGGATGATAAGATAAGTACATTTAAAATAAAGAGGTGATCTATTAAATAAACTAATCAAACTCAGAGTATAAAACCCCTGGTCCGGATGGAGTGCATCCACGTATTTTAAAAGAATCTAAGGATGAGATAGCAGAGGCCTTACTACACATATTTAATAATTCTTTAGATAAAGGTGTAGTGCCAGAGAACTGGCAGATAGCTAACGTAATACCTATATTTAAGAAGGGGGATAGAACATATCCAGGGAATTATAGACCAGTCAGCTTAACATTGGTGGTAGGAAAAATAATGGAATCCCGACTAAAGGTGAAAATAAAAGAGCATCTAGAAACCAAAAATATAATAACGAATAGTCAGCATGGATTTTAAAAGGGAAAGACTTGCTTGACCAACTTCATTGAATTTTTTGAAGAGGTAACAGAGAGAGTTGACAATGGCAATGCAGTAGATGTAATTTATCTAGATTTTAAAAAGGCCTTCGATAAAGTACCCAATAGTAGACTGATGAACAAAGTCAAAGAATGCGGAGTCAGGGGACAGGTAGCAGAATGGATAGCTAGTTAGCTTCAAGACAGAAAGCAGAGAGTAGGGGTAAAAGGTAGCTATTCACAGTGGCAGAAGATGGGTAGTGGTGTTCCACAAGGATCAGTGCTGGGAACACTTGAGAACTTGCTACCACATGGAGTGGTTGAAGCGAATAGTATAGATGTTTTTAAGGGGAGGCTAGACAAGCATATGAGGGAGAAAGGAATAGAGGGTAATGCTGATAGATTTAGATGAGCAAAGACGGGTGGAGGCTCGAGTGGAGCATAAACGGCGACATGGACTGGTTGGACGAATGGCCTGTTTCTGTGTCTTATATCCTACGTAATCCTATGAAAACCTCGCAAACCCGCAACCTCTACCACCTAGAAGAACAAGGGCAGCAGGTGCATGGGAATACCACCACCTGCAAGTTCCCCTCCAAATCGCACAGCATTCTGACTTGGAAATATACTGCCGTTCCTTCATTACTGCTTGGTCTAAATTCTGGAACTCCCTCCCTAACAGCACTATGGAAGTACCTTCACCTCATGGACTGCAGTGGTTCAAGAAGGCGGCTCACCACCATCTTCTCAAGGGTAATTAGGGAGTGGCAATAAATGATGGCTTTCCCAGCGACGACCACATTCCATGAATGAATAAAAAAACCCTCTGGATTGTGGGCAGACCACATCACCAGCTTTTTTTGACACCAACCATTGCAGGAGCTGCAAAATGAAGCAGGAGGCCTGGGACACCCCCACCCCAGCTGCCTCATTAAACTACTTTGTTTGAACCTATGTCTTTTGCAGGTCCAGACCAAGCTCTGTGCCACATCCCCAGAAAAGCACAAGAAATCCAGGGCAACATTGAAGGTTCAGAAGCATAGCAATCTGAATGTCAACCTATTTATCCTGATCTTTGCTTCTGGGGAATTAAACATTCAAATCAGCTCTTTTATGGCAACGTTTATAATGGGAAACTCTATCTAAACATGTTAACATTTATGATGGGAAGATAACCTATATCAAAACGTTAACACTTTGTGCTTTTGGATTTTTGATAAACCCTTTAAGTCACTCAAAATGTTTTTTGAACAAAATTCAATTGCTATTTTTTCTGAGAAATTTCTAATGTACAAAATAAAGTTGAAACAAGGAAAACTAGAAATAATTAGTTATTACATAATTAAGTTTATCCATTGAATTTTCTTGTGCTTCTGTTAGAACCTTCATTAAAGTTTTACTTGTAGGTCACAATCTCAAATGCCTAGGTTTGAACTTGATATGTTTACCCAGAGCAGTCACGCTGTTCACTGAAGGCAGGTCCTACAGTCTAAGCATGTGCAGTCTGCACAATTTCCCACAATACACAAATGGATCTTAATTTGTTCAGTTGTTGATTGTAGGCCCTGATGCTATTAATTACATGGCATAGACACTCCTATTGTTATAAAACAGCATATCCTCCATTTCTCCATTTGTAACATCAAGAGAGATCTGCTATTATACACACTTTTTTATAGAAAATAAACATTTTCAGTGTATTATATAATTCTTTATTATGTATTTCAGGTGACTGTCGAAATCTGCAGGATTTAAATTTATCTGAATGTGCAAATTTAACCGTAAGTCTAAAACTTCTTGCTCAAACTTCTTAAGGTGTATCTAGCCCAAGTGGTTATTCTTCATGCATAAAGGGAATTCTAACATTCCCTCCACTCAGTGGGAATGATGTGAGTGAACTATTTAAATGGAGAAGCTTTATTTCCTGCTCTGTTGCCGCCAATTTTGGATGTTAATGCTACTGGTTTGGTAGTGGTTGAGGCAACCACCAGACCCAAGCAGTTGTAATGCAATTGAAGCGCCATGAAATCATGGGAACCTGATTGCATTTTAACCCAGGAGCGCGGAAGCTGCTGTGGCTTTCTCACAAAACCAGGTTGGATGCTGTCAGGAGGAAAAGAGGCCATCCAAGGTAAGTTTAAAAACTTTCCTCTGTGGAGCCAGGAGGAGCACAAGTTTTCACTCCAGCCCTGGCTGCTGCTTTCCATCCATTTGGACAACTGACTGGCAGCATAAAGATAAGGCCTGGGCGTTAAAGTACTCCAGGACTCAAACTCAACCTGTGAGTGCCCAAAACCAGCCAGGGGTTAAAATCTTCCCCATTGTGTCACCATCTTACCACATGGCAGTCATTAAAGCTTAGCTCAGTCCTATATTCAGCTAATAGCTGTACACATGCACTTTCCAACAGGGGACACTGGATACCAAACAAGAGAAAAGGACTTGGCAGATTTTTCCCATATCTAATCCAGGAATACATAAGCCAATTGTAATGCCCAACAGTATCCCAGCTGCGATCAGATAATTCAGCATAGACAAGGGATTGAAACTGAGACGTTCCTGTTCTACTACCATACCACATTCACCCACTGAGCCATCAGGGAGCTCTATGCTGTTACTTTGTGTATTAAAAAAATGGATGAAATAGTAACTACAATACAAGTCTGAATTATTGGAGTCAAATTTCCTCGGCCATTCTACCAGACTTATACCATAACTCCTGCTTGGGCTTGTGAGGGGCCTCCACTTGCCTCTTAGAAAGCCAGTTGTGTTAGTGGGGGTAAGGCTGGACATTCCCAATTCTCTGATTTATAAAAGAACTGGCGTAAGATTTAAGGGTTTTCAGGAAGTTAGATGAGATGTACTGCTTCCAAAAAGGTGGATGAGGCCTGGACGCTTGAAATGCACAAGTTTAAAAATATATATATTGGTCCCTTTACACAGGAAGCTGATGGGGATACAAAACAGGCTTTTTTAGGGGTGTCTGGCTTCCTCCACTCGCCCCCCCCCCACCTCCCCCACCATCCAAGATAGCTGTCAACTGTTGGGGTTCCCAGCAGCATAGGGCAGGCAGGCACATAAAAATGATCATAATGACAGTGTCCATCAATCTCTAGAGTTCCCATTATTATGAATGAGAACATACTTTACCTGATTGACTGCCCAGACCCATGTAACTCCAGCTTTGGCCTGCGCATGTCCCGACGTGCACACGCTGCGGGGTGCAGTCAGAGGAGGCCTCAGGACCGGGAACTTGCGTGGGTGCAGCAGGATAAGGTAAGTGCACATTTTTTAAAAGTTTTTTACCCGATCGTCTGCGCGAAGCAGCCGACTGGGATTTCTGGGCCATTATATCAGGTCGATTCTTTTTTCAGAGAAACCCGACTCAAATTTCCTTATATGAGTACAGAGGTGGGGCAGGGAGAGAAAGCTGAGCTGCAAGCCTTCAACTGAGCCCCGAGCTGCCCGCTGAGTGGCAGGTGGCGATTAGGAGAGGGAGAGAGAGAGAGAGAGAGAGCCTGGGGCGGAGGGAGAGAGAGAGAGAGCCTGGGGGGGGGGAGAGAAAGAGAGAGAGAGAGAGAGCCTGGGGGGTGGGGGGAGGAAGAGAGCGCCGGGGGGAGGGGGGGGCGGTGGGAGAGAGCCGGGGGGTTAGGGGGGGCGGAATAGAGAGAGCTAGGAGGGGGTGGGGGGAAGAGAGCCTGGGGGGGAGAGAGAGAGAGCCTGGGGGGGAGAGAGAGAGATCCTGGGGGGGGGGGGAGAGAGAGAGAGAGAGGGAGAGCGCCTGCGGAGGGGGGTAAGAGAGGGAGAGCCTGGAGGGGGGGGGGGGTTGAGAGAGAGCCCGGGGGGGGGGGGAGGTAGAGAGAGCTTGGAGAAGGGGGCGGGTGGGTGAGAGAGAGAGCCTGGGGGCGAGAGAGAGAGAGAGGGAGAGTGCCTGGGGAGGGGGGGGGGGGGAAGAGAGGGAGAGTCTAGGGGGGTTGAGAGAGAGCCTGGGGGGGGGGAATAGAGAGAGCTGGGGGGGGGCGGGGGGGGGAAGAGAGCCTGGGGGGGGGAGAGGGAGAGCCTGGGGGGGAGAGAGAGAGAGAGAGAGAGAGGAGCACCTGGGGGTGGGGGGGGGGGGGGGAAGAGAGGGAGAGCCTGGGGGGGGGGGAGAAAGAAAGAGCCTGGGGGGGGGGGGAAGAAGAAAGCGCTGGGGGTGGGGGGAAGAGAGGGAGAGCCTGGGGGGAGAGAACCTGGGGTGGGGGGGGGAGAGAGAGAGAGGGAGAGAGAGCGCCTGGGGGCGGGGAGGGGCGGCGGTGGGAAGAGAGGGAGAGCCTGGAGGGGTTAAGAGAGAGCCTGGAGGGAGGGGGGGATAGAGAGAGCTTGGAGGGGGGGCGGGGGGGAGAGAGAGAGCCTGGGGCCAGGCCCAGCTTCGGCACCTCAGTCAGCCGCCTTCCCTTCCCTTCCCCTTCCCTTTCCTTACCCGGCCTGCTTACCTCAACGAACAGCGCGGGACGCCACCCACGCCAGGACTGATGCCAGACCAGTGATGTTTCCAGACTAAAGTGTCCCGGACTGGAGAGGTACAACTTGTAATTACATCCTCTCAATTCTGGAACATCTTTGTAAATCTTTTCTACAATTTCTCCCATGTGTCAATATCCTTTTTGTAGTATGGAAACCAGAACTGCATATGTTATTCCAAATGTGGTCTATCTATATAAATGAAACATGACCTCCCTGCTTTTTAATATTCTATAGGGCTGAAATTGCCCTTTTTTATAAGAGCCGTGACCACCTCAAAGAATCACTGCTCGGTCAGCGCGGAGGGGCCGCCATTTTGTAAATTGCCCTCCTTTATTTTTGGAGCGGTGTATGGTACCACCACGCCTGTTTTCCTGCCGCGTCATGCAAGCGCCGATCCCATACCGACTGGCGGCGGTCCCCTTTCGAAAATTGCCACACGGGAAATTGCGCCATGTGGAATTGCCCCGTGGGAGCAAATCGGCTGCTGGTCGGTGTCACTGACAGCTTTTCCCACTGGGAACCTTCTTGTGCCTGGGCGGCACATCCGCCCTTAAAAAGGAGGATGCACTGCCGTGGCCGCCATTTTATTTTAATTGTCGGCCGACAGTGGTGGCCACGGGTTCGGCCGGGCCGCTAACATGTAGCCCGGCACCCCCTCTTGGGTACTGGGCCTCTGGATTGGCCGAAACCCTCTGGTGGCCCAGTGCTTGCCACTAAACTGGCTGCAGAGTTCGCAGCGGCCTTCCCCTTTAACTGAAGGGGATAGATGTTGTGACGCGTTAGTGTGCCATGGCACGCCAGCGTCGTGCTGACGTCATCAGCGCCGCGCTGATGACTTGGAGTGACGGCCACTCCCACATTTCTGCCCCAATGACAACACCCGTTCCGACCCCGCCTGCACTTCCACCCCGCTGATGACACCACTTCAGCCCCGATTCAAAAAAAAATTCAAAGAGCTGAATTTCTCCAGATTGTCTGCCCCAGAACCCTTAAAAATTGGTAGGTGTGTCCCATTTCAGGCGGAGGGCAAATTTGGCCCCTATATTTCTAGAAATAACCCCCAGTACCTTGTTAGCTCTTTTTAATGGACTTTTTATGACTGCAGTGGAGATGCTGCTTGCCCAAATAAAGTAGTGGAAAGTGGGCCTGTTTGTGTTTGAACAGAGGAGGCAATCAAAGACAGTCTAGACACAGTGAAAGGAAGTAGCTGAGGCAGTCGGTGTCAACTCCGTTATCCCACATATGTCACAAGAAGTTTAGTGACCGTACTAGATCAGGCAATGCAAGAGGAGCTAGCCACTTCATGCACTTATACCACTCAGGTAACATCTAGAGAAGCATTATTCGGATGCGTGTCTTAATTACATGTTCAGGAATTGGCTGTTGAGGCCAGCTAAAAGCAAGAAGGGGGCCAGCCAGGAGGAAAATGCAATTGTTTTGTGCAGACTTCCTCTGAAGCATCCGTTACCTGGGCAATCAGACACTCCAGCTGCATTATAGAAAGGCCCCCTAATATACATTGAAATTAGGACCTCAATACACCTAGCACACAGCAGATGCTCCAACTCTGACTATCAGAGAAGTTTGGCAGGATTTATAGCTGGACAAACAGATATTTAAAAAACCCAAGCCTTCAGTAGCCCGTAATGCAGAGAACTATTGCCAATGCCCATCATTGCTACGAGTGCTGAGCACTGCATTATTTCCCCAAAGTTCCACATGACAAGACGTTCCAATGTCTTGCACTGAAATGCTGCACTGTCAGACTGTGTGTGAGGGAATGGATGAATGAGTGAATATGGGAGGCTTCTCATCTCATCCTTCCCTCCCAGAATCTCCAAGGCACTCCGCATAGGAGTCGAGGGTTGCAGCTTTGGTGACCCTCCTCCTGTTTGCATGTGCTGCCTCTTGTCATGTGCAGCCTCCTCCTGCAAACAAATAGAAAAAGGACATATGTTGGAAAGATGTGAGAGAAGATTCATGCCACCCAGGCAGGCAGGCCCAAGCCATCTTCTGTGAGTCTGTGGATATAAAGCATCTGGGTACCTTGTGCTGGCAGTGTACTTGGTGCTTGTTGCTTGCAACATTTAATGATACAGGGTCAAGACATTGATATAGCAATGTTAACAGTGTCCAGGAAAACATTAGCATTCCTTTGCATTAAAAAAGATGAGCAGTTGGCAAAGTGTAGTGCATTCTTTCTCTTGTGAAGGTGATGAATGAAGTAAAGTGCAGTTCCAATTCAATGTACAGCAATATTGCAAAAGTTAGTCACATGTCAGTGCACTTATCTTGGCAATCTTGCATAGCCCAGCAAATTTTTCCTCAGCCGCTCCTAGGTTTGGGCCACAGATGAGACAGTATTCATTCTCTCTGACACCTCCATCCATGCTGCTCTTTATTTCGGGTGGCCCTCCCCTTCAAAAAGAACCTCACTTCTATGCAAAATCTCCAAAGTTGTGACACCAAGTGCGGTTGTCCTCACACCTTGTCTGCCTCCAGCTATTTACATCCTGAATCACAGCACTGTTTTAAGGCTAACCAACAAAGCTTCAAAGCTGTTATGCCTAATATTGTGCTCCTTAACTCAGTAACACTCCCAATGCATCATGCACTGGTGCCAGGAGCAGCAAATATTTATTATGATGAATTGACTTTGCATTGTACCACAAGATCAGCCTCTTGCTCCATTGCACCTACAATGCCTGATGCATAGATAGCATTTTGAAAGCTGCTGCACTGGGACTGCATTATCCATCCTCCCACCCATTATCACATTTCACTTTAAGCTTGGACTGTCTGGAGCTTGGAGTTCTGTGTGGCCCTTTGCAGTGCTGCTCTAGAGTCTAATTAGCCAACAAAAGACTGCTTTGCCAAGTTTCTCTTCTACATTTATCTTGCTTGCTTTATTTCTCAACACGTCTCTGTCTCTGATTGCCTTCCATTCCTTGTTTCTCAACTCTTATAGATCTTTTATTTATTCTCTTCTTCATTCTATGTCTCTTGACCCGCTGACCACACAGTCAAAACAATCACAACTCACCCTTAATTTCCTTAAAGACTGCAACCCTAAGGTTTCCCTACCTGATGGGAGAAAATACATTTTGGTTCTAATCTCAGTGTCTACAAATCTGTCTTCTTGATTTTCACTGATTGTTGCCAAGGCATCAAGCCAGTCAGAATCACAGTTTTCTTTTTCCACTGTGTATTCCTTAAATTTTAGCATGTTGCAAACCTATAAACCTGGGACTAGGGCTGACGTCGGGTCTAAATGAATTTAACTTCTGGATTATTTATTAAGAGATTCTCTGGGAATGAATGGTGTTACAATCATTTGTTTATGTTTGTAGGATCATCTATTTCCTTGGAAAATCTTGGAAGCCATTTTAAAAGCTGACAAACAGAACACCGGCGATACTCTGGAAATAGCATTCACATTTTCCTACCGGTACCAGGGCGATCATTTCTTTCAACTAAGTAACATAGTTTCCTTAATAAGAACATAAGAACATAAGAAATAGGAGTAGGAGTAGGCCATTTGGCCCCTCGAGCCTGCTCCGCCATTCAATAAGATCATGGCTGATCTGATCTTGGCCTCAACTCCACTTCCCCGCCCGCTCTTCATAACCCTTGACTCCGTTATCATTCAAAAATCTGTCTATTTCCACTTAAATACCTTCTTTTCAAATCTCACGCTCAACAAGTTCCCTGCTGGAGTGGAACTAAACTATAGAAACAGTGGGAACCTGTTCAACCTTCGTCGCCTCCAGGCTAGATTCAAGTCTGTCCCATCTTCTGTCATCGAACTACAGTACATGGACGACGCTTGCGGCTGCACACATTCAGAGGCTGAACTCCAAGCCATCATCAGCATCTTCACCGAGGCGTACAAAAGCATGGGCCTTAAACTAAACATCCGTAATTCAAAGGTCCTCCACCAACCTGACCCCGCCACACAGCACTGCCCCCCAGTCATCAAAATCCACGGCGTGGCCTTGGACAATGTGGACCACTTTCCATACCTCGGAGCCTACTATCAACAAGGGCAGACATCGACGATGAGGTCCAACACCGCCTCCAGTGCACCAGCGCAGCCTTCGGTCGCCTGAGGAAGAGAGTGTTCGAAGGTCAGGCTCCCAAATCTGGCACCAAGCTTATGGTCTACAGGGCTGTAGTGATACCCGCCCTCCTGTATGGCTCAGAGACGTGGACCATATACAGTAGACACCTCAAACCGCTGGAGAAATACCACCAACGATGTCGCCGCAATATCCTGCAAATCCCCTGGGAAGATAGACGCACCAACATCAGTGTTCTCAATCAGGCTAACATCCCCACTGACCACACTCGACCAGCTCTGTTGGGTGGCCCACATTGTCTGCATGCCCAACACAAGACTCCCAAAGCAAGCACTCTACTCGGAACTCCTGCACGGCAAGGGATCCCCAGGTGGGCAGAGGAAATGTTGCAAGGACATCCTCAAAGCCTCCTTGATAAAGTGTAACATCCCCATTGACACCTGGGAATCCCTGGCCAAAGACTGCCCTAAGTGGAGGAAGAGCATCTGGGAGGGTGCTGAGCACCTCGAGTCTCGTCACCAACAGCATGCAGAAAACAAGCGCAGGCAGCGGAAGGAGCGTGCAGCAAACCAGACTCCCCACTCACCCTTTCCTTCAAACGACTGTCTGTCCCACCTGTGACAGAGACTGTAATTCCCATATTGGACTGCACAGTCACCTGAGAACTCACTTTGAGAGTGGAAGCAAGTCTTCCTTGATTTCGAGGGACTGCCTATGATGATAATGACCTTCAATGAGCCAACCTCCACAACTCTTTGGGGCAGAGAATTCCAAAGATTCACGCCCCTCTGAGAGAAGTAATTCCTCCTCATTTTCGTTTTAAATGGGCAACCCCTTATTCTGAAACGATGCCCCTCTTGTTCTAGATTCCCCCACGAGGGGAAGCATCCTCTCTGCATCTAACCTGTCAAGCCCCCTCAGAATCTTACACGTTTCAATAAGATCACCTCTCAGTCTTCTAAACTCCAATGAGTATAAGCCCAACCTTTCTTCATATGACAACCCCATCATCTCGGGAATCAACCTCGTGAACCTTCTCTGAACTGTCTCCAATGCAAATATATCCCTCCTTAAATAAGGAGGCCAAAACTGTACGCAGTACTCCAGGTGTGGTCTTACCAACGCCTTAACAGTTGTAGCAGGACTTCCCTACTTTTATACTCTATACCCCTTGCAATAAAGGCCAACATTCCATTTGCCTTCCTAATTACTTGCTGCACCTGCATGCTAACTTTTTGTGTTGCATGTACAAGGAACCCAGATCCCTCTGTACCATGGCATTTTGTAATCTCTCCGCATTTAAATAATAATTTAAAAAAAAAAAATTCCTATCAAAATGGACAACCTCACATTTTCCCACATTATACTCCATCTGCCAATTTTTTGTCCACTCACTTAGCCTGTCTATATCCCTTTGCAGATTATTTACCTTAAGTAAAAGAGCACTTAAATGGAGTGCAAACACTAAGATGACATCAGCATTTTGTACCATAATCCACATATATAATATATGCCATGATGCAAATGACACTTCGATATTTTACACTTGTGTGCAGCATTAGTGATCTGAGCTGTCCTGTTGAGAAAGTAGTACAGATTTTCATCAGTTCTATGTGACAGCTGAAACTTACAAAGCAGGAAACCAGAGTAGTTCTTATCTGAAAATACCCAGAGCAAATCTTTACTGGATTTACTCAAAGGGGCCATAAGCAACATATATGTATGCATGTTTACTTTGGAGTACTCTTTAAAATTTTCACCTATTTAATTTTTTCCCCATTATTTAGGATGAATTTGTGTCTCTGGTGTTGGAAATGTGTACTTCACTCCTGTACCTGAACCTGGCTTACACTGCTATTAGTGATGGTACACTGAGGTCATTATCAACGTAAGTTGCACCATTACAATTCTCTCACAGCTACTGTACCAGACCTATACAGCCATATCTAGCTTACCTCAGACATATGCCATAACCTCTTTATTTCAAACTTCACCTCTTACATTTCCCTATTTTGTTTCTTCTGTCCAATTTAAAACTATCACATTTATCTAGTAGAAATCTGTGTTAATGCTATCAAAGAACTTATTAGTTAATCTGTCAGTAGGTACACTTGAATGATGAGGGAAAGGATCCGCTGTAATTTTTTTCCTCATACTGGCAAAAATTTAAAAATCACTTCACATTAAAAGGTGCATAATGTAAAGATGCTTTAAGATATTTTGACATACAGAGAAATATAAATGCTAATCTTATTTATCATTATAATTTGGTCTTTAGAGGATGCCAAAATACAAATGGCAATTGAGAATAGTGTTTGGCGTTGTGTTTCTAGTTTTAAGTGCATTGCTTTAGCATTGTGATTACACAGCTCCCATTTTCATTTCAGTAATGAAGTATGTCAGATTAGGTAATTAATATGCACATAGTGAAAAAAATTCAACATTTATCATATTAACAAGCTTTGTTTTACAAAACAGTTGCATCAATGCTGAACAAAATAATACTTTAAGTAAATCTAATATAACTCCTTATTAATAGATGCCCGAGGAATTTCCATTATTTTCAATTGGACTCTATATTGAAGGCTTTTCTGGCAGGGAATGGAAAAGAAACATTCTATAAATAACACTGGATGCCATTAGGCTCAATAGTTACCAGACTAACTCTGTTCCTGATACACAAGCTCTGCGCTTGGGTTAATTAAAAATGAATGTAAGACTATGATAGTATATTTGTTACAAGACAGAAAACTTGCCTCTAAAACTAGTTTTTATATCAAGTTTAGCGGCTTCATAAGTATAAATTTTACATTTCCATTGCACTTTTATTTTTGTCACTGTATTTCTCTTTTTTTCTTGCCTTTGTTTGCTCTCCCATTCTACTACTGACTAATAAACTAGAAAAAAATAATCACTGACCTGTAAATCTGCTGAATGGCTGTTTATTGTAAGTTTAAGTGAACAATTTCAAAAGACTTGCAATGGAAATTTAACTGCATGTTTCACTCTTCATACATGGCTGTTACATCACTCAGTAGTGTTCTTTTCTGATTTAATGCTGCCAAAAGCTACAGCTTGTAAAACTCCTGCAAGAAAGTTTTGTATGGTAGATGCCTGCATTAACTTTCCTATTCTGTGCCTTAATTGTGATGTAACTGAAACTCCCCTACTTTCTTCCCTTTCTTTTAAGGTTCAGTCTGAATCTACAGTATCTGAGCTTAGCATACTCAAAGAACTTCACAAATAAAGGTTTGCATTACCTTGCCTCAGGGAAGGGTTGTCACAAACTCACCTACCTGGACATTTCAGGGTGTACTCAGGTTGGTCCACAGAACTTTTTGCTGTTACTAGAAACTATATTCTTCAAGCATCTGTGTGGTTTACGATCCCAGTCCAGAGCAGCGGACTGAGTAATGCAGGAAGGGGGAGGGGTATTGAGCTGGTGTGGAGTTACAGAATCCCAGCTGCCTAAAAAAATTGTTTCCTCAGGCTTTTGGCCAAATTCCAGATGGTTTTCAGGCCAGAAATATCCAGTTCCCTCAGACAAAACTCCAGTCTGGTTCTTAAAGCCATATATCCCCTTTTATTCTATCTCATGTTAGTAGTGGTTGTTTGCAGATTTAGGAGCTAAAAATCCATCGGTATACTCCACAGTAAGTCTGGACACGGAGGGTTCTAACTTTCTCTGCCATTTTCCACGGGGTCTGGTTTGGTCCGCCCCAAACAGGGTTTCCGATGTCAGGAGGGGATTCCCAGGTCAGGAATTTCCTCATCCTTAGCCTGGAGGAACAGCAGCAGCTAGCCTGTCCAGTGAAAGGAGGTGGACCAGCCACTCTAAGGGTGGAAGTTGAGCACTCATCTGGGTCCAGGGCTAAGTCGTGGCTTGGACCCCCAAATAAATATTTTCTAAAAATTATTTGTTTAGCCGCACACACCTTCCCCTTAAGCAGGCACTTGTGTACCCACTAGCATTAATGGCCTGTAATTTGCGGTCAGTGGCGAAGCAAAGATTTTTTATCATTAAGGGGAAATTTGACACTCCTCAAAATTAGAATCACTTTTTCAGGGCCATACCGTTTAATACACTGTTAAAACCACAATTATACCTAACCAACAAGGTCTAACTTTTAATGGGGTATTTAACAGCAATATTACTACGGAAAAGCCCAAGTTCTTGTCAGTTTCACTAACTTCCCTGATTATACTGATTGCCTGCTGGGGGTAGGAGGTGGTGCCCGCAGCGCAGCCAGTGTCGGAGTAGTGAATGATTGACCGCAACTTCATCATTTCTGCATTAGGATGCGTACGCACTAAATCCTGAAGTTGAGGTCAGTTTCAAAGGGGTAATAACAGCGAACGAACAGCCTGCAGATTTCAGCCAAAATTAAGTAACTTCCTCCAAACCCTGCATACTCTAGAGTGATCAAGAGTAAAGATTACCAATAGGTGTAACACAGAACATATACTGGGATACAAAAGAAAAATATGGCGGGCAGATGCTGGAAATCTGAAATAAAAACAGAAAATGCTGGAAGTACTCAGCAGATCAGGCAGCATCTGCGGAGCGAGAAACAGAGTTAACGTGTCAGGTCGATGACCTTTCATCAGAATTGGAAAAAATTAGAGATATAACAGGTTTTAAGCAAGTGCAGAGACAGGGAAAGGGAAGAGGGGAGGAAAGAACAAAAAGGAAGGTCAGTGATAGGGTGGAAGGCAGAAAAGATTAAATGACCAAAGGGATGCACTATCACCACTGCTTATACTGAGATGTTGATCCTGTGGGGATTAGTATCCACCTCAAATGCCTTAAATGATTCAGATTTCATATTGGAGAATAGTTATGTTTCGCCCTCCTCCCATTTCTCTACACATGACATGGAAAAGGAGATTCTGCTTCACCGCTTTGACTGGCTCTGATTGTTACTTAATGATATCTATATTCTGAAATTGTATGCTTCTTTTGACGGAATGATGCTGGATTTAAAATCTTGGATCTATCAAGTAAGGTTATTTTGCTTCAGTTTATGAATCTTAGTAAATAGTGTGCATAGTATTTAGCCTTACTTCAAGCCCCTATGAAGGTTGAAAGAAAATGAGCTTGGAAGAAAAATATAATTCTCCAAAACCCAATCTCCATGGCTTTGGTTTGCAACATGCTAATAATGCGTACTCATAAATCTATTTTATGTCAGAGGGGAGAGGTTAATGTTTTGTTTAAATGTGCACTCCACTATTCTAGCACAAGAAACTGAAGAAGCCAGTTTACAGGTTTTATTCATTACAGCGTTCAAACACTTGGACTTAGTAGTTTCTGCTTAGTAATGTGATGCAATCCTCTCAGGAATTCAAATCACCCAATTAGAGCTCACTTATCACAGCAGGCATAGGCAGGAAATAAGCTTCTTGACCCCTAAAACATACTCAAAGATCTGCTGATTGGAAATTTGTGAACTAGAAAAGCAAGATGTGTTTTACAAATACTACTAATGGCAGTCATGATATGACAAAGCAATGTTATTCTCTTGCTGCATCTGCTGAATATGCCCTGTTAACAAGTTGTGAGGTACAACGAGGTAGTGTGTGCTTCAATATTTGGAACTACTTCAGTATTTGGAAACTGCAGTGTGGCTGTAGTTGATTGGATTCACTCTCCCCCTCCCCCATGATCTGAACTGCTGGTTTTCCACAACTTTAAGGAAACTGTCTTAACCTTCCAGGAAATTGCCTTAACCTAGGTCAGAAACTTGGAACCTTTGAATGCATTACGTACATGCCAACTTAGAGACTTAGCAAGAGCTGACGGACAGTTTGAAAAAAAGCTGACACAGACAATAAAAAACTGACGTGTTAAGAACTCCTAGCTTATGATGTGCAAAAACAAGTAACTGCACAGGCTTTGTAACAAGCTGTAATTAGACACAATGGTCATGAATTTCCATGGGATGAGCCTTTGGCATGGTGGTAGCATTCTTGCCTTCGAGTCAGAAGGTGCAAGGTTTGAACTCTGGTCAAGAAAGTCCCGGGTAGAAGACATCCCTAAATTTTGAGTCGCTGAGAAACTCACATCCGATGGATGGGCAAGGGCACGGGTGCTGCCCCCGCTCCCCTCTCCACACACCCCACACCCTACATTGTATGTCCATCAAACCCTCCAGTTTTCTATGGCAATCCATCCCACCGGCTGATATATAGATGGTTACGATTAAGGAAGGACGGTCCATGTTGCGCCCAGTCAGACCGTTAATCAGCCTCTGAATCCTTCCACTATTTTCCAAGGGAAGAGTGTGAAGATATGAAAACAATAAAATAGTGGCTGTGGCAAAGTGCTCGGGAATTACTTCTGCTTTGAGATCCTTTGTCTCCCCCAAACAAGGTTACCAATGTTAGATGCTGGGGAGAAGTGGACTCCTGGGCCTGCCGGAAGAGCAGCAGCCGAAATGCAGCGATTGGAAGGAAACAATTATTTTTTTTAATCATTAGATGGGGACTGCTGAGCTCCCCATAGATAATTTGGGGAAGCACCAGCAGCCCATAGAGCAGCCAGCCTATAATGCTTTTTCCTGCCTCTCTGCAATAGTAGGTGCTAAAGAGGCAGCTATAGGGGTGAAGGTGTCTGTCAACGATATTTAAGTGAGGTGACCTCCCTTGACTCCACATAATCTGATGGTGGCCAGAGAGGATGTCACCTGTGATTACATTCCGGCACTTCTACTGAGATGTTGGCTCCCTTTCTTTCAGCCCCAACATTTCTTTATTTGTATTGCAGGAGCAAATACATTGCCCCTCTTCAATGACATGCATTCCCTCATTTTATTGCATCCATTGCCTCCAAGATGAGGGTGCATAGCCAACTCTTTCTGCCTCCTTTTTTGGACTTGGATCCAGAATAAATAAGAGCAGGAGTAATCCATATGGACCCTCGAGCCTGCTCTGCCATTCAATAAGATCATAGCTGATCTTCGACCTCAGCTCCACTTTCCCACCCGATCCCCATATCCCTTGATTTCCCTAGAATCCAAAAATCTATCTATCTCAGCCTGAACATGCTCAATGACTCAGCATCCACAGTCCACAGGTAGAGAATTCCAAAGATTCGCAACCCTCTGAGTGAAGAAATTCCTCCTTATCTCAGTCTTAAATGGCTGAATCCCTTATTCTGAGACTATGCCCCCTAGTTCTAGACTCTCCAGCCAGAGGAAACAACCTCTCAGCATCTACCATGTCAATCCCCCTCAGAATCCTAAATCTTTCAATGAGATCACCTCTCATTCTTCTAAACTCCAGAGAGTATATGCTCAATCTTCTCAATCTCTCCTCATAGGACAACCCTCTCATCCCACGGATCAATCTAGTGAACCTTCCTTGCACCATCTCTAAGGCAGGGGGTATGCCCTTTCTCAGATAAAGAGACCAAAACTGTGCACAGTACTTCAGGTGTGGTGACACCAAAGGGCTGTACGATTGTAGTAAGACTTCCTTACTCTTGCACTCCAACTCGAGACGGACCACCGCCTAATCCGATCCATCATCGACATTAACATAGCCCTAAAGCGGAGGGGACAGCAGAAGCAGTGCCGCAAAAAAGTCAATGCTGTGGCACTTAAAGACCCAGCTAAGAGAGTCCTAAATTGTCAGTGCTTCACAGCTAACCTGGCATGCCTTGATGACTCTGAGATGCTGAATGCACACAGCGCTTGATCTGCCCTCCAGGCCTCCATAACCAGTGCCTGTGACGTGACACTTGGTCCCTCAACCAGAAAGCACCAGGACTGGTTTGATGATCAGGAGATCCAAGAACTAATAGATCACAATTGCAGAGCATTTCTGAGCCTCAAGCAACAACCCAACTCGGGAGCTGCAAAGCAACATTATAGGCGGCTCAAGGCTCAGGTCCAACAAAAAACCCGGGACCTAAAGAACAGGTGGTGGATAGAGAAAGCACAGGAGATACAACAACTGGCCGACAGCCACAATATGCGAGGATTCTTCATCGCAGTCAAGGCCACCTATGGTCCAAACTCTCAAGGCCCCACCGCACTGCTGGCCAAGAACGGGCAAGCACTCATCAAGGACACCGAGGCTGTCAGGGCACGCTGGAAGGAGCACTTCGAAGATCCTGTCAGTCGAGACTCTGCCTTTGACTCGAGTGTTCTCAACTCCATCCCGCAGCATGCGACCTGCCACTACCTCAGTGAAACTCCAATGTTGCACGAGGTAGGAAAAGCCGTAAAACAGCTCAAGAACAACAAGGCTACGGGAGAGAATGGAATTCTTGCTGAGGCGCTAAAGTATGGCGGAGCGGCGCTGTTGGCGCGGATAAATGACCTCATCTGGAGGGAGGAGAGCATGCCGGGGGATCTCAGAGATGCAGTGATCGTGACCATCTTTAAAAAAGGGGACAAGTCCAACTGCGGCAATTACAGGGGAATCTCCCTGTTATCAGCCACTGGGGAAGTTGTTGCTAGAGTTCTCCTCAACCGTCTTCTCCCTGTGGCCGAGGAGCTCCTCCCGGAGTCACTGTGGGGATTTCATCCTCTATGGGGCACAACGGACATGATCTTTGCAGCGCGATAGCTGCAGGAAAAATGCAGGGAGCAACGCCAGCCCTTATACATGACCTTTTTCAACCTTACAAAGGCTTTTGACACTGTCAACCGCGAGGGTCTATGGAGTGTCCTCCTCCGTTTTGGATGCCCCCAAAAGTTTGTCAACATCCTTCGCCTGCTCCACAACGACATGCAGGCCATGATCTTTACCAACGGATCCATTTCAGACCCAATCCACGTCCGAACCGGCATCAAACAGGGCTGCGTCATCGCACCAACCCTCTTCTCAATCTTCCTCACTGCCATGCTCTACCTCACAGTCAACAAGCTCCCCGCTGGAGTGGAATAAACTACAGAACCAGTAGGAAGCTGTTTAACCTACGCCGCCTCCAGGCCAAGTCCAAGAGCTACAGTATGCGGACGATGCCTGCGTCTGCGCACATTCTGAGGCTGAACTCCAGGATATAGTCGACGTATTTACTGAGGCATATGAAAGCATGGGCCTTACGCTAAACATCCGTAAGACAAAGGTCCTCCACCAGCCTGTCCTCGCCGCACAGCACGGCCCCCTCAGTCATCAAGATCCACGGCGCGGCCCTCGACAACGTGGACCATTTCCCATATCTCAGGAGCCTCTTGTCAACAAAAGCAGCCTTCGGCTGCCTGAGGAAAAGAGTCTTCGAAGACCAGGCCCTCAAATCTACTACCAAGCTCATGGTCTACAGGGCTGTAGTAATACCCGCACTCAGAAGCATGGACGATGTACAGAAGACCCCTCAAGTCGCTAGAGATATATCACCAACGATGTTTCCGCAAGATCCTACAAATCCCCTGGGAGGACAGATGCACCAACATCAGTGTCCTCGTCCAGGCTAACATCCCCAGCATTCGAAGCACTGACCACACTCGATCAGCTTCGCTGGGCAGGCCACATAGTTCGCATGCCAGACACGCGACTCCCAAAGCAAGTGCTCCATGAGGAGCTCCTTCATGGAAAATGAGCCAAAGGTGGACACCCTCAAAGCCTCCCTAATAAAGTGCGACATCACCACTGACACCTGGGAGTTCTTGGCCAAAGACCGCCCTAAGTGGACAGAGTGCATCTTGGAGGGCGTTGTGCACTTCGTGTCTCAGCGCCGAGAGCATGCAGAGATCAAGCACAGGCAGTGGGGAAAGAGCGTGCGGAAAACCAGTCCCACCCACCCCTTCCCTCATCGACTGTCTGTCCCGCCTGTGACAGAGTCTGTGGCTTTCGTATTGGACTGTTCAGCCACCAAAGAACTCATTTCAGGAGTGGAAGTAAGTCTTCCTCAATTCCAAGGGACTGCCTATGATGATGATGATGATATACGATTGTAGTAAGACTTCCTTACTGTTGCACTCCAAACCCCTTACAATAAAGGCCAACATGCCATTTGCCTTCCTAATTGCTTGCTGTACCTGCATGTTAACTTTAGGTGTTTCCTGTATGAGAACACCTAAATCTCACTGAACACCAACATTTAATAGCTTCTCACCATTTGAAAAATATTCTGTTTTTCTATTGTTCCTACCAAAGTGAATATCCTCACATTATAGTTCATCTACCAGCTTATTGACCACTCACTTAACCTGCCTATATCCCTGTGCAGGCTCTTTGTGTCCTCCTCACAGCTTACTGTCCCACCTAGCTTTGTATTGTCAGCAAACTTGGATACATTGCACTCGGTCCCTTCATATAGATTGTAAATAGCTGAGGCATAAGCACTGATCTTTGTGGCACCTCACCAGTTACAGCCTGTCAACCTGAAAATGTCCCGTTTATCCCTATTCTATGTTTCCTGTCCATTAAGCAATCTTCTGTTCATGCTAATATATTACCCCCAACCCCATGATCCCTTATCTTGCATAGCAACCTTTTATGTGCCATCTTATCGAATGCCTTTTGGAAATCCAAATATACTATATACACTGGATGCCAAATATACTAAATCTCTGTTACTACCCTGCTAGTTACATCCTCATAAAGCTCTAATAAACACGATTTACCTTTCATAAAACCATGTGTCTCTGCCTACTCATATTATGATTTTCTAAGTGCACCTTTACCACTTCCTTAATAATGGATTTTCAGCATTTTCTCGACGACTGATGTCGGGTTAACTGGCCTGTTGTTCCCTGTTTTCTCTCACCCTCCTTTCTTGACTAGTGGGGCTACTACCTTCCAATCCGCTGGGACCATTTTAGAATCTAGGGAATTTCGGAAGATCACAACCAATGCATCCACTAACTGTAGAACCCTAGGATGTAGGTCATCAGGTCCAGGATATTTGTCGGCTTTTAGTACCATTAGTTTCTCAAGTACTTTTTCTCTACTGATATTAATTACCGTATATACTCGCGTATCATGCGACTTTTGAAGACCTAAATTGTAACCTAAATTTGGGGGGTCGCATGATACGCGAGATACAAAATTTGCGGGTGTGAAGTGCTGGCCAAGATTAGGCTGTTAGGCTGTTAAGCAGACCGTATCCACGCTGAATCTCGGCAGGTATCTCCTGGGCTGGATTGCAGCCTCTATTGTCGCTTGTACTGTATCGGGGGGGATGAGAGAGAGTCGCGGAGGTCGGGGGGGGGAGAGAGAGTCGCGGAGGTCGGGGGGGGGGGGGGGAGGAAAGAGACCGGACCGGATCCGACCTGACCCCCGCGCTCCCTACCCCGGCGACCCGACCTCCGCTCCCCCAACTCCCCCCCCACCCGGCAACCCGACCTCCGCTTCCCCCCGGTGACCCAACCCGACCTCCTCTTCACCCCCCCCACCCCCCCGGCGATCCGACCTCCGCCACCCACAACTCCCTCTGAAGTTTGCTGCATTATTAGAGGCTCCATCTATCTCAGCCCATGCTTCTTTTACCCGCAAACACAGTAGAGGCTGTGGCTGAACGATGCTAGTCAAGCCAGCTGGAACGATTGCTGTATCGGTGTTCGATTCGCGAACAGCTTTCACAGCAGAATCCACTCGATGTTTCATGTTAAGGTCTGTATTCGATCTCAAAAAAGTGACTCGCATGATACATGAGATATATGGTAAAATCATGTTTTGGGGATGAAAATTTAGGGGTCGCATGATACGCGAGATCGCAGGATACGCGAGTATATACGGTAGTTTAAGTTCCTGATTCTTACTGGCCTCTTCGTTTCTGACTATTTTTGGTATGCTTTGTGTGTCTTCTACTGTGAAGACAGATACAAAATATTTGTTTAAAGTCTCTGCCATTTCCTTATTCCTCATTATAATTTCACCTCCGGCTTTAAGGTACAAGCACTTACTTTTGCTATTCTTTTTTACATACTTGTAGAAGCTCTTACAATCTGTTTTTATGTTTCTTGCTAGTTTACTCTTATATTCTATTTTCTCCCTTTTTATCAATTTTTTGATTATCCTTTGCTGGTTTCTAAAGTTCTCCCAATTCTCAGGCTTACTATTATTCTTCACAACATTATAAGCATCCTCTTTTAATCTAATACTATCCTTACCTTCTTTAGTTAGCCACAGATGGCTCACTTTTCCCATGGAGTTTTTATTTCTCAATGGAATGTATATTCGTTGAGAATTTTGGAATATTTCTTTAAATGTTTGCCATTGAGGATGATGTGAAAGATGTGACAAGCTTTCCTGCAGATGCACCGTCATTCATTCTTACCCTCCCAAACACTGGCTCAGAAATATTCACCCTGCACAGTTTGGACAGAGGTCGCAAAATTGAACGGGAGTAGCTTGCCAGAGCCCCCCAGCACTGACCCCAGATTATACAGGATCATGGGTGAGCAGTTAACTAGCATGAGCCCAGGAAGCACCCGTACTACTAGGGTTGCATTGCAGACACCTGCCAACCTACACAGGTTAGGGACTTTAGTGTCTGAATCTGTCTGGGAACAGGATCCCCAGGTCTTCAAAGGAGCAAACAGTGACATGCATGATGCTGAAAATTGGGTGGGTTCTACAACAGGTGGGCAATCTGCTCTGCCATATTACTACCCAGGCAATGAAGTTCAAATTAAGAATATAAGAACATAAGATAGGAACAGGAGTAGGCCAAACGGCCCCTCGAGCCTGCTCCGCCATTCAATAAGATCATGGCTGATCTGATCATGGACTCAGCTCCACTTCCCCGCTCGCTCCGCATAACCCCTTATCCCCTTATCGTTCAAGAAACTGTCTATTTCTGTCTTAAATTTATTCAATGTCCCAGCTTCCGCAGGTCTCTGAGGCAGCAAATTCCAGAGATTTACAACCCTCTGAGAGAAGAAATTCCTCCTCATCTCTGTTTTAAATGGGCGGCCCCTTATTCTAAGATCATGCCCTCTAGTTCTAGTCTCCCCCATCAGTGGAAACATCCTCTCTGCATCCACCTTCTCAAGCCCCCTCATAAACTTATACGTTTCGATAATTAACCGCCTTTAATAAACACAAATTTCCATAAACAAACAAAAAATAGCATACAAAATGTTCAAAAATTCATTATTTACACAGTTTCCATGTTTTTATATAGAAAAATCTTTAAACCACATGGCTCAGAGGAGATTTTTTTTAATGAATTTTTAACCAAAGTGGTAAGTGTTTTACCATATGCCATGATTGACATGGACAGCAGCCAATCAAGTACTTCAACAGTTCAATCTTATTTTGCAGCTGTGATTAAATCACTTAGAAAATAAACCCAGATCCTCTTCAGTCTTTCAACTGTGAAAAAGAAATATATTTCTGATGAACAATGTTTTGTCTTCTAAAGCCCCGATTTTAAATCATCGGGCGGCCGGGAGTTGGGCGATCGGTCAATCCCTATGACACACCAGCGTGAAGCTCGGGTGAATTGACTGGTGGGTTGCCCATCCGATTACGTCAAGAAACGTTGGTCTGCCCAATTTCCCACTGCATGCCTCCAAATTCCTATTTAAAGCCTGTGAACCTCTTAAAGCAAGGTTCCATTCCCTGATGCCAAATTTCTTTGCAACAGTGTGGACAGAATTATCTTCACAATAATAAGTCACAGTGCTGCCCTCGGGTGTTCAGATGCTTCCCTGGAGGTCCTCATGGAAGCGGTCAGAGCAAGGAAAAGGCGCTGTTCCCCAGCACCCACAGGACCATCCCCAGAGCCATTATTTCACAGAGGTGGCTGACAGAGTAATGCTAGCAGCCTCACCCCAGGACCTGGCTTCGGTGTAGGAAGAGTTTCATGCATTGGGAGGGCTGGGACCAATGTAGGTTAACAAAGGCTGGGGAAATTATCAAATGAGACATCGTGGGCTCCTACTTTTTGAGTAAATTGGAATTTATAGAGGGTGGAGAATGGAATGCCAGCACTAGAATAATCAACTCTAGCAATAATAAAAGCATGAATAACAATTTTAGTAACACAGAGACTGAGGTCAAATTGGAGGTCACAAATGTAGAGGTGGAAGTAAGCAGTCTTGGTACAGGTTGAACCTCTTTTATCCGGCACCTTCGGGACCTGGCCTGTGCCGGATAAGGGATTTTGTCGGACGAGGGGAGGTCACGTTAAATTGGATGGTACAGGTACTGAGCAAGGGGATATCGGGGCTGGCTGGCTTGGGGCTGGGAGTGCGGCAGAGAGATCATGGGGGGGTGGGGCGGTGGATCGCAGGGTCAGGCCAGCGATTGCGGGAGTCGGCAAGCGAGGATGCACTTCAATTTTTTCAATTTGTTCATGTCGGAGTTCTGCGCGTGCGCCACCCGGTGGCTGAGAATGGTGTCGGGCGAGAGGTGGTGCCGGATAAGGGAGATTCAACCTATAATGGCCAGGATGTGGATTTTGAAGCTCAGTTCTTGGTTGAACAGGATGCTGAGGTTTCAGCCTGAGTGAGTAGCCAGGGTGGGGGTGGAGTCAGTGGCAAGGAATGCAGTTTATGGGGCGCACCAATAACAATGGCCTTGGATTTCCTAATATTAAGTTGAAGGAAATCAAAGCTCATCCTTGACTGGGACAACTGTTACGTTGGCTGTGAAGATCACTATGGTATTAGCTTCTATGAAACAGCATTCTTCCAGGTCACTGTATGGGACATCTGTCAGATAAACAAGTTTGCATTCATAACAGTGTGAAACAGGTAACTGATGCTATGGCAAACAATCTTGTCACTTTCCCAATGTAAAGGAGTGACCGGGTGACCTTTCTACTTTGAGCACTGCCAATGTTTTAAGTAATTCTTCTTTATCTATTTTTAGCCTATCCAATTTCTCGACCAGCTCCTCCTTTACTATGACATTGGCAGTATCCTCTTCTTTAGTGAAGACAGATGCAAAGTACTAATTTTGTACTATGCCCGCTATGCCCGCTGCCTCCACAAGAAGGTCTCCTTTTTGGTCCCTAATCGGCCACACCCTTCCTTTGGCTATCCTTTTACTATTTATATGTTTATTAAAAGACTTTTGGATTTCCTTTTATGTTACTTGCTAATCTATTCTCATACAGTCTCTTTGCCTTTCTTATTTCCTTTAACAGTTCTCCCCTGTACATTTTGTATTCAGCTTGGTTCTCTATGGAATTATGACATCTATCATAAGCTTCCTTTTTCTGTTTTAATTTAACCTCTATGTCCTTAGTCATCCAGGTAGCTCTAGCTTTAGATGCCCTTCCTTTCACCCTCGTGGGAATGTGTGTAGACCGTACCCAAACTATTTCCTTTTTGAAGGCCTCCCGTTGCTCATTTACTGTTTTACCTGCCAATCTTTGATTTCAAGCTACCTGGGCCAGATCCTTTTTCAACTCACTGAAAATTAGCCCTCCTCCAGTTGATTTTTCCTTGTCCTTTTCCAAAACTACTCTAAATCTAATGATATTGTGATCACTGTTTCCCAAATACTCTCCCATTGAAACATGCACCACTTCATTCCCCAGAACTAGATCCAGCACTACTTCCTTCTTGGTTGGGCTGGAAATATACTGATAAGAAAGTTCTCGTACACATTTCAGGAATTCTTCCCCTCTTTGTCCTTTACACTGTTATTTTCCGAGTCTATAATTAGGATAATTGAAATCCCCCGTTATCACTACTATAAACTTCTTGCACCTTTCTACAAATTTGCTCCTCTAACTCCTTCCTACTATTTGGTGGCCTATAGTATACACCCAGCAGCATAATAGCTGCTCTATTGTTCCTTAATTCTAACCAAATCAATTCTGTCTTTGAACCCTCAAATACATCATCCCTTTCTAGTGCTGTAACAGTATCTTTGATCACCCCCTCTCTTTTTTGCTTCCCTGTCTTTCCTGAATACTCTGCAGCCAGGAATATTAAGTTCCCATTCTTCCCCTTGTTTGAGCCGGGTCTTCGTTGTTGCCACTATATCATACTGCCATGTGGCTACTTGTGCCAGCAGCTCACCAACCTTATTTACCACGCTCCAAGCATTTATGCACATGCACTCTAAAGCCATCTTAATCTGCCTCGCATTTCCGCTATCTGATCCCTCCATTTTCTGAACTACTTTTTATTCTAATGCTGTTTGTCTCTTCCAGTTCTGTGTGCACTTTCTATCACCTCTCTAATGCTTCATCCTGGTGCCCTTCCCAAATTAGTTTAATTGGTCCCCCACAGCACCAGTTAATCATTCTGCGAGGACATTGGTCCCGGCTCTGTTGAGGTGCAACCCCTCCATCTTGAACACGTCCTTCTTGCCCCAGAACTGGTCCCAACGCCTTGAATCTGAAGCCCTCCTGAAACATTTCCCCAACCATGCATTAGCCAGTCTTATCCTGCTGCTCCGACACTCATTAGCATGTGGCACTGAGTGTCATACAGAGATTACTACCTTTGCTCTTGCATTTCCTCCCTAGCCCTGAAACTCTGTCTGTAGGGCCCCAACCCTTTTCCTACCTACGTTATTGGTTCCAACATGGAAGACGACTTCTCGCCGATTCCCTTCCCCCCACAAAATGTTCTGCACCTGTTCAGTGATGTCCTTTACCCTGGAACCAGGGAGCCAACACACCATCTGAAACTCACTTCAGCGGTTGTAGAAATGCCTATCTATCCCCTGACTATCTAACCTCATATGCCCACTGCATTTCTGCACTTTGCTGTGCCCCCCATGCAGTCATTTGCCCCACAGTGCCTGTCATGTATGTATGCTTGGGATTACTAGCCACCAGGTGGCGCCACTGTCGGAGGTCATTGGGCTGTACGCACGTGTGTGCGGCACCGGTATAAAAGGCAAGCCATCATGTAATGTAATCACTTTGGGCCCTAATAAAGCAGAGCCAGGTTTGTACCTGTGTTAGTTTGCAGTATTCAGTCTGTCGCGTTATTACATGCATAACATTTGGCGACGAGGTAACTTAAGAATCTTTGCATGCAAAAATGAGCACAATTGGAATTCTGGAGAGATTCATGGAGGGAGAGGACTGGGCAGATTTTGTAGCTCGCCTGGACCAGTACTTCGTGGCCAACAAAATGGAGGAACCCACTAACGCAGTTAGGCACAGGGCGGTCTTCCTCATGGTTTGCGGTCTGAAAATCTATGGACTCATAAAGAATCTTCTCTCACCTGCAAGTCCAACGGACAAGGACAATGAGGAATTGTATGATCTGGTACGTGACCATCTCAAACCAGAAGAAGGCATCATCATCTCACAATATCGATTCTACAAACACGTCGTTCTGAGGGCCAGGATGTGTCGGAATTTGTTGCCGACCTAAGACGTCTAGCTGGACCATGTAAGTTCGAAAACGCATTGAGAGACATGCTGTGGGACTTCTTTGTAATCGGCATCAACCACGAGATGATCCTGCGTAAGCTACTGGCGGCGGAGACGCTGGATTTGAGCAAGGCCATCACAATTGCCCAGGCATGCATGATGACGGACAAAAATTTAAAGCAGATATCTTCGAAAAATCTGAACTCGGTAAGTACTGTAAACAAGATTGTATCGTCGTTTGGCAGAGCTGCATATGGCAGGGCCTACTCAACTGCGTATGCGAAACCTGTGGCTGCCCAAAGTCCACGAATGGGAATGAATCCGATTTCACCGTGTTGGCGTTGTAGGGGAAATCATCGGCCTCATCAGTGTCGGTTTAAACAGTACATTTGTAAAGGCTGTTCGAGACTGGGGCATCTTCAGCGCATGTGCCCGCAACTGAGCAAGCGTGCTGCAACACACCACGTGGAGGGTGATGACTAATATAGCACGGACCCGGATATGCAATCCAAGCTAACAGAGGAGGAAGTGTATTGACTGTATTTATTCCAAACAAAGAGCCAACCGATAATGATTAATGTGAAACTTAACGGTGTGCCGGTACCGATGGAATTGGACATGGGTGCAAATCAATCAATAATGAGCCAGAAGAGATTCGACAAGCTGTGGGATACTAAGGCTGTGAGGCCTAAGCTGAGTCCAGTCAATGCCAAGTTGCGTGCGTACACTAAAGAACTCATAATGGTGATTGGCAGTGCAGTAGTCAAGGTGTCGTATGATGGCACGGTTCATGATTTACCGTTATGGATTGTTCCAGGCAATTATCCAACGATGTTCGGCAGGAATTGTTTAGAAAAAATCAAATGGAATTGGAACGATATCAAAGCATTGTCATCGGAGGATGATACTCCATGTGCTCAAACGCTGAGCAAGTTCCCCTCGCTGTTTGAACCAGGCATCGACAATTTCATGGGAGCCAAGGTGCAGATCCACGTGGACTCGGATGCAAGACCCATCCATCTTAAAGCTCGGGCGGTTCCGTACATGATGAGGGAGAAGGTCGAAATCGAACTGGACAGACTCCAGCATGAAGGAGTCATATCACCGGTCGAATTTAACGAATGGGCCAGCCCCATTATTCCTGTGTTGAAGAGTGATGGCACTGTCAGGATTTGTGGAGACTACAAGGTTACGATCAACCGAGTTTCGAAACAGGATCAATACCCGTTACCAAAGACTGATGACCTGTTTGCAACGCTAGCCGGGGGGGAGGTCATTCACTAAACTGGATCTGACGTCGGCCTACATGACACAGGAGCTGGTCGACACGTCGAAGAAACTTACATGCATCAACACTCATAAAGGACTGTTTATCTACAACAGGTGTCCTTTTGGAATTCGCTCGGCTGCAGCCATATTTCAGAGGAACATGGAGAGTCTACTAAAGTCCGTCCCTAGAACCGTCGTGTTCCAAGATGACATCCTGATCACAGGTCGTGACATCGCTGAATATCTGAACAACCTGGAAGAGGTTCTACATTATCTGGACAAAGTGGGACTCAGACTGAAATGTTCGAAGTGCGTCTTCATGGCACCGGAAGTCGAATTCCTGGGGAGGAAAATTGCTGCTGACGGCATCAGGCCTACGGACTCGAAAACCAAGGCCATCAAAAATGCACCCTGCAATGACTCAAGAGTCTGGTTACTGTAAACTCACTCAGGTACAACTTGATCCATCTTTATTCCAGCCCAAAAGTGCCAGCGTGACAAAGACACCCAGCTTATATACAGGTGACCAAGCACACATGCCACATGCCTACAGCCTGATGACCTCCGATTGCAGCGCCCTCTAGTGTCTAGTGACCACCAAGCATTAATACATAACAACATCCCCCTTTTAAAATCTTAACAACAGTCTTTTTACAAATTAAGATGGTCTGGGGCTTTCCTCTCACGAATTGATCGTCTCAGTTCAACTTTGGCTCTGGACGAGCCTTCTGAGTCCGTTGAGACTGAGGGCTGATTAGCCGATCTGATGGGAGTGGTCATGATCATATCAGAGACTGAAGGTTCAGAGTCAGTAATGTCAGCAGATTCCTCTGATGAGTGAACAATGGTTGGTTGGTCACTGACTGCATCTTCCTCACTCGATTCCAGTTCATCCGTGTGCTGCAGTTTAACCTGGTCAAGGTGTTTCCTGCATTTTTGCCCATTCTTGAGCATGACAATAAACACTCTGTTACCCTCCTTGGCTGTAACAGTGCTGGCGATGCACTTTGGACCTTGACCATAATTCAGTACATAAACTTGATCATTGACCGAGATGATCTCTACAATATACATCAATGATTTGGATGAAGGAATTGAGTGTAATATCTCCAAGTTTGCAGATGACACTAAACTTGGTGGCGGTGTGAGCTGTGAGGGGGATGCTAGGAGGCTGCAGGGTGACTTGGACAGATTAGGTGAGTGGGCAAATGCATGGCAGATGCAGTATAATGTGGATAAATGTGAAGTTATCCACTTTGGGGCAAAAACGCGAAGACAGAATATTATCTGAATGGCGGCAGATTAGGAAAAGGGGAGGTGCAATGAGACCTGGATGTCATGGTTCATCAGTCATTGAAAGTTGGCATACAGGTACAGCAGGCGGTGAAGAAGGCAAATGATATGTTGGCCTTCGTAGCTAGGGGATTTGAGTATAGGAGTAGGGAGGTCTTACTGCAGTTGTACAGGGCCTTGGTGAGGCCTCACCTGGAATATTGTGTTCAGTTTTGGTCTCCTAATCTGAGGAAGGACGTTCTTGCTATTGAGGGAGTGCAGCGAAGGTTCACCAGACTGATTTCCGGGTTGGCAGGACTGACATATGAAGAGGGACTGGATCAACTGGGCCTTTATACATTGGCGTTTAAAAGGATGAGAGGGGATCTCATAGAAACATATAAGATTCTGACGGGACGGGACAGGTTAGATGCGGGTAGAATGTTCCCGATGTTGGGGAAGTCTAGAACCAGGGGACACAGTCTTAGAATAAGGGGAAGGCCATTTAGGACTGAGATGAGGAGAAATGTCTTCACTCAGAGAGTTGTTAACCTGCCGCAGAGAGTTGTTGATGCCAGTTCATTGGATAGATTCAAGAGGGAGTTAGTTATGACCCTTACGGCTAAGGGGATCAAGGGGTATGGAGAGAAAGCAGGAAATGGGTATTGAGGGAATGATCAGCCATGATCTTGTTAAATGGTGGTGCAGGCTCGAAGGGCCGAATGGCCTACTCCTGCATTTATTTTCTATGTTTCTATGTCATGTGTCACGGCAACATGATCATGACACCATTGCTGACTTTGACATCTGTTTTCAACACAATCATTCAAATCAGGATGAACAAGAGGAAGCCTGGTCTTGAGATTTCTCTTCATCAGTAGTTTAGCGGGAGGGACCCCAGTAAGCATATGAGGTCTTGACCTTTAACTGAGCAATATACATGACAACCATCTCTGCAATGAGCCCTGAGTTACACATTTCATACTTTGCTTGATTGTTTGAATGGCACACTCTGCTTGACCATTAAAAGCAGGCTTGAATGGAGCTGATCTCACATGTCTGATGCCATTGAGTTTCATGAACTCCTGGAACTCAAGACTTGTGAAGCAAGATCCATTGTCACTCACAACAATGTCAGGCAAACCATGAGTAGCAAACATGGTATGAAGGCTCTCAATGGTAGCTGTAGACGTGCTGGATGACATAATAACACACTCTATCCACTTAGAATATGCATCTACTACGACAAAAAACATCTTTCCTAGGAATGGGCCCGCAAAATCATTGTGGATCCTCGACCATGGTTTGGATGGCCACGACCAAAGACTCAGCGGAGATTCCGCTGGTACTTTACTTAGCTGCATACAAGTATTGCACTGATGCACGCATGATTCCAGATCAGAGTCAATTCCAGGCCACCATACATGAGACCTAGCAATGGACTTCATCATGAAAATACCAGGATGAGTGCTATGAAGTTCATGTACAAATTTTTCTCTACCTTTGTTGGGCATGATTACATGATTACCCCACAGTAAACAGTCTGACTGAATGGACAGCTCATCCTTGCGACGGTTGTAAGGTTTGATCTCCTCATGCATCTCCATAGGTATGGCAGACCAATCATTACTGAGTGATCCAGCTTTTAACAGGGGTTCCTTCATTCTCAAAAGCATCCATTACTAACTGTAGATCTGCAGGTTGAGGCGTCTCCATCTCAGTTGTGGGTAAGGGCAGACGACTCAGTGCATCGGCACAATTCTCAGTACCAGGTCTGTGACGGATGACATAATCATAGGCAGACAATGTCAGTGCCCACCTTTGAATGCGGGACGATGCATTGGTATTAATAGCTTTGTTTTCCGCAAACAATGAAATGAGTGGCTTGTGATCCGTTTCTAGTTCAAAACGAAGACCAAACAGGTACTGGTGCTATTTATTTTAACCCCATACACACAGGTCAAAGCTTCTGTCTCTACCATATTGTAAGCTCTTTTCGCTTTAGACAGACTTCTCAAAGTATACGCAACAGGTTGCAGCTTGCCTGATTCATTTGCGAGTACGCAGCCAATCCCATATGATGAAGCATCACAGGCCAATACAAAACGCTTACAAGGATCATAATGAAGAAGCAACTTGTTTGAACATAGCAGATTCTTGGCTTTCTCAAAGGCTCTATCTTGAGACGCACCCCGGACCCAATTGTCGCTTTTTCTTAGTAATACGTGCTATGGCTCTAGTAAAATGTTCAATCTGGGTAAGAAATTACCAAAGTAGTTGAGTAGCCCAAGGAACGAACGCAGCTGCATCACATTCTGAGGCCTGGGTGCATTTTTGATGGCCTCGGTTTTCAAATCAGTGGGCCTGATGCCATCAGCAGCAATCTTCCTCCCGAGGAATTCGACTTTAGGTGCCATGAATACCCACTTCGAGCGTTTCAACCTGAGTCCCACTTTGTCCAGGCGCTGTAGGACTTCTTCAAGATTGTTCAGATGTTTAGCAGCATCGCGACCTGTGACCAGAATGTCATCTTGAAACACAACAGTTCTGGGAACGGACTTCGGTAAACTCTCCGTATTCCTCTGAAATATGGCTGCAGCCGAACGACTCCCAAAAGGACACCTGTGTAGACGAACAGTCCTTTATGGGTGTTGATGCAGATGAGTTTCTTCGAAATGTCGATAAGCTCCTGGGTCATATAGGCCGATTTTAGATCCAGTTTCGTGAACGACTTTCCACCAGCTAGCATGGTGAACAGGTCATCAGTCCTCGGTAACAGATACTGATCCTGTTTCGAAAATCGGTTAATTGTAACTTCGTCTCCACAAATTCTGACAGTGCCATCAACACATGAACAATGAGACTAGCCCACTCATTAAACTCGACCGGTGATATGATCCCTTCACGCTGGAGTCTGTCAAGCTCAATTTCAACCTTCTCCCTCATCATGTACGGAACAGACCGAGCTTTGTGATAGACAGGCCTTGCATTGGAGTCCAGGTGAATCTGCACCTTGGCTCCCGTAAAATTACCAATGTCCGGTTCAAACAAAGAAGGAAACTTTTTCAATAGTTGAGCACACGAAGTATCATCCACCGAGGACAACATCTTGACATCATTCCAGTTCAGCTTGATTTTCTTGAGCCAATTCCGTTGGAGCATTACCTGAGATGATCCATAATGGTAACTCGTGAACCACACCGTCATATGACACCTCAATTGCTGCACTGCCGAGCACCGGTATGAGTTCCTTAGTGTAAGTACGCAACCTGGCATTGACTGGACTCAGCTTCGGTTTCGCAGCCTTAGTGTCCCACAGCTTGTCGAATGTCCTTTGGCTCATTATCGACTGGCTCGCACCTGTATCCAGCTCCATTGATACAGGCACGCCATTCAGCTTCACATTAACGACTATCGGCTGGCTCTTGTGCAGGAACGAATACAGTCCATCCACTTCTTCCTCGGGTTGCGTATCCGGGCCATCACTGAACTGGTCCTCATCAACCACGTGGTGAGCCGCACCACGCTTGCTCCGTTGTGGACACATCCTGTGAAGATGCCCCACTTTCGAACATCCATTGCATGAGTATTGTCTAAACCGACACTGATGAGGCTGATGATTGCCCCCACAACGCCAACAGGGTGAAATCTGGATCGAACCAGTTGGCGGGCTCTGAGCAGCGGCAGGCTTCGCGTAAGCAGCTCTGCATAAAGTCGACGCCATCTTGTTTACAGTACTTGCCGTAGAACTCCAACTCGTCGATGATATCGGCCTCAAATTATAATCCGTCATCATGCATGCCTGGGCAGTCGCGATGGCCTTTTTCAACCCCAGCGTCTCTGCAGCCAACAGCTTCCTGAGGATCGCATCATGGCTGATACCTATCACGATGACATCACACAGCATGTCTTCCAGCATGTTCCCAAATTTACACAGCTCAGCAAGACGTCGTAGGTCGGCGACAAATCCCGACATGTCCTGGCCCTTAGCACGCACATGTGTGTAGAAACGGTAGCGTGATATGATGATCTCCTCTTTTGGCTTCAGGTGGTTACCCACCAACGTACATAATTCCTCGTACCCTTTTTCCGCCAGACGTACAGGCGAGAGAAGATTCTTCATGAGGCCATAAATTTTCGGACCACAAACGGTGAGAACTGCCCTGTGCTTAACTGCATAGGCCTCTGCCTCCATGCCGTTGGCCACAAAATACTGATCCAGGCGGTCGACAAAATCCACCCAATCCTCGCCCTCCATAAACCTCTCCAGGATTCCAACAGTGCCCATTGTGCATGCGAAGGTTCTTGAATTACCTCGTTGCCAATTGTAATGATTCAAGAGTCTGGTTACTGTAAATTCACTCAGGTGCAACCTGATCCATCTTTATTCCAGCCCAAGAGTGCCAGCGTGACAAAGACACCCAGCTTATATACAGGTGACCAAGCAAACATGCCACATGCGTACAGCCCGATGACCTCCGACCGCGGCGCCCTCTGATCTCTGGTGACCCCCAAGTATTAATACATAACACACCAAGTCTCAGAGTGTGATGGAGCTGCGTTCGTTCCTTGGTCTACTCAACTACTTCGGTGATTTCCTACCTAGATTGAGCACTTCATTGGAGCCACTGCACATGCTGCGAAGAAAAGGCGACAACTGGGTTTGGGGTGCGTCTCAAGATAGAGCTTTGGAGAAAGCTACTAATCTGCTTTGCTCTAACAAGCTGCTGGTATATTATGATCCATGTAAGCATCTAGTACTGGCCTGTGATGCTTTGTCATATGGAGTTGGTTGCGTGCTCCAACAAGCTAATGAGTCGGGTAAACTACAATCTGTTGCGTACACTTCTAAAAGTTTGTCAAAGGCGGAAAGAGTCTACAGCATGGTAGAAAAAGAAACATTAGCCTGTATGTATGGGGTTAAAAAGATGCACCAGTACATGTTTGGTCTTCGGTTTGAACTGGAAACAGATCACAAGTCATTCATTTCATTGTTTTCGGAAAACACAGGTATAAATACCAATACATCGTCCCGCATCCAGAGGTGGGCGCTGACATTATCTGCCTATGATTATGTCATTCGCCATAGACCTGGCACCGAGAATTGTGCCAATGCACTGAGCCATCTGCCGTTGCCCACACCGGAGGTGGAGATGCCACAACCTGCAGACCTACTGTTAGTTATGGTTGCTTTTGAAAGTGAAGGAACCCCTGTCACGGCTCAACAAGTTAAGACCTGGACCAGCCAGGACCCAATATTATCGGTTGTGAAATGTTGTGTCCTTAATGGTGATTGGTCTGCCATACCCAAGTAAATGGGTGATGAGGCCAAACCTTACAACTGTCGCAAAGACGAACTATCCATTCAGTCAGATTGTTTACTGTGGGGTAATCGTGTTGTTATGCCCAAGAAAGGCAGAGAGAAATTTGTACATGATCTACATAGCACTCATCCCGGTATTGTCATGATGAAAGCCATTGCCGGGTCTCATGTATGGTGGCCTAGAATTGACTCTGATCTGGAATCATGTGTGCATCAGTGCAACACTTGCATGCAGCTAAGTAAAGCACCAGTGGAATCGCCGCTGAGTCTGTGGTCGTGGCCATCCAAATCATGGTCCAGGATCCACATCGACTTTGCAGGTCCCTTCCTGGGAAAGATGTTTTTAGTTGTGGTGGATGCATATTCCAAGTGGATAGAGTGTATAATCATGTCATCCAGTATATCCACAGCTACCATTGAGAGCCTTTGTGTCAAGTTTGCCACACATGGTCTGCCCAACATTATTGTAAGCGACAACGGACTTTGCTTCACTAGTCTGGAGTTTCAAGAGTTCATGAAACTCAATGGTATCAAACATGTGAGGTCAGCACCATTCAAACCCGCATCTAATGGTCAAGCAGAGCGTGCTATCCAAACCATCAAGCAGAGTATGAAACGTGTAACTCAAGGTTTACTGCAGACTCGCTTGTCATGCATATTGCTTAGTTGCAGGTCAAGACCCCACACGCTTACCGGGGTCTCCCCTGCTGAACTATTGATGAAGAGAGATCTCAAGACCAAGCTCTCTCTTGTCCACCCTGACTTGAACGATCATATTGAATACAGACGTCAAAGTCAGCAGTGGTATCATGATCGCGCTGCTGTGTCACGCGACATTTCTGTTAACGATCCTGTGTATGTACTAAATTATGGTCAAGGTCCCAAGTGGATCGCCGGTACTGTTATGGCCAAGGAGGGTAACAGAGTGTTTATCATCAAGCTCAAGAATGGGCAAACATGCAGGAAACATGTTGATCAGATAGAGCTGTGGCACACGGATGAACCGGAACAGTCTGAGGAAGACATAATCAGTGACCAACCAACCTACCCTCAGTCATCAGAGGACTCCACTGTCATCAATGAATCTGGACTTTCAATCCCTGACATGGTCATTGCCACTCCCATCAGATCAGCTGCCCAGATCCCAGTCATAACAGACTTAGAATGCTCGCCCAAGGCTGGAGTTGAACTGAGACGATCAACTCGGGAGCGGAAAGCCCCGGACCGTCTCAATTTGTAAAAAGACTGTTACTAATATCATAAAGGGTGATATTGTCATGTATGTATGCTTGGGGTTACTAGCCACCAGATGGCGCCACTGTCTGAGGTCATTGGGCTGTACGCACGTGTGTGCGGCCCAAGTATAAAAGGCAAGCCTTCATGTAATGTAATCACTTTGGGCCCTAATAAAGTAGAGCCAGGTTTGTACCTGTATTAATTTACAGTATTCAGTCTATCGAGTTATTACATACACAACAGTGCCATTGATGTGCTCTAATCTGCACTCCCCCAATGTGCTGTCACCCTCACTGACATTCAGCACTTTGAGAGTGCCACAGTCCCACAGGATTCCTGCACTGCCTGCCTTTTCAACCTTGCTGATGGCCACCAACTTACTATCCTCCTGAACTCTGTATCTGCGGGGTGACCAGGTGATCATGCACTCCAGGAAATTCTCAGCCTCCCATATGCCCTGCCGTAACTCTAAATACTTTTCAAGCTCAGAAACCCTGCACATGTTGTTATCCAGGACATATGGCACAGAAATTGTAGGCATCAAGTCTCAACTGTCCCATCACTTTGCTCAAAAGTCTATCTACTTATGTTATATATATTTATTTATATTAGTATCTCCTTACTCCTATGTATTATTTAATTATTTAGGGTACCAGATTTTTATTTAATGCAATTCGGATCCCTTTAATGTTGGTATCCTCTACTTAGTTAATTTTAATCATATTCCCTTCGATCTAATTAATGACTGATTATTTACTGTTGTCCCTTGGTTTAAATTACTTAACACCTCCTCCCCACCATTGCCACTATGTTTAGCAGATTCACCCAGCTTTGTACTTCAGCAGATATCCTTATATATACCTTTTACAAACACACTAGTTACAACTGGCCAATCAACTTCCAGCCACAATAATTAAAACCTAGTCAGAGACCCACTTAACTGCCACTGACTTGCAGTTTTAAATTAAGACAACTGTTAAATTTCAATTTGATAATATACCATCTGTACTACTCACCCACTATTTACCAGTGAATTCCCGTCGCCACTCTGTTTAGCAAGCCGCTCCGTTTAGCAAATTCATCCAGCTCTGTGTTCACAGCTGCAATTCCTGTAGCAACACCTCCAATTATTCATTACTAATGAGAAATTACACCTTTGGCGTTATCGTCATAACATACAATACAACCAACACTGTTCTTTCAATCCCCAGCAGAATAATTGCAGACAACTCTCTCTAAGGGCAAGCAGCAGCTATTTAAGAGCGGTTGGCTTGTCCAATTTTTTTGACATACAGCCAACCATTTTTCAGACCAGACTCCCTGCTTATATATTCCAAGTGCTGGGAGTCTACTTAAATGAGGGGGAGGAGCATGCCCCACAAAATTCAGTGAGGCCAGCTCTTGCTGCTTTCATGAGTAAGTGTATCTGCATATGGCGACTTTGTTCTGATTTTGCTGGACTCGCAAAATCGGAGATATGAAGTGGAACAGAATAAATAAAATAAAACAAACAGGCAGCAATATTAAGAAAAGACACAACACACAGAAGAGAAACAGACATATTTTTTGTTTTTTCTCCATGAGCAGTATACTGGAGATCAGCTGGTATTTATAAATTATCAACACCATTCTTTTATTGATTGTTGATTCTCAGTTCATGTTTTAAATTACATTTTTAACAATGAACACTGGGTTCTTCAGTTTCAACACCTGGGATTTTTTTTAGGACTGTAGTAACAGAAGGTAGCAAAGATTGGAATTGACTGTACATGCTGTAAGGGGTTTTCAGGGAGTGTTGTTGTGCCTTGGGTGTCTCTCTCTGGGCATCTGCCCTCACAGCTTATGCCTGGCCTGTGAGGTACCATGAGTGCTGCAAGAGCACCCCTGGAGAGACTGTGTCCACAGCTTATGAAGGGGGTTTTGAGACTCGTGCGTCCCCACAGTTTATGCCTAGCCTGTGAGGCACCTGTGCGTGTCAAACACTCCTAACCCCTTCTTCCCAAGCCTGTGACACACAGTTGAGTGTTTTCGAGGCACTCCTAGCTTCCCTTACAATGTTCTGACATAAGACTCACGATCAGGAGATGTAATACAATAGAACTGAGGCAAGGTGATTCCAAGAGGAACTTAGGCTTCCAATTTATTTGACAAGGTGTGTCTCAACAAACAGCAATACACCAACAAAACAATCCCACTAAACGGACACAACGAAAATCTTTACACAAGTTTAGCAGTACAATGCCCAACTTCCCACCTTTCCTGGCCTAACTGAGTTGGGAGTTCCGGGAACCAGAGGTTATACTCACTACTGTGCCTTCTGCAAGTCTGGTGGTTTGTTTCTTCTATCTTCGGTGTCTTCGGACACTGGTTTTCCTTCAGTGTCGAGATGCTTGCTGGTTGTTGGATCACGAGGGCAGGGAACCACACACACTACGTCAGAAACGCCTTTTTATAGCCAGATTATCCAGTCCGCCTCTCCTGCTGAAATCAATTCTTCCCATTGGTGGGCTTTGTGATTTTGAAAAATGCAGCAATTTTAGATTATTGCGGGTTTTTTCCCACTGATGTTAACCTATTCAAGGTTTGAGTGGGTGTTGATTGCGTTGGCCTCCTGTAGCCATTGTGTAGGCCCTTGGGTTGTTTTGGGTTCCCTGGTTTCTGAAGGTCTGCATAATTTTTCTCCAATTCAGTTTTTCTAACCTACTCAAGGTTTGAGTAGGTGTTAATTGGGTTGGCCTCCTGTAGCCATTGTGTAGGCCCTTGGTTTGTTTTGGGTTCCCTAGTTTTCTGAAGGTCTGCATAATTTCCTTCCATAGTGTAAACATGGGGAAGACAATAGTCCGATAATGGCTGTGAGTCAGTCCCACAGTTTTCGAGCAAGTGCTCTCCCATTGGCTTGAAAGCCCCATGCTTCAAGCTGACTCTATCCCACCATTGACCCTCCGGTGTCCTCCCCCGTCCAATCACTGCTCTGCCAAGGTCAAACTGTATCGGTTTCAATTCACAGCAAAGACTGATCCCACAGCCCTTTTCCTTCTGGGTAAAATGAGGGAGTTTTCGTCCTCCCCTACATAATCCCCCATCTGACACAGTCAGACACCACTCGAGTGTGTCAAAGTTCAGGGTGGTGAGAAAACCCTAGGTCTCCCAAATTGCCCAACTTTCCCCAGTTTAACTCTAAACTGATCCCGTCGATATATATCGTAATTCCTTTTAACGCGGTACAAAACACAGAATCCAACAGGTTACAATATTCGACAGCAATATACATATATGTACTTAAGGTTACAGCAGTAATTGTACATTGAGTCTCATTTCAGTCTTAACCGTAAAACAAAGAAACCTGCCCTGCAAACTCCCCCGGGGCCATGTATGAAAACGCAGTCATCCCTGGGAACTGGGAATAACAAAACCGCCTAAGTGTCGCAGTCAAGCTTTGTTTACACGCCTTGAGTGTTTAGCAACGGCTCTGCTGTCTGTGTAGTAGCCTGAGGAACTGCTTTCTTTTCCTTTTTCTCCTGAGCTTACAGCTTGTAACTAGCAGATATACTACAATCAGGAGTTGGCCGATTACTAAGGCATGCGATCCCACCCGGACCCACGCAGGTATATCTGCCCGTATCCCCAAATCCCACCATGCTGGGGGTTTAATCTGGGCAATCTCCCCTGCTAGAATTTCAGTTTTCTGCTCCATGGTGTAAAAATGTTTTTGAGACAAATCCACTGCCTGGAGGAGGGCTGTAAGTTTCTCAGGTAGTGGGGCAATGGGCGACATATTGTTGTAGGTGGCTGAGGTTGTTTTGTATCGTGAGGTGAATCGTGGTAGGTTCAGGGATGGGTGTGATTCTGGTATGTGCCACTTGAACCTCTGCCCTGGGTTTAAAGCAAAAGCTGCTGTACGGTATTGGACACCCCCTTCATACCATTGGGCACTTGTGGTGACACAATATTCCCACCGCCTACATATGCTACCTTTGGAGGCATGTGGTTAGGGGCCATTACCTCCATTGTGCAATTGATAGGCTCTGCCCCAGCAGTGCTGAACCCGCATTGTGGCCTTGCAAAAGCATTCAAGTGCTGGGGGCACAGGATTACCTGTGCTCCCCTGCTCCGACAACCCGAAAGGTCTGTACCTGTCACAGTGTGCTCCCACATTGTGACATCAGGTGGGAATCGAACATGCACCCCTCCACGAATGACTCCCACATTCTCCACTCGGTACAGGGGTGCTGGCCGTGGGGACGCCCCCATCACGGGCATCCTGACCACCACACCCATAATGGTATGGTTTGACTTTCCACAGTCCACCGGTACCGGGTAGGCTTCCGACGCTACACGAAGTTGGCAAGGACTCAAAACATTATCATAAGGGTGCAGTGCTACTAAGTGCTGGTTGCTGATCCAGGAGGGGACCTGTCCCTGTCTCAGATCCTCGATGTTACTCCGTCCCTCTCCAGCAACCAGGCCCCATAGAGCACGCACACCTCATTTTGGGTGGCTTGATCGGAGGCGTTTCTATCCTCCCGAATCAAGGCGTTTACAGCCCTGGCCTGTGCCTCCAATTGAGAGATAATCTCCTTTAAGTGAACTGTCATTGCCACCTCTTCGTGGAGCGCGGATCCCACTACGGTATTCTCGTCCCCCAGGATTTTGCGCAGCTGATTCTTTAACCCATTTATCTGGAGGGCCAGCTGCATGTTATCCAAACTGTTTATGGCGGACGCCCCGGTGTTAACCCCCGTGAAAATGTCATTTAAAGTGCCACGCCTCTGCCTGCCCGGTTCGGCCCTATCCCACTGTTTATACAAGCCTGTCACTCTCACTCTGGAAGTGGCCACAGTGATCTCCGGACAGGGAATGGAGACCTCTCCGTAGGTAAAGTCCTTATGGTTGGAGTTCTTGGTGGAGTTCGATCCCAATCACCCAGGCCATCTCCCCTCGTGGGAGTAGGTGACCCAGCCATCCGCCGCCGGAATCCCTTCTCCTGTGGTCACTGTCGGCGCTCTGCCCCCGGAGCATCCGAAAACCAGGGAGTCCTCGGTGTCCCCTCAATGCCCGGTGCAGATCCTTAGCGATACCAGCATCACTAACGTCCAGTAGGGAGGTGTTGACATCTTAAAGGCAAGAAGAACATGGCCTTGCCTTGAGAGACCTCTCCAGGCTCGGACCGTGTAACATGTTCCAAACACAAAAATGCTGTACCCAACCGTCACTGACTTACCTAAACACATATGCACACAACACAAAGTAACAAAACAAGAAGGGAAAATATATACACCGCCACCCATCCCCGGGTGGCCAGGCTACATCCTGTCACTGTACAGGCGTCGTCGACCACTCGGCTGACCGTACCCTGGGGACCAGGATGCCCTCCGCTGAGGGGCTCGTATAGTCCCCCTTAATGAGTTTTGTGCTGCCCTCCAAGGCCGTCCCGAGCCCCGGATAATCAGTGGGAGACCCTTGCTAGCGCAACAGAGCACCCTCCCTGTTGTCTTTCACCTTCTCGGTCTGGGGCGGGGAGCTAAGTAAACAGGGGACCATGGCGCCCTGGTCTGTGGCACTCTGTTACTCCTCCTTACTGTCGGTGAAGAGACCCACGTTATGGGCTGCAATGCTATCTCCTCCACCTCTTGGGCTAGCCCCAGCTGATCCACCATGGGAGGTTCAGCTTCCCCTTGGACCTTGCTAATGGTAGAGCCTTTCTCCCTACTTCTGTTAGTGGCTGGGAACCTCTACCCAGTGGTGGGATAGCCTTACAGGAGCAGTGAACTAGCCCCGGCTGTAGAGCTTCGGGGCCCGCTGCCTCCTCCGGAGCCTCCAAATCCACCGGGGCCTGTTCTTCCCCCAGTGCCTGATTCCCTTCCCTTGCTCGTCCCCTCTGTTTTTTACCTCTTTTGGGGTCAAACAAGTTACACTGATTAATGTGATACCACTTCACCCGGCGAGGCAATTGAACCGCATAGACCATAGGGCTAGCCTTGTCGACTATGCTGTATGGTCCCATATACAGTGGTTCAAATACCCCGACCCGGGCGAAGCTTCTCACCATCACCTGGTCGCCCACCTCCCAATCATGGTGACTGCGGGGTTCCAGCAGCAGCCGATTGTTTTCCCATGTTGTTGGCCGCCTGCCAGTGAATCTGTTGAAGCTGTTCAAACAGATTCCTGACGAAGCGGTCCCGGTTCACCTCTCGAAGCTGCCCTTCGGTGAGAACCAGCGCCAACACATGCACTGGGGTTATCATGATCCGGCCAGTCATCAGCTCATGGGGTGAGTACCCTGTGCTCTTTGACTGACTGGCCCGGATTCCCATGAGGACCAACGGTAAGACCTCCACCCACTTGTTCGGTGAGTCTCCCGTCTCCTTGCGCAGCCTTTCCTTTAGGGTCCGGTTCAGGCGTTCTACGGGGCCTGAGGACTGAGGGTTGTAGGCGACATGCCATTTAGCTCTTATCCCCAGCACCTTTAGGGTGGCCTGCATCACCTGGCCGGTGAAGTGGCTTCCCCGGTCGAACTCCACGATTTGAGGTAGACCCCACCAAGAGAACACCTCCCTCACCAGGATTTTTGCAGTCCCCACCGCGGTAGCTGTTCGGCAAGGGAAGGCTTCCACCCACTTGGAAAACACATCCACCAGGACGAGGCAATATTTATAACCTCCCTGGGCGGCTGGTAGGGGTCCGATGTAGTCGATCTGGATCGACTGCCACGGTCCCTCTACCCGCCTGACGTGTCCCATAGACACCTTCCTTTTCTGGGGGTCCAGGTTGTTTGCAGCGCAAACCAGACAGCCTGCACAGAGGTCGCGGACGTCTTCTCGGAGGCCTGGCCACCACCCTGCCTTTTCTACCCGTTGCCAGGTAGATTCTGGCCCAGGGTGTCCCGCACCTGGACCCTCATGGGTCAGCTGAAGGAATTCCCTCCGGTGTTGTGGCGGCACTACCCATTTGTCCCCTTTAAACAACATGCCTTCCCGCACAGCAATATCTGCAGCACTGTATGGGCCCTCCGCCTTTTCCCCCTTTTAATAGCAGCCAAGGCAGCCTTCAGGACCGGATCCTGTATCTGGACTACTTTAAGGTCCGGGGCCGCAGCTGCCCCTACGCTCCCTTGTGTCCCTGGCTTGCTTCTTGCTGCGTCTATCCTGCCTGCCTCGTATGGGTCCCATGGGCGACCTGTACGAGCACCTTCCCTTGCCAGCAGGTCTGCCTGCTGGTTACCTTCCCCCCGTGGCTCAGTTTTGGAGTGGGCCTTTACCTTATGGATATATACATCCACGGTTTCTCCCACTGCAGCCACGATCTTTTCTAGCAGTGGTTTGGTCACAAGGGGCTTCCCATCCGCAGAGGTGTACCCCCGGCATGACCAAATCACCAGATACTCTGTACACGAATTGCGAGTGAACATGCTGTCCGAGCAAATCGTGTATAGGGTAGGGAATTCCTCGGGGTGTGTGACCATATACCCCGAGGAATTCCTGACCGAGAGTTCCGCATGCTGGGCGCTCTGGGTGCATGGGAGTTTAAGAGCCAAGGCAATCCCTGCCTTGGGATCCCAAACTCCGCAACCCGTGAGTCTTGTACCCGCGGACACTGAACTGGAGCCATCAACGTAGATCTCGCGGCCTGTGGGGTATATCCCTGCCCGAAATCCAAAGTTAATGTCCCATACCCCCTCCACAGAGCATCTATGCGGCTGCCCTGGCTAGATTAAATTTGCTGTGAGCCTGGGCTCGCAGAGGCCCTTGACCTTTAAAGTCATTTGGGAGAGGAGGAGGGTCCAGCGAGTGATTCTAACACTGCTCACTGTCCCGTCCTTAATCCTCCCGTCCAACAGCATCTGCGTCGGGTATGATGGGTGAGGAGTGTAATGGGGGATATTCCGGTAAAGATCTGAACTCTCTTTACTGCCCAGTGGGTGGCAAGCAAGTGCCTCTCACAATTGGAGTATCCCTTTTCTACCTCCGTGAGGACCCTGGAGGAGTACACCACTGGTCTCAGCTGACCGTTTCGCTCCTGGAGCAACACTGCACTTAAGCTGTCGCCACTGGCTGCCACCTCCAGGAAGAATTCCTCCCCCCCATCAATTGCCCCTAGGGCTGGTGCTACCTGCAGGTCTCTCTTAAGACGGACAAATGCTGCCTCACAGCCCTCGTCCCATTCCCACTCAACCCCCTTATGTAGGAGTCTGAGCAGAGGGGCGGCAGTGGCTGCATAGTCCTCAATGAAGTCCCTACAGTAGCCAGTGATTCCCAGGAAAGACCTTACCCCCGACACATCCCTAGGGACAGGGAGTTCCTGCACTGCCTTTCTTCTAGCCTCATCAATGGCCCTTTCTCCTGCCCTTATCGTCAGGCCCAGGAATTTTACTTCTCCTAGACCTATCTGGGCTTTCTTGGGGTTAACGTTAAAACCCCCTTCCTTCAGTAAGACCAGCAGTTCGGCCAGCAGTGGACCGTGTTCCTCACTGCTGTCTGTGAACAACAACAGGTCGTCCACATACTGGACAAGCTGGTGTGGTTGGCTGAAGCCTTTTAAGCAGTTCGCCATGCATTGGTGAAAGATGCTGGGACTATTATGAAAGCCCTGTGGGAGGCAGCTCCATGTATACTGCTGTTCCCGGAAGGTGAAGGCAAACTTGTACTGGTCTTCCCTCCGTACAGGGATAGACCAGAACCCGTTGGATATGTCCAATACTGTGAACGTGGTTGCGGATGCAGGGATTTCCCCTATCAGATCTGCAACCGCCGCTACTGTGGGAGCACAAGCTGGGATGTTTTTATTGAGCACCCTATAATCCACCGTAGCCCTCCAAGAATTGTCCGGTTTCCTAACCGGCCAAAGCGGGGAGTTGACATGGGTGGCTGTGGGTCTCAAAACACCCTGCTCGACGAGTGAGCTTAAAGCTGTCTCCAAGTCTGCTTCTGCCTCTCGGGGAAAGCCATACTGCTTTTGCCGGCAGGACATGGGATCCCCATCTACTCTTAGCTCCACTCCTGTGTCTCTCCCACAATCGTGTTTATGGGTGGCAAATGCTGCAAGATTTGCTTGCACATAGGCCCGGTACTCGGCCGGGGTGTTACCGACCAGAACCTCCAGGTCGTAACCCACCTTTGGCTTCATTGTACACAGAGTCCCTTTTCCCTGTTTCTTATCAATAACCATGACTTCTCCCTCTGCTCCCGTGCCCACTGTGCCCCATAGACAGTGATTCCTCAAGTCTACTAGGATCTGGCGAGCGATGATGAAATCAGCCCCCAAGATCCCTTTTCCCACCTGCTCCCAGTTCATCAGGACGCACTTCCATTGTGTTTGGAGTGCTCCTAAACGAACTGCGAGCGGGACTGAGAAAAACCCAGCCTTCTCATTTCCTGTGAACCCAACCTGTTTGATAGAGGTGAGGTTGCGGGGTCCTCCGAATGGACTATCGTGCTGGAAGCACCAGTGTCCAAAAGGTGAGTACCCAATACACCCTCAACCTCCATCTTGACCCAGGGTCGTCCCCAGGGGTCGTATTCTAGTGGGCACAGGTATGTAGGCTGGGTCTGGGCTAGTCACGGCCTCTGTACTGGCAGGGTTGCTGGTGCTTCCCTGCCTGTTGCCGTGGCTACCTTCCCAGTCCCCTCCAGCGCTGTCCTCACTGCAGCTACTATCTCGTCAAGGGATGGTGAGGAGCTCCCTCCACTTCCCCCACTCTGGGCGGCTCCTGAAGGACTTCTCCCCCCATATCTCTTTACTGGGCTCCTGCAATCCCTTTTAAAATGCCCAGCTTTCCCGCACCCGTAGCACACTCCCTCCTTATCAATCGAGCGGCCACCCTCCTGGTGCCATTCCCTTTTGGGAATCGAGTTGGGTTTTACTTAATTTACCCGACCTTTGGAGGTTTTCTCCTCCTCCCCTCCTCCATTCCGTTGGACCAGTGCCAGTTGCCTGACATTGCTTCCTCGGTGAGGTTGGGGTCCCGGGAATCGAACCACAGTTCTGCTCTGGCCTTGAGCCGGGGCAAGCAGTTTGCCACCAGCATCCTCAGCCAGCGGCCAGTCTGTATCGCCCGGTCGAGGAGCTCCCCACAGGCTGCGTGGTATACCACCCACAGCCTGTCCGCAAACGCCTGTGGGGTTTCCCCTGCGAGCTGCCTTGTCCTTTCGACCCATTCAAAAGGACTGCCGTCATCGAAGCCCATAGCCTCAAGGACGGCCCTCTGGACCTCAGTAAATGTGCACTGCCCCCTCCAGCATTCTGCCGGTAGGGCCTGGTACAATTTGCTGTCCAGAGAGAAGAGCAGCAGCTTGGCTGTCTCTTCCTCGTCGCACCCACTAATTTCCCCTGCCTGCATCACCTCCATGAAGTGGATAGATGGGTCCCCGCTGCGAGTGAGTTTGGCCAAATGGGCCACCATGGCCCTGAGTGATTGAACTCCATGGGGAATAATAAAGTCACTCTCCAGCGCTCCCCGACCTTGGCCACCTGCCTGTGGAGGACCGTACTTGCGCTGCCTGACCGGGCACATCTGCCCTTGTTCAGGATCTTTCTGCGCCGGTCCCTCTACCTCTGGCTGTCCCACCATACCCGGTGCAGCAGACAGTGCCTGGTCGCCTGATCCAGCCTTTAATTGACCCTCGGCTGGAGCCTCACATCCCTGCTGCCGAGCGGGACACATTGGTCCTGTCCCCAGCCCTGGATATGCTACTACCTGCGTGCCCCGCTCCTTCTGGTACCCCACCGGACAAACCACCGGTGCCTCAGGAGGTGGTCGGGCGACTCATGGCCTTTGGATTCTCCTCTACCCCCCAAAAACTCTCCTTTGTTCCTTGTGGACCCTCCAGGTCCTATCAGGGAGACCATCCCCTTTGCCTGGGATAGAGCGTGGGTGAGAGTTTTAATCCTCTCCTGGCAGGGACCGTGATCTGCAAACTCACTGCTACTGGCCAATTTATAGGCTGCCTGTACGTCTTTTAATTTATTCTCTAGTTCCCAAATTTTCTGGGTGTACCGAGAGTTCTGTTCCCGGAGGGACCCCTCACTACCCTTGGCCTCAGTGACTTGACACTGAAGATAGTCCCGGCTATTTTGGGAGGTCTCCTCCAACTGCCTCTTCCCTTGCTGCTCTTCAGCTAATTCGGCCAGCAGGTTGTCCCCAACCGCAGCCTGGATAGCAGAGAGCTCCTCTGATTTCTGAAGACTCTGTTCCCCAAGTCCTTCACCCGCTGGTCGAGCTTTTGGACTTGGCAGGTGAAGCAGATAAGCCAGATGGCCTTTTCCACCCTGCAGTTGTGGTCCTTCCCTGCTGTCCACTGGGCAGCAGCATCCACTGGGCGCTCTGCCCGTGTGAGGGCTTGCACCCAAGGTTTGGTGAGATTCACCTTGCCAAAAATGTATGAAGAAATTCTCTCCTCCATTTTAGTTTCCTCTCTTATCACCTCATCTGTTATATTAACATCTCCTGTTTGCTTATGTCCTGCCGTGGTCACCATGTTCTGTAAGGGGTTTTCAGGGAGTGTTGTTGTGCCTTGGGTGTCTCTCTCTGGGCTTCTGCCCTCACAGCTTATGCCTAGCCTGTGAGGTACCCTGAGTGCTGCAAGAGCACTCCTGGAGAGACTGTGTCCACAGCTTATGAAGGGGGTTTTGAGACTCGTGCGTCCCCACAGCTTATGCCTAGCCTGTGAGGCACCTGTGCATGTCAAACACTCCTAACCCCTTCTTCCCTAGCCTGTGACACACAGTTGAGCATTTTCGAGGCGCTCCTAGCTTCCCTTACAATGTTCTGACATAAGACTCACGATCAGGAGATGTAATACAATAGAACTGAGGCAAGGTGATTCCAAGAGGAACTTAGGCTTCCAATTTATTTGACAAGGTGTATCTCAACAAACAGCAATACACCAACAAAACAATCCCCCTAAATCCCACTAAACGGACACAACGAAAATCTTTACACAAGTTTCGCAGTACAATGCCCAACTTCCCACCTTTCCTGGCCTAACTGAGTTGGGAGTTCCGGGGACCAGAGGTTATACTCACTACTGTGCCTTCTGCAAGTCTGGTGGTTTGTTTCTTCTATCTTCGGTGTCTTCGGACACTGGTTTTCCTTCGATGTCGAGAGGCTTGCTGGTTGTTGGATCACGAGGGCAGGGAACCACACACGCTACGTCAGAAACCCCTTTTTATAGCCAGATTATCCAGTCCGCCTCTCCTGCTGAAATCGATTCTTCCCATTGGTGGGCTTTGTGATTTTGAAAAATGCAGCAGTTTTAGATTATTGCGGGTTTTTTTCCACTGATGTTAACCTACTCAAGGTTTGAGTGGGTGTTGATTGCGTTGGCCTCCTGTAGCCATTGTGTAGGCCCTTGGGTTGTTTTGGGTTCCCTGGTTTCTGAAGGTCTGCATAATTTTTCTCCAATTCAGTTTTTCTAACCTACTCAAGGTTTGAGTAGGTGTTAATTGGGTTGGCCTCCTGTAGCCATTGTGTAGGCCCTTGGTTTGTTTTGGGTTCCCTAGTTTTCTGAAGGTCTGCATAATTTCCTTCCATAGTGTAAACATGGGGAAGACAATAGTCCGATAATGGCTGTGAGTCAGTCCCACAGTTTTCGAGCAAGTGCTCTCCCATTGGCTTGAAAGCCCCATGCTTCAAGCTGACTCTGTTCCACCATTGACCCTCCGGTGTCCTCCCCCGTCCAATCACTGCTCTGCCAAGGTCAAACTGTATCGGTTTCAATTCACAGCACAGACTGATCCCATATCCCTTTTCCTTCTGGGTAAAATGAGGGAGTTTTCGTCCTCCCCTACAATGCAAAATCACACTGAATTTGAAAAGATGGAATTAATACGTTGCAAATGAAATATGAAAATATTGGAACAAGGGTCTGAAAAATATTGTGCAGATGAAGAGAGTAGGGCCCCAAGCATGCATATGTAATTAAACGCATCTGTTTGAACATGCCCAATTGAACTCCCTCATCATCTTAGACCCAGTGATTTCTCCAACATACTTCCGTTGTTGATCCCATCAGTATTCAAAAGTTTAAACAAAAATCTTCAAAAAAATTAACAGCAAGGCTGAAATAAATAAAAACAAATGTAACCATTGATAACTCTTTGCAACTATGACATTTCTCAAAAGCAAACACCTAATTTAACTTTTATGCCACCAGCTCATTGCAAGCCTGCAGTGGAGACATTGATATATCAGTCAGAATTCATTTTTCTCCTTAAAATACTTTCAAAATAAGAATGGTCAATTTGCTCTTTAAAAACAGTAAGTGTATTTGTTTTAGAAACCCAACTACAAGATTAGTCTCTGACTCAGAAAATTAATATTTGAATACAGACATTCAAAAGCAACTCAATAATTATCCCAGGCAGGCAATTTGTGACATATAAGTATCTATGTTTAGTAAAAGCAGTATTCTTCGGTAATATCTAATCACTTTTTTCCAGAGCTGACCAAGAGCTTCCCAGTGATTTGAATTTTTGAATAACAGTTTCCATGCATATGGAAAGCTCAGAATAAATTATAGCATCAAGAAATTTGTGGCGTCCTCCGAGGGAAAATGTAGTGAGGAAATGAAATCCCTTTTGAAAGTCAATTAACTACTAACTGTCTGGTATTTGACAAATCTCAATAAATAATCTGGAATCTCTTATCTCTAAAAGCATTCCGCTTAGGTTTTTTTTTAGCTTGTAAACACGTTTGCTTGATTTGTGATTTTTAGATTTTTCCTGCTGTTTTTGACTAGCCAAACTGAATTTTGAGCATTATAGCATGTGGGAAATCCTAGATGCTTCGCGCAGCCGGGAAGACCACGTGTGCAGGAGGTGTCTCCAGCTGCACCAACTCGAGCTCCACGTTTTGGAGCTTGAGCATCGGCTGGAGTCACTGCGGTGCATCCGTGAGACTGAGAGTTATGTGGCTAGCATGTTTCTAGAGGTGGTCACCCCGCAGCTTAAGAGTGTGCAGGCAGATAGGAATTGGGTGACCGCCGGACAGAAGATGAAGACTAGGTAGGTAGTGCAGGAGTTCCCTGAGTCCTCTCGCTCTCCAACCAATACTCTGTTCTGAGTACTCTGCCCTGAGTACCGGTGAGGTTGATGATGGCTCTGAGGAATGCAACCAGAGCCAAATCCACGGCACCACGGGTGGCTCAGCTGCACAGCGGGGGAGGAAGAAGAATGGAAGAACTATAGTGGTAGGGGATTCAAAAGTCAGGGGAGCAGACAGGTGTTTCTGTGGCTGCAGACGTGACTCCAGAATAGTATGTTGCCTCCTTGGTGCCAGGGTCAAGGCCAGGGCATTCTGGGGGGAGAGGGTGAACAGCCAGAGGTCATGGTCCACATTGGGACCAATGACATAAGTAGAAAGAGAGATGAGGTCCTGCAGGCAGAGTTTAGGGAGCTAGATTAAAAAGCAGGACCTCAAAGGTAGTAACCTTCAGATTACTCCCGGTGCCACGAGCTAATGTGTACAGAAATAGGAGGATAGAGCAGATGAATTTATGGCTGGAGAGATGATGCAGGCGGGAGGGCTTTAGTTTCCTGAGGCATTGGGACTGCTTCTGGGGGAGGGGGGACCTGTTGAGGTGCAACCCTACAAGCTGGACGGGTTGCACCTCAACAGAGCTGGGACCAATATCCTCACGGGATGGGGGGGGGGGGGTTGTTAGTTCTGTGGGGAGGATTTAAACTAGCTTGGCAGGGGGATGGGAATCTGAAAATAGATTCTGTAGGGAAGGGAGTAAAGCTGGAATTAGAAAGCAAAAATGAAGAAAGTGAATTTGAAGGAGAGAGGAAACAAGCAGGAAAAAAGGGTAAAAAAACAAATTTAAAGGCACTTTGTCTAAATGCATGTAGCATTCGTAACAAAATAGATGAGTTGACGACACAAATAGATACAAATGAGTATGATCTGATAGCCATGACAGAGACATGGTCGCAAGGTGACCAGGACTGGGAATTAAATATTCAGGGGTATTTGACAATCCAGAAAGACAGACAGAAAGGAAAAGGAGGTTGGGTAGCTCTATTGATAAAGGATGGAATCACTGCAATAATGAGAAATGATTTTGGCTCAAATGATCAGGATATCGAAACAATTTGGGTGGAGATAAGGAATAATAAGGGGAAAAAATCATTGGTGGACGTGGTCTATAGGCCCCCTAACAGTAGCAACTCTGTTGGTCGGAGTATAAACCAGGAAATAGTGGGGGCTTGTAAAAAGGGAATAGCAATAATCATGGGTGATTTCAACCTCCATATTGATTGGACAAATCAAATTGGCCAGGGTAGCCTTGAGGAAGAGTTCATAGAGTGCATAAGGGATGGGTTCCTTGAGCAGTATGTAACGGAACCAACCAGGGACAAGCTATCTTAGATCTGGTCCTGTGTAATGAGACAGAATTAATAAACAATCTCCTAGTAAAGGATCCCCTTGGAATGAGTGATCATAGCATGGTTGAATTTCAAATTCAGATGGAGGGTGAGAAAGTTGGATCTCAAACCAGCATACTAAGCTTAAATAAAGGAGACTATGAAGGTATGAGGACAGAGTTGGCTAAATTGGACTGGGAAAATAGATTAAAATGTAGGATGGTTGATGAACAGTGGTGTATATTTAAGGAGATATTTCATAACTCTCAAGAAAAATATATTCCAGTGGGGCAGAAAGGGTGTAAAAACTAAGGTAGTCATCCGTGGCTAACTAAAGAAATAAAGGACAGTATCCAATTAAAAACAAGGGCATACAAAGTGGCCAAAACTACTGGGAGGACAGAAGATTGGGAAGCTTTTAAAAGCCAGCAAAGAATGACTAAAAAAATGATTAAGAAAGGGAAGATAGACTATGAAAATAAACTAGCACGAAATATAAAAACAGATAGCAAGAGTTTCTATAGGTATATACAAAGGAAAAGAGTGGCTAAAGTAAATGTTGGTCCCTTAGAGGACGAGACCGAGGAATTAGTAATGGGGAACATGGAGATGGCAGAAACTCTGAACAAATATTTTGTATCAGTCTTTACGGTAGAGGACACAAACAATATCCCAACAGTGGATAGTCAAGGGGCTATGGGGGGGGAGGTGGGGGAGGAACTTAACACAATCACAATCACTAAGGAGGTGGTACTCAGTAAGATAATGGGACTAAAGGTGGATCAATCCCCTGGACCTGATGGCTTGCATCCTAGGGTCTTAAGAGAAGTAACGCAGGGATAGTGGATGCATTGGTTGTAATTTACCAAAATTCTGGGACGGTCCCAGCAGATTATAAAACTGCAAATGTAACGTCCCTATTTAAAAAAGGAGGCAGACAAAAAGCAGGAAACTATAGACAAGTTAGCCTAACATCTGTGGTTGGGAAAACGTTGGAGTCCCTTATTAAAGAAGCAGTAGCAGGACATTTGGAAAAGCATAATTCGGTCAGGCAGAGTCAGCATGGATTTATGAAGGGGAAGTCATGTTTGACATATTTGCTGAAATTCTTTGAGGATGTAACAAATAGGGTGGATAAAGGGGAACCAGTGGATGTGGTGTATTTGGACTTCCAGAAGGCATTTGACAAGGTGCCACATAAAAGGTTACCGCACAAGATAAAAGTTCACAGGGTTGGGGATAATATATTAGCACGGATAGAGGATTGGCTAACTAACAGAAAACAGAGAGTCGGGATAAATGGTTCATTCTCAGGTTGGCAATCAGTAACTAGTGGGGTACTGCAGGGATCAGTGCTGGGACCCCAACTATTTACAACTTGGAAGAAAGGACCGAGTGTAATGTAGCCAAGTTTGCTGACGATACAAATATGGGCGTAAAAGCAATGTGTGAGGAGGACACAAAAAATCTGCAAAAGGACATAGACAGGCTTAGTGAATGGGCAACAATTTGGCAGATGGAGTATAATGTTGGAAAGTGTGAGGTCATGCACTTTGGCAGAAAAAATCGAAGAGCAAGTTATCACTTAAATGAAGAAAAATTGCAAAGTGCTGCAGTACAGCAGGACCTTGGGGTCCTGATGCATGAAACACAAAAGGTTAGTATGCAGGTACAGCAAGTGATCAGGAAGGCCAATGGAATCTTGGCCTTTATTGCAAAGGGGATGCAGTATAAAAGCAGGGAAATCTTGCTACAGTTATACAGGGTATTGGAGGCCACACCTGGAATACTGCGTGCAGTTTTGGTTTCCATATTTATGAAAGGATATATTTGCTTTGGAGGCAGTTCACAGAAGGTTCACTAGGTTGATTCCGGAGATGAGGGGGTTGACTTATGAGGAAAGGTTGAGGAAGTTGGGCCTCTACTCATTGGAATTCAGAAGAATAAGAGGTGGTCTTATCTAAACATATAAGATTATGAGGGGGCTTGACAAGGTGGATGTAGAGAGGATGTTTCCGCTGATAGGGGAGATTAGAACTAGGGGGCATAATCTTAGAATAAGGGGCCGCCCATTTAAAACTGAGATGAGGAGGAATTTCTTCTCTCAGAGGGTTGTAAATCTGTGGAATTCACTGCCTCAATGTAAGGGTACTATTTTCTTGGAACAAGGCACAGGAAGAAGCCACAAACAAACTGTTTTAAAGTAAAAACTTTTGGACTACCTGGGAGGGGAAAAGGCACTAGCCTGGGGCAAGTGGTGACTCATCACGCATTGAGAACAATCTCTGGTCAAGGACTATGCATACAAAGAGATTGATACTATCTATCAGAGGAGCCCCAGAGTTGTTTGGCCGCAGGGCTAAAACAGTTCATCCCAGAGACTACAAGTCTGCAAGAAATCAGGACCACAAAGGACCCTATGAAATGAACATTTTTGGATAACAGGGCATTAAGGATAAGGAGTTGCAAATTAGTAGCCATTCAAACTCATCATTACAACCAGTTAAACAAATCACCACATCGATCCAGATGCATTAATCAGACCCCGGCCCAGCGAGAAACTTATTCATACTATGGATATAAATATACCAACACAGAAACACTAGAAGAGGAAAAAGGACAAACAGAGAGACAGAAGGACAGGAACTGGAACAACACTGCAGAGAACGGACAGAAGAAGAACCAACCGGTCACGGAATCAATGACCACGAACCTACAATAGCTAGAGCCAGGGGTGGTGATTGTATGTCTCAAGTCAATTTCTCTCAGAAGTCTAGTCCTGTAGTTTTAGTCGGTTTTTGTTGCGTAATAAAACTGACACTGGGTTAAGCCTTAATTTTGTGCCACGTGTTGTCCTTTCCCACTATAAGTTCCGAGGTCTAAGAATCAGAGTAGAGTGAAAAACAACACGCTACATCAGAGAGCTGTGGAAGCCGGAACATTGAATACATTTAAGACGGAGATAGACAGTTTCTTAACCGAAAGGAGTTATGGGAAGCAGGCAGGGAAGTGGACCTGAGTCCATGATCAGATCAGCCATGATTGTATTAAATGGCGGAGCAGGCTCGAGGGGCCATATGGCCTACTCCTGATGTTCTTATGTTCTTATTTATTTTTTCCCGCTGCTTGGGAGATGGTAAGGTGGGCGATATTTTGATGGCGCCAGGTTAATGACTGAGCAACTACGCCAAACAGCAATGTGATAATGACCAGATAACCTGATTTTTTTATGTTGATTGAAGGATAAGTATTGGCCAGGACATGGGGGATAATTCCCCTGTTCTTCTTTGAAATAGTGCCATGGGAACTTTTGCGTTCACCTGAGAGAGCAGGCAGGACCTCAGTTTAACGTATCATCCGAAAGACTGCTTCGCTGAAAGTGCAGCGCTCCCTCAGTGTCAGCCTAGGTTTTTTGCTCAAGTCTCTGGAGTGGGACTTGAACCCACAACCTTCTGACTCAGAGGCGAGAGTGCTGCCCACTGAGCCATGGTGACATAAGGTAATACCATACATGCGAGATGGAGCAGACTCCTCCATACTCTCAGCCATGGTGCTGTAACGTGTTGACAGGCCTTCCAATACCTGAGATAACTGCTTTTGTGAGCCAAGCAGTTTTCTATTCATAGCTGGGCCTGTGAAGTCCACGTCTCTGTCCTCCTCAACAGCTGGGAGAAGACCTTGCCCTCTGGTGAGCTGTCTCCTGGGTTGTCCCTGCCACCACTATAATTCCTGCTCATTCATGTTGGGTGCATCGCCATGTGGAGATTCATCTAACTCATTCTCTGTCCCACTTGAGGTGCCAATCTCTGTGCTAGTGCTTTGCTATGCGTGACACTGCATACTCAGGAGGATTTTGTCCTCATGTTCTTACTGCTAAGAAGGACCTAGAAAAAGAGAAAAAGAACAATAGTTAGGATGGTTCTGAGAGGCTGGACAGTTGCAGACAACACACATCACAAGGCAGCTTGATGTAGTCAAATTGGCTGAATGTGTGCTTTTCTGTGCTTCATGAAGGGGTACAAGTAATAGTCAGAGAAGCTGTTCAGATGAGGCCCAGCTTCAAAAACCCCAATGTGCACAGATTTTGTAGGCCACTTATTTCAAGAACTTGCTGCTCTAGCTCTAATGTGACCGAGTGGTTTGATGGTCTCCATCAGTCCTACTCCTCTCCATGATGCTGTTTGCTATTTTCTCCTGCAGAGAGAGGGCCAGTGCCTCCCACAAAGGAGAGTGCACATGTGTGGGCTTCTGCTTTCATTGCACATGCTTAGAGAGAGAAGTAAGATACAAGCAGGATGAGAAGGTGGTGAATGGAGGTGGTGAATGGAAAGCAAATGGCTGAAGTAAGGAAGGAGTAATGAGAGAAGTTGCTAATTCTGCAAAAGCTACCATGTGAGGTTGCATGTTGAGGAAGCAAGGAAGAAGTGAGTGTGTGTTTAGAATGAGAGTGAGAGATGGTGTAGTGTGCATTTGTGATGGGCGGTGAAAGAAGTGATGGGGGGGGAGAATAGGTCTTAATATTGAAGGAGAGGGTGAAGAACTACTGCCGTGTGTTTTTGAGAGAGGAGAAATTAAGAGTTTTATTCACCATTGCTACTCTTGTGAGGTAATTGAAACACTTCTAGCACTGGTTCCAGGTCCTGGAGGTTACACTCCTGAAGCTTACAACCTCTGCCACCTCTCTCCATGTCTGGTGAACATCATATTTGAGAACCCTACATCCACTGCTGGAATACAGAACTCACCCTCACCTCTTCTAACAGCACCTCAGGTGGCTTTTGAGAATCTGGGGGCTTGCTTGCGATTCATTCTTCCCACTACTCCTTTCAAACAGTTTCCAGACAGAACTATTTAGAAGGGAATGACACCTTCTTTCAAATAAGAGATGTATTCCCGCTTTAATTAGGCCTCTGGAGGGCCCACCGGTAATTGTGCTAAAGAGTAGGCAGTTTTCCATTCAGCTACAAATCGGGTGGGAAAACCACTTGTCAGATTTAAATGAGGCTTGGGAGTTGAAATACTCCGGGCCTGAAATTTTCTGCAGCAAATGTATTTTGCACCTGCCCACCCAAAACCCACCTGGGGTTAATTTCGACCCCAGTAAGTTACTGATTAACTTAATTGTCTGAATTCTGAGAGTTGCCCTTATCAAATCAGGTCCCACCTTCAATGGAATTTAATTACGCACACTAAAAAAATTTAAAATAAATATAATCTTTTAAATGTTGAGTCTTGAAAATACTGCCACAAGTAATTTTAGTCTGGAAGAAATTAATCTAAAATCAATCTATGCTGAGATTGTCCAGAATCCTTCCCAGAATCAAAATATAAAATTGAACAAAGTTACTTTATCTTAGTATAGTTAACTTGGAATTCACATCAATCTATAGGGATAAGTGGTCTCCTATCGGGTTTAGGTTACATGCTTTCATGTCGGAAAATTTTATGTTTGTTTTTTATCAAAGGTTATTTTTGGCTAGAATTCAGTAAAGCCCACTGTTATGTATTTAACCCTTGGCAATCTGTATCACACCACCACCAGAGGGCCTACCTGTTGGAGTCCCAAGGGATCCCAGCATCCCTTGGGAGCATGGTATATAAGTAGGCCCCCCCACACTGTACCTGCACTCTGGAGTCTAATTAAAGGAGCTAAGGTCACACTTACTCATTGCATACAGTACTCAGTTTCATCCTTTATTATGAGCATAACAATTGGCGACGAGATAACGAACAACCACGCAAAAATGCAAAGAACAGTTGGTATCCTGGAGAAGTTCTCAGAAGGGAACGATTGGGAGGCCTTCGTGGAACGACTCGACCAATACTTTGTGGCCAACGAGCTGGAAGGGGACGAGAACGCTGCCAAACGAAAGGCGATCCTCCTTACCATCTGTGGGGCAACAACCCATGGCCTCATGAAGAATCTTCTAGCTCTGGTGAAGCCAACAACCAAATCCTATGAAAAATTGTGTACGCTGGTCCGGGAGCACCTAAATCCGAAGGAAAGCATTTTGATGGCAAGGTATCGGTTCTACACATGTCAACGGTCGGAGGGCCAGGAAGTGGCGAGCTACATCGCTGAACTGAGGCACCTTGTAGGACATTGCGAATTCGATGGATTCCTTGAACAAATGCTAAGAGACTTTTTTGTGCTTGGCATTGGCCATGAGATAATCCTTCGCAAACTATTGACTGTTGAAACACCGAATCTGAGCAAAGCCATAATGATAGCCCAGGCATTTATGTCCACCAGCGATAACACCAAACAAATTTTGCAGCACAAAGAGGTTTCGGCTAGTACTGTGCACAAAGTAACGTTGTTTTCGAGCAGAAACATACATGGCAGAACGTACACGCAGGCTGCTGCATGACCTCAGATGACCCAGGTCCGCCATCAACCGAGGCAGTTAACACCTTGTTGGCGTTGAGGAGATGATCATCGGGCCCATCAATGCCGTTTCAAGCACTATGCGTGCAACAGCTGCAGAATAATGGGACACCTCCAGCGAATGTGCAGGCGAGCTGCAAACCCTGCAAACCACCACGTTTCAGAGGAAGATTGATCCATGGTGGATCAGGCTGAACTAGAAACTCGAACCAAGGAGGCAGAAGGTGTGTACGGGGTACACACCTTCACCACGAAATGTTCACCGATTATGTTAAAAGTTGAACTGAACGGAATCCCAGTATCCATGGAACTGGACACGGATGCGAGTCAGTCCATAATGAGCAAAAAGGCCTTCAACAGGCTGTGGTGCAACAAGGCACACAGGCCCAAGCTCAGCCCCATTCACACCAAGCTAAGAACTTACACTAAAGAGCTGATTCCAGTAATTGGCAGCGCAGAGGTCAAAGTCTCCTATGATGGAGCTGTACACGAACTCCCACTATCGATTGTGCCAGGGGATGGCCCCACACTGTTCGGCAGAAGCTGGCTAGGAAAAATCCGCTGGAACTGGGATGACATCCGAGTGCTTTCGTCCATTGAAGACGCCTCATGTACCCAAGTTCTGAGCCGATTTCCATCGTTGTTCGAGCCAGGCATTGGCAGTTTCTCGGGGGCGAAAGTGCAGATCCATTTGGTTCCCGGTACACGACCCATCCACCACAAGGCACGGGTGGTACCCTATATGATGCGAGAGAAAGTGAAAATTGAGCTGGACAGGCTGCAGCGAGAAGGCATCAACGGTGGAATTCAACGAGTGAGCCAGTTCGATTGTTCCGGTTCTCAAAGGTGACGGCACGGTCAGAATTTATGGGTACTATAAAGTAACGATTAACCGTTTTTCGCTACAGGACCAGTACCCGCTACCCAAGGCAGACGACCTATTTGCGACCCTGGCTGGAGGAAAGACATTCACTAAGTTGGACCTGACCTCGGCCTACATGATGCAGGAGCTGGGGGAATCTTTGAAAGGCCTCACCTGCATCAATACGCACAAAGGTCTACAACAAATGCCCGTTTGGGATTCGTTCGGTCGCGGCAATTTTCCATTGGAACATGGAGAGCCTGCTAAAGTCGGTTCCACGCACTGCGGTTTTCCAGGACGACATATTGATCACAGGTCGGGACACCATCAAACACTTGAAGAATCTGGAAGAGGTTTTAAGTCAGCTAGATCGTGTGGGACTCAGGTGGAAACGCTCGAAGTGTGTTTTCCTGGCGCCAGTGGTCGAGTTCTTAGGGAGAAGAATTGTGGCAGACGACATCAAACCCACTGACGCCAAGACGGAGGCCATCAAGAATGCGCCGAAACCGCAGAACGTGACGGAACTGCGGTCGTTCCTGGGACTCCTCAACTATTTCATAAGAACATAATAAGAACATAAGAATTAGGAACAGGAGTAGACCATCTAGCCCCTCGAGCCTGCTCCGGCTTTAGCAGGCTCTCCATGTTCCATCGGTAATTTCCTACCCGGGTTAAGCCCCTTGCTAGAACCCCTACATATATTACTGCACAAGGGAGACAACTGGGTATGGGGGAATTCACAAGAGGCTGCCTTTGAGAAAGCCAGAAATCTGTTATGTTCAAACAAACTGCTTGTTCTGTATAACCCATGTAAACGACTATTGCTAGCTTGCGATGCGTCGTCATACGGGGGCGGATGTGTGTTACAGCAGGCTAACGAATCGGGAATTTTGCAACCGGTCGCCTATCCGTCCAGGAGTCTGTCCAAGGCTGAAAGGGCCTACAGCATGATTGAAAAAGAAGCTCTGGCGTGCGTTTATGGGGTGAGAAAAATGCACCAGTATTTATTTGGTCTTAAGTTTGAGCTAGAAACTGACCATAAATTGCTCATATCGCTATTTTCAGAGAGCAAAGGGATTAACACCAATGCCTCTGCCCGCATCCAAAGATGGGCGCTCATGCTGTTGGCATACAACTTTGTAATCGCGACAGACCGGGCATAGAGAACATAGAGAGATGAGGAGAAACTTCTTCACCCAGAGAGTGGTGAACCTGTGGAATTCTCTACCACAGAAAGTTGTTGAGGCCAATTCACTAAATATATTCAAAAAGGAATTAGATATAGTCCTTACTACTAGGGGGATCAAGGTGTATGGCGAGAAAGTAGGAATGGGGTACTGAGGTTGTATGTTCAGCCATGAACTCATTGAATGGTGGTGCAGGCTCGAAGGGCCAAATGGCCTACTCCTGCACCTATTTTCTATGTTTCTATGTTTCTATGCGCTGATGCTCTCAGTCGGCTACCATTGCCCACCACCGGGGTGGAAATGGCACAGCCTGCAGACTTGTTCATGGTGATGAATGTATTCGAGAATGAGAAGTCACATGTTACGGCCCGTCAGATCAGGACTTGGACCAGCCAGGATCCTTTACTGACCCTGGTAAAAAAACTGGGTCCTCCATGGGAGCTGGTCCAGTGTCCCAGCAGAGATGCAGGAAGAGATTAAGCAGTTCCACAGGCACAAAGACAGAATGTCCTTACAGGCAGACTGTCTTTTGTGGGGTAATCACGTGGTCTTGACCAAGAAAGGTAGAGAAACGTTCATACGAGACCTACACAGCACTCATCCAGGCATTGTAATGATGAAAGCCATAGCCAGATCCCATGTGTGGTGGCCCGGCATCGACTCAGATTTAGAGTCATGCGTGCGCCAGTGCAACACCTGCTCTCAACTGAGCAATGCACCCAGAGAGGCACCGCTAAGTTTGTGGTCGTGGCCCTCCAAACCATGGTCTAGGATCCACGTTGACTATGCGGGCCCATTTCTAGGTAAAATGTTCTTGGTTGTTGTGGATGCTTATTCAAAATGGATTGAATGTGTAATAATGTCTGTAAGCACGTCCACCGCCACCATCAAGAGCCTACGAGCCATGTTTGCCAAACACGGTCTGCCTGATGTCCTAGTCAGCGACAGTGAGCCGTGTTTCACCAGTGCTGAATTCAAGGAATTCATGACCCGCAATGGGATCAAGCACGTCACATCTGCCCCGTTCAAGCCCGCATCCAACGGCCAGGCAGAACAGGCAGTTCAAACCATGAAGCAAAGCTTGAAACGCGTGTCAGAAGACTCCCTGCAGACCCGACTGTCCAGAGTCCTGCTCAGCTACCGCACAGACCCCACTCGCTCACCGGGGTTCCCCCAGCTGAGCTGCTCATGAAAAGAGCGCTCAAAACAAGGCTCTCTCTTGTCCACCCTGACCTCCATGATCACGTCGAGGGCAGGCGGCATCAACAAAGCATGTACCATGATCGCGCAAGTTTGTCACGCAATATTGAGGTCAATGACCCTGTGTTTGTACTCAATTATGGACATGGTCCCAAATGGCTCGCTGGCAGGATCATAGCCAAAGAAGGGAGTAGGGTGTTTCAGGTCAAATTGACCAATGGACTAACGTGCAGAAAGCATTTGGACCAAACCAAATTGCGGTTCACTAACAGCTACGAGCAACCAGAAGAGGACACCACCAACTTTGACCCTTCAACACACACATAAGTGACAACAGGCATCACGGTTGACCACGAAGCAGAACTCATCATCCCCGGCAGCCCGGCAAGGCCAGCTGCCCAGCAGCCCAGTGAAGAACCAACCAACTCACTCACACCTGCATTTGTACCGAGACGATCAACAAGGGAGCGAAGAGACCCAGATCGTCTCACCCTGTAAATAAGTGTACTATTGACTTTTACGAGGGAGTGATGTTATGTATTTAATCCTTGGCAACCTGTATCACACCACCACCAGAGGGCCTACCTGTTGGAGTCCCAAGGGATCCCAGCATCCCTTGGGAGCATGCCCCCCACGCTGTATCTGCACTCTGGAGTCTAATTAAAGGAGCTAAGGTCACACTTACTCATTGCATACAGTACATCCTTTATTATGAGCGTAACACCCACCTTTTTGTATAAAAGAACCTCAAGTATGTTTATGGTGTAGGAATAATATTCCACTGGGATTTATGGACCGAAGCGATAAAGGGCCAAATAATTTAAACACAACAGATTAGTAAATGAAATTACTGTTTTATTTCATAAACAATAGAACATACAACCTGTTCCTTTGAGAGTTCTGTGTCAAGGCAGTGGTGTGATCAGTTCCGTGGCGCTTGAGCTCTTTTTTTCTTGGACCTCCTCCGAGATGGGTCTAATGTCTTCTCCACCGACCATAGTGTTGAGAGTCCAGATAAGGGCCTTTTTATATCTTTCTGATACAGGCAGCATCAATTGATTGACAAATCTAGTTGCAAATTGCTTTTGTAAGTTGTGCAAAGTCCCTTTGTAATGTATGCAACAACCTGTTTATCCAGGCCAGACATTGTCTCCAGAGGTCTGAAATTGCATGGTTATCTAGGTCCCAGACATTGGCCTGGATTTAGTGGTAAAGATAATGGTGAGGCTATCAGTGTGTGAACATGGAAGGTGTGTAGTTGCGGTACTTATGAAGTTAGGATTTGTCCATTCCAGTCTAATTGAATTTTTAACAGTGTGACAAGTCTAAATTACTGTCAAACAACATCTCTGGCACTTAAAATTAACTTTTAAAAATGTGGAGTCTCTTTCCTTCAGATTTTAATTATTGTTGGAGATTTAAAAAATGTAAAACATTTAAATTCATTTTTTTTTTACTTTTTCTTTCTGTCTCTTTTATCTCACTTTCTTAATCTCTTCTTTAATTCCCTCTCTTTTTTTGCTTTCTTTACATGATTTGACATTGAATTAACTATTCTAACTTACACTTCCTGGTTCAGACTCTGCATGTCTCAGTAAGGATTCTTCAATCTGATTGGTTAAGTACACACAGGTGCCAGTTCCCCTTAAAGGACACTGCGCTGTTTTAGATTTCTAATCACTGTCAGTTTAAGTGCAAAAGGCCATAGAGAGTCTGTGGGCAAGTGTAAGTGTAATGAACGGCGTTCGTTTGCCGCTGACTGAGCTATTGTGTCTCCGGTAGTCTAGTTGCAACGTTCTTGAGCAAAGTCATTTTGCAACAATGGCCACAGGTCCATCAATGTCCCATACATTGTGGAGGTAATTTTAACCCTCAAAAGAGGTGGGATTGTGTCGGGTGGGTGGTTAAAATTAAAAAATCTGAAACAGGACCATAATCCACTTTGAACCCACCCACTTCCGGTTTTAACGGAGGCGGGATAGGGTGCATGACCAATCCGCTCTCAGGTGGCGGCTCGGTCATAGAAACCTTTTAAGGATGCCTCGGGAAACCTAGCAGGTAAAAGATGCAAGAAAGGCTGGATCCATAATTTAAGTGCCTTTATAGCACCGCTTGTGGGCCAGGAGGAGCAGGAGTGTCTCCTCCTGGCCCAACAAGCTACCCTGTTACACCCCCGTGATTTATCTGCTCCCCCTCCCCTACCACAATCGTAACCCCAGGCCACCACCCCCACCCCACCATGATCTCTTTCCCTCCCCACCAACAATGATCTCGTTCCCCTGACCACCATCTTGCTCCTGCTGACCACCATCTTGCTCCCACCTGACCACCATCTCTGACTGTCATCTCCCCTCTACAACAATTACCTCCCCAACCACAATCTCTCCCTACCTACTCCTCCACTGTGTCCTTCAGGCTGCAGGCTTTCCCAGTCTGGCTGGAAACCTGAAGGAAAAACTTAAAAGACTTTCCGGAAACTTGTAGTACTGGGTTTCCCATCCATAATCTTCCGCCCTCCCCACCCCTCCCTCCCCACCCCGCTTTGAACGCGCAGCCCCGCAACTATCGGGGTTTGTGACTCTGGTGATGTTTGTGGTCACAATATGTTGCTCCAGTAAATGCAGTCTGAGTCACATGGTTCCCAAGAAATGTTGACCTGCCAAGAAATGTTGACAAATTTCCCATCATTGTTAAATAGACGCCAGTGAGACTGTGCTCAAAGATTTGACACAGATGATATGATTAAAGTAGTGAAATTAATTGACCACTGTATATGTGCAAATCTGGTTCTTGAACAATTATTTACTAACTATATTAACTTTAATAGGACAGAATAAACTCAGGCAAGCATTGGTTTATTTATGAAATGCATTGCTGGAAACAGACGCCTTGATGTTTGAGTACTTTTTGGGTGGGGAGGGGAGGGAAGGGGAATGAAGTGTTGATCCATTACACAAAATCCAGGTCCACTTTAGCACCTGCCCAATTTTTCTTCAGAATTTTCTGCAATGGTGCAATCATACCAACTAACACCACACAAGGAGACCACTTGGCATTGCCACCCCACTTCATCATGGTCTCCCTCTAAAAATCTAACCCATCCATTCCTTACACTAATTCAATCACTCTCACTCAACATTCTCTTCTCTTTCCCTCCTTGCAGGAAAAGAGAGCCCACAATAAGAGGAAGCTAACTGGAGGTGGCCCTTCATCAGCAGAGGAGGTTGCCTTGGAAGTGTCTGGAGTTGCGGAGCAGCTAGAGGTGGGAGACAGAGAGAGGGGTCATCTCAGCAACCTGGTGACAGAATTACATCTCATACAGCCACATCATACAGCAGTCACTAACATGGGGACTGATGTCAGCAGCCATTGAAAGTTCATTATGTGCATAATGGTACCTGTTCCCATTCTTGATATGACATATCTAAGTCATCTCTTTGCTCTCCCATAGGTCCATCATGAGCGCCCCCCCCCCCCACCCCTGCCAGCTGTCCAGGAGGAAGAGCACGCCGACTCTTCAGAGGAGCTTCCAGCTTCTGAGATTGCAGCATTACCAGACATAAGCGCACCCAACACCAGCGCAGATACGTACACCTCGGTGGGTGGAACTTGAGATAGAGTAGTGTCTCACAACTCACAAGTGAGCAAGTGATAGAGACAGGGACAGCTGTGGAGACTCCTTGCCAGAGGGAGCAGGATGCTCCCAGCTCTGGCCTATCTATGGCAAATGGATGGCTATAGAGAATAAATGGCTGATGCTCATAGACTTCTTCTCTAGGAGGGATGTCAACGTAGACATGGGTCCTCATGGCCCCACTGCTATGCAGCAAGGTGCTCTCCAGTTCTTTGCTAGCAGCAAAGTGCGGGTGGCCCATGAGAGGGATGATAGTGAGAGAGGACATGAAAGTGGGGCCTCTCAAAGCGCTCACACTCCCCCCACCCCCGCCCCCGAGTCAGAGCCCCAGATGACTCCTCGGATCGCATAGTCGCAGAAGGACCATACTTTGGCAGGGTCATCACAGGCTCCAATCCCCAGAAAATGTCTGCCAAAAGTGTCTAAGCAGTTGCAACAGGGAAGTGAGCAAGCTGCCTCTAGCTCTGCTTAAGCCACAGGGGTAGCATCTCGTAGAAGTACGCATAGGAGAAAGATGAAACACAAGTAGGTGCACAAGGGTAGCAATTTGAGCGTTTCAATAAATGTTTCTGTAAAGTTTCCGTTTCTGTGATGTCATGCATAAATATATTTATTTTCACCACTTTCATGGACAAATTTGTGTGCAAGTTTGGAAGTGGCTTAATGAGTTGGAGTGAAGGGTGAGACATAACATTACCTCCTGCAATGATGGTCCGTGTGAAAGAAATGGCTTGGTCATTGTAGGGATGCTTTATGGTGTTGCTGTGGGGTGGTGCGAACCTGGTGCATCATGTGTTTAGCCACACGGGTGTAAGTTAAGTAAATCTGGCTATCATGAGGCCATCCCTGACCTCTCGGGCAGCATTGTGCTCAGATGCTGGTGGGATCTGGACCACAGGTTCTTCTTGCTCCTCCTCCTCTGAAGAGGCTGTATGCTCAGAGTCTTGCTCCTCATGCAGCGCTAATCCTCACTACTGTGCTGTGTTGTGCAGGGCACAGCAGACTACGATGCTCCTGGCTGGTGCGTACTGAAGGGTTCCTGTAGATCTGTCAAGCCAATGGAAGCGCATTTTGAGCATGCTTATTGTCTGCTTTATGACACATCTGGTGGAAATGTAGCTTTCATTATAATCTCTCAATACTCAAGGGTGTAATGAGCTATGTATTCAGTGGCAGCCCTTGTCTCCAAGCAGCCAGCTGGAAAGTGTTGGAGGAGTGAAGAACTGTGGGAGGGTGGACTGGCGCAGGATGAAAGAGTCATGGCAGTTGGCAGATAATTTGGCGCACTATGATTGCAGACAAGTTGCACATTGAGGGAGTCTTGTGTTTGACAAAGGCAATTATATCAACTTTGTCACTGATGAAGACAGTGTTACTCTGGCTGGCTTTCCATGGGTGCAGGGCATCATTGACTGCACCCATGGAAAGCCAGCCAGAGTGGCAAAGGCCAGTGCCCACTCAGTAATACTAGCTTCATCAGTGACAAAGTTGATATAATTGCCTGACTTGCCAAACAGGGCATCGGTGACCTGTGTGATGCATCTGTGGGTGGCCGACTGCGAGATGCCACAAATGTCTGCTGCAGTTCACTGGAGGAAGCCTGAGGCGAAGAAGTTGAAGGTGTGTCCACCCGCTCCTCTGGGCTGCAGTTCTTGCTCCAGCAATCTGCAAATGTCTGCAACAACCTGGCTCGATAGCCTGAGTCTCCTTTGGCACTGCTTTACCGTCATGTTGAAGAAGCCCATCCTCTGCCTTATACCCTGTGTTGGGGCTATCACCTCTGGCACGGTGCAGCCCTGTGCTGATGCCCTCTGAAGGTTGTTGGTGTTGTTGTTGTGCCTGGTGTGGCTGGTGTTGGGACTCATCATGGTCCGATTCTGAGGACCAAAGTGAGACAGTATAAATGGCACCCATTCTAATGTAATGGATAGCAGGTCAAGTAGAGATGACAGAAGCTTTTTGTCAGTGGTGTGATCGGTTCTATCAATGAAGTGACAGTGGATCCTGACTTCGCTGGAACACTTTCAACCCCTAGAAAGCTAAATCTGTGCTGACAATGCACTCAGCAACAGCATCTGCTTTTGGAAAGTCACCAGCTGTCAGGTGGGAGTTTTTATTGTACTTTTCATGCTGTGTACTATTGAGGTGGCTCAATGGCCACTCAAATTCCACCTCAGGTTCACAGACATGGTTCCTAAGCTGTGTGATTCCCTTGCTCATCCATGGAAATTTGAAAGGTAGGGTTAAAAAGATGCTTAAAGGGTCTGACAAGTACCTCATAATGATCCCAATTACCTCAGCTGCCTCTGCCATTCGGGCCACTGCCACACTAGCAAACATGCCCAAGGGAAAGGCACGTGAGGGCGGGATGATGGTGGGTTCCCAAATCGTTCCAAGATTTTTCAAATTTCCCACCCGCCCTGCCTCCAGTCGCACCCACTGAAAATTCCGGCCTAGGAATGACAAAAAGGCTTTGCAAAACCCTTATTTCTCCACCAATTTCATAATTCCTTTTGTAGTTTTGTTCCTGAAACTAGTTTATCACCTGTCTTTCAGTGGGTGCAAATCTTGCTCCCCCACTGCCACCATAAATAAGGATGTTTCCCATTGAGGGTCTCCTTCTATCTTTCCTTGCTGGAAGGAGATGAAGAACAATGGAAAGAGGCCATGCTGGTGAGAATGAAACATTGAAGGATGACATCCACCTATTAATAAAAGAACAACAATTTGCATTTATATAAGCACCTTTAACATAGTAAAACGTCCCAAGGTGCTTCACAGGAGTGTTATCAAGTAAAATTTGACACTGAGAAGATGAGATATTAGGATAGTTGACCAAAAGATGGTCAAAGAAGTAGGTTTTAAGGAACTTCTTAAAGGAGGAAAGAGAGGTAGAGAAGCGTAGAGATTGAGGGAGGGAGTTCCAGAGCTTAGGGCCTTGGTAGCTGAAGGCAAGGCCGCCAATGCTGGAGCGATTAAAATCGGGGATGGTTAAGATGCCAGAATTGACAGAGCGCAGAGGCCTCGGGTGGGTGTGGGGGGCGGGAGTGGGGGGGGGGGGGGTAGTTTAGGGCTGGAAGAGATTACAGCGATAGGGAGGGTGAGGACATGGAGGGATTTGAAAACCAGGATGCGAATGTTAAAATCTAGGCATTGCTTAACCAGGAATCAATGTAGGTCAGTGAGCATAGGGGAGATGGGTGAGCGGGACTTGGTGCAAGTTAGGACATGGGCAGCAGAGTTTTGGATGACCTCAAGTTTGCAGAGGGTAGAATTGGGGAGGCAGGCCAGGAGTGCGTTGAAATAGTCAAGTCTATCTGCAGTTACTCAAGGAGCAGTATAAACAACCTGAACAGTTTGCAGAGAATGTTCTCTTACTCACTGCAAGCCACCTTCACATCACACTTATACAGGAACCTTTTCTTGCCTACCACATCTGGCAACTTCATGAATACCTCTTCCCAATTTACATTACTAACATCTCATCAACTGAACCTTCACAGTGCACTGAAAATCGCATCGTTCCCATTCATTCCATCAGATGAAATTAACTTTCAAACGTTGTAAAAAACAATGTCTGCATGCACAACAAATTTAGCGCAACCAAAATTTTAATGTCATCTGCTTTTAAGTGAGCACCTTCTAGTTTTGTTACACTGCTTCTTCTTGATGCCAGTGCATGATATGTGACTTTTTAAACCTAATCTCATGCTTCTAATATATGCTACCTGAGTGACAAATATGTATTAGATGGCTGGCTTCTGTGGTAGTAGAGAAGCCTCTTAGAATAAGATGGCCCTCATTTCAATGCAGCTAAGATCCGAGATGGACTAACTACAAGCTGCTCCTCTTATGCTGAAGTATGCACAACCAAGCCCTGCTTCCTTTCTACCACAAAGTACAAAAATCTAAACACATTCACATACCACTAGTACTAGACACTGGCTCTGCATGACCTCTGATCTGTGGGAAAGCAGACCCACTGGTATGAATGAGATTAGTGAAGCCCTAGTGAAAGAAAGAACTTGCATTTATATTGCATTTTTCATGACATCCCAAAGTACTTAAAGCCAATGAATTGTCTTTTGAAGTGTAATCACTCTTGTTTCATAGGCAAATTTGGCCGCCAATTTTAAACACAGCAAATACCACAAACAGCAATGAGATACATGGAATAAAAACAGAAAATGCTGGAAATCTCACCAGGTTGTACATGAGATACATGACTAGTTAATCTATTTTTGTAGATGTTGATTGAGGAAAACATTGGCAAGATCAATGGGGGAATTCCTATGCTCTTCTTTAAACAGTTGGACAGAACCTTTATTTATTGTCTCATCTGAAAAATAGCACCTCCAACAATGCAGCACTCCTTTAGTACTGCATAAAGATTCAGCCTAGATTATGTGCTCAAGACCTTGGAGTGGGGCTTAAATTCATGATTGTCTGACTCAAAGGCAAGCATGCTATCATTGGGCAAAGCTCGAGATGCTTGTCTGCAGCCCAGCCCCATTAGTTTTAAGGCCATAAGAGATGGTCTCTCCAATTTGGTGTCCTGGAACACGAGAGCAGTAGACTAAGCATCCAATTATAGGTTGTCTTTAGGGCCTTTGTCAAATGGACATACTAACAATGATGCATAGGAAAAGACACATTGGTCCATCCAGCCTGTCTCACACAACTGCGATGCCGTGTGCATCACAATACATACACTTCCCACCCCACCCGAAAACCAGGTAATCTCCTGGGAGAGGCAAAAAAATCAGATAAAACCCAAGCCAATTAAGGAAAATAACCTGGAAAATTACTCTCCAACCTCCTAGGTGATTGAAACGAGTTCAGGAGACCACTCTGGCTCTGATTAATGTTATACAGTACGAGGTAATTTCCACCCAGCCACGGAGAGGTGTAATGATGTGATTGAAGGGACACTGCCAGGTAATGGGGGCAGTAAAGGGCATCTATGATAAGCTTTTGAAGTGAAGCACTTTAACATAATGAAGGGAAGGTCATTGTAAGCAGCAGAAGTGCTCACTACAGTGTATATTTGGATGGAATGACTGACGCCTCTTCCCTGCCTGAGCTGGGATGGTCATTAAACATGTTGCAGGATACAGCGGCTGTGTGACCGAAATTTTAAATTAGCACTCACTGCCCTAGCCATCTCCGACCACTTATCTGCTGCAGGTCTCTTTGAGATCATCCTTCTGTTCCTTTCAAAGATGGCCTCCTGCCTGTTTCTTATCTCCTGAAGCAGAACTTCAGCACAAGCACAGAGGGCTCTGTACCATACAGCAGTCCTTTCAGATGTTTTTAAGATGAAGAAAATTCTTTACATGCATGCTTGGTGAGAATTGGGTGAATGTGCTAAACGGAGTGGCTTACTAAACAGAGTGACAACAGAAATTTGGTGCAGAGGGGAAAGGAGCTGCTAAGTAATTTAAACCAAGGGGGCAACAGTAAATAAGCAAATAGATAAATAATCAGAATAATTAATTAAATCTAAGGGAATAACATTTAAATGATCTAAGTAGAAGATATCAACATTAAAGGATTCCGAATTGCATTAAATAAATAAATAATAAGTAGGAGTAAGGGGATACAAAACTAAAAAAATATAGATATTTTTATATTTTATAAAAGTAGACTTTTAAAAATGATGGGTTGTGTGTCATATGGGAACTCCAGGATGCTTCATGTGTCCTGGATAATAATGTGTGCAGGAAGTGCCTCTAGTTGCTTGAACACAAGCTCAGGGTTTCTGAGCTGGAGGAGCAGCTGGAGCCAGTGCAGGCCGTACAGAAGGCTGAGAATTTCCTGGAATGCACCTTCCAGGAGATGGTCTGCCCGCAGGTACATAGAGTTCAGAAGGGTAGTAAGTGGGTGTCCATCCGGCAAGGTAGGAAAAGGTAGTCAGTGCAAGAATCCTCCGGGGGTGTGGCACTCTCGAACCGATTTTCAGTGCTGAATACCGGTGAGGTTGACGACATGTCGGGGGAGTGCAATCTTGAGTGCATCCATAGCACCATGGGACAAATGATTGAACAAGGGGATACAGCAAAATGGTCAATGCTCAGGGGATAGGCAGACATTTCTGCAACCATCAACGTGAGTTTTTCTTTTATTCGATCCTGGGATGTAGGCATCACTGACAACACCAGCCTTTATTGCCCATTCCTGGTTGCTCTTGAGAAGGTGGTGGTGAGCCGCCTATATGAACCGCTGCAATTCGTGTGGTGAAGGTACTCACACAGTGCTATTAGGGAGGGAGTCCCAGGATTTTGACCTGGCGACAATGTAGGAACGGCGATATATTTACAAGTCAGGATGGTGTGTAACTTGGAGGGGAAGTTGCAAGTGATGGTGTTCCCATATGCCTGCTGCCTTTGTCCTTATAGATGGTAGAGGTCGCGGGTTTGGGAGGTGCTGCCTCAGAAGCCTTGGTGTGTTGCTGCAGTGCATCTTGTAGATGGTACACACTGCAGCCAAGATGCGCCTGTGGTGGAGGGAGTGAATGTTTAAGGTAGTGAATGGGGTGTCAATCAAGCAGTCTGCTTTGTCCTGGATGGTGTGGAGCTTCTTGAGTGTTGTTGGAGCAGCACTCATCCAGGCAAGTGGAGAGTATTCCATCACACTCCTGAGTTGTGCCTTGTAGATGGTGGAAAGGCTTTGGGGAGCCAGGAGGTGAGACATTCACCGCAGAATACCCAGCCTCTGACCTAATCTTCTAGCCACAATATTTATGTGGGTGGTCCAGTTAAGTTTCTGGTCAATCGTGACCCCCAGGATGTTGATGGTGGAAGATTCTGCAATGCTAATGCCATTGAATGTCAAGGGGTGATGGTTAGATGCTCTCTTGTTGGAGTTGGTCATTGCCTGGCACTTGTGTGGCACGAATGTTACTTGCCACTTATCAGCCCAAGCCTGAATGTTGTCCAGTTCTTGCTGCACGTCCACATTGGACTGCTTCATTAGTTGGAGAGTGCGAATGGAACTGTAAACTGTGCAATCATCAGCGAACAGACCCACTTCTGACCTTGTGATGGAAGGAAGGTCATTGATGAAGCAGCTGAAGATGGTTGGGCCGAGAACACTGCTCTGAGGAACTCCTGCAGCAATGTCCTGGGGCTGAGATGATTGACCTCCAACAACCACAACCATCTTCCTTTGTGATATGTATGACTCCAGCCAATGGAACATTTTCTCCCTGACTTCAATTTTATAGGGCTCCTTGATGCCACACTCAGTCAAATGCTGCCTTGATATCAAGGGCAGTCATTCTCAGCTCACTTCTGGAATTCAGCTCTTTTGTCCATGTTTGGACCAAGGCTGTGATGAGGTCTGGAGCCGAGTGGTCCTGGCCGAACCCAAACTGATTATTGTTGAGCAGGTTATTGGTGAGTAAGTGTTGCTTAATAGCACTGTCAACGATACCTTGCACATTGCTGATAATTGCGAGTAGACTGACGGGGTGGTAATTGGCCAGAAATTATTCATCCTGCTTTTTGTGGACAGGACATACCTGGGCAGTTTTCCACATTGTCAGATAGATGCCAGTGTTGCAGCTGTATTGGAACAGCTTGGCTAGAGGTGCAGCTAGTTCTGGAGCACAAGTGTTCTGCACGACAACCAGGTTGTTGTCGGGGGCCCATAGCCTTTGCTGTATCAGTGCGCTCAGCCATTTCTTGAGACCACGTGGAATGAATTGAATTGGCTGAAGACTGGCTTGTATGATGGTGGGGACCTCAGAAGGAGGCTGATATGGATCATCCACTCTACACTCTGGCTGAAGATGGTTGCAAACGATTCAGCCTTGTCTTTTGCACTTGCATGCTGGGCTCAAGGATGGGGCATTCATAAAGCCTCCTCCTCCCCTTTAGTTGTTTAATTCCCTGGATTCTGGGGAGGTTCTAGCAGATTGGAAAACTGCAAATGTAACGCCTCTATTTAAAAAAGGAGGCAGACAAAAAGCAGGAAACTATAGACAAGTTAGCCTAACAGCTGTGGTTGGGAAAATGTTGGAGTCCATTATTAAAGAAGCAGAAGCAGGACATTTGGAAAAGCATAATTCGGTCAGGCAGAGTCAGCATGGATTTATGAAGAGGAAGTCATGTTTGACAAATTTGCTGGAATCTTTTGAGGATATAACGAACAGGGTGGATAAAGGGGAACCAGTGGATGTGGTGTATTTGGACTTCCAGAAGGCATTTGGCAACGTGCCACATAAAAGGTTACTGCACAAGGTAAAAGTTCACGGGGTTGGGGGTAATATATGAGCATGGATAGAGGATTGGCTAACGAACAGAAAACAAGAGAGTCGGGAAAAATGGTTCATTCTTGGGTTAGCAATTCTAGTGGGGTGCCGAAGGGATCAATGCTGGGACCCCAACTATTTACAATCTATATTAATGACTTGGATGAAGGGACCAACTGTAATGTAGCCAAGTTTGCTGACGATACAAAGATGGGAGGAAAAGCAATGTGTGAGGAGGACACAAAAAATCTGCAAAAGGGCAGAGACAGGCTAAGTGAGTGGGCAAAAATTTGGCAGATGGAGTATAATGTTGGAAAGTGTGAGGTCATGCACTTTGGCAAAAAAAAACAAAGAGCAAGTTATTTTTTAAATGGAGAAAGATTGCAGTACAGCTGGACCTGGGGGTACTTGTGCATGAAACACAAACGGTTAGTACGCAGGTACAGCAAGTGATCAGGAAGGCCAATGGAATTTTGGCCTTTATTGCAAAGTGGATGGAGTATAAAAGCAGGAAGTCTTGCTACAGGGTATTGGTGAGGCCACACCTGGAATACTGCGTATAGTTTTGGTTTCAATATTTACGAAAGGATATACTTGCTTTGGAGATAGTTCAGAGAAGGTTCACTAAGTTGATTCTGGAGATGAGGGGGTTGACTTATGAGGAAAGGTTGAGTAGGTTGGGCCTCTACTCTTGGAATTCAGAAGAATGAGAGGTGATCTTATCGAAACGTATAAGATTATGAGGGAGCTTGGCAAGGTGGATGCAAAAAGGATGTTTCCACTGATGGGGGAGACTAGAACTAGGGGGCATAATCTTAGAATAAGGGGTCACCTAGTTAAAACTGAGATGAGGTGTAATTTCGTCTCTGAAAGGGTTGTAAATCTGTGGAATTCGCTGCCTCAGAGCACTGTGGAAGCTGGGACATTGAATAAATTTAAGGCAAAGATAGACAGTTTCTTAACTGATAAGGGAATAAGGGGTTATGGGGAGTGGGCAGGGAAGTGGACCTGAGTCCATGATCGGATCAGCCATGATCGTATTAAATGGCGGAGCAGGCTCGAGGGGCCGTATGGCCTACTCCTGCTCCTATTTCTTATAAGAACATAAGAACATAAGAAATAGGACCTCCCCAGAACCCAGGGAACTTTGGTAACTTACAACCAATGATCCAGAGTCTATGGAATGTTGGAAAATGACTGTCAATGCATCCGCTATTTCCAAGGCCACCTCCTTAAGTACTCTGGGATGCAGTCCATCAAGCCCTGGGGATTTATCGGCCTTCAATCCCATCAATTTCCCCAACACAATTTCCTGACTAATAAGGATTTCCCTCAGTTCCTCCTCCTTACTAGACCCTCTGACCCCTTTTATATCCAGATGGTTGTTTGTGTCCTCCTTAGTGAATACTGAACCAAAGTACTTGTTCAATTGGTCTGGCATTTCTTTGTTCCCCGTTATGACTTCCCCTGATTCTGACTGCAGGAGACCTACGTTTGTCTTTACTAACCTTTTTCTCTTTACATATCTATAGAAGCTTTTGCAGTCCGTCTTAATGTTCCCTGCAAGCTTCCTCTCGTACTCTATTTTCCCTGCCCTAATCAAACCCTTTGTCCTCCTCTGCTGAGTTCTAAATTTCTCCCAGTCTCCGGGTTCGCTGCTATTTCTGGCCAATTTATATGCCACTTCCTTGGTTTTAATACTATCCCTGATTTCCCTTGATAGCCACAGTTGAGCCACCTTCCCTTTTTTATTTTTATGCCAGACAGGGATGTACAATTGTTGTAGTTCATCCATGCGGTCTCTAAATGTCTGCCATTGCCCATCCACTGTCAACCCCTTAAGTATCATTCGCCAATCTATCCTAGCCAATTCACGCCTCATACCTTCAAAGTTACCCCTCTTTAAGTTCTGGACCATGGTCTCTGAATTAACTGTTTCATTCGCCATCCTCATGTAGAATTCCACCATATTATGGTCACTCTTCCCCAAGGGGCCTTGCACAACGAGATTGTTAATTAATCCTCTCTCATTACACAACACCCAGTCTAAAATGGCCTCTCCCCTAGTTGGTTCCTCGACATATTGGTCTAGAAAACCATCCCTTATGCACTCCAGGAAATCCTCCACCATCGTACTGCTTCCAGTTTGGTTAGCCCAATCTATATACATATTAAAGTCACCCATGTTAACTGCTGCACCTTTATTGCATGCACCCCTAATTTCCTGTTTGATGCCCTCCCCAACATTACTACTACTGTTTGGAGGTCTGTACACAACTCCAACTAACGTTTTTTGCCCTTTAGTGTTCTGTAGCTCTACCCATATAGATTCCACATCATCCAAGCTAATGTCCTTCCTAACTATTGCATTAAGCTCCTTTTTAACCAGCAATGCTACCCCACCTCCTTTTCTTTTTATTCTATCCTTCCTGAATGTTGAATACCCTTGGATGTTGAGTTCCCAGCCCTGATCATCCTGGAGCCACGTCTCCATAATCCCAATCACATCATATCTGTTAACATCTATTTGCATTCTGCCAGTTCATATGCCCCACACTTCATTCGCCCAGCTGGCAGCTTTTAAAGCTGCTGTAGGTGTCTGAGTCATTCAATAGCAGCGATTTTCTGGCTCCCTCTACAGTGGCTTCCATAGTGCCATTGGAACCACTGCCAGCAGCCCACTAAGAAAATTAGCATAAGGCTGATCCTAGAAAGTTTGCTGGAGTCAGGAGCTGGTCACCAGCACAGATGGATATCCCATCCCAGCACACTTTTAATGGCATGGATGCCAAAGTAGAGCATTCTATCTGTTTATGCAAAAGATCAAATGTAGAGTTAATCATCATTTGCTGCTTCACAGTCCAAGGAGCATGTATTATACCAAAGAAAAATGTGTTCCTATTTGCTAGTGGTCAGTACAAATTTTCCAGATTTTCTGTGCTCTCAGCAACCACATTTCCATAAAAATGATGTTGTTGGAGCTGCCCTCCGATTTACCGGTCCAGCTTCGGTGTTGATTTTGGCGGGGTCCGTGCCGCGATTGTAGCGCCCGGCACTCCGTTTTAGTGTTGGGGCTGGGCTATGGCCACGGCACCCCACATCCCCGGTGGCTTAGTGTAGGCCCCTTAAAAACCCTGCAGAGTTCACAGCATGCCCTCCCCTTTAACAAAACGGATCAGCACTACGCGGAGAAACGCAACGCTTCGACATTCGTCCGGGTAGTGCCCCCGAGCCAGCCCTGACAGTAAGTGGTGCACCCGACATTTCGCTCCTCTTCCTCTCAGAGGCGGTAAGCCCAATTTTGCTTCCGGGGCGGTACTTCTGCGCTAGGGGCAGAATGTCTGGCCTTGCAAATGTTACCGCCTCCAAATGGGACATGACACAATTTTGGCCTGAAAATGTATTCACGATAATTTATGTCTAGGTTCTGTTTCTTATGTATTTTTTCTTTTAGATCTCAGTGAAAGGCTTTAAGTCATTAGGAATTTGCTGCAATAAAATTGAACATCTTGTAATCAACAACATGGCAACTCTTACAAACAGCTGCATTTCAGTAAGTGCAATATTATTAAATCAAGCATATAATGTTAACAGTAATTTAGTAGTTTGCTATTTTTATCAAAATATCAAATAATGCTTTTAAGAAAACAGGTATTTACTTAAAGATATCAGTGAGATGGGTGTGCCTGCTTCTCACACCAATTCTGGGTGCTCTGCAACAACAGATGGCCATTATTAGCCACTTAGTGATGGACAATTTTTAAAGCCGCCAGCTGGCTGGCTAAGGTGAGTGAGGGCACAAGCCCCATGCACATGATGGGATGCTGCTGGACATAAGAACGTAAGAAATAGGAGCAGGTGGAGGCCATTTGGCCCTTCAAGCCTGCTCCACCGTTCAATAAGATCATGACTGATCTGATCTTGGCCTCAACTCCACTTCCCCGCCCTTTCCCCGTAACCCTTGACTCCGCTATCTTTCAAAAATCTGTCTGTCTCCACCTTAAATATATTCAATGATCCAGCCTCCACAGCTGTCTGGGGTAGAGAATTCCAAAGATTCACAACCGTCTGAGAGAAGAAATTTCTCCTCATTTCCGTTTTAAATGGTTGACTCCTTATTCTGAGACTATGCCCCCTAGTTCTAGGTTCCCCCATGAGGGGAAACATCCTCTCTGCATCTACCCTATCAAGCCCCCTCAGAATCTTATACATTTCAATAAGATCACCTCTCATTCTTCTAAACTCCAATGAGTATAGATCCAACCTGCTCAACCTTTCTTCATATGACAACCCTTTTGTCTCAGGAATCAACCTCGTGAACCTTCTCAGAACTTCCTCCAATGCAAGTATATCCTTCCTTAAATAAGGAGACCAAAACTGTACGCAGTACTCCAGGTGTGGTCTCACCAACGTTCTGCACAGTTGTAGCAGGACTTCCCTACTTTTATACTCCATCCCTTTTGCAATAAAGGCCAACATTTCATTTGCTTTCCTAATTACTTGCTGTACCTGCGTGCTAACTTTTTGTGTTTCATGTACAAGGACCTCTAGATACCTCTGTAGCATTTTGTAAGAAATAGGAGCAGAAGTAGGCCATCTGGCCCTTCGAGCCTGCTCCACCGTTCAATAAGATCATGACTAATCTGATCTTGGCCTCAACTCCACTTCCCCACCCTCTCCCCAAAACCCTTGACTCCCTTGTAATCTCTCCCCATTTAAATAATTGTTTTTTTATTTTTCCTACCAAAGTGGATAACCTCAAATTTTCCCACATTATACTTTATCCGTCAAATTTTTGCCCACTCACTTAGCCTATCTATAGCCCTATGCAGATTCTTTGCGTCCTCCTCACAACTTGCTTTCCTACCTACCTTTGTATCATCAACAAATTTGGCTACATTACACTTGGTCCCTTCATCCATGTTATTAATATAGATTATAAGTAGTTGAGGCCCCAGCACTGATCCCTGTTGCAACCCACTAGTTACAGTTTGCCAACCTGAAAATGACCCATTTATCCCGACTCTCTGTTTTCTGTTATTTAGTCAATCCTCTATCCATGCTAATCTATTACCCCCAGCCCCATGAGCTCTTATGTTGTGCAATAACCTTTTATGTTGCACTTTATCGAATGCCTTCTGGAAATCCAAATACACGACATCTACTGGTTCCCCTTTATCCACCCTGCTCGTTACATCCTCAAAGAACTCAAGCAAATTTGTCAAACATGATTACCCTTTCATAAAACCATACTGACTCTGCTTGACTGCATTATGATTTTCTAAATGTCCTGCTACTACTTCTTTAATAATGGACTCCAGCATTTTCCCAATAACAGATGTTAGGCTAACTGGTCTATAGTTTCCTGCTTTCTGTCTCCTTCCTTTCTTAAATAGGGGTGTTACATTTGTGGTTTTCCAATCCACTGGGACCTTTCCAAAATCCAGGGAAGTTTGGTAGATTACAACAAATGCATCCACTATCTCTGCAGCCACTTTTTTAACACTCTAGGATGCAGGCGATCAGGTCCAGGGGATTTGTCCACCTTTAGTCCCATTAGTTTGCCTAGTACTTTTTCTCTAGTGATAGTGGTTGCTTTAAGTCCCCCCCCCACCCCCAATTGCCCCTTGATTATCATTTTTGGGACGCTTTTAGTGTCTTCTACTGTATAGACGATACAAAATATTTGTTCAAAGTCTCTGCCATTTCCCTGTTGCCCCATTATTAATTCCCCATCTCATCTTCTAAGGGACCAATGTTTACTTTAACTACTCTCTTCCTTTTTATATACATGTAGAAGCGCTTACTATCTGTTTTTATATTTCTTGCTAGTTTACTCTCAAACTATCTTCTCTTTATCATTTTTTTAGTCGTCCTTTGCTGGTTTTTAAAATTTTCCAAATCCTCTGTCCTTCCACTATTCTTCACACCATTGTATGCCTTTATTTTCAATTTGATACCATCCTTTACTTCATTAGTTAACCATGGATGATTCATCCTTCTCTTTTAGAGTCTTTTTTTCTCACTGGAATATATCTTTGCTAAGAGTTATGAAATATCTCCTTAAATGTTTTCCACTGCTTATCTACCATCTTGCATTTTAATCTATTTCCCCAGTCCACTTTAGCCAGCTCTGCCTTCAGACCTTTGTAATTGCCTTTATTTAGGATACCAGTTTGAGACCCCCAGCTTTCTCACCCTCCAACTGAATTTGAAATTCTACCATGCTATGATCACTCTTCCCAAGAGGATCCTTCACTATGAGATCATTAATTAATCCAGTCATGACTCACCTCCATACTTTCCCACCGGCTTGTTCTGTAACAGCTGCACTGTGGGGATTGTATGTGTTTGCGTGAACACATTCAGGCACCTGTTTGAAGGGCCCCGCAGACGCTCTGATCACGCGTCAGGAGGATGGCACAGAGACGGGGTGCAAGGGAGAAGAATTGACTCAACCGGCAGGGAGCACTCTTTGCAAAGTGAGTGAGAGCTGTGGGCCCCCTGTGAGGAGGCGGGCCTAGCTGTTGAGAATAATTCACAAGAACTGAATCTATGTCGGTTTTATAAAGAGGAGCAGGCTTGAAATTACCTCCAGTCTCAGAACCTCTGGAAAGTCCCTACAGACCCCCAGGGGTCTGTGGACACCAGTTTAAGAAACACTGAAATAGCCAACTGCGTCACTTTTGCTTTCCAAATTAGCTTATTGGCAGTTGCTTTGTTCTTCTCAGTCTGTCTTATTTATTCAATCAATCAATTCTGTAGCAGGTTAGATTTCGTTATAATGCTGTGTATGTTGCTTATAGGATGCGCATGTAGGACTGTCATCTCCTTTCGTCACCTACGTTGGTTGTCTAATAATATATATGCAAACATCTCTAATTTGGGTATTTATTTGAGACCTTCTCTTAACCCATGGTACAAACACTCACTCTGTTGGCACAGAGGTATTCAGTTAATTGAAGGCGCTAAATACTCATCTTTTGCTAGACCGTCATTACAGAGAACCAGGCCCACTGCATAAACACGAGGTTCATTTGTGGGTGCAAAACTGTTTTTTCTCTGGGTTCCAATGCCAAATGGGCTAAGGCAACAAACCGATTTATATAGCCCCTTTCGCGATCACTGAACGAGGTCAGTCCGAACACCAATCGAAATTGGGCCGCATCCGAATGATTGGGGCGAGTTGACGCTGACTGTTATGCCTCCAGAAGCAGCTCACCCATGTCAACAGAGTCAATTTGGTATCTAGAATCATAGAAATTTACGGCACAGAAGGAGGTCATTTCAGCCCATCGTGTCTGCGCCGCCCAACAAGAGGCTAGGCACTGCTAGCACGAATACGTGACCTCATCTCTATCATCTGGAGGGAAGAGAGCATGCCGGGGGCTCTCAGAGATGTAGTAATCGTGACCATCTTTTAAAAAGTGGACAAGTCTGACTGCGGCAACTACAGAGGAATCTCCCTGCTATCAGCCACTGGGAAAGTCGTCGCTAGAGTCCTCCTCAACAATCTTCTTCCCATGGCCGAGGAGCTCCTCCCGGAGTCACAGTGTGGATTTCGTCCCCTACGGGGCACAATGTACATGGTTTTTGCAGCGCGACAGCTACAGGAAAAATGCAGAGAACAGCGCCAGCCCTTATACATGGCCTTCTTCGACCTTACAAAGGCCTTTGACACTGACAACCGCGAGGGGGTCTGGAGTGTCCTCCTCCATTTCAGATGCCCCCAAAAGTTCATCACCATCCTCCGCCTGCTCCACGACGACATGCAGGCCGTGATCCTTACCAATAGATCCATCACAGACCCAATTCATATCCTGACCGGGGTGGGACCAATACCAACCGGACAGTCTGCACCTGGGCAGGACCGGAACCAATGTCATAGGGGGAGTGTTTGCTAGTGCTATTGGGAAGAGTTAAACTAATATGGCAGGAGGATGGGAACCTATGCAGGGAGACAGAGGGGAATAAAATGGAGACAGAAGCAAAAGATAGAAAGGAGAATAGTAAAAGTGAAGGGCAGAGAGACCCAAGGCAAAAAACAAAAATGGCCACTTTACAGCAGAACTCTAAAGGGTCAAAGTGTGTTAAAAAGACAAGCCTGAAGGCTCTGTGCCTCAATGCGAGGAGTATTCAGAATAAGGTGGACGAATTAACTGCGCAGATAGCAGTTAACGGATATGATGTGATTGGCATCACGGACACATGGCTCCAGGGTGACCAAGGCTGGGAACTCAACATCCAGGGGTATTCAGCATTTAGGAAGGATAGATAGAAAGGAAAAGGAGGTGGTGTGGCGTTGCTAGTTAAAGAGGAAATCAATGCAATTGTAAGGAAGGACATTAGCTTGGATGATGTGGAATTGGTATGGGTGGAGCTACGGAATACCAAAGAGCAGAAAACGCTCGTGGGAGTTGTGTACAGGCCACCAAATAGTAGTAGTGAGGTTGGGGACAGCATCAAACAAGAAATAAGGGATGTGTGCAGTAAAGGTACAGCAGTAATCATGGGCGACTTTAATCTACATATTGATTGGGCTAACCTAACTGATAGCAATGCGATGGAGGAGGATTTCCTGTATTAGGGATGGTTTTCTAGACCAATATGTCGAGGAACCAACCAGAGAGCTGGCCAACTGGGTGATGTGTAATGAGAAGGGACTAATTAGCAATCTTGTGCGAGGCCCCTTGGGGAAGAGTGACCATAATATGGTAGAATTCTTTATTTAAGAAGGAGAGTGACAAAGTTAATTCAGAAACTAGGGTCCTGAACTTAAGGAAAGGTAACTTTGATGGTATGAGGCACAAAATGGCTAGATTAGACTGGCAAATGATACTTAAACGGTTGACGGTGGATAGGCAATGGCAAACCTTTAAAGATTATATGCACGAACTTCAACAATTGTACATCCCTGTCTGGAATAAAAATAAAACGGGGAAGGTGGCTCAACCGTGGCTAACAAGGGAAATTAAGGATCGTGTTAAATCCAAGGAAGAGGCATACAAATTAGCCAGAAAAAGTAGCAAGCCGGAGGACTGGGAGAAATTTAGAATACAGCAGAGGAGGACAAAGGGTTTAAGCGGGGGAAAATAGAGTACGAGAGGAAGCTTGCCGGAAACATAAAAAATGACTGCAAAAGCTTCTATAGATATGTGAAGAGAAAAAGATTAGTAAAGACAAACATAGGTCCCTTACAGTCGGATTCGGGTGAATTTATAATGGGGAACAAAGAAATGGCAGACCAATTGAACAAGTACTTTGGTTCTGTCTTCACAAAGGAAGACACATATAACCTTCCGGTTGTACTAGGGGTCCGAAGGTCTAGTGAGAAGGAGGAACTGAAGGATATCCTTATTAGGCGGGAAATTGTGTTAGGGAAATTGACGGGATTGAAGGCTGATAAATCCCCAGGGCTTGATAGCCTATATCCCAGAGTACTTAAGGAAGTGGCCGTAGAAATAATGGATGCATTAGTGATGATTTTCCAACAATCTATTGACTCTGGATCAATTCCTATGGACTGGAGGGTTGCTAATGTAACGCCACTTTTTTAAAAAGGAGGGAGAGAGAAAACGGGTAATTATAGACCAGTTAGCCTGACATCAGTAGTGGGGAAAATGTTGGAATCAATTATTAAGGATGAAATAGCAGCACATTTGGAAAGCAGTGATAGGATTGGTCCAAGTCAGCATGGATTTATTAAGGTGAAATCATGCTTGACAAATCTTCTGGAGTTTTTTGACGATGTAACTAGCAGAGTGGACAGGGGAGAACCAGTGTATTTGGACATATCAAAAGGCTTTTGACAAGGTCCCACATAAGAGATTGGTGTGCAAAATCAAAGCACATGGTATTGGGGGTAATGTACTGATGTGGGTAGAGAACTGGTTGGCAGACAGGAAGCAGAGAGTCGGGATTAACGGATCCTTTTCAGAATGGCAGGCAGTGATTAGTGGAGTGCCGCAGGGCTCAGTGCTGGGACCTCAGCTCTTTACAATATATATTAATGATTTGGATGATGGAATTGAGTGTAATATCTCCAAGTTTGTAGATGACATTAAACTGGGTGGCGTTGTGAGCTGTGAGGAGGACACTAAGAGGCTGCAGGGTGATTTGGACAGGTTAGACGAGTGGGCAAATACATGGCAGATGTAGTATAATGTGGATAAATGTGAGGTTATCCACTTTGGGGGCAAAAACACGAAGGCAGAATATTATCTGAATGACGGCAGATTAGGAAAAGGGGAGGTGCAGCGAGAGCTGGATGTCATGATTCATCAGTCATTGAAGGTTGGCATGCGGGTACAGCAGGCGGTGAAGAAGGCAAATGGTATGTTGGCCTTCATAGCAAGGGGATTTGAGTATAGGAGCAGGGAAGTCTTACTGCAGTTGTACAGGGCCTTGGTGAGGCCCCACCTGGAATATTGTGTTCAGTTTTGGTCTCCTAATCTGAGGAAGGACATTCTTGCTATTGAAGGAATGCAGCGAAGGTTCACCAGACTGATTCCTGGGACGGCAGGACTGACATATGAGGGGAGACTGGATCGACTGGGCCTGTATTCACTGGAGTTTAGAAGGATGAGAGGGGATCTCATAGAAACATATAAAATTCTGACGGGACTGGACAGGTTAGATGCAGGAAGAATGTTCCTGATATTGGGGAAGTCCAGAACCAGGGGACATAGTCTTAGGATAAGGGGTAAGCCATTTAGGACTGAGCTGAGGAGGAACTTCTGCATTCATAGAGTTGTTAACCTATGGAATTCCCTACCGCAGAGAGTTGTTGATGCCAGTTCATTGGATATATTCAAGAGGGAGTTAGATATGGCCCTTGCCGCTAAAGGGATCAATGGGTATGGAGAGAAAGCAGGAACGGGGTACTGAAGGAATGATCAGCCATGATCTTATTGAATGATGTTGCAGGCTCGAAGGGCTGGATGGCCTACTCCTGCACTTATTTTCTATGTTTCAAACAGGGCTGCATCATCGCTCCAACCCTCTTCTCAATCTTTCTCGTCGCCATGCTCCACCTCACAGTCAACAAGTTCCCCGCTGGAGTGGAACTAAACTACAGAACCAGTGGGAACCTGTTCAACTTGCTCCACCTCCAGCCAGATCCAAGACCACTCCAACCTCTGTCGTCGATCTACAGCATGCGGATGACGCCTGCGTCTGCGTACATACAGAGGCTGAACTCCAGGACATAGTCGACCTATTTACTGAGGTGTATGAAAGCATGGGCCTTACGCTAAACATCCGTAAGACAAAGGTCCTCCACCAGCCTGTCCACACCGCACAGCACTGCCCCCAGTCATCAAGATCCATGGCGCGGCCCTGGACACCATGGACCACTTCCCATATCTCGGGAGCGCCCCATCAATAAGAGCAAGCGTCGACAACGAGATCCAATACCGCCTGAAAAGAGTGTTTGAAGACCAGGCCCTCCAAACTGCCACCAAGCTCATGGTCTACAGGGCAGTAGTAATACCTGCCGTCCTGTATGGCTCAGAGACATGGACCATGTTCAGTAGACACCGCAAATTGCTGGAGAAATATCACCAACGATGTCTCCGCAAGATCCTACAAATCCCCTGGGAGGACAGGCGCACCAACATCAGCATCCTCACTCAGGCTAACGTCCCCAGCATTGAAGCACTGACCACAATTGATCAGCTCCGCATGCCAGACACGAGACTCCCAAAGCAAATGCTTTACTCGGAGCTCCTTCATGGCAAACGAGCCAAAGGTGGGCAGCGGAAACGCTATAAGGACACCCTCAAGGCTTCCCTGATAAAATGCAACATCCCCACTGACACCTGGGAGTCCCTGGCCAAAGACCGCCCTAAGTGGAGGAAGTGCATCCGAGAGGGCGCTGAGCACCTCGAGTCTCAGCGCTGAGAGCATGCAGAAATCAAGCGCAGACAGCGGAAAGAGCGTGCGGCGAACCAGTCCCACCTACCCCTTCCCTCAACGACTATCTGTCCCACCTTTGACAGAGTCTGTGACTCTCGTATTGGACTGTTCAGCCACTAAAGAACTCACTTCAGGAGTGGAAGCAAGTCTTCCTCGATTCCGAGGGACTGCCTATGATGATGATGATGATGATGATGATGATCCAGCCTAATACCACTTTCCAGCTCTTGGTCCATAGCCGTGCAGATTACAGCACTTCAAGTGCACATGCAAGTACTTTTTAAATGTGCTGAAGGATTCTGCCTACCACTCTTTCAGGCAGTGAGTTCCAGATCCCCACAACCTTCTAGGTGAAGAAATTTCTCCTCAAATCCGCACTAAATCTTCAACCAATTACTTTAAATTCATGCCCCCTGGTTGACCCCTTTGCTGAGGGAAATAGGCTCTTTTTATCCACTATATCTAGGCCCCTCATAATTTTATACAAAATGAGGTCTCCCCACAGCCTCCTCTGTTCCAAGGAAAACAAACCCAGTCTATCCCGTCTGTCCTCATAGCTAAGAATCTCCTCTCCCGGCAATATCCTCGTAAATCTCCTCTGCACCCTTTCCAGTGCAATCACATCCTTCCTGTAATGCAGTGACCAGAACTGCATGCAGTACTCCAGTAGTGGCCTAACTAGTGCTTTATACAGTTCTGTCATGTATATACATGCTGTTTGTAGCCACCAGGTGGTGTCATTGTTGGAGGCCACTGAGCAGCACGCATATGGTGCTGCTCTGGTATAAAAGACCAGCCATTTTGTGAGTCAGGCAGTAATAAAGCAGAGCCAAGGGTGTACCTTGTTCAGTTAAACAGTACTCAGTTTGTCCCTTTATTGCATACATAACATTTGGCGATGAGAATACAAGAACCTTTGTTTGCAAAATGAACTTGATTGGATTTTTAGAACGATTCATGGAGGGAGAAGATTGGGAAGACTTTGTGAGCCGTTTGAACCAGTACTTCGTGGCCAACAAAATGAAGGAGGTCGGCGATGCAGATCGGCGTGGGGCCGTATTCCTCACTGTGTACAGTTCAAAGATCCACAGTCTGATAAAGAATCTACTCATGCCTAGTGGTCCAACAGAGAAAACGTATGAGGAGTTGTGTACATTGGTACGGGAGCACCTCAAGCCAGACGACGGCATCATCATCTCAAGATACAGGTTTTATACACACGTTCGATCAGAGGGCCAAAGCGCGGCGGAATTTGTTGCCGACCTGGGACGTCGAGCGGGACCGTGCAAGTTCGGGACGGTGTTGGTAGACATGCTGCGGGACTTCTTTGTTATCAGTATCAACCACGAGATGATCCTGCGCAAACTTCTAGCAGTGGAGGAGTTGAACAACAGCAAAGAATGACTAAAAAAGCAATAAAGAAAGGAAAGATAGATTTCGAAGGTAAACTTGCACAAAACATAAAAACAGATAGTAAAAGCTTTTACAGATATATAAAACGGAAAAGAGTGACTAAAGTAAATGTTGGTCCCTTAGAAGATGAGAAGGGGGATTTAATAATGGGAAATGTGGAAATGGCTGAGACCTTAAACAATTATTTTGCTTCGGTCTTCACAGTGGAAGACACAAAAACCATGACAAAAATTGCTGGTCACGGGAATGTGGGAAGGGAGGACCTTAAGACAATCACTATCACTAGGGGGGTAGTGCTGGACAGGCTAATGGGACTCAAGGTAGACAAGTCCCCTGGTCCTGATGAAATGCATCCCAGGGTATTAAAAGAGATGGCGGAAGTTATAGCAGATGCATTCGTTATAATCTACCAAAATTCTCTGGACTCTGGGGAGGTACCAGCGGATTGGAAAGCAGCTAATGTAACGCCTCTGTTTAAAAAAAGGGGGCAGACAAAAGGCAGGTAACTATAGGCCGGTTAGTTTAACATCTGTAGTGAGGAAAATGCTTGAAACTATCATTAAGGAAGAAATAGCGGGACATCTAGATAGGAATAGTGCAATCAAGCAGACGCAGCATGGATTCATGAAGGGGAAATCATGTTTAACTAATTTACTAAAATTCTTTGAGGATATAATGAGCATGGTGGATAGAGGTGTACCGATGGATGTGGTGTATTTAGATTTCCAAAAGGCATTCGCTAAGGTGCCACACAAAAGGTTACTGCAGAAGATAAAGATACGCGGGGTCAGTGGAAATGTATTAGCATGGATAGAGAATTGGCTGGCGAACAGAAAGCAAAGAGTCGGGATAAATGGGTCCTTTTCAGGTTGGAAATCGGTGGTTAGTGGTGTGCCACAGGGATCGGTGCTGGGACCACAACTGTTTACAATATACATAGATGACCTGGAAGAGGGGACAGAGTGTAGTGTAACAAAATTTGCAGATGACACAAAGATTAGTGGGAAAGCGGGTTGTGTAGAGGACGCAAAGAGGCTGCAAAGAGATTTGGATAGGTTAAGCGAATGGGCGAAGGTTTGGCAGATGGAATACAATGTCGGAAAGTGTGAGGTCATCCACCTTGGGAAAAAAAACAGTAAAAGGGAATATTATTTGAATGGGGAGAAATTACAACATGCTCAGATGCAGAGGGACCTGGGGGTCCTTGTGCATGAATCCCAAAAAGTTAGTTTGCAGGTGCAGCAGGTAATCAGGAAGGCGAATGGAATGTTGGCCTTCATTGCGAGAGGGATGGAGTACAAAAGCAGGGAGGTCCTGCTGCAGCTGTATAGGGTATTGGTAAGGCCACACCTGGAGTACTGCGTGCAGTTTTGGTCACCTTACTTAAGGAAGGATATACTGGCTTTGGAGGGGGTACAGAGACGATTCACTATGCTGATTCCGGAGATGAGGGGGTTACCTTATGATGATAGATTGAGTAGACTGGGTCTTTACTCGTTGGAGTTCAGAAGGATGAGGGGTGATCTTATAGAAACATTTAAAATCATGAAAGGGATAGACAAGATAGAGGCAGAGAGGTTGTTTCCACTGGTCGGGGAGACTAGAACTAGGGGGCACAGCCTCAAAATACGGGGGAGCCAATTTAAAACTGAGCTGAGAAGGAATTTCTTCTCCCAGAGGGTTGTGAATCTGTGGAATTCTCTGCCCCGGGAAGCAGTTGAGGCTAGCTCATTGAATGTATTCAAGTCACAGATGGATAGATTTCTAACCAATAAGGGAATTAAGGGTTACGGGGAGAGGGCGAGTAAGTGGAGCTGAGTCCACGGCCAGATCAGCCATGATCTTATTGAATGGCGGAGCAGGCTCGAGGGGCTAGATGGCCTACTCCTGTTCCTAATTCTTATGTTCTTATGTTCTTATGAATTCAAAAAGGGCCAGCCAGATCGCTCAATCATGTATGACAGGAGTTTAAAGCAAATATCGGTGAAGAACCGAACCTCGGCAAGTACTGTAAATGCGATTGATTCGCCGTTCGGCAGGGCGGCACATGGCAGGGCCTATTCGGCTGCGTTCGCGAAACTTGTGGCTGCCCAAAGTCCGCCAGCGGGAATGTATCCGACTTCTCCGTGTTGGCGTTGTGGGGGAAATCATCGGCACCAGCACTGCTGATTTAAGCAATATAATTGCAAAGGCTGTCTGAGAGTGCGGCATCTCCAGCGCAAGTGTCCGCAGATGAGCAAGCAAGCTGCGACACACCACGTGGAGGATGAGAGTCAGACTAGCGCGGATCCGGATACTCAATCCGAGATGCCAGGGGAGGAAGTGAATGGACTGTACTCTTTCATAACCAAGAGTAAACCAATTTTGATTAATGTGAAGTTTAACGGGATACCGGTATCGATGGAACTGGACACAGGGGCGAGTCAATCAATCATGAACGAGAGGGCATTTAATAAGCTGTGGGATACTAAGACTGTGAGGCCCAAACTGAGCCCTGCTAACGTCAAACTGCGCACGTACACCAAAGAACTGATAAAGGTGATTGGCATTGCATAAATTAACGTGTCGTATAATGGTGCGGTTCACGAGGTACCGCTGTGGATTGTTCCAGGCAATGGCCCACGCTGCTTGGCAGGAGCTGGTTGGAGAAAATCATATGCAACTGGAACGACATAAAGGCGTAGTCATCGGAGGAAGATACATGTGCCCAAGTATTAAGCAAGTTCCCCTTGCTGTGCGAACCGGGTATCAGCAGCTTCATAGGAGCCAAGGTGCAGATCCACGTGGACTCAGATGCAAGACCCGTCCATCATAAAGCTCAGGCAGTGCCATATATGATGAGGGAGAAGGTCGAAATTGAACTGGACAGACTCCAGCGTGAAGGGATCATATCATCGGTCTAATTTAATGAATGGGCAGCCCCATTGTTCCTGTGTTGAAAAGTGATGGCACAGTCAGAATCTGTGGGAACTATAAGGCTACGATCAACAGGGTTTCGAAACAAAATTGGTACCCGTTACCAAAGGCTGAAGACTTGTTTGCTACGCTAGCCGGAGGGAAGTCGTTCACAAAACTGGACTTGACGTCGGCCTATATGGTGCAGGAATTGGTTGAGACGTCAAAGAGACATATGTGCATTAACACGCACAAAGGACTGTTTATTTACCACAGATGCCCATTTGGAATTCGCTCGGCTGCAACAATATTCCAGAGGAATATGGAAAGTCTACTGAATTCCGTTCCCAGAACCGTCGTGTTCCAAGATGACATCCTGATCTCCGGTCATGACTTCAAAGAACATCTGAACAACCTGGAAGAGGATCTACTGCATTTGGATAGGGTGGGACTCAGACTGAAATGCTCGAAGTGCGTCTTCATGGCACCGGAGGTCGAATTCCTCGGGAGGACAATTGCCACTGATGTTATCAGACCTACTGACATGAAAACCAAAGCCATCAAGAATACACCCAAGCTGCAGAACGTGACGGAGCTGCGTTCGTTCCTGGGTCTACTCAACTACTTTGGTAACTTCCTACCTAAATTGAGCACCTGACTTGAACCACTGCACATGCTATTGAGAAAAGGCAACAACCGCGTGTGGGGCGCATTGCAAGACAGAGCTTTCGAGAAAGCCACCAATCTGCTTTGCTCGAACAAGCTGCTGGTACAGTATGACCCGTGTAAATGTTTAGTTTTGGCCTATGACGCATCGTCATATGGAATTGGTTGCATACTCCAACAAGCCAATGAATCAGGGAAACATCAAGCTGTCGTGTATGCATCCAAAAGTTTGTCTAAAGCAGAATGAGCCTACAGTATAGTCGAAAAAGAAGCTTTAGCGTGTGTGTACGGTGTTAAAAAGATGCGTCAATACCTGTTCGGCCTGAGGTTCAAATTAAAGACCGATCACAAGCCTCTCATTTCGTTGTTTTCCGAGAGCAAAGGTATCAATATCAGCACTTCATCCCGCATCCAAAGGTGGGCGCTGACATTATCTGCCTATGATTATGTCATTCGCCACAGACCTGGCACAGAGAATTGTGCCGATGCTTTGAGCCAGTTGCTGTTGCCCACACCGGAGGTGGAAACGTCACAACCAGCAGATTTAATGTTAATCATGGATGCTTTTAAGAACGAAGGTACCCCTGTCACGGCTCAACAACTTAAGACTTGGACCAGCCAGGACCCGATATTATCGATGGTAAAGGGTTGCATCCTCAAAGGGGATTGGTCTGCCATACCTAAGCAAATGTGCAAGGAGGCCAAACCTTACATTTGTCACAAGGACGAACTGTCTATTCAAGCAGATTGCATATTGTGGGGCAATTGAGTTGTAATGCCTAAGAAAGAGAGAGATAAGTTTGTGCATGAGTTACACAGCACACATCCTGGTATAGTGATGATGAAGGCCATCGCCAGGTCCCACATATGGTGGTCAAGAATTGGTTCTGAGCTGGAAGCATGTGTGCATCAGTGCAACAACTGCATGCAGCTCAGCAAAGCACCAGCAGAATCGCCGCTGAGTCTGTGGTCATGGCCATCCAAACCTTGGTCCAGGATCCATGTAGATTTTGCAGGTCCCTTCCTGGGTAAGATGTTTTTTGTGGTGGTGGACGCTTATTCGAAGTGGATAGAATACATAATCATGTCATCCAGCACGTCCACGGCAACCATAGAGAATCTCAATGTCAATTGTACATCCCTGTCTGGAGTAAAAATAAAACGGGGAAGGTGGCTCAACCGTGGCTAACAAGGGAAATTAAGGATAGTGTTAAATCCAAGGAAGAGACATATAAATTGGCCAGAAAAAGCAGCAAACCTGAGGACTTGCAGAATTTTGTAATACAGCAGAGGAGGATAAAGGGTTTAATTAGGAGGGTGAAAATAGAGTATGAGAGGAAGCTTGCCGGGAACATAAAAACTGACTGCAAAAGCTTCTATAGATATGTGAAGAGAAAAAGATTAATGAAAACAAACGTAGGTCCCTTGCAGTCAGAATCAGGTGAATTTATAATGGGGAACAAGGAAATGGCGGACCAGTTAAACAAATACTTTGGTTCTGTTTTCACGAACGAAGACACAAATAACCTTCCGGAAATACTAGGGGACCGAGGGTCTAGTGAGAAGGAGGAACTGAAGGATATCCTTATAAAGCGGGAAATTGTGTTAGGGAAATTGATGGGATTGAAGGCCGATAAATCCCCAGGGCCTAATAGTCTGCATCCCAAAGTACTTAAGGAAGTGGCCCTAGAAATAATGGATGCATTGATGATCATTTTCCAACAGTCTTATCGACTCTGGATCAGTGCCTATGGACTGAAGGGTAGCTAATGTAACGCCACTGTTTAAAAAAGGAGGGAGCGAGAAAACGGGTAATTATAGACCGGTTAGCCTGTCATCAGTAGTGGGGAAAATGTTGGAAACAATTATTAAAGATGAAATAGCAGCGCATTTGGAAAGCTGTGATGGGATCAGTCCAAGTCAGCATGGATTTATGAAAGGGAAATCATGCTTGACAAATCTTCTGGAATTTTTTGAGGATGTAACTAGTAGAGTGGACAAGGGAGAACCAGTGGATGTGGTGTATTTGGACTTTCAAAAGGCTTTTGACAAGGTCCCACACAAGAGATTGGTGTGCAAAATCAAAGCACATGGTATTGGGGGTAATGTACTGACGTGGATAGAGAACTGGTTGGAAGACAGGAAGCAGAGAGTCGGGATAAACTGGTCCTTTTCAGAATGGCAGGCAGTGACTAGTGGAGTGCCGCAGGGCTCAGTGCTGGGACCCCAGCTCTTTACAATATACATTAATGATTTAGATGAAGGAATTGAGTGTAATATCTCCAAGTTTGCAGATGACACTAAACTGGGTGGCGGTGTGAGCTGTGAGGAGGACGCTAAAAGGCTGCAGGGTGACTTGGACAGGCTAGGTGAGTGGGCAAATGCATGGCAGATGCAGTATAATGTGGATAAATGTGAGGTTATCCACTTTGGGGGCAAAAACACGAAGGCAGAATGTTATCTGAATGGCGGCAGATTAGGAAAGGGGGAGGTGCAACGAGACCTGGGTGTCACGGTTCATCAGTCATTGAAAGTTGGCATGCAGGTACAGCAGGCGGTGAAGAAGGCAAATGGTATGTTGGTCTTCATAGCTAGGAGTTTTGAGTATAGGAACAGGGAGGTCTTACTGTAGTTGTACAGGGCCTTGGTGATGCTTCATCTGGAATATTGTGTTCAGTTTTGGTCTCCTAATCTGAGGAAGGACGTTCTTGCTATTGAGGGAGTGCAGCGAAGTTCACCAGACTGATTCCCGGGATGGCGGGACTGACATATGAGGAGAGACTGCATCAACTGGGCCTTTATGCACTGGAGTTTAGAAGGATGAGAGGGGATCTCATAGAAACTTATAAGATTTTGACGGGACTGGACAGGTTAGATGCGGGAAGAATGTTCCCGATGATAGGGAAGTCCAAAACCAGGGGACACAGTCTTAGGATAAGGGGTAGGCCATTTAGGACTGAGAGGAGGAGAAACTTCTTCACTCAGAGAATTGTTAAGCTGTGGAATTCCCTGCCGCAGAGAGTTGTTGATGCCAGTTCATTGGATATATTCAGGAGGGAGTTAGATATGGCCCTTACGGCTAAAGGGATCAAGGGGTATGGAGAGAAAGCAGGAAAGGGGTACTGAGGGAATGATCAGCCATGATCTTATTGAATGGTGGTGCAGGCTCGAAGGGCTGAATGGCCTACTCCTGCACCTATTTTCTATGTTTCTATGTTCACAACACATGGTCTGCCTGACATAGTGGTGAGCGACAATGGGTCGTGCTTCACCAGTCAAGAGTTTCAGGAGTTTGTAAAACTTAACGGCATAAAACATAAGTCAGGTCAGGTCAGCACCATTCAAGCCTGTGTCTAATGGGCAAGCGGAATGTGTGGTACAAATTATCAAGCAAAGCATGAGTAGAGTAACCCAAGGGTCACTGCAGACCGCTTGTCTTGCATGCTGCTGAGTTACAGGTCAAGACCCCACACACTCACAGGGTTCTCGCCTGCTGAACTCATGATGAAAAGAGGTCTTAAAACCAAGTTAATTCTTGTACACCCAGATTTAAGTAATCATGTTAAATACAGAAGACAGAGTCAACAAGGGTACCACAGTTACGCAACTGTGTCACGTGAGATTTCTGTGAATGATCCTGTATATGTGTTGAATTATGGTCAGGGTCCCAAATGGATCGCTGGTACGGTCATGGCCAAGAAGGGCAACAGAGTATTTGTTATTAAGCTCAAGAATGGGCAAATTTGCAGGAAACACATGGATGAAACAAAGCTGAGGCACACAGACGAGCCAGAGCAGTCAGACGAAGAAACCGTCGTCAACCAACCAACCTGTCGGCAGCTTTCAGTGGACTCAAGGGTCATCAGTGAACCCAGAATTTCCATCACGGACTTGTTCAATAAAAATGGACTTGCAATTCCTGACATGGCCACTGCCACCCCCAACAAGTCAGCCATCCAGCCACAACTGACTCCGAACATTCACCCAAGGCCGGAATAGAACTGAGACGGTCAACCCGGGAGCGTAAAGCACCGGACCGTCTCAACCTGTGAAACACTGATAAGATCTCAGAGGAGGGTATTGTCATGTACGTACATGCTGTTTGTAGCCATTGTTGGAAGCCACTGAGCAGCACGCACATGGTGCTGCTCTGGTATAAAAGGCCAGCCACTTTGTGAGTCAGGCACTTTGGGCCATAATAAAGCAGAGCCAAGGGTGTACCTTGTTCAGTTAAACAGTACTCAGTTTGTACTTTATTGCATACATAACAAGTTCACGCATAACCTTTCTGCTCTCGTATTCTGTGCCTCGGCTAATAAAGGCAAGCATTCCATGTGGGAACTCAGGGACACTTCCGGTGTCCCTGATGACTACGTGTGCGGGAAGTGTATCTGCCTCCAGCTCCTGACAGACTGCGTTGCGGAGTTGGAGCTGAGGATGGATTCACTCTGGAGCATCCACGATGCTGAAAATGACGTGAATAGCACGTTTAGTGAGTTGGTCTTACCGCAGGTGAAGGGTCCACAGCCAGCGAGGGAATGGAAGACTAGCAGGAAGAGCAGTACAAGGAAGGTAGTGCAGGTGTCCCCTGCGGTCATCCCCCTGCAAAACAGATACACCATTTTGAGTACTGTTGAGGGGGATGACTCATCAGGGGAGGGCAGCAGCAGCCAAGTTTATGGCACCGTGGCTGGCTCTGCTGCACAGGAGGGCAGGAAAAAGAGTGGGAGAGCGATAGTGATAGGGGATTCGATTGTAAGAGGAATAGATAGGTGTTTCTGCGGCCGCAACCGAGACTCCAGGATGGTATGTTGCCTCCCTGATGCAAGGGTCAAGGATGTCTCGGAGCGGGTGCAGGACATTCTGAAAAGGGAGGGTGAACAGCCAGTTGTCGTGGTCACATTGGTACCAACGATATAGGTAAAAAAAAGGGATGAGGTCTTACGAGACGAATTTAAAGAGCTAGGAGCTAAATTAAAACGTAGGACCTCAAAAGTAGTAATCTCGGGATTGCTACCAGTGCCACGTGCCAATCAGAGTAGGAATCGCAGGATCGCTCAGATGAATACGTGGCTTGAGCAGTGGTGCAGCAGGGAGGGATTCAAATTCCTGGGGGAGGTGGGACCAGTACAAACTGGACAGTCTGCACCTAGGCAGGACCGGAACCAATGTCTTAGGGGGAGTGTTTTCTAGTGCTGTTGGGGAGGAGTTAAACTAATATGGCAGGGGGATGGGAACCAATGCAGGGAGACAGAGGGAAACAAAAAGGAGACAAAAGCAAAAGACAGAAAGGAGATGAGTAAAAGTGGAGGGCAGAGAAACCCAAGGCAAAAAACAAAAAGGGCCACTGAATATAAAGGGGCTGCAGGAGGGGTCAAAACTAAAAATCATGGTTTAAAAACTAGTATTAAAACACTCTACCTAAACGCACGCAGCATTCGAAATAAAGTAAATGAGTTGACGGCACAAATCATTAGAAATGGGTATGATTTGGTGGCCATTACAGAAACGTGGTTGCAGGGTGGCCAAGACTGGGAATTAAACATACAGGGGTATCTGACGATTCGGAAAGATAGACAAGAAGGGAAAGGAGGTGGGGTTGCTCTGTTAATAAAGGATGATATCAGGGCAGTTGTGATTGGCTCTAATGAACAAAATGTTGAATCATTGTGGGTGGAGATTAGAGATAGTAAGAGGAAAATGTCACTGGTGGGCATAGTTTATAGGCCCCCAAATAATAACTCCACGGTGGGGGAGCAATAATCAAGGGAATAATGGAGGCATGTGAAAAAGGAACGGCAGTAATCATGGGGGATTTTAACCTACATATCGATTGGTCAACTCGATTGGTCAAATCGCATGTGGTAGCCTAGAGGAGGAATTCATAGAATGCATACGGGATTGTTTCTTCGAACAGTATGTGACAGAACCTACAAGGGAGCAAGCTATCTTAGATCTGGTCCTGTGTAATGAGACAGGAATAATAAACGATCTCCTAGTAAAAGAACCTCTCGGAATGAGTGATCACAGTATGGTTGAATTTGTAATACAGATTGAGGGTGAGGAAGTAGTGTCTCAAACGAGCGTACTATGCTTAAACAAAGGGGACTACAGTGAGATGAGGGCAGAGTTGGCTAAAGTAGACTGGAAACACAGACTAAACGGTGGCACAATTGAGGAACAGTGGAGGACTTTTAAGGAGCTCTTTCATAGTGCTCAACAAAAATATATTCCAGTGAAAAAGAAGGGCGGTAAGAGAAGGGATAACCAGCCGTGGATAACCAAGGAAATAAAGAAGAGTATCAAATTAAAAACCAATGCGTATAAGGTGGCCAAGGTTAGTGGGAAAATAGAAGATTGGGAAAATTTTAAACGACAGCAAAGAATGACTAAGAAAGCAATAAAGAAAGGAAAGATAGATTACGAAGGTAAACTTGCGCAAAACATAAAAACGGATAGTAAAAGCTTTTACAGATATATAAAACGGAAAAGAGTGACTAAAGTAAATGTTGGTCCCTTAGAAGATGAGTAGGGAGATTTAATAATGGGAAATGTGGAAATGGCTGAGACCTTAAACAATTATTTTGCTTCGGTCTTCACAGTGGAAGACACAGAAACCATGCCAGGAATTGCTGTTCACAGGAATGTGGGAAGAGAGGACCTTGAGACAATCACTATCACTAGGGGGGGGGGGGTAGTGCTGGACAGGCTAATGGGACTCAAGGTAGACAAGTCCCCTCGTCCTGATGAAATGCATCCCAGGGTATTAAAACAAATGGCGGAAGTTATAGCAGATGCATTCGTAATAATCTACCAAAATTCTCTGGATTCTGGGGAGGTACCAGCGGATTGGAAAGCAACCTCTGTTTAAAAAGGGGGGGGGCAGACAAAAGGCAGGTAACTATAGGCCGGTTAGTTTAACATCTGTAGTGGGGAAGATGCTTGAAACTATCATTAAGGAAGAAATAGCGGGACATCTAGATAGGAATAGTGCAATCAAGCAGACGCGGCATGGATTCATGAAGGGGAAATCATGTTTAACTAATTTACTGGAATTCTTTGAGGATATAACGAGCATGGTGGATAGAGGTGTACCGATGGATGTGGTGTATTTAGATTTTCAAAAGGCATTCGATAAGGTGCCACACAAAAGGTTACTGCAAAAGATAAAGGTACGCGGAGTCAGTGGAAATGTATTAGCATGGATAGAGAATTGGCTGGCGAACAGAAAGCAGAGAGTCGGGATAAATGGGTCCTTTTCGGGTTGGAAATCGGTGGTTAGTGGTGTGCCACAGGGATCGGTGCTGGGACCACAACTGTTTATAATATACATAGATGACCTGGAAGAGGGGACAGAGTGTAGTGTAACAAAATTTGCAGATGACACAAAGATTAATGGGAAAGCGGGTTGTGTAGAGGACACAGAGAGGCTGCAAAGAGACTTAGATAGGTTAAGCGAATGGGCTAAGGTTTGGCAGATGGAATACAATGTCGTAAAGTGTGAGGTCATCCACCTTGGGAAAAAAAACAGTAAAAGGGAATATTATTTGAATGGGGAGAAATTACAACATGCTGCGGTGCAGAGGGACCTGGGGGTCCTTGTGCATGAATCCCAAAAAGTTAGTTTGCAGGTGCAGCAGGTAATCAGGAAGGCGAATGGAATGTTGGCCTTCATTGCGAGAGGGATGGAGTGCAAAAGCAGGGAGGTCCTTCTGCAACTGTATAGGGTATTGGTGAGGCCGCACCTGGAGTACTGCGTGCAGTTTTGGTCACCTTACTTAAGGAAGGATATACTGGCTTTGGAGGGGGTCCAGAGACGATGCACTAGGCTGATTCCGGAGATAAGGGGGTTACCTTATGATGATAGATTGAGTAGACTGGGTCTTTACTCGTTGGAGTTCAGAAAGATGAGGGGTGATCTTATAGAAACATTTAAAATAATGAAAGGGATAGACAAGATAGAGGCAGAGAGGTTGTTTCCACTGGTCGGGGAGACTAGAACTAGGGGGCACAGCCTCAAAATACGGGGGAGCCAATTTAAAACCGAGTTGAGAAGGAATTTCTTAACCAGAGGGTTGTGAATCTGTGGAATTCTCTGCCCAAGGAAGCAGTTGAGGCTAGCTCATTGAATGTATTCAAGTCACAGATAGATAAATTTTTAACCAATAAGGGAATTAAGGGTTATGGGGAGCGGGCGGGTAAGTGGAGCTGAGTCCACGGCCAGATCAGCCATGATCTTGTTGAATGGCGGAGCAGGCTCGAGGGGTTAGATGGCCTACTCCTGTTCCTAATTCTTATGTTCTTATGTTATGTTCTTATGTATGCCTTCTTAACCACCTTATCTACCTGATCTGCTACCTTCAGAGATCTGTGGACATGCACTCCAAGGACCCCTTGTTCCTCTACATTTCTCAGTGTCCAACCATTTAATATGTATTCCCTTTCCTTGTTAGCCCTTCCAAATGCATTACTTCACACTTCTCCAGATTAAATTCCATTTGCCAATGTTCTGCCCACCTGACCAGTTGATTGATATCTTCCTGCAGTCTATAGCTTTTTTCTTCATTATCAACCACGCAGCCGATTTTAGTATTATTTATTCAAGTCTAGATCATTGATGTATACCACAAAAAGCAAGGGACCTGTACTGAGCCCTGCGGAACCCCACTGGAAACAGCTTTCCAGTCACAAAAACACCCATCAACCATTACCCTTTGCTTCCTGCCTTTGAGCCAATTTTGGATCCAACTTGCCACTTTGCCTTGGATCCCATGGGCTTTTACTTTCGTGACCAGTCTGCCATATGGGACCTTATCAAAAGCCTTGCAGAAATCCATATATACTACATCAAATGCATTACCCTCATCGACCCTCCTTCTTCCCTCCACAAAAGATTCAATCAAGTTAGTCAGATACAACCTTCCCTTAATGCTGACTGTCCTTGATTAAGCCATGTCTTTCTGAATGATAATTTATCCTGTCCTTCAGAGTTTTTCCCAATAATTTTCCCACCACTGAGGTTGGCTGACTGATCTGTAATTACTCAGTTTATCCCTTGCTCCCTTCTTAAACAAAGGTACCATGTTAGCAGTCCTCCAGTTCTCTGGCACCATACCTGAAACCAGAGAGGACCGGAAAATGATAGTCAAAGCCTGTGCTATTTCCTCTTTTGCTTCACTTAACTGCCTGGAATACATTTTACCCGGGCCTGGGGACTTATCCACTTTCAGAGCTGCTAAACCCCTTAATACCTCTTCTCTTACTCTGTTTGTTTCATCTAATATTTCACACTCCTCCTCCCGATAGCAGTGTCTGCATCACCCCTCTCCTTTGTGAAAACAGATGCAAAGTATTCATTAAGAACCATACCCACATCTCCCGCCTCCACACACAGATTATCCTCATGGTCTCTAATAGGCCCTACCCTTTCTTTAGTTATTCTCTTGCTCTTAATATATTTATAAAACATCTTTGGGTTTTCCTTGATTTTACTTGCCAAGAATTTTTCATGTTCTCTCTTTGCTTTCCTAATACCCTTTTTAATTTCACCCCTGCACTTTCTATACTCCTCCAGAGATTCTGCAGTATTTAGCCCTCAGTATCTGTCATAAGCCTCCTTTTTTTTCTTTATCCTACCCTGTATGTCTTTAGTCATCCAGGAGGCTCTAGATTTGTTAGTCCCACCCTTTTTCTTTAAGGGCACATATTTGGTCTGAACCCTCCGGATCTCCTCCTTGAATACCTCCCACTCCTCTGACACTGAGTTACCTTCAAGTAGCTATTCCCAGTCTACTATGGCCAAATCATCTCAAAGCTTAGCAAAGTTGGCTTTTCCCCACTTTAGAACTTTTATTTCTGGTCTATCTTTGTCCTTTTCCATAACTACCTAAAATCTAATTGAATTATGGTCACTAGCGCCTAAATGCTCTCCCACTGATACCCCTTCCACCTGCCCAGCTTCATTCCCTAAAACTAAATCCAGAACTATTGAATCCCCTACCACTATTGCTCATACTCTATTTTTCATCCCCCTCTTCTCAGGTGGCTGAAGAGTTCAATGCGGGACCTACAGTCTCTGTCACAGATGGGGCAAACAGTGGTTGAAAGAAAGGGTGGATGGGAAGTTTGGGTTGACGCACACTCCTTCCGCTGTCTGCACTTGGTTTCTGCTTGCTCACGGCAATGAGACTCAACGTGCTCAGCGCCCTCCCAGATGCTCTTCCTCCACTTTGGGCGGTCTTGGGCCAGGGATTCCCAGATGCTGGAGGGGATGTTGCACTTTATCAAGGAGGCTTTGAGGGTGTCCTTGAAGCGTTTCCTCTGCCCTCCTGGGGCTCACTTGCTGTGATGAAGCTCCGAGTAGAGCGCTTGCTTTGGGAGTCTTGTGTCGAGCATGCGGACGATGTGGCCCGCCCAACGGAGTTGATCGAGCGTGGTCAGTGCTTCGATGCTAGGAATGTTGGCCTGGGCGAGAACACTGACGTTGGTGCACCTATCCTCCCAATGGATTTGCTGGATCTTGTGGAGGCAGTGCTGGTGGTACTTCTCCAGTGCTTTGTGATGTCTGCTCGATATAGTCTACGTCTCTGAGCCATATGGTATCACCACTGCTGTGTAGACCATAAGCTTTGTGCCAGATTTGAGGTCCTGGTCTTCAAACACTCTCTTTCTCAGGCGACCAAAGGCTGCGCTAGCAAACTGGAGGCAGTGTTGGACCTAGGTCATCGATGTCTGCCCTTGCTGACAGTAGACTCCCGAGCTATGGAAAATGGTCCACGCTGTCCAAGGCCTCGCCGTGAATTTTGATAACTGGGGGGGGGCAGTGCTGTGTAGCAGGGTCAGGTTGGTGGAGGACTTTTGTCTTACAGATGTTTAGTGCAACGGCCATGCTTTCGTACGCCTCAGTGAAGGTGTTGATGATGGCTTGGAGTTCGGCCTCCGAATGTGCGCAGACTTAAGCATCGTCTCTGCGTACTGTAGTTAAATGGCAGTGGATGGGATGACCTTGTGTTTAGCCTGGAGGCGATGCAGGTTGAACAGATTCCCATTAATTCTATAGTTTATTTCCACTCCAGTGGGGAGCTTGTTGAGGGTGAGATGAAGCATTGCAGCAAGGAAGATTGAGCAGAGCATCGGTGCGATTTCGCAGCCTTGCTTGACCCCGGTCCAAACGTGGATTGGGTCTGTGGTGGATCCATTGGGCAGGATCACGGCTTGCATATGGAGCAGGCAGAGAATGGTGACAAACTTTTGAGGACAGCCGAAACAGAAGAGAACACTCCATAATCACTCATGGTTAACAGTGTCAAAGGCCTTTGTGAGGTCCAAGAAGGCCATGTACAAGTGTTGGTGCTGTTCCCTGCATTTCTCTTGTAGCTGTCGCGTGATGAAGATCATGTCCGTTGTACCCCTTAGTGAACGGAATCCGCATTGCGACGCTGGGAGGAGCTCTTCAGCCACAGGGAGAAGACAATTGAGGAGGATTCTTGCGATGACTTTCCCTGTGGCCAACAGCAGGGAGATTCCTCTGTAGTTACCGCAGTCGGACTTGCCCCCTTTCTTGAAGATGGTCACGATTACGGCATCTTGGAGATCTCCTGGCATGCTCTCCTCCTTCCAGTTAAGGGAGATGAGGTCATGCATTTATGTCAATAGTGCTTCTCCGCCATACTTTAGTGCTTCGACGGGAATTCCATCTGCTCCTGATGCCTTGTTGTTCTTCAGCTGATGGATAGCCTTTTCTACCTCATGCCGAGCTGGGGTTGTGCTGAGATGGTGGCGGGTAGCATGCTGCAGGATGGAATCAAGGACACTCGCGTCGAAGGCAGAGTCGATTAAGGAGCTCTTTGAAGTGCTCCTTCCAGCCGGTACTGACTGCCTCTCTGTCTTGATGAGTATCTCTCCGTTCTTGGCCAGCAGTGGGGTAGGGCCTTGGGTGCTTGGGCCGTAGGTGGTCTTGACTGTGCTGAGGAATCCTCGCAAGTCGCGGTTGTCGGCCAGCTGCTGGATCTCCTGTGCTTTCCCCACCCACCATCTATTCTTTATGTCACGTGTTTTTTGTTGGACCTTGGCCTTCAGATGTCTGTAGTGCTGCTTTCTTGCTCTCGAGTTGGGTTGCTGCTTTAAGTTCAGAAACACCTTTCGCTTGCGGCTTATTAACGCCTGGATCTCCTGGACATTCTCGTCAAACTAGTCTTGGTGTTTCCTGGTCGAGTGGCCAAACGTCTCTTCGCAGGTGCTGAGTATGGAGGCTTTGAGTGCAGACCAGGCACTGTAGGCACTCTGCATCTCTGAGTCATCAAGGGTCGCCAGGTTGGCAGTGAGATGCTGGCTGAATAGGATTTTCTTATCAGGGTCTTCGAGTGCCCCAGCGTTGACTTTCCTGCGGCATTGTTTCTGTTGCCGTCGCTTGTTTTGGGGCTATATTGATGTTAATGGCGGAGTGGATTAGGCGGTGGTCCATCCAGCAGTTGTTGGCTCCTGTTATGGCGCGGGTGATGCGCACATCCTTGCGGTCCCTCGCTCGGAAGATGACATAGTCAAGCAGATGCCAGTGCTTGAAGTGAGGGTGTTGCCATGATGCCTTGTACTTGTCTCTCAGGCGGAACAAGGTGTTGATAATGACAAGGCCATGTTCTAGGCATTTTGTCAGGAGTAGGGTGCTGCTGGAGTTGGTTTTCCCTACCCCCTCTCTGCCGATCACACCTCCCCAGGAGGTCTGTGTCCTTTCCGACTCTGGCGTTGAAATCGCCAAGGAAGATCAGCCTGTTGTCCGTTGGGACTCGGGTCAGGGATTGTTCGAGACTGAAGTAGAATTCCTCTTTGGTATCATCTGCAGCATCCAGTGTTGGGGTGTATGCGCTGATAGCCATAGCGCACAGGTTCTGGGAAGTCATGAGATGTTCGCTTATCCCGCAGGGGGAGTCTCTGAGACGGCCCACCAGCTCATTCTTGATGGTGAAGCCAACTCCATGGAGGCGGCATTCTTGTTCTAGTTTGCCTTTCTAGAAGAAGGTGTAACCACCACCTTGTTCTTTGAGCTGGCCTTCTCCTGCCCGTCAGGTCTTGCTTAGGGCGAAGATGTCAACGTCAAAGTGTCTTGAGTTCCCTGGCAACGATAGGAGTGCGATGTTCCAGTCTGTCACTGTTAGGTTGTCCATGAGGGTCCTGATGTTCCAGGTCCCAAACTTCATTTTGAAGGGTGGAAGATGCCTGTGCTGAATTCCCACAAGTACTCAGGATAGAATACCGGTTGGAGAGCGACATGCCCTCAAGGATCTCCTGCACAACATGCCTGGACTTCTTCTATCTGGTGGTCACCCACTTGCTCTCTGTCCGGTCTCGCTTAGGCTGCGGGGTGACCACCTCTCTATGTGCTATTCACGTAGTTCTCAGCCTCGCGGATGCACCACAGTGACTCCAGCCAACGCTCAAGCTCTGTAAACCGTCGCTCGAATTGTTGCAGCTGGGTACACTTACTGTACATGTAGTCATCCATGCTACGCGAAGCGTCCATGACTTTCCACATGTCACAGGATGTGCACTCCGCTAGACTGAGCTGCCCTTCCATTCCTGCCATCCCTTTATTTTACGGACTAAGAACGAACAAACCTTTATTTAAAAAACTAAGAACTAACCTTTATTTAAAAGATTAAGAACTAACCTTTATTTAAAGACTAAGAACAAACTTAACAGAAAGAAAACACGCACCCACTGCTCGCTGGCAGTGACCCTCAGGTAAGTACTGAGAGTTGGGGAGAAAGAGAATGGAAGGAAGGTTTTTAAAAACATGAAAGGTTTTTAAAAAAGAAAACCATACCTTTGGTAGCAGCCGGTTGTTAGGCTGCATTTACTCCTGGAAAAGTTGAGTGAGACAGGCCAGTGCTTGCTATGCTCAGGGCAGCCCAATTTCAGGAAAAATACCTCAAACAGGTGCTAGGTCTCTCATTAGCATACGCAGGAACCTGACTATGGAGGTCCGGATATATTTCAGGTGCCCTTGGCAACTCTTTGAGTCGGCCGAAAGCCTGGCATGTATTATTATCCTGAGAGCCATGCCATTGATACTGAGTCCATGATCAGGATGGCCCCGATTAGGAGGGTAAATCGAATGGCGTTTACCAGAGCCTGAAAACTCTGCAAGCTGGTCCCATGTCTGAAGATGGGAATGTAGTGCTATATGAAGTATAAAAACATAGAAATTAGGTGCAGGAGCAGGCCATTCGGCCCTTCGAGCCTGCACCGCTATTCAATAAGATCATGGCTGATCATTCAACCTTAGTACCCCTTTCCTGCTTTCTCTCCAAGACCCTTGGTCCCTTTGGCCGTAAGGACCATATCTAACTCCCTTTTGAATATATCTAACGAACTGGCCTCAACAACTTTCTGTGGTAGAAAATTCCACAGGTTCACAATTATCTGAGTGAAGAAGTTTCTCCTCATCTCGGTCCTAAATGGCTTACCCCTTATTCTTAGGCTGTGACCCCTGATTCTGGAACTCCCCATCAACGGGAACATTCTTCCTGCCTCTAACCTGTCCAATTCCGTCAGAATTTTATATGTTTCTATGAGATCCCCTCTCATTCTTCTAAACTCCAGTAGATACAAGCCCAGTTGATCCAGTCCCTCCTCATATGTCAGTTCTGCCATCCCGGGAATCAATCTGGTGAACCTTCGCTGTACTCCCTCAATAGCAAGAACCTTCCTCAGATTAGGAGACCGAAACTGAACACAATTTTCCAGGTGTAGCCTCACCAAGGTTCTGTACAACTGCAGTAAAACCTTCCTGCTCCTGTACTCAAATCCTCTAGCTATGAAGGCCAACATGCCATTTGCCTTCTTCACCGCCAGCTGTACCTGCATGCCAAACTTCAATGACTGATGTACCATGACACCCAGGTCTTGTTGCACCTCCCTTTTTCCTAATCTGTCACCATTCAGATAATATTGTGTCTTCCTGTTTTTTTCCACCAAAGTGGATAACCTCACATTTATCCACATTATACTGCATCTGCCATGCATTTGCCCACTCACCTAACCTGTCCAAGTCACCCTGCAGTCTCTTAGCATCCTCCTCACAGCTCACACCGCCATCCAGCTTAGTGTCATCTGCAAATTTGGAGATATTACATTCAATTCCTTCATCTAAATCATTGATGTATATTGAAATTAGCTGGTGTCCCAGCACTGAACCCTTCAGCACCTCACTGGTCACTGCCTGCCATTCTGAAAAAGACCCGTTTATTCCGACTTGTCAGAAGCCTTTTGAATGTCCAAATACACCACATCCATTGGTTCTTCCTTGTCCACTCTACTAGTTACATCCTCAAAAAATTCTAGAAGATTTGTCGAGCATGATTTCCCCTTGCTGACTTGGACCGATCTTGTCACTGCTTTCCAAATGTGCTGCTATTTCACCTTTAATAATTGATTCCAACATTTTCCCCACTACTGATGTCAGGCTAACTGGTCTATAATTCCCCGTTTTCTCTCTCCCTCCTTTTTTGAAAAGTGGTGTTACATTAGCTACCCTCCAGTCCATAGGAGTCGATAGGATGTTGGAAAATGATCACCAATGCATCCACTATTTCTAGGGCCACTTCTTTAAGTACTCTAGGATGCAGCCTATCAGGTCCTGGGGATTTATCGGCCTTCAATCCCATCAATTTCCCTAACACAATTTCCTGACTAATAAGGATTTCCTTCAGTTCCTCCTTTTCGCTAGAACCTCGAACCCCTAGTATTTCTGGAAGGTTATTTGTGTCTTCCTTAATGAAGACAGATCCAAACAATTTGTTCAATTGGTCTGCCATTTCTTTGTTCCCCATTATAAATTCTCCTGATTCTGTCTGCAAAGGACCTACGTTGGTCTTCACTAATCTTTTTCTCTTCACATATCTATAGAAGCTTTTGCAGTCAGTTTTTATGTTCCCTGCAAGCTTCCTCTCATACTTTATTTTTCCCCTCTTAATTAAACCCTTTGTCCTCTTCTGCTGAATTCTAAATTTCTTCCAGTCCTCAGGTTTGCTGCTTTTTCTGGCCAATTTATATGCCTCTTCCTTGGATTTAACACTATCCCTAAATTCCCTTGTTAGCCACGGTTGAGCTACCTTCCCCTTTTTATTTTTACTCCAGACAGGGATGTACAATTGTTGAAGTTCATCCATGTAATCTATAAATGTCTACCATTGCCTATCCACTGTCAACCCTTTAAGTATCATTTGCCAAATCCTAGCCAATTCACGTCTCATATATTCGAAGTTAACTTTCCTTAAGTTCAGGACCCTCGTCTCTGAATTAACACTGTCACTCTCTATCTTAAAGAATTCTATCATATTATGGTCACTCTTCCCCAGGGGGCCTCGCACAACAAGATTGCTAATTAGTCTTACACAACACCCAGTCCAGGATGGCCAGGTCTCCAGATGGTTCCTCGAAATATTGGTCTAGAAAGCCATCCCTAATACACTCCAGGAAATCCTCCTCCACCGCATTGCTACCAACTTGGTTAACCCAATCTATATGTAGATTAAAGTCGCCCATGATAACTGCTGTACCTTTATTGCACGCATCCCTAATTTCTTGATGCCATCTCCAACCTCACTACTACTGTTTGGTGGTCTGTACACAACTCCAACTAGCTTTTTCTGTCCTTTGGTATTCCGCAGCTCTACCCATACAGATTCCACATCATCCAAGCTAATGTCCTTTCTTAATATTGCGTTAATTTTCTCTTTAACCAGCAATGCTACCCCACCTCCTTTTCCTTTCTGTCTATCCTTCCTGAATGTTGAATACCCCTGGATGTTGAGTTCCCAGCCTTGGTCACCCTGGAATGATGTCTCCGTAATCCCAATTATATCATAATCGTTAATGGCTGCCTGCGCAGTTAATTCATCCACCTTATTACGAATACTTCTCGCATTGAGGCACAGAGCCTTCAGGTTTGTCTTTTTAACACTATTTGTCTCTTTAGAATTTTGCTGTAATGTGGCCCTTTTTGATTTTTGCCTTGGGTTTCTCTGCCCTCCACTTTTACTATTCTCCTTTCTATCTTTTGCTTCTGCCCCCATTTTATTTCTCTCTGTCTCCCTGCATAGGTTCCCATACCCCTGCCATATTAATTTAACCCCTCCCCAACAGCACTAGCAAACACTCCCCCTAGGACATTGGTTCTGGTCCTGCCCAGGTGCAGACCATCCAGTTTGTACTGGTCCCACCTCCCCCAGAACCGGTTCCAATGTCCCAGGAATTTGAATCCCTCCCTCTTGCACCACTCCTCAAGCCACGTTTTCATCTTAGCTATCCTGGAATTCCTACTCTGACTAGCACGTGGCACTGGTAGCAATCCTGAGATTACTACCTTTGAGGTCCTACTTTTTAGTTTAACTCCTAGCTCCCTAAATTCAGCTTGTAGGACCTCATCCCACTTTTTACCTATATCGTTGGTACCTATATACACCGCGACAACTGGCTGTTCACCCTCCCCCTCCAGAATGCCCTGCAGCCGCTCTGAGACATCCTTGATCCTTGCACCAGGGAGGCAACATACCATCCTGGAGTCTCGGTTGCGACTGAAGAAACGCCTATCTATCCCCCTTACAATAGAGTCCCCTATCACTATAGCTCTTCCACTCTTTTTCCTGCCCTCCTGTGCAGCAGAGCCACCCACGGTGCCATGAACTTGGCTGCTGCTGCCTTCCCCTGGTGAGCCATCTCCCCCAACAATATCCAAAGCGCTTTATCTGTTTTGGAGGGAGATGACCGCAGGGGACTCCTGCACTGCCTTCCTACTCCTGCTCTGCCTGATGGTCACCCATCCCCTATCTGCCTTTGTAACCTTTACCTGCGGTGTGACCAACTCACTGAACGTGCTATCCACGACATCCTCAGAATTGCGCATGCTCCACACTGAATCCATCTGCAGCTCCAGTGCCATCATGCGGTCTAACAGGAGCTGCAGCTGGATACACTTCCTGCACACATAGTCGTCAGGGACACTGGAAGCATCCCTGATTTCCCACATGGCACAGGAGGAGCATAACACGGGTCTGGCTCTCCTGCCATGACTTAACCCTTAAAATAACCTAATTTGGCATCAATGCCAAAGGTTAAACTACTCATCAATCAACCAGCCAATCACTTACCTTCTTGGCTGTGACGTCACCCTTCGTTTTCTTTTCCTCCCAGGTTGGGGAGTCAGCACTGGTGGGGAAAACAAGACAAAACAACACCTCCCGCTCCCACTTGCCCGAAGTCTCCCACTTACCAAACTCTTACCTTTGCACTCTGACCTGCCACTGCACTCCGAGCAAGTCTGCACCAATGTTCCTCAGGGCCTTAAAAGCTGCAATCTGTACTTCGGAGGAGACATTAACTTATCATAGGCCACATGCTTCATTGATGGCTGTAGGGTGTAAGAGAAAAGAAAGCCATCCATGGCTATCTAAAGAAATAAAGGATGGTATCCAATTAAAAACAAGGGTATACAAAGTGGCCAAAACTAGTGGGAGGACTGAAGACTGGGAAGATTTTAAAAGCCAGCAAAGAACGACCAAAAAATTATTAAGAAAGGGAAGATAAACTATGAAAGTAAACTAGCACAAAATATAAAAACAGATAACAAGAGTTTCTATAGGTATATAAAAAGGAAAATATTGGTCCCTTACAGGACGGGACCGGGGAATTAGTAATGGGGAGCATGGAGATGGCAGAAACTCTGAACAAATATTTTGTATCAGTCTTTACGGTAGAGGACACTAACAACATTCCGACAATGGATAGTCTAGGGGCTATGGGGGGGAGGAACTTAACACAATCACAATCATTAAGGAGGTAGTACTCAGTAATTTAATGGGACTAAAGGCAGATAAATCCCCTGGACCTGATTGCTTGCATCCTAGGGTCTTAGGAGAAGTAACTGCAGGGATTGTGGATGCATTGGTTGTAATTTACCAAAATTCCCTGGATTCTGGGGAGGTCCCAGCAGATTGGAAAACTGCAAATGCCTATTTAAAAAAGGAGGCAGACAAATAGCTGGAAACTATAGACCAGTTAGCCTAACATCTGTGGTTGGGAAAATGTTGGAGTCCATTTTAAAGAAGCAGTAGCAGGACATTTGGAAAAGCAAAATTCAGTCAGCCAGAGTCAGCATGGATTTATGAAGGGGAAGTCATGTTTGACAAAGTTGCTGGAGTTCTTTAAGGATGTAACGAACAGGGTGGATAAAGGAGAACCAGTGGATGTGGTGTATTTGGACTTCCAGAGGTATTTGACAAGGTGCCACATAAATGGTTACTGCAAAAGATAAAAGTTCACGGGCTTGGGGGTAATATATTAGCATGGATAGAGGATTGGCTAACTAACAGAGAACAGAGAGTCGAGATAAATGGTTCATTCTCTGGTTGGCAATCAGTAACTAGTGGGGTGCCGCAGGGATCAGTGCTGGGACCCCAACTATTTACAATCTATATTAACGACTTGGAAGAAGGGACTCAGTGTAACTTAGCCAAGTTTGCTGATGATACAAAGATGGGAGGAAAAGCAATGTGTGAGGAGGACACAAAAGATCTGCACAGATTTACAACCCTCTGAGAAAAGAAATTTCTCCAGGCGAAGTGAGTGGGCAAAAATTTGGCAGATGGAATATAATGTTGGAAAGTGTGAGGTCATGAACTTTGGCAGAAAAAATCAAAGAGCAAGTTATTATTTAAATGGAGAAAGATTGCAAAGTGCCGCAGTACATTGGGACCTGGGGGTACTTGTGCATGAAACACAAAAGGATAGTATGCAGGTACAGCAAGTGATCAGGAAGGCCAATGGTATCTTGGTCTTTATTGCAAAGGGGATGGAGTATAAAAGCAGGGAAGTCTTACTACAGCTACATTGGTGAGGCCACAACTGGAATACTGCGTGCAGTTTTGGTTTCCATATTTACGAAAGGATATACTTGCTTTGGAGGCAGTTCAGAGAAGGTTCACTAGGTTGATTCCGGGGATGAGGGGGTTAACTTATGAGGAAAGGTTGAGTAGGTTAGGCCTCTACTCATTGGAATTCAGAAGAATGAGAGGTGATCTTATCGAAACGTATAAGATTATGAGGGGGCTTGACAAGGTGGATGCAAAGAGGATGTTTCCACTGATGGGGGAGACTAGAACTAGAGGGCATGATCTCAGAATAAGGGGCCGCCCATTTAAAAGAGATGAGGAGAAATTTCTTCTGAGGGTTCTAAATCTGTGGAATTCGTTGCCTCAGTGAGCTGTGGAAGCTGGGACATTGAATAAATTTAAATAGACAGTTTCTTAAATGATAGGGGCATAAGGGGTTATGGCGAGCGGGCGGGGAAGTGGAGCTGAGTCCATGATCAGATCAGCCATGATCTTATTGAATGGCGGAGCAGGCTCGAGGGACCATATGGTCTACTCCTGTTCCTATTTCTTATGTTTTTATGTTATTAACAAGGAAAGTGCATCCCTGATGTTGCTGTATGTGTTGACAATGAACTCCACCATGACCCCTCCCATCTATTACACTTTCTGGATTAAGACCTCAGTGTCTCCACATAGGGGTAATATTGTTTTGAACACCCTTCTTTCATAGCAGGACCCATGAGAACTGAGCCTATAGATTCCTCAGCCATGTACAGCTGTCTCCATGACGTCCAGTGGGATCGGCTCACTCCACGTCATTTGCCATTCGTCCAGTTCCCTCATGCTCTACAAATCCTAGTACTACTGAATTACTTATTATTTAGAGAAAACAAATTACATTATCAGAAAATAAATTACATTAGCATATTAACCAGCTTTCCTATAGAGGCAGTCACCAAAGGGCCTGCAGAGTGTGCGCGGCACTCCCCTTTAATGGAAAAGGTTACTGCCCCCAATTGGGGCGAGGGGCAATTTCTAGCCTTAAGTTTCTTCATTTTACACTCGCAATGTACTCAGAGTATATCAGAGTATATTAGACGGAAAATTATGAGGCACAGCTGTTACCAGATAGCTGAGGCAGGCAGAAATGAGTAGTTTGTGAGGCTCAAGAGTGTCGAGTTTCAATAGCAATTTTTTCACGTGGGAATTACTTTTTCCAGTGATTTTTTTTGACTTGTGACCACACCACTGGGTGATTTTGACACCCCCCTCCACCCCACCATAATTGATAGCTTCTCAGAAGCAGGTATGGCATGTGTTACAATGTTACCTTCGTTCTATTATCATGAAGGAGGAGGTGGAGCACAAGATGGAGCAGTCAGGCAGCATTTAAGGATTTTCGGCTGCACCAGTGATTACCCTCTCTATTGAATATACAAGCACCTCAGATCATATGAGGAGCGGTCATATCCCTGCATTGCTCTTTATGGCTATGAAGGTGACAACTGCACTCAAATTTTATGGCACAGGCTCATTTTAGGCAGCCATGGGGATTCTACCTAGTATCAGCCAGCATGCAGTACAGGTATGCATTCATCAGATGATTGACACACTTTACAAAGGAGCTGGAGAGCTCATTGCCATTGGTATCATAGCAAGGTAACGGCGAGATTTAGGGTGATCCAGTTTTACAGAGTTGCTGGCTATCCCAAGGTCCAGAGGGCAATCAATAGTACTCACGTTGCTTTCTAACTCCTACAGAGAACCCCCTCAACTTGCTTGACAGGAAAAGCTTCTATTCCCTAAATGTGTATTGCGTCTGACAATATGCAGAGAATCCTACAAGTCAATTTGAGATATGTTGTGTCACAATGTATTCGTACCTTGAAATTTGGCCTCCCTTAACATTTTCGCAGAAGAAAATGATGTCAGCATCTGCTTTTGGGTGAAAAGGCTCAGCCTTTGCTCACTTTTTTTAGTTCACAAGATGTGGGATTTGCTGGCAAGTCCAGCATTTATTGCTCTTGAGAAGGTGGTGGTGAGCCGCCTTCTTGAACTGCTGCAGTCTGTATGGTGAAGGTACTCCAATAGTGCTGTTAGAGATGGAGTTCCAGGATTTTGACCCAGCGACAATGAAGGAACGGCGATATTGTCATGTATCTTACATTATTATATATAACTGTATCCCAACATGACTGTAATACGATATGACCTGTAACCACCAGTATACCTTACCACCGGGGGTGCACTTGCAAGAGACAGGTATATAAGCACAGGTCTCAGGCAAGTGCAGCATTTCAGAGCTGTGAAATAAAAGGTGCAGGTCCAGAGTGACCTTGACTTCACTACGTGCCTCGTGTGAATCTGTACTGAGGGGACAGGACTTTACAGATATATTTCCAAGTCAGGATGGTGTGTGAATTGGAGGGGAATTTGGAAGTGATGGTGTTCCCATGCACCTGCTGTCTTTGTCTTTCTAGGTGGTAGAGGTTGCAGGGTTGGAAGTGCTGTCGAAGAAGACTTGGTGAGTTGCTGCCATGCATCTTGTAGATGGTACACACTGCAGCCATGGTGCGCCAGTGGTGGAGGGAGTGAATGTTTAAGGCGGTGGATGGGGGATAATCAAGCGGCTACTTTGTCCTGGATGATGTGGAGCTTCTTGAGTGTTGTTGGAGCAGCACTCATCCAGGCAAGTGGAGAGTATTCCATTACACTCTTGACTTGTGCCATGTAGATGGTGGAAAGGCTTTGGGGAATCAAGAGGTGAGTCACTTAATGCAGAATACCCAGCCTTTGACTTGCTCTTGTGGCCACAGTATTTATGTGGCTGGTCCAATTCTTGATCAGTGGTGACCCCCAGGATGTTGATGGTGTGGGATTTGACAATAGCAATACCGTTGAATGTCATGGGGAGGTGGCTAGACTAGTTGGAGATCATCATTGCCTGGCACTTGTGTGGCGCAAATGTTACTTGCCACTTATCAGCTCAGCCTGCTTGTTGTCCAGGTCTTATTGCATGCGGGCACAAACTGCTTCATTATCTGAGGACTGCAAATGAAACTTAACATTGTGCAATCGTCAGCGAACATCCCCACTTCTGACCTTATGATGGAGGGAAGGTCATTGATGAAGCAGCTGAAGATGGTTGGGTCTAGGACACTGCCCTGCGGAATTCCTGCAGCCATGTCATGAGGCTGAGATTATTGGCGTCCAACAACCACAACAATCTTTTGTGCTAGATATGACTCCAGCCAGTGGAGATTTCCCCCCCCAATCCCTATTGTCTTCAATCTTGCTAAGGCTCCTTGATGCCACATTATCATGAGAGGTGGTTGGCTGGTCATGTTCTACAAAAGGGTCCTGAGACTGAGATAGCCCTCCTCTCATGGCAGCTTGCTTCTGGGCATCAAAGTGTCACTTCCTGCATTCTGGAGAGGAAGGCTGGAGGCCTAGTATGAATCGCCGTCCTGAGAGAAAGTTGTATCAGCCTTTATCAAGTATCAAATCCAGCCTTGTATTCAAGTGGGCCATGGATCGGAGTCCCTATTGATTGGTCTAATGGTAGTTATCAGTTCTTCAAAGCCCTGAGAGACAGCAGAATGCATCACGGCCACCACGCTCTGGAAGTCAGTACATAGGCTGCAGTCAGTGATTCTGTAAGAGTACAGGCACAGACTAGTCCCTGGCTGTTTCTTAGGTGTAAGTAAGAGATGTACGCCCCAACTCAATGTAACTCCATGATAGCACGTGAGTGCTGAGTTCAAATTTTTATTGGGTTCACCCTAGACACTGAATTGCAAATCTTAATTGAGTTACCATGCTGCTACTGAAAGGAGATATCCAAGTTTGAAGCAGGGGGAATCCAAAGAGTACAAACTGACTCATATGGCCAAAGCAGCACTGTTCATCTCTGTGGAGATGGGCCAGATTGCCCAGCCTTTCTAATCAATGAAGATCCTTGAGCAGTAGAAGCATAATTTAAGGAAGCAACGTTTGAGAGAAAGTTTTAACACTTACAAAAATAATTTAGAAATGACTTTTTTTCCAAATGCCATTTGTTTTATGCCACCTATTCAAATCAATTATTTGTTTTCTGTTTGTTTTCATTGAGAAATTCAAAGCAATAGCACTGACTGACTTTTATTATGCTTTCTTAAAGTTCATGGTTTCTTACGATTACAACCTCACTACAATTTCGCTTCTTGCCACTCCTCATATATCTGATACAGCGATTAAAACACTTGTCCAAGGCAAGAGGATTACCACGGTTAAAATTGAAGGTTTGACAAATTTTATAATTTCTTACTTGCATTAATATCTCTTACAAATTGCTTCTTTAACTATCGGAAAAAGAGCATCTTGGACTATAATTCTGCTGTTTTACCACAATAGGTAATAAACATATTGGTGATTTATCCTTCAAATTCTTCAGCAACGCTTGCCCAAACTTGAATCACATCTATGTGTCAGACTGCCCGAGGATTACAGATAGCAGTTTGAAAGCCATATCAACACTGAAAAACATAATTGTGTTCAATATTTCAGACTGTATAAGGTAATAATGTTTAAGAAATCGACATTTATTTATGTCCTGTCAATAACATACTAAATCCTGTCTTTCTATTCATAAAATGCTTTTAATCATAGTCTTTCATATATAGTTTTGTGTTAAAGTATAAGAGCCATGGGCACCTCTTAATATTTCAGAGTTTATATAGATTAGCCTTTCTAGCGCCATGACATTCTCGGAGTGCTTGCATTCTACTCGGAGCTCCGACATGGCAAGCGAGCCTCAGGTGGGCAGAGACAACGTTTCAAGGACACCCTCAAAGCCGCTTTAATAAAGTGCAACGTGCCCACTGGCACCTGGGAATCCCTGGCCCAGGACCACCCAAAGTGGAGAAAGAGCATCCGGGAGGGCGCTGAGCATGCGGAAATCAAACGCAGACAGCGGAAGGAGAGTGCGGCAATCCAGGCTCCCCATCTACCCTTTCCTTCAACCACTATCTGCCCCACCTGTGACAGAGACTGTAATTCCCACATTGGACTGTACAGCCACCTGAGAACTCACTTTTAGAGTGGAAGCAAGTCTTCCCTCGATTTCGAGGGACTGCCTATGATGATGATAATGATGATGACATTCTCGGAACTCTGAGTGTAACACTTGCATTTTTCATTGGATTGCTGACATTGCAAAATTAGCTAATCAACACATTTCCTGTGAGTTCCCCATGCAGGTTTGGACAAACAAGGAAGCTAGTTGGTTGCAGAGCCATTGAAAAGGGAGCTGGATAGTGTCTAGATGTTTCAGAGTTAATTTGTACAACATTGAGGAGAGAACACTGAGGACTGCATCATTTGGAGATACTGACCTAGAGGTGGTATGCAGCAAATAGAATTTGTCCTTTTTGCGGTTGTGGGGAATCTCCTGTTAGCAATGTGTAATGCATGGATGAAGGCAGAATGAGTTATCAATGAGAAAGATGGCCTCAGGGAAGTAAGGGTACCGAGTATTTGCTCACTCAAACTATATAGTCACAATATACATGCCACAAAGCATTTATCAACCTGGTGCAGCATCACTATGGCCCATTTACAAAACTCTCAGGTAATGGGACTAAAAGCTGACAAATCTCCAGGATCTGATGGCCTACATCCTAGGGTTTTAAAAGAGGTGACTGCAGAGATGGTGGATGCATTGATTTTGAACTTTCAGAATTTCCTAGATTCTAGAACAGTCCTCATGGATTGGAAGGTGGCAAAGTAAACCTGGTATTCAAGAAAGGAGGGAGAGAGAGAAAACAGGGAACTATAGGCCAGTTAGCTTGACATCAGTGGTAGGAAAATTGCTAGAATCTATTAATAAGGATGTGGTAACAGGGCACTTGGAAAATCATAATATGATTAGACAGAGTCAACACAGTTTTATGAAAGGAAAATTGTGTTTGATAAATCTGCTAGAGTTTTCTGAGGGTGTAACTAGCAGGGTAGATAAGGAGGAACCAGTGGATGTAGTATATTTAGATTTTAAGAAGGCATTTGATAAGGTACCACACAAGAGATTGTTACACAAGATTAGAGACCATTGGATTGGGGTTAATATATTAGCATGGATTGAGGATTGGTTAACGGACAGAAGATAGAGAGTAGGAATAAACGGATCATTTTCGGGATGGCAGGATGTAACTAGTTTCTTCCCTACTCATTCACTGGCTGACGATGTATGCGCTGCAGTATGCAATACGAAGGAGTGTTCTACTGTCTGTATTCTAACATACATTCCTTTCCAGTTTCTATTGATGTGTACAAAGAGACTGGCCCAGAGATCGATATTCATAATGTACCCAGGACTTTAAAGTACCCTATGTCACTCACTCCAACTGTGCAAGCACCAGCACAGATACATCCAATCCATGAGGTTCAATTAATGAATTGCAGGAGGGATCAGTGAGTGAATCAAAGAACACAAGTGAGGTTAAGGAAGTGTAGGTGGCAGTGGAGGAACAGGAACCTAACCATTCAGCTGCAAAACCCAAAGATTATAATCTCTCAGGGCCTGCATACAAAAAATCCTGCTAATCACTACCACTGTTTCGTGAAGTAATTGTTCCAAGTATCCTGCAATGTCTGGCATTAACTGCACCTCCTCTTGCTTCTCTGCTCGTTGAATAGTTCCCCATTCACATCTGTGCAGTGTGCCACAACATTCATCTTGATTTTAATTCTGGAGCTAAATTTGGGTAGGCGGGTAGTGAGTGTGCCAAAATGCAGAAAATTTGAGTCCCGGGCTATTTTAACTCCCAGGCCTCGTTTTAATTTGAGGTATGTTTCCCATGCTATTCAGTGATACAGTGGAAACCTGCCCTTTCTCAGGGAGAAATGTCCAGCGAGCTTCTGAGGTCTATTTAGAGCGAGAATCTGTTAAGACGAGGTTGAATTCCCTTCTGGCTGATTATGCAGCTTTATTGCTGGAAAAGGAAATTGCTCAGAAATGAGTTGCTCCTAGGTTTTCTGATGTCTCCCCAGAGGTCTACATAGATGAAGTGGGGGTTAGAAGGAAAGTTATATCTCCAGCCAATGAGAGGAGAATCTCTAAACATGATGTGCACCAACCCTGGAGAGAGATTGGAGAGATCATCAGCTCAGGAGCAACATTCCTAGAATGCAGTACAGGAAACGCTTCAATGACCTCACGAGTATCGCGGTGAGTACAGCTCTTCCTTTCTCCATATCTATCAGTAACCCATGTCAAGTGTCCTTTCCCCCCTCTCCAGCACTGGACAATTCCCCCTCTATCACACTTCACCTCTTCCTTGCTCACTTCACAGCAGCCACAAGCAGCATTCTCTTCTCACCAGGTAGTCTTTGCACAATCATCCACTTCTCCCATGGCTCCTTCCTTACTTCACACTCCAACATGTGCTTTCCATTCAACACCTCCTCATCTAGCTTCATTATCCTCTCAGCATCTGCACAACAAGCAGAAACTTCACACATCTGCACTCTCCCTTGTAGGAGACATTCACCGACTCTCACCCTCTCTTTCTTCAAGAAACAATGCGCACAACACAAGGAATAGGAATAGGACGGTGGAGGACAAGACAATATCATGAACCTCTTCGAGAACTGTAAATCAGTGACTTCTCCAGAGCTGTCAGAATAGGAGATTTCATGTTTGTGGGCTTATCTTTGACAATTACTTACAAGTCTTCATAAACCTCAGAAAAACACATAATGTGACATCAAGTTGCATTGTGGTGCCTGTCATCTGCTATTGTCTAGCCTTTCAGTACTATATTAATGCTTGTCTCTTTCCTCTAGGTCCTTCTCAGTAGCCACAGTCCACAGACGAAGACACCTCAGAGAAGGGCAGTCCTTCTGTGGAGGTACCATCACATGCTGCATCATTCTTCAGCACCAGCACAGAGACTGGCATCCCGGCTAGGTTAGAAAGTGAGTTAGAGGAGTGTGCATATGGTGATGTGCTTAGCATTAGTAAGCAGCAGCAGGTACTGGTGGTAGAGTGGTAGAGATAGTCCAGGAGACTGCTTACTGAAGGACATGGCCCTCTGCCAGCTCTGCTAAGGAGGACAGAGATGAGGACTTAAGGGGCCCAGCTATGAGAAGAAAATTGCTTGCTTCACACAAACAGTTATATCAGGTATTAGAAAGCCTACCAAGTATTTTGGCACCATGTGTAAAAGTGTGGAGGAGTCCGCTTCCAGCCTGTATGGTCATCTTACGCGGCATTAACATTCTGCAGGCTACCTTGAAGTGTGTGTCCATCTCCATGGATGCTGCAGTTGAGCCCTGTTGACATCTATTGTGAAAGCAATGTACTGGAATGCTCTGGCAAATGGCATTGGTGACCGTCTTAATACAGCTGTGCACTACAGAATAGTAGATGCAGGTGATGTCCCTTGCAGCCTGGAAGGATTCTGTGGCGAACAAGTTAAGGGTAAATTTGACAGTCACTGGCAAAGCATGGTCTCCTGGTCCAACAGGCAGTGGATCCTGCTGTGCTGCAATAGGCTGCATAGATCAGCAACTGCCTGCCTGGTGAAGCACATCATCCTCATGCACTGCTCTTCAGAGATATTTAAGAAATGGACTCTGGCCTATAGACCCCGTGGGCTGGGTAAGACTTGCTATGATCAGCTCTGCTCACCTGCTGTCTTTTAACAGGCCTAACCACTACTTATCCTGGTTGCTGAGGCAGCTGCTGCTGCTCCTCTTCCTCCAACTGTACTTCCATCAAAAGAAATAAAGCAAAAATAGTACCTATGATAAGTGTGAGTGATTAATCAGTGTAAATAAGGGGAAAAAAGTCTGAAATAAGAAAATCCCAAACTCAGAATTGCCTTGGAAAACCATTAACCATGTTAGCACACAAATCCTAATGATCTGACTGCCTGCATGTGAGAGTCCCTTTAAATACTATTTCCAATAATGTCAGTCAGTTTACTGAAGCCAATCCCATTAGGTTTTACTTAGTAGGTTTTACTTAGTAGGTTTGCCGTGGGTCTGAGCTACCCAATTAAAATTGCATGGGGGTCCTAATAACATCACAGGAACAACATAGTGGATGCATTGGTTTTGATCTGCCAAAATCCTAGATTCTAGAACAGTCCCAGCGGATTGGAATGTAGCAAATGTAACGCTGCTAGGAGGGAGAGAGAAAACAGGGAACTACAGGCCAGTTGACCTGACATCAGTTGTCGGGAAAATGCTGGAATACATTAAGGAAGTGATTAGGCAGAGTCAGCATGGCTTTATGAAAGGGAAATTGTGTTTGACAACCTTATTAGAGTTTTTTGAGGATGTAACTAGCAGGGTAGATAAAGGGGAACCAGTGGATGTAGTATATTTGGATTTTCAGTAGGCATTCGATAAGGTACCACACAAGAGGTTGTTACACAAGATTGGGGACTATAGGATTGGAGATAATGTATTAGCATGGATAGAGGATTGGTTAACGGACATAAAACAGAGAGTAGGAATAAGCGGGTCTTTTTCAGGTTGGCAGGTTGTAACTATGGGGTGCCGCAAGGATCAGTGCTTGGCCTCAGCTATTTACAATCTATATTAATGACCTAGATGAAGGGACCGAGTGATATATCCAAGTTTGTTGACGATACAAAGCTAGGTAGGACAGTAAGCTGTGAGGAGAATACAAAGAGTCCTGCAAAGGGATATAAATAGACTAAGTGAGTGGGCAGTAAGGTGGCAGATGGAGTATAATGTAGGAAATGTGATGTTATTCATTTTTGTAGGAAGAATAGAAAAACAGAATATTTTTTAAATGGTGAGAAACTTTTAAATGTTGGTGTTCAGAGAGATTTGAGAGTCCTTGTGCAAGGAACACAGAAAGCTAGCATGCACGTTCAGCAAGCAATAAGGAAGGCAAATGGCAGCTTGGCCTTTATTGCCAAGGCGGTTGAAAGTCCTGCTGCAATTGTACAACGATTTGGTGAGACCACACCTGGAGTACAGTGCACAGTTTTGGTCTCCTTATTTATGGAAGGATATACTTGCCTTGGAGACGGTACAACAAAGTTTCACTAGATTGATTCCTGGGATGAGAGGGCTGTCCTGTGATGAAAGATTGTATAGAATGGGCCTATACTCTCTGGAGATTAGAAGAATGAATTGAAATAATTCAAGAATTGAAATATACAAGATTCTGAAGGGGATTGACAGGGTACATGCTGAGAGGTTGTTTCCCCAGACTGGAATGTCTAGAACTAGGGGGTACAGTCTCATGATAAGGGGTAGTCCATTTAAGACTGAGGTGAGGAGCAATTTCTTCACTCAGAGGGTTGTGAATCTTTGGAATTCTCTTGCCCCAGAGGGCTGTGGATGCTGAGTCTTTGAGTATATTGAAGGCCGTGATAGATAGATTTTTGGACTCTAGGGAAATCATGGGATATGGAGATCAGGGTGGAAAGTTGAGTTGAGGTCGATGAGCAGCCATGATCTTATTGAATGGCAGAGCAGGCTCGAGGAGCCGTGTGGCCTACTCCTGCTCCTATTTCTTATGATCTTAAAAGAGACCCAGCCTGTTCATCTTTTCTTGATAGTATAATAGTATACCCTCAAATTTCTGATACCATCCTTGTAAATCTTCTTTGCACCCTCTCCAGTGCTTCTATATCATTTTTATAATATGACAACTAGAATTGTATGCAGGACTCCAAGTGTTGTCTAACCAAGGTTCGATACAAGTTTAGCATAACTTCACTACTTTTTAATTCTATTCCTCTAGAAATAAACCGTAGTGATTGGTTTTCTTTTTTCATGGTCTCGTTAACCTGTGCCGCTACTTTTAGTGATTTGTGTATTTGTATTCAGAGATCCCTTTGCTCTCTACCCCATCCAGACTCACACCCTCCAAATAATAAATGATCTCCCTATTCCTCCTAACAAAATATAATCTCACATTTATCTGTGTTGCCAATTATATGCCCATTCTGCAAGTTTATTAAAGTTTTCCTGTAATTTGTTGCAATCCTCCTCAATATTGACTGACCCCGCCCACCCCCCCACCACGGCCAATTTGGTGTCATCCACAAATTTAGAAATTATGTTTTTGATTCCAAGTTTCAATCGTTAATATAAATTGTGAACAACAGTGGTCCCAGCACTGATCCTTGTGGAACACCACTTCCCTCCTTTTGCCACTCTGAATAGCTACCCTTCACCCCGAGTCTCTGCTTTCTGTGTTGAAGCCAGCTAGCTATCCATTGTGATACTTATCCCTAACTCTGCATTCTCTGACCTTATTCATTCGTCTATTATGGGCTACCTTATTGAAAGCTTTTTGCAAATCTAGATAAATTACATCTACTACATTACCCTTGTCTACTCTCTCTGTTACCGTTTTAAAAGTGGGAACACCACTGTGGTCGGTATTAGGACCTCTGCTCTTTTTGATATATAATGACCTGGGCTTGGGTATACAGAACATAATTTCAAAGGTTGCAGATGATACCAAACTCAGAAATGTAGTAAACAATGAGAAGAACATAGACAGATTGGTGAAATGGGCAGACCACATGGCAGATTAAATTTAATGCGGAGAAGTGTGAAGTGATACATTTTGGTAGGAAGAATGATGAGATGCAATGTGAACTAAATGGTAACATTTTATAGGGGATGCAGGAACAGAGAGACTTGGGGATGTATGTACACAAATCTTTGAAGGTGGCAGGATAAGTTGAGAAAGCTGTTTAAAAAAGCATATGGTATCCTTGGCTTTATTAATAGAGGAATAGAGTACAAAATCAAGGGAGTTATCCTAAATTTTTATAAAACACTGGTTAGACCTCAGGTGGAGTATTGTGTTCAAATCTGGGCACCAAATTTTAGGAAGTATGACAAGGCCTTGGAGAGGGTACATAAGAGAAACTGAAGTTCTCCTTAGAACAGAGAAGGTTAAGAGGAGACTGGATAGAGTTCAAAATCATGACTGGCTTTGATAGAGTAACTAAGGAGAAACTATTTCCAGTGGCAGAAGGCACAGTAATCAGAGTACACAGATTTAAGATGAATGGCAAAAGAACCAGAGGGAACATTTTTTTGCACAGCGAATCTGGATTGCATTACCTGAAAAGGTGGTGGAAGCAGATTCAATGAAGTATCATTCAAAAAAGAGAATTGGATAAATACTTAAAGGGGAAAAAATTACAAGGCTATGGGGAAAGAGCAGGGGAATGGGATTAATTGGATGACTCTACTAACGAACCGGCACAGACACGATGGGTTGAACTCCTTCTGTGCTGTATCATTCTATGATTCTATTCACATGATGCTCATGTGCTATTGGTGAGGACCATTGTAAGATCTACCCTAGCAATTCAGAGAAAATTATAAAAAATGAATGCATTTCCTTATTTTGTAATTGTTATTACTGTAGTCATTCCAACATGCTTACCAACTGCAATGTGATTCATGTCAAAAGCTCACAGCAGAATGAAGATATTAATAGGTGACAAATTGGAGCAGCATATCTCCAATTTCTCAATAGCCTCACTTATGTTAGCGCACATTTGTAAAAGCAACCCTCTTAATTCTTAGACTATTACAAGCAATTTTAGAACGCATCAGGGGCAAAATTTCCCTGCGCCACAATTTGGGGTGGTAACCATCTGGGGCCAAGACTTCCTGTGCTTGGCACAAAAGTCCCGCCCCGCCGCTGAATTCGGCTTACCGCCCTTCAAAGGAAGCGGAGCGCAATCTCGCGCGCTCCATTTCCTTTGGGGGGGTGTTTCCAGGATGCTACTGGGGTGATGAGTCAAGCGCTACGTCGAAGCTCCGTGTAGCGCTAACGCACTTCAAAGCCCCTCTTTTTCGCTTAAAGGGGAAGGCCGCTGCGCACTCTGCAAGGCTTCTGATGGCCTCCACAAGGCCACCAGGGCAGCGTTAGACCAGGCCTCCAGCCTGGTAGCCAAAACGGAGTGCCAGGCTGCACAATGGCAGTCCGGACAACGCTAGGGCCACCACCGTGGAGCCGACCTGAGAGTCGGCAGTCCAAAAAAGATGGCGGCCCAGGGCTCTGGCGCCCTCCCCTTTAACTAGCACCCCGAGAGTGGATGTCGGTCAGCTTCACGATCCGCTTTGACAAAATCGTTCGCGCCTGCTTTGTGGGGCAATTTTCCTCGCGGAGCGGTAAAGGGTCAGCGCGGGGCGGTGAGGGGTTGCTGGGCACGTGGATGACATCGCCAGTTGTGTGGCAGCCTGGGTCGCGAACTGCGCGGCGCTGCTGAGGAAGTGCCTCCACAAACTCACCGGGCAATTTCCTGGGAGATGGTAGAGCACCTCCCCCGCACACACCCAGGGTGGATAGTCTCCTCCACCCCATTAGTGTATAAGGAGGCGTTAATGGGCCAAAAAGGAGCAATTCCGCCCCCTTTGTTTATAATAACTTGTTCTTTTTTCCCTCCAGACTTACTTAATTTTGCAACATTTATAAGCCTGATATAGCTTTATGCTTTGTATTCTTTTTAATTTGCAAATAAAACTTGTGTGATATACTGACAAAATGCTACATATGCTACTATTTTCTCTTTACAATAGAAATTCATAGCTTTAAAAAAAATTCAAGTACTACTTAGAAATTTGGATGAATTTAGTTCATTCCTGTAAATGATATCCATAATGTAGTCTAGAGTGAAGAAATCATGAAACACTGCTGCCAGTCTGGAACCCTGCTTTATGCAAGCATGGGCACAGAATCAGGGCTACAATGTTTTGGGCCCATCTCCATCTTGCACTTGGGTCCAGCAGAGCTCTGCACTAGTAATTTTCTTTCTGTAAGAAAGGCTTGCATTTATATAGTGCCTCACACGACCCCAGGATGTCACAAAACACTTTACAGCCAAAGAAGTGTAATGTAGGAAATGTGGTGGTCAATTTGCACGCAGCAAGCTCCCACAATCAGCAATGTGATAATTAACAGATAATCTTTTATGATGTTGGTCAAGGGATAAATATTGGCTAGGACACAGGGGAGAGAACACTCCTTTTCTTCAAAATAGTGCCATGGGATCTTTTACGTCTACTTGAGAGTCAGATGTCATTTAAGTGCAGAAATGATACATGTCCAAAATACACATACAGGGTTGGATTTTGCCAGCGCTCAGAGGGTAGGTTTGGAGGTGGGTCTGTTGTCAAAATCTAAAAGATTCACAGCGGAGTGGTATCCTGCTCTGAACCCGCCTCCGTGTAAGTTTCCCAAGTGCCAGGTCTGCCTGCACTTTACAGACCCGGCACTAAGAGGCGAGTGAACCAATTGAATTAGTTAAGAAGATGTTTAAATGTAGTTGAACAGCATTTTACCACCTACGAACCATTTTTCCAACTTTTTCACAAGGTTCATGTCGCTCGGGAATCACGGTAGGTAAGTAGGTTAGGTGTTCAGCAACTCTCCATTGCTTTGAATAGGTGACAGCTACAAAATTGGTATAAAAGCTACAATTTCACAGCTGTTCACTTTCCAATCTTAGAAGCTGGAGCCTTCAGGATTTGGAGGAGATTTTCAACCTTATGCATTTTGGAAGTGTTTGGAGTAAATTCTCTATTCACTGTCACCTCCTTGGAACAACACATCTCACCATTAACAGATTGCTTCTGTCATCTCAACTTCAACTGCCATCTTTTCCAGCAGCATTGGTGCCCTTGAAAAAAAACAACTTAACTTGGTCCTCAGAATCCCACCACGATCAGCCCCAACATTACCAGGCACACCAACATCACCAGGGCACACCAACAGCACCAACAATACCAACCTTCTCCACAATCACCTGATGCTGCACAGGACACAGGTCATCAGCACCTGTCCACATTGCTGCCAGGGATGGCCTAACTATGGCCAGATTTACTTCAGTTGACGCTGCACACCCTGGCTGCCACATGATGCACCAGGTTGGCACCACCCCACACCAGCACCATAAAGCAACCCTGCAATGCCTAAGCCATTCCTTTTACACTCATCACCATTGCAGGAGATGCCTTTACGTCTCAACATTCATACAACTCATTAAGCCACTTCCAAAGGTGCACACAAATCTGTCCAAGAAGGTAAAGAGTTCAAAATAAAAATAAAGATTTCAATGTTGGACAACGCATTAGCAGAAACTATATGAACCCAAGTGCCTACACTTGTATGTTAGTTGGTATGATTGGACAAGGATGAGGGGAAGTGTGAGGAGTGGCTAGTGAGATGGGGATGTGATAATGTAGATAGAGAGAGGGATGGATGGAGGTGCAAGGTAAGTTGGTGCGAGTAAGGATGTGCAGAAGTAGGGTAGTGAAAGCAGAGTGATGGGGATGTGATGAGTGGCACAGCAGGATGAGGTTGAATGTGGCATTGCAGTAATGCTTCATGATCTACTGAGATCATTCAAAGGTTTGCGCCACTGCAGCCAGGTCCTCCTGACAACCCTCTTCTCAATTTTTTTCGCCGCCATGCTCCACCTCACAGTCAACAAGCTCCCTGCTGGAGTGGAACTAAACTACAGAACCAGTGGGAACCTGTTCAACCTACGCCATCTCCAGGCCAGATCCAAGACCACCCCAACCTCTGTTGTCAAACTACAGTACACGGACGATGCCTCCGTCTGCGCACATACAGAGGCTGCACTCCAGTCGACGTATTTGCTGAGGCGTACAAAAGCATGGGCCTTACGCTAAACATCCTTAAGACAAAAGATCCTCCACCAGCCTGTCCTCACTGCACAGCACTGCCCCCCAGTTATCAAGATCCACGGCGCGGCCCTGGACCACATCCCATATCTTGGGAGCCTCCTATCAACAAGAGCAGGCATCGACGACAAGATCCAACACCGCCTCCAGTGCGCCAGTGCAGCCTTCGGCCGCCTGAGGAAAAGAGTGTTTGAAGACCAGGCCCTTAAAACTGCCACCAAGCTCATGGTCTACAGGGTTGTAGTAATACCTGCCCTCCTGTATGGCTCAGAGACATGGACCATGTACAGTAGACACCTCAAGTTGCTGGAGAAATATCACCAACGATGTCTCGGCAAGATTCTACAAATCCCCTGGGAGGACAGGCACACCAACATCAGCATCCTCATTCAGGCTAACATCCCCAGCATTGAAGCACTGACCACACTTGATCAGCTCCGCTGGGCAGGCCACATAGTCCGCATGCCAGACACGAGACTTCCAAGACAAGTGTTCTATTCGGAGCTCCTTCATGGCAAACAAGTCAAAGGTGGGCAGCGGAAATGCTACAAGGACACCCTCAAAGCCTCCTTGATAAAGTGCGACATCCCCACTGACACCCGGGAGTCCCTAGCCCAAGACCGCCCTAAGTGGAGAGGGCGCTGAGCACCTTGAGTCCCAATGCTGAGAGCATGCAGAAATCAAGCGCAGACAGCGGCAAACCAGTCCCACCCACTCCTTCCCTCAACGACTATCTGTCCACCTGTGACAGAGTCTGTGGCTCTCGTATTGGACTGTTCAGCCCACCAAAGAACTCACTTCAGGAGTGGAAGCAAGTCTTCCTCGATTTCGAGGAACTGTCTATGATGATGACAACATCCCTGCTTATGCTCCCCTGTACAATGTGCAACCAGGCTGCGTTGGTGTCCTGTGGAGGTCTCTTCCACTCATTGGAAGGGAAGAGAACCTCCCTCCATGCTCTGACTCCCTCCATAAGCATATGGAGGGAATCATGGAAGAGTCTAGGTGCAGCCGTGCACCTTTGTGCAACGCTGGTCAGTGTTTGCAGTACCTCAATCCTGTAGAACATTGACAGCACAGCTGTCAAAATGAATGTGGGCATGGTCCCTTTAAGGAAACCGGCTGATGGTGCATCAATTGACTCGCTTCCTTTTAATTGGCCGGGAACCTCACAGGGCAGGCTTAACAAGCCCAATCAGGGCAAAATCACTTCAACAGAGCGCAATGGAACCGGGAGCAGGGTTGCAGTCCGCCACCAATCTGAGCCGTACTTAGCCCGCCTCACTAGGCGAAATCGCGACCACAATGTCTACGAACCTATATGATCAGTTTCAAAACAGAATCTGAATGCTATCAATAATTTTCTTTTTTTTCTTATGGCATTCTAATTCCTGGAACAATGGTACTGCTGATTTTTGTGTAATAATTGTAATAAAGAGACTGGTAAAATTCTCAAATTGAGATCTTCTGTCCACACCACAACCAACCCCCCCACCCCACCCCACCAAGACATGGTAAAAAGGCAATTCAACAGATCTACTACCCTATAAGTTATAGCATTACTAGAAGCCTATGAGAAGGTCATGTCCCTGCCCCATCATGTCGTGAATAGTGGATTATATGAAAATAATCTAATGGCGGGGGGGTGGGGGGCAGAGCATAAAGTGGAAGTGAAGAAACAGGGATAAAAATACAATAGATGATACAAGGGAAACTTACTCAAAAGTTGTAAACAACAGATTTTTAAAACATGTTCTTCATTATTTCTTTACTGGGGAATGGGGAATGTTAATTATTTATTTCCTTCCATGTGTGAAGCACCTGTTCTGCTGCTTCCTGCTTCAGAAACAGCAAGAAGAAAATGGCCCCAATTGGCAAGTTTTCCTTGAAAAAAAAACAGTCTAAGTTTTTAAGATAGTTTATTTTTGTACAAATACTTGAGGATATTATGAAGACTAATTAATTATTTCAAGTTGCGTTAATTTGTAAAATCATGAACTTAGAAGAATTATATTTTGCTTCACCAGGCTCGCCACCTCAGAAGCACAATGTCCTAAGGCTAGGGCCATTGCTGCTGTACATTCACACCATTCCCACCACCCTAATTTTTCTGATAATCATGTCATAATAAACTCAATTTTTTTCATCTCTTCTTACAGCTTGATATGGTTATTTAAAAATGTTTACAAACAAATGTGAATACTATGGGACCAAAACCACATAGGCTAGCAATCTCAGGAGTTGCGCTGGAATGCGTCTGCCAGCGACTTCCAACTGAGTATGCATGGTCAGTGGTAGGTCACCCAATTTCTCCCATATTCACCAGAACTGTCGCTGGCTACCCATTCCCTGCCTACTGCATGCCAATGCCAGCGTAGAGGTGAAGCATGGGTTCTTGGCCATAGCCCTTCTATCCGCCTCTCTTACCATCCTTTACCAGGTGAAATTTGATCAGGATCCCTATGATTAGACATAGGAAGGCCCAAAGTCTTCTAATGGAGAGAGAGGGCTTAGTACTGGTTCCCTATCACTCATTTCACCGCAATCTCTCACCTACTGAAGTCCTCAGTCTCGGCTGATGCCTTTAATAGAAGTAAGCTGGAGCAGCGGGTGGAAGTCCTGCCCAACCCTATTGGGGAAGATTAAGGTAAATCCAGTCCAGTCTCAACTCTGGATTGTAATTGTGATGTTTAGCTGCTAACCTAACCTGTGCCTTCAAAGACACTCCTCTAAATAAGCAAATCTAAGAAATTATTACTACTTACAGTCTGCGGAGGGAAGTTTATAGCTGCTTGTAAATTTCAGGCTCTTCAGGTCTTAAGCTTTTTTTTAAAGATTGTTTTGCACCAATAGTAATTTGCAATGTGTGATGGATACTTCTATATAAATAGTAGATGTATATGTATATGAAAAACATAAATATGTTTTGTGTTGCAGTATCACTGATGTTGGCGTAAGATACCTTGCGGAAGGATCTTCAGGTTCGAAGCTCAGAGAATTAAATCTGAGCAACTGCATGTATATTACTGATTTATCTATGCTGAAAATCGTACAGAAGTAAGAATATACAATATTTTGGTTATCAATATGAATAAGCAACTCATGTTTCCAATTACCTTTACAGCAAATTGATAACTGTGAGCATTAAACATGTATGATTTGCAAGAACTCAATTTTTACATGCAAAAGCTAAGAAACCAGTCAATAATTGTATTACAATCATTTTATAACAACATTTTAGGGACTCTATTATGGCTTGAAAAATAATGGACCTGAATTGCGGTTGGAAGCATCCCGCGGGCGAATGCCTCCGATCTGCAAGAAAAGTACACACCTACTTGGTGCCTCTGTAGCTTCGGACTCTTGCGGTCCTGGGCCTTCAGTCATATGCCTGCATAAAAGCCCACATATCCTAGGAGCTCATGTGGTTTGCATGTGTCCCTAGGATCACGTGGGCCAGCCCAACCAATCAAAAAGGGGGATTCCCATTATGCTTATGGGGATTTTATTTATCTACAGAATCCCCATAAGCATAATAGGAATGACATAAAAAAGACACTTTCACACAAGTTAAATAAAAATAAATCACCACATATTTAAAATTAATTAAAATACAATTAATTAAACATTTAAAACAAAAATATATTTTGAATAATAAATTTAAACATTTTTAAAGGGGCCAAAAATTACATAAACTAATTTGAAAGGTTTTTGAATGTTTAAATGATTTTTAAAAATGTATTTTAATATTTAATATTTATTTAAACCCATACGCTGGTAAAAGAAGGCCTTACATCTGCTTTTGCCATAAAATGCCGTAAAAGGCAAATCGTCTAACTCTGTGCCAGCGGAAGATCTGTCAAGCTGAAACTCGACAAATTGCAAGTTCATAGGTCCTATAAAATCCAGGCCATTATCTTATCAGAACCAGGATAATATCATTGGTTTTGATATCCTTGTCATTGCACATAGTGTAAGTGACACTGATATAAAAGTTGTATACCTGTTCCTGGCATCATTTGATACTGGTAGAAATGCTCCCTGTTTGCAGTCTGCAGCCAGGAAAAGCCACTTAGGGTTATATCTGGACTTAGGAGTAATATTTTGAGTTTTTTCTGTTTTGGTGACATACTGAGATGGACTTGCATCTGAGCCTGGGGGCTGATCAGGCTCATGAGAAATGTTTACCCCTACCCATATTAAAGGATTCTTATTCATCAATATGGTCTTCCTTACGGAGATTCTTTTGTTCGCCATATTAATGGAAGAGGACGAAAACAGCAGGGAGGAGGGGAACGTGATGCACATCTGAGGAGATAAACCCCAACTGGTATTACTCTACATAGAGTCTGTAGACCATGTAGATCTTATCAAGGTCTAAGTGAAGAGCTCTGCATGGGAAGAATAGGTTCACTAAAGAGGTGGTAATTGCTCATAAAAAACCTGCAGTCAAGGTCATCCCAAGACGAGTCGACTGGCCTCCTTCTGTACTGTATCATCTATGATTCTATGATCTGCCCAAGCAGCTCTGCCAGTGGCTGTGAAAGTCACTACTAAACTCAGGCCTAGAAATTCCAGAATGCCACAAAAGCTGCCAGTGCCATTGCGGGCCGGTGTTAACGGCCGTTGAAAATGGTGACACTGGCAGGACTGAAAAATTGGCGCTGAGACTAATTAACATTAGCCCAGTGCTAAACCTACTGTGCAATGGCGTCCTGGTGGTGTTCGTGGCTGTAGCCTCATTGCAGCAAGAACAGCTTGCTCTGAAAGCGACATCAGTAGGATAGGCAAAGGCGCACACAAGACAGTCACTAAAATCTGAAATAAAAGCAGAAAATGCTGGAGACGAGACGTGAAGTCTCTTTCTCTCTCCATGGATGCTATCTGACCTTAGTATTTCCAGAATTTACGTCTTCTCACAGACCATCTTTGGCCTTGCAAGCGTCCAGTGGCACTCACTGCACACTTAAATTTTATTTTAATAAAATAAAAAAGAATCCAGTCCAAAATCTAAAATGCTAACTTAACTGAAAAAATGTGTGTGTCCCTTTAAGAAGTGCTGACAGCGTTTGTCAGTCTGCTGAACGCTCACTTTTCAGAGCCGCTTAGGACCCAGCGCTGAACTCCGTGCTCAGGTCGAAGTTCGCAGACATAGCGTCAAGTCGGCATTGCATGCCGACTAACGCTCTTTCCATTTATATCTCCAGGGCCAGCAGCGCTAAGGCCCTCACCAAAATGGCGGCCACCAACTCCCACGCCAGAAAAGGAGCTAGAGTGGCGGCTGCCATTTTTCGACCGGATCGTGGCGAAAACGCATGGGGATAAATGGCCCAATTTCTAGGCCTTTCTACTCAACTTTATTCTGTTCTATGATAGCTGCAGTAATGTTTAGGCATAAGACCAGGTTCTGCATGTGGGTGGCAGGCACTTTGCCGAAGATTAGGTTGTCATGGCTTTCTAGAGACAAATATTTTCTGGCCTGGATGTCCACAACATCTCGAGCAGCAAGAAAAATATTTTTTCACTTAACAAGCTCATTAATTTTGATCTTAGGGAACTTGCTTCCACTTGCACTTTTTGAACGTAGAAATAACCAGTATCACCTGTACTTTAATAGAAAGTCTATTAAGGGTCAATGAATGTCATATTTTCTTTCTTTTATACCTCTTAAATCTTGTGATTATTCTGGCAAGTTCCAAGATCAATAGTGCAAGCTGTGACATCTCCTGATTCCGGATAGTTCTATCTGGACAAATTTGCCTCCAACAACTTGCATTGAACATTGGGAGTTGACATAGGTGATCTGCAATCCTTTTGGATGACTTGTTGTAGTACGTCCATTACTACTGCAGCTGAGATCAACTAAATTTGAAAGCAGGAACTTTCCCTTTCAGTACCACATCACTTGGAACATTTGTCCACCGGGCCCTGAAGGAACTCAATTTAGATTCATTAATAGGCTTTAATTTGGTCTCTTGAAGAATCACTTCCACTTTGTCATCAAGCAATATCAGTAAAAGACATCAGGCCTCTTCATGTCTGGATCCCAAGGCTTCTTTCATTTGGTCTTTTGAGAGCTTCCAAGAGTTATTTTCTCAAGTTCTTAAGCATGCTGCTTTCCTTGGCCCTGAGAAGCCCAAGTCAACATTCAACCTACTTTAAAAGTCCAGAAGCTAATAGAGATAGATGCAATGAAAAATGTTCTCCAACATCAAAAAGATCAGAGGCCTGTACTCAAAATATTTCCTGACTCACCTATTTTCACAGTATTTTTGGGGCCAAGTTTCAGTCTGAGTTGCTCCTGTTTTTTTGGAGCAACTGGTTTAGAATGGAGTATCTTAGAAATTTGAGTTCTCGGCATTTAGTTTGCTCTAGTTCTAGTCAGTTAGAACAGTTTCACTTTGGAACTGAATTTTTTTTTCAAAAGGGGGCGTGTCCGGCCACTTGCGCCTGTTTTCAAAGGTTAGGCAGTGAAAACTTCATTCTAAGTTAGTTTGGAGTAAGTGAAGATTTTTGTACGTTCGAAAAAACCTTGTCTACACTTTAGAAAATCAGGCGTAGGTTACAAATTAGGCGTAGTGAATGGGGGGGGGGGTTCTAAAGAGAAGTTTACAAACATTAAACACTTCAGTTTTACAAATAAAGAGCTATCATCAATAATAAATGATAAATACATAATAAATCAACCAATAAATTAATCAAAAGAAAATTAATAAAAAATAATTTTTTTTAAAAAAATCAATAAATAAAACATTTTCTACTTACCAACTGCAGCACCGGGAGTCCTCCAACAGCATGCTGGGACGGTCCCCCCAGTGTGTCTCTGTCAGTGTCTCTATCTCTCTGTCTGTCTGTGTGTGTGCCTCTCACTCTCTGTCTGTCAGTGTCTGTGTTTCTGACAGCGAGCGGAGGGGGAGAAGGGGGCTGGGGGGGAGGGGGAGAAGGGGAGTGGGGGGAGGGGGAGAAGGGGGGGCAGGAGAGAGAGAGAGAGAGAGAGAGAGTCGCGGAGGTCCGGGGGAGGGGAGAGAGTCGCGGAGGTCTGGGGATGGGGGGGGGGGGTGGGGGAGAGAGTCGCGGAGGTCCAGTGGGGGAGAGAGAGTCGCGGAGGTCCGGAGGGGGGGGGGGGGGAGTGGAGGTCGGGTCGCCGGGGGTGGAGGAGCGGGGGTCGGGTCGGGTGGGAGGAGCCTTATTCACGCAGTCCCAGTGAGGCCATTCGGCCAGGGCTAGGGGCTGCGTGCTTCGGGCCCCTCCCACAGTTTGGGGTGCCTGGAGCTACTGTACATGCGCGGCCACTGTAGCGCTCATGTGCAGAGGTCCCGGCACTGTTTTCAGCGCAGGGACATGGCTCCGCCCCCAACAGCTCGTGCTGCGCTGCGCCCAGCTCCAGAGGACCTGCAGGGAGCCGGAGAATAGGTAAGTTTTTTTTAGGTGCACTTTCTGGTGCGAAAAACAGCCGTCCAGGTCCGGGCTGCGCCGTTTTAGGCGCGGCCCGAAACTTGGGCCCAATGACACTGCACCAGGTTACCACTCTTAAATATATCAAGGAATATTTTTTATGCAAACTTTAAAAAAAAATTACATTCTAAAACGCTGCCCGATTACGATGTTTCATGGCAAAGTTCGACGATATGCAAATGATTTTGAGCAGAAACATGAGCAAAATAAACTTCTTAAAACTAGCGCAAATTTGAGCACAATTTGAGTCTGAATTGTCAAGTGCATCCAAAGCGGAATCTCTTGGCCATAATATTGATAAATAACTCTCAGTATTATGATATTCCTCACGTTGAGTATCATAATCTTTGGCCCGTATCATGGTTCCCTCAATATGACACCATGCTCAGCATGATTTAAGTATAATGGTAGGAACATGGACACAGCCTTTTTTTAAAAAACTATTCCATATACAGTACTTATGCAGATACTCATAAACTGCTCCATGATGTTAGTAAAACCTTTCAGTTTAATTATAGCCTTATAGCTCACATGTAGAGTCTTTCTGTGTGTAATAAATAATATCAACGATGTCTCCGCAAGATCCTACAAATCCCCTGGGAGGACAGGCACATCAACATCAGCGTCCTCGACCAGGCCAACATCCCCAGCATTGAAGCACTGACCTCACTCGATCAGCTCCGCTGGGCAGGCCACATAGTTCGCATGCCAGACACGAGACTCCCAAAGCAAGTGCTCTACTCGGAGATTCTTCATGGCAAACGAGCCAAAGGTGGGCAGCGGAAACGTTACAAGGATACCCTCAAAGGGTCCCTGATAAAGTGCGACATCCCCACCGACACCTGGGAGCCCCTGGCCCAAGACCACCCTAAGTGAAGGAAGTGCATCCGGGAGGGCGCTGAGCATCGAGAGAATCTCAACGCCAAGAGCATGCAGAAATCAAGCGCAGGCAGCAGAAAGAGCGTGCGGCAAACCAGTCCCACCCACCCCTTCCCTCAATGACTATCTGTCCCACTTGTGACAGAGTCTGTGGCTCTCGTATTGAACTGTTCAGCCACCAAAGAACTCACTTCAGGAGTGGAAGCAAGTCTTCCTCGATTTTGAGGGACTGCCTATGACAAATAAATAAATGGAATCAAAAATTCTAATTATTATTCAAGCAACACATTTCTGTGTTAACGTCTGCTGATCTCTTTTATATCATTAATTGTTTCCTAATTGGTTTTCTTGTAAAGCATGGTAAATTACAGAACATAGAAACATAGAAAAAAGGTGCAGGAGCAAGCCATTCGGCCCTTCGAGCCTGCACCACCATTCAATATGATCATGACTGATCATGCAACTTCAGTACCCCAATCCTGCCTTCTCTCCATACCCCCTGATCCCTTTCGCCGTAAGGGCCACATCTAACTCCCTTTTGAATATATCCAATGAACTGAACTCAACAACTTTCTGTGGTAGAGAATTCCATAGGTTCACAATTCTCTGGGTGAAGAAGTTTCTCCTCATCTCGATCCTAAATGGCTTACCCTTTATCCTTAGACTGTGACCTCTGGTTCTGGACTTCCCCAACATCGGGAACATTCTTCCTGCATCTAACCTGTCCAATCCCATCAGAATTTTATATGCTTCTATGAGATCCCCTCTCATTCTTCTAAATTCCAGTGAATATAAGCCTAGTCGATTGAGTCTTTCTTCATATGTCAGTCCTGTCACCCTGGGAATCAGTCTGGTGAACCTTCGCTACACTCCCTCAATAGCAAGAATGTCCTTCCTCAGATTAGGAGACCAAAACTGCACACAATACTCAAGGTGTGGTCTCACCAAGGCCCTGTACAAATACAGCACACCTCCCTGCTCCTATACACAAATCCTCTCGCTATGAAGGCCAACAGGGTATTAAAAGAGATGGTGGAAGTTATAGCAGATGCATTTGTTATAATCTACCAAAATTCTCTGGACTCTGGGGAGGTACCAGCGGATTGGAGAGCAGCTAATGTAACGCCTCTGTTTAAAAAAGGGGGCAGGCAAAAGGCAGGTAACTATAGGCCGGTTAGTTTAACTTCTGTAGTGGGGAAAATGCTTGAAACTATCATTAAGGAAGAAATAGCGGGACATCTGGATAGGAATAGTGCAATCAAGCAGACGCAGCATGGATTTATGAAAGGGAAATCATGTTTAACTAACTTACTGGAATTCTTTGAGGATATAACGAGCATGGTGGATAGAGGTGTACCGATGGATGTGGTGTATTTAGATTTCCAAAAGGCATTCGATAAGGTGCCACACAAAAGGTTACTGCAGAAGATAACGGTACGCGGAGTCAGAGGAAATGTATTAGCATGGATAGAGAATTGGCTGGCGAACAGAAAGCAGAGAGTCGGGATAAATGGGTCCTTTTCCGGTTGGAAATCAGTGGTTAGTGGTGTGCCACAGGGATCAGTGCTGGGACCACAACTGTTTACAATATACATAGATGACCTAGAGGAGGGGACAGAGTGTAGTGCAACAAAATTTGCAGATGACACTAAGATTAGTAGGAAAGCAGGTTGTGTAGAGGACTCAGAGAGGCTGCAAGGAGATTTGGATAGGTTAAGCGAATGGGCTAAGGTTTGGCAGATGGAATACAATGTCGAAAAGTGTGAGGTCATCCACCTTGGGAAAAAAAAACAGTAAAAGGGAATATTATTTGAATGGGGAGAAATTACAACATGCTGTGGTGCAGAGGGACCTGGGGGTCCTTGTGCATGAAACTCTTTGAGTCCTTGTGCATGAATCCCAAAAGGTTAGTTTGCAGGTGCAGCAGGTAATCAGGAAGGCAAATGGAATGTTGGCCTTCATTGCGAAAGGGATGGAGTACAAAAGCAGGGAGGTGTTGCTGCAACTGTATAAGGTATTGGTAAGGCCGCACCTGGAGTACTGCGTGCAGTTTTGGTCACCTTACTTAAGGAAGGATATACTAGCTTTGGAAGGGGTACAGAGACGATTCACTAGGCTGATTCGAGAAATGAGGGGGTTACCTTATGATGATAGATTGAGTAGACTGGGTCTTTACTCGTTGGAGTTCAGAAGGATGAGGGGTGATCTTATAGAAACATTTAAAATCATGAAAGGGATAGACAAGATAGAGGCAGAGAGGTTGTTTCCATTGGTGGGGGAGACTAGAACTAGGGGGCACAGCCTCAAAATACAGAGGAGCCAATTTAAAACCGAGTTGAGAAAGAATTTCTTCTCCCAGAGGGTTGTGAATCTGTGGAATTCTCTGCCCAAGGAAGCAGTTGAGGCTGGCTCATTGAATGTATTCAAGTCACAGATAGATAGATTTTTAAGCAATAAGGGAATTAAGGGTTACGGGGAGAGGGTGGGTAAGTGGAGCTGAGTCCACGACCAGATCAGCCATGATCTTATTGAATGGCGGAGCAGGCTCGAGGGGCTAGATGGCCTACTCCTGTTCCTAATTCTTATGTTCTTATGTTCTTATGCCATTTGCTTTCTTTACTGCCTGCTGTATCTATATGCCTACTTTCAATGACTGATGTACCATGACACCCAGGTCTCGTTGCACCTCCCCTTTTACTAATCTGTCACCATTCAGATAATAATCTGCCTTTCTGTTTTTGCCATCAAAGTGGATAACCTCACACTTATCCACATTATACTGCATCTGCCATGCATTTGCCCACTCACCTAACCTGTCCAAGTCACCCTGCAGCCTCTTAGCATCCTCCTCACAGCTCACACTGCCACCCAGCTTAGTGTCATCTGCAAACTTGGAGATATTACATTCAATTCCTTCGTCTAAATCATTAATATATATTGTAAATAGCACTGAACCTTGCGGTACCCCATTAGTCACTGCCTGCCATTCTGAGAAGGACCCATTTATTCCCATTCTTTGCTTTCTGTCTGCCAACTAGTTCTCTATCCACATCAATACATTACCCCCAGTCCCATGTGCCTTAATTTTGCACACTAATCTCTTGTGTGGGACCTTGTCAAAAGCCTTTTGAAAGTCCAAATACACCACATCCACTGGTTCTCCCTTATCCACTCAACTAGTTACATCCTCAAAAAATTCTAGAAGATTTGTCAAGCATGATTTCCCTTTCATAAATCCATGATGACTTGGACCGATCCTGTCACTGCTTTCCAAATGCGCTGCTATTACGTCTTTAATAATTGATTCCAGCATTTTCTCCACTACCGATGTCAGGCTAACCTGTCTATAATTCCCTGTTTTCTCTCTCCCTCCTTTTTAAAAAAGTGGGGTTACATTAGCTACCCTCCAATCCATAGGAACCGATTCAGAGTCCATGGAATGTTGGAAAATGACCACCAATGCATCTACTATTTCTAGGGCCACTTCCTTAAGTACTCTGGGATGCAGACTATCAGGCCCTGGGGATTTATCGCCGTTCAATCCCATCAATTGCCCTAACACAATTTCCTGACGAATAAGGATTTCCTGACTAATAAGGATTTCCCTCAGTTCCCTCAGTTCCTCCTTCTCACTAGACCCTCAGTCCCCTAGTATTTTTGAGAGGTTATTCGTGTCTTCCTTAGTTAAGACAGAACCAAAGTATTTGTTCAATTGTTCTGCCATTTCCTTGTTCCCCATTATGAATTCACCTGATTCTGACTCCAAGACTCCTACATTAGTCTTCACTAATCTTTTTCTCTTCACATAGCTATAGAAGCTTTTGCAGTCAGTTTTCATGTTCCTTGCAAGCTTACTCTCATACTCTATTTTCCCCCTCCCAATTAAAGCCTTAGTCCTCCTCTGCTGAATTCTAAATTTCTCCTAGTCCTCAGGTTTGTTGCTTTTTCTGGCCAATTTATATGCCTCTTCCTTGGATTTAACACTATCCCTAATTTCCCTTGTTAACCACGATTGAGCCACCTTCCCCGTTTTATTTTTACGCCAGACAGGGATGTACAATTGTTATAGTTCATCCATGTGATCTTTAAATGTCTGCCATTGCCTATCTACCGTCAACCCTTTAAGTATCATTCGCCAGTCTATCAATATATGTGGTAAATATTATTTTAATAATTTAGCAGTGAAATCAAAATATTTCTCAAATGTTCCAAATGTATTCAACAAAATGTTGAAAAGTAATGTTTGCACATGTTACCACAGACAGTTTAACTTCAGGACTATGTTAAATCAGTTTTAGTTCTTACCATGAATTGAAGAGCAAAATTTCAGTTGAAGATGCATTATAGTATCCAACCTTGTATCTATTTTAATGCAACTTTTTCTTTCAGGTGCTCCAATTTAACTCATCTGAGATTGCGTTACTGTCTACGCTTAACTGACAGTGGGATAGAGTGGCTAAAAGGTTTGCCTGCTCTGACCAACATTGACCTAACAGGAGACAATATACATGAACAGGTTAAAAACATTTTTCTAAAATAACAGTATTTATCTAAAACTCCATGTGGCATCATACTCAAAACAGCAATCTTTATAACAGAAAAAGGCCTAGAAATTCAGGGGGTTAATGCTGGCCATTAAGGAAAAATGACAACTGTCTCGCTTCCGTCAATTCTGGTGGGTCCCGCAGCGCCCTCATTTTGGGCAGGTCGACAGCGTTGCCAATGCCTGTGCTCGCTGTAGATATTTATATTAGGAAGCTCATGAGGTCAGTGAGTATGCACGTTCATGACGCCCAATCAGCCATTTTTGCTGTCACTGCTCCACTTACCAACCTCTCTTAATCATGACCAGCTGACCAAGCGTTCAATAACAGGAAGGAGCCTCCAGCAGCGCAATTAAAAGGGATCATCATTAACTTGCAGCTGATAAAGTCTTTCAGTTTGATTGGCTCTGTGTAGCTTTCTGCAAGTCTTGCAGCTTTCTAAACTGGTTTCAATTTCGTGAGGTCACAGGGAGTGTTGGTGCTAGTGGAGAATGCCTTCATTCTCAATTAAAGGCTTCTGCTCACACCATTTGTTCACAGTCATGGGGGCTCTACTTGCAATCCCCCCTTGCGGTCGAGTATTATCGGGAGAGGGAGCGGAGACAGAAAAGAAGACAAGATGCATGCAAAGGGAGGAGGAGGAGGGCCAGGAGGGCTCTCAACAGGAGGCCTTAGCCACCCAGGAGGTCTTCAAAGAGCACAGAACCTGCAGCCTCAAAGTACGGTGACCACGGCTCTCCCAGTGACCCTCAAGGTCACCATGGCTCTCAATTTCTTCACCAGTGGATCCTTCCAGTCTGCAGCAGGAGACATAGCTAACATCTTCCAGTTCACCGTCCCTCGCTGCATCCGGGAGGTCACAGAGGCTCTCTACACCAGGAGAAGGGACTATGTTGTCTTCTCTCTGAACAGAGAGAAGCAGGATGAGCGCACATGTGGCTTTGCCAGGATAGCGGGCTTCCCCATGGTGCAGGACGCCATCGACTGCACCCAAGTGGTCTTAACCACAAAGGCTACCACTCATTTAATGTGCAGTTGTTGTATGATCACGACCAACACATCCTGATGGTCAATGCCTGGTATCCAGGCAGCAGTCATGATGCCACATCCTATGCCAGCCCGGTGTGCCAGCTATCATGCAATCACCATGTCAAATCCGAGGGTGGCTGTTCGGACACAAGGGCTATCCGCTCTGCAACCCCACCACTCCTGCACAGCACTCACATAATAACAGCCATGCTGCCACCAGAAACGTCATCGAGCAGACCATTGGGCTGCTCAAGCAATGGTTCTGCTCCCTTGACTGATCAGAAGGAGCTCTCTAGTACATGCAGGAGCAGATGTCCCATTTCGTGGTGGTCTGCTGCATGCTTCACAACTTGGCCATCATGAGGGCACAACCAGGGATTGTGGGACCGCCTCAGGAGGAGGAGAGAGAGGAGGAGAACGAGAAAGAGGACGACGAGGTAGGGAGGAGGCAGATAGCAGATCCCCGTTCTGGACGGGCTGTCCGTGAAGATCTCATCAGACTCCAATTCCAGTGAATGAAACCCCAGATTCCCATTGCTCATCACTTCCCCATCATACCATCCCTTTGCCACGGAACATCACAAAGCTGAAATGAGAGCCACCACAAAACATTCCAAACAAAATTAATAAATTTATCACAATCCAATCACCATTACAATATCAACTAATCACACTTGTGCAATCCCTTAGTGCCTGCCATTCGTGTGCCTTTTCCTACTCTAGTGCTCCAATGCAGTGCTCCCCCAATGGCTGCAAAATGGCTAGTCTTCTTCTTAGGCAGTCCCCCAGAGTCGAGGATAACTTGCTTCCACACTAAAATGAGTTCTAAGATGACTGATAAGACCAATGCAGGATCTACAGTCTCTTCACAGGTGGGGCAGATGGTGGTAGAAGGGACGGGTGGGGGTGGGTGCTTGGTTTGTCGTACGCTCCTTCCGCTGTTTATACTTGGCTTCCGCATACTCCCGACGAAGTGACTCGAAGTGTTCGGCGCCTTCTCGGCTGATTCTCCTTCACTTTGAGTGGTCTTGGGCCAGGGATTCCCAAGAGTCGGTGGGGATGTTACATTTTTTCAAGGAGGCTTTGAGAGTGTCCTTGAAGCAATTTCTCTGCCCTCCTGGGACTCTCTTGTCGTGACGGAGCTCGTAGAGTGCTTGCTTCGGGAGTCTAGCATCGGGCATGCAGACAATGTGGCCTGTCCATCGGAGCTGATCGAGCATGGTCAGTGTTTCGATGCTGGGAATGTTGGCCTGAGAGAGAACACTGAGATTGATGCACCTATCCTGCCAATGGATTTGCAGAATTCTGCGGTGTTGGTACTTCTCCAGTGCTTTGAGGTGCCTACGTATATAGTCCATGTCTCTGAAGTATATAGGAAGGCGGGAGCTTGGTGGCAGGTTTGAGATACTGGTCTTCGACCACTCTTTTCCTCAGCCGACCGAAGGCTGCACTGGTATACTGAAGGCAGTATTGGACTTCGTCATCTATGTCTGTCTTTACTGACAGTAGGCTCCCAAGGTATGGAAAGTGTCCAAGGTCTTGTCATGGATTTTGATAATCAGTGGGGGGGGACAGTGCTGTGTGGCGGGGGCAGGTTGGTAGAGAATTTTTGTCTTACAGATGTTTAATGTAAGGCTTTGGTGAAAGTGTCAACGATGGTTTGGAGCTCAGCCTCCGAGTGTACACAAACTCAAGCGTTGTCTGCATACTGTAGTTCAATGGTCAAGGTTGGAACAACTTTGGATCTGGAATGGAGGCGCCGGAGATTGAACAGTTTCCCATTTGTCCTGTAAATTAGCTTCACTCCAGCGGGGAGCTTGCTAAAGGTGCAATGAAGCATTGCAGTGAGGAAGATTGAGAAGAGTGTTGGTGCGATGACACAGCCTTGCTTGAACCCAGTCTGCACTGAATCCGTTGGTAAGGATCACGGCTTGCATGTCATCGTGAGGCAGGCAGAGGATAGTGACAAATTTTTGAGGACAGCCGAATTTGAGAAGGACATTCCATAATCCCTCACGGTTGACAGAGTCGAAGGCCTTTGTGAGGTCAAAGAAGGCCATGTGGAAAATGGCTAGTGGAAGGCTGCTAACTCTCAGTGGGAAGACTATAGATGGCCTTGCAGGATGACCTTGACCAGCTGTGGGCCTAGAAGGCCCAGCTGTAGAGTGTACCACCTTGGCATGGGCAGCAGCAGTCCAGGTTGGCTGGCTGTTGGCGGCAAAGGCAATGGCGAGTGGCAGTGCTGAGAGTAGGAATGTGGTCATCCTGAGCGAGGACAGCAGGTTCTTCCTCCACACACCCACTACCACTCCCCCGGGGAGGCGCCTCAGCATTCCTAACAATTTGTTGGGGGACAGATTGCTGGACTGCTGCAACACCCTGGAAGCCCATTTTGGCACTAGTAAACCCAGTGACGATGGCAGCAATCTGGGTTTGCATGGCAGCAAGCTAAGCCTGCAGAAGAGCAGCCTGCACTTCCACTGACTCTTTGGGTCGCTTCCGCCTGTGTTGCAATGAAAGCCGCGACATCGCCTGTCATACGCAGCATCATGGCTGGCTTGGCAAGGTTTCTCTTGGAGTTATCCATCATTTCCATCCTGGAAATTCTGGGCTGCAAGCTCTGTGCAAAGCCCTGTCCAATGTTAGAGCTAGACTCCTCCATGCTCCTTGACATTGAGTAGAGGCTTTCTGGCAGGCTTGTCATTGGACCTAGCATTTCCATGTGCATGGGGCTATCGCCCTTCTTCTGAAGGTCGCCCGAGTCCTCTGCAGCAGAGCACGTGTGTGAACTTGCCCTCCGGGGAGCTGGCACCTGAGTTACCCTTTCCCCCTGGCCTTCTGCAGCCCACTCGTGCCCGGTGACTCATCATGTGCAGATCCCACTCTATACAACCCTCTACAATCAACGCAGGGCCATTTTTAGAGCTAGTATCTGTGAGTGTTAGATGCAGTCATAACATGTCGTCTTCTCTTGCATCACTCACCTCCACAACATGAAGGACAGGCTGGCCTACTGGCAGTGCTTGGGTATCTGAAAGCAAAAAAGGCACAAGAGTCGGGTTGTTGTGAAGGGAGGGGGGAAAAGCAAGATATCCATGCATACACCATCAGCAGCTTCTAATTGAGAAGAGATTGTGGGATGAAGGAGGAAATGAGATGTGAGAAGAAGGATTAGGAATGACCATACCATCATTATCAGCAAGGGCTTCAACTTCTCCCATTGCCACGGCCTCGGTCACTGCCCCTCCAATGATGTCGAGCATGCCTTCCTGCAGGTGGCTGAGGGTCTGTATAGCGGCGTGACCGCCTCCCACTGTTCTTTCCGGTTGTGTGCCACCTTGGCCTGCAAGAGAAAGGGAAGTGTGTCATTGAGCATAGTGCAATGTGTTTGTGTGATGTGCCTGACATAGTTGAATAGCTGTCAGTGTGTGCAAGGTGTGATATGTGGGTGAGTGTTGCAGCAGTGGTAAGGTTGTGAGGGTAAAGTGAAGCCATGCTTGTGAGGTAAGAGTGGTGATAGTTAGAGATTGTTGGTAGTTGAGTGATGGGGGTGTGGTGCATTGAGCAGTGTTTGACACTTGTGGCGCAGACGGTGGGATATGGCATTTGCTGAAGCCTTCACTCACCTTCACCTTCCATGTGAGATCATTAAATTTCTTTCAGCCCTGGATGGCCGACCTTGGGACCACAGTGCTGGCCGTCACATAAGTGGCTATCACCTGCCAGAACCTTGAAGAGATGTGTGGTGAGAGCTTCCTGTCGGTGTGTAGGAAGAGGACATCCTGCCTCCTCTCCATGACCATTGCCTCAAGAGCTGTGTCGGAGAATCTGTGGGCTCTCTCCCTGTATTGAGGCTCCGCCATGTTTTCCCACTGACGTCTTCTTCCAGCTGAAGTTGTGAGTGGCTTGACAGTGAGGTGCTGTAGCATCAATGCACCTCCCTGCTAAGTACTGAATAAAGCCTGTGTCAAACCTGACTGGGAATTAGATTGGAGCTCCTGTTGAGCGGTATGCCAATGACCAAAGGTTTTAGTGCTGAGATCAAGACTGCAATCATGTTAATTTTGCGTGCTCCTTGGACCATTTTGACCTTGTGCAGCTTAACATCGTTGGAACTTAACATGGCCTGTTTCGTGGCCATATTCATTTTCTAGGCCAATGTTCTGCACAGCGAATTGACCAGCTCCTTCAGCATTGATACCTTCCCTCAGCCACTTCATCCTGCTGCCTCTCTCAACTTTCAATCAGCCCCCACCTCAATTACCACGCCATCTCCAAGTAAACCTTATCACTGTTATTGGTCAGCAGCACCCCACAACCACCCACCTCACTTAACTCCAACACCAAGCAATTCCTTCTCCCAAAGCGTTCACATCCTGCCATAACTCAAGTTTATGGTCCCACTGTTGCCATATTCAGTACCATCCTCGTACTGCTTCCACATGAGGAACGGTAGCATAGTGGTTAAGTTATGGGACTAGTAATCCAGAGGCCTAGACTACTAATCTGAAAAATGTGAGTTCAAGTCCCACCATGGCTGTGGAATTTAAATTCAATTAATTAAATAAATCTGGAATTTAAAAAAAGCGAGTGCCAGTAATGGACCATAAAACTAGCAGATTGTTGTAAAAACTAATGCCCTTTAGGGAAGGAAACCTGCCATCCTTACCTGATAACTCCAGACCCACAGCAATGTGGTTGACTCTTAACTGCCCTCTGAAATGACCTAGCAAGCCACTCAGTTATAACAAACTGCTGCAGAAAACAATAATAAACCATTCGGACCACCCGGCTCGGCACCAGCTTTGGACATGACAACAGCACACCCAGTCCAGTCGACCCTGCAAAGTCCCCCTCACTAACATCTGGGTCTTGTGCCAAAATTGTGAGAGCTCCCCACAGACTAGTCAAGCAAATAGCCTGACATTGTCATACAGAATCATACCTTTCAGCCAATGTGCCAGATTCTTCCATCACCATCCCTGGATTTGACCTGACCCACCATAGGTGGTGGCACAATGGTATACAGTCAGGAGGGCGTGGCCCTGGGAGTCCTCAACATTGTCTCTGGACTCCATGAAGTTTTCAGGTCAAGCATGGGCAAGAAAATCTCCTGCTGATTATCACCGACCACCCCCCCTCAGCTGATGAATCAGTACTCCTCCATGTTTAACACCACTTGGAAGAAGCACTGAGGGTAGCAAGGGCACAGAATGTATTCTGGGTGGGGGACTTCAATATCCATCACCAAGAGTGGCTCAGTAGCACCACTACTGACTGAGTCCTGAAGAACAGAGCTGCCAGACGGGGCCTGTGGCAGGTGGTGAGAGAACCAACACGAGGGGAAAACCTACTTGACCTCGTAGTCACAAATGCACTTGTCCATGACAGCATTGGTAGCAGTGATCACTGCACAGTCATTGTGGAGACAAAGTTACATCTTCACACTGAAGACACCCACCAATGTGTGTGCGCTAAATAGGATACATTCAGAACAGATCTAGCAGCTCAAAACTGGGCATCCATGAGACGCTGTGGGCTATTAGCAGAAGCAGAATTGTATTCCACCACAATCTGGAACCTCATGCACCGGCGTATCCCTCACCCTACCATTACCATCAAGCCAAGGGACCAATCCTGGTTCAATGAGGAGTGCAGAAGAGCATGACAGGAGCAGCACCAGATGTACTTAAAAATGAGGTACCAACCTGGGGAAGCTGCAACACAGGACTACATGCATGCTAAGCAGCATGCTATAAACAGAGCTAAGCAATCCCACAATTAACAAATCAGATCAAATCTATGCTGTCTTGCCACATCCAGTCTTGAATGGTGGTGGACAATTAAACAACTAGCAGGAGGAAGAGGCTCCATGAATATCCCCATCCTCAATGATGACGGAGACCAGCACGTAAGTGTAAAAGACAAGATTGAAGCGTTTGCATCCATCTTTAGCTCGAAATGCTGAGAGGATGATCTATATCGGCCTTCTCCTGAGATCCCCACCATCACAGAAGTCAGTCTTCAGCCAAATTGATTCATTCCACTTGATATTAAGAAGTGACTGAGTGCACTTGATACAGCAAAGGCTATGAGCCCCGACAACATCCTGGCTGTCATGCTGAAGACTTGTGCTCCAGAGCTAGCCACGCCAAGCTGTTCTTGTACAGCTATGACACTGGCATCTACCCGACAATGTGGAAAATTGCCCAAGGCAAATCCAATCTGGCCAATTACTGCCCCATCAGTCTAATCTCAATCATCAGCAAAGTGATGGAAGGTGTCATCAACAATGCTATCAAGCGACACTTACTCATCAATAACCTGCTCACTGATGCTCAGTTTGGGTTACGCCAGGACCACTCGGCTCCAGACCTCAATACAGCCTTGGTCCAAAACATGGACAAAAGAGCTGAATTTGAGAGGTGAGGTGAGAGTGACTGCCCTTGACATCAAGGCAACATTTGACCGAGTGTGGCATCAAGAAGCCCTAGTAAAATTGAAGTCAATGGGAAAACACTCCATTGGCTGGAGTCATACCGAGCACAAAGGAATATGGTTGTGGTTGTTGGAGATCAATCATCCCTGCCCCAGGACATGGCTGCAGGAGTTCCTCTGGGCAGTGTCCTAGGCCCAACCATCTTCAGCTGCTTCATCAATGACCTTCCCTCCATCACGTCAGAAGTGGGGATGTTCGCTGATGATTGCACAGTGTTCAGTTCCATTTGCAACTCCTCAGAAAATGAAGCAGTCCATGCCCGTATGCAGCAAGACCTGGACGACATTCAGGTTTGGGTTGATAAGTGGCAAGTAACATTCACGCCACACAAGTGCCAGGCAATGACCATCTCCAACAAACGAGGCTCCCAAAACCTAAGGCCACCGTCCCAACCCTCATTGATCCTCCAACTGCGCGCTACTGCTACACATAGTTCCTGCAATCTACCTCCTCTCTGCAACCTGGAAGATCTTCCATACCATCTCCCACTGCATTTCCTGCTTTAAAGAAAAATAAAACAACTCTTACGTAAGCTCTTACGGACCTCCGTCGCCTCCAGTCCAGATCCAAGGTCATCCCATCCTCTGTCATTGAATTACAGTACACAGACGACGGAGGCCGAACTCCAAACCATCGTCAACACCTTTACAGAAGCATACGAGATCACAGGCCTTACTTTAAAGTCCTCTACCAATCTGCCCCCGCCACACAGTACTGCCTCCCGATTATCAAAATCCACGACGAGTCCTTGGACAATGTGGAATTTTTTCCATATTTTGGGAGCCTACTGTCAACAAGGGCAGACGTCAGTGACGAAGTCCAACGCCGCCTTCACTGTGCCAGTGCAGCCTTCGGTTGCTTGAGGAAGAGAGTGTTTGAATACCAGACCTCAAACCCGGCACCAAGCTCATGGTCTATAGAGCAATAGTGATATCAGCCCTCCTATATGCTTCAGAGACATGGACTATGTACAGCAGGCACCTCAAAGCACTGGAGAAGTACCACCAATGCTGCCTCCGCAAGATCCTGCAAATCCATTGGCAGGATAGGCGCACCAACGTTGGTGTTCTCGCTCAGGCCAACATCCCCAGCTCCGATGGATGGGCCACATCGTCCGCATGCCCAATACGAGACTCCCAAAACAAGCACTCTACTCAGAGCTTCGACATGGCAAGCGAGCCCCAGGTGGACAGAGAAAATGCTTCAGGTACACCCTCCTTGAAAAAGTGCAACATCCCCAACGACACCTTGGAATTTCTAGCCCAAGATTGCACAACATGGAGGAGAAGCATCAGGGAAGGCACCGTACACCTCGAGTCTCTTCGCCGGGAGCAAGTGGAGGCCAAACACAAACAGCGGAAGGAACGTACGACAACCCAAGCACCCCACCCACCGGTCCCTTCAAACACCGTCTGCCCCACTTTTGACAGAGACTGTAGATCCCACATCGGATTCATCAGTCACCTGAGAACTCATTTTTAGTGTGGAAGCAAGTCATCCTTGACTCCGAGGGATTACCTAAGAAGAAGAATAGAGCATTTTATTGTTTGTTACATAGCTCACTTTGAGCAATACCATGAATGATCCAATTGTAATATAATAAAGAATACAATATACTTTAAAAAATCCGTGGAACATGATTCTGGTATAACTGGCCAGATTGCACCTGCAAGTGCCCTCTAGCGCTGACTTCGCTGGAGTTTGCAGGGTCATCGGAAAGGCACCTAACTTGCATGAGGCCAGAGGTACACATTCCACTATAATCACATCTCTGGCATCTGAGTTTGGGGAGCAAGATTGCAAGGTTGCACAACCCCCTTACAGAATCATAGAAATATAGAAAATAGGTGCAGGAGTAGGCCATTCAGCCCTTCGAGCCTGCACCATCATTCAATAAGATCATGGCTGATCATTCACCTCAGTACCCCTTTCCTGCTTTGTCTCCATACCCCTTGATCCCTTTAGCCGTAAGGGCCATATCTAACTCCCTCTTGAATATATCCCATGAACTGGCATCAACAATTCTCTGCGGTAGGGAGAAGAAGTTTCTCCTCATCTCAGTCCTAAATGGCTTATCCTTATCCTTAGACTATGTCCTCTGGTTCTGGACTTCCCCAGCATCAGGAACATCCTTCCAGCATCTAACCTGTCCAGTCTCGTCAGAATTTTATATGTTTCTATGGGATCCCCTCTCATCCTTCTAAACTCCAATGAATACAGGCCCATCGATTCAGTCTCTCCTCATATGTCAGTCCTGCCATCCCGGGAATCAATCTGGTGAACCTTCGCTGCACTCCCTCAATGTCCCAGGTCTATGTAGTGTTCTTTTGCCCTGGGTGTACACAGGGACTCAACATCATTTTTTAAAAACCTGGCCATTCTTCAGGTTTCCAGATGCAGATGGAGCTTCTGCCCTTTCCAAAGCGAGGTTGGCCAGAAAATCTCAGAAATGGCGGAGACCCGGTGGAACCGCCTCCCTGCATGTTTCTTAATCTGAAGTTATGGTGGAAGTCCAACAGAACTCTCCTGGATTTTCAGAGCCATAGACTTAAAGATTAACTCAGTAACTGATGACCCTCTTCACCATACAAAGCAACTATTGGTACTTTCAGCTTCTAGATTAAAGCAGAATTGAGCCTTCATGCAAAAGGCATGGTGAGTAGCTTAATAAAGGCATGTAACCAACTGTAAACTTAAAATGAGCCAAAACTGTAGGATGAAAAGAGAGAATGAGTAGGAAATTCTCTCATTATATGCAATATTTAATTTTATTATGTACTGACATTTTTGTTTTTTAACAGTTTTAGCCTGTTGAGCAACTGGCTACAAGCTGCTTTAATGTAAGCATTCCACTACTCATTACTTTTGGAGACCTTGATTATTCTGTGGTGTAGCTGAGGCTTTGAAATTTGCAGAGTTACTGCAGATTAATGTTGGATGGCAAATCTGCTTCTATAATTGTAATTCTATACCAGAATATTAGGCAAAATATGCATTACTTTCCATCAACTTTCTATTTAAACTTAAACCTGCAACCTAGTTTGAAACATCAAACCACATGAACAGTAAATTAAACTTAAGCAAATATAAATAATACTGAGATACCAGTCAAACCTTTTAAGTCACCGTTTTGAGCTATGTTCTTTGTACTGACACATTGTACAAAATATACAAACAACACATTTTCAGTCAATCCCAAAGTGCAGAATGCCAGCTTCGCTATTCAGAGGTCTCAGAAATTCTTCCACTTCTTATAGCTTCAATGAAATGTCTGGTGGAAGAGGTATAATTGAAGCTTATTGTGTAAATTTTGGAAACTTAACAATCACTACTTTAAGATATACAGGCCCAGGGGGGAGAAATTTGTGTGGTTTGTGGCACACATTAGTGTCAGGAGATGGTGCTGAAACGCCGTTGACAGCTGATGCTGGTTTCAGCGGTGTACACCATATTGGTGGTGCCTGTGGTGCTGTCGGTAACCTTGATCGCCAGGTAACTTGCCATGATAAAGGTTGTGACGTCAGTGAGTGTGCAATGCTCACTGGATGCACAATCACCAACATTCGATTTAGCCACTTACCTTAATGGTGGCATAGAACAATGACAGGGAGCGCTGCCGTCTACAAGCAGAAAGCAGGCTGCAGCAGCAATATTTAAAGGCACCATCCCCAATCAACTGTATCTAACAGGGTTTTGCAGTTTCAGTGCGTGTTTGCTACTTCCTGCAACTGAAACAGCTCTATTTAGTCATTTCAAGTTTTTTTTGTGACGGAGTGTTCATTCAAGTGCAGAAGTCACTCATTATTTGTAAAAGGCTCACAGCACTTCCTCACAGTCATGGAATTACAGGATTACCTCAGGAGGACAGTGAAGCAGAGGAGGACAAGAAGGAAGAGGACGAAGAGAAAGAGAAGGAGGAGGAATAGGAGGGAGGGCAGAGGCAGTGAGACAATCGGCCTTCTGGACGGGCTGTCCGTGACCAGCTCATCAGACTTCGATTCACATGAATGAAATCCTAGATCCCCATAGCGCACCACATCCCCATCATACAATCCCTGTCTCATGGCGTATCACAGTGTCCTCCAGGGCGCAAGGGTGAAATAAGAGAGACCACAAAATATTCCAAAGATCATTAATAAATGTATCTAGAAACATATCACACATATAACATGAATTCTAAGAACTAATGACTCTTTTGCCTGCCATAGTTGAATAGCTGTCATTATGTGCAAGTTGTGAGATATGGGTGTGAGTGTTGCTAGGTAGAGATTGGTGGGTAAGTGCTGGGGGTGTGGTCCATTGAGCAGTTTGTGAAGCTTGTGGTACAGATGGTGGTATGTAGCTTTTCTTGAAGCCTTCACTCACCCTGACCATCTATGTGAACTCGTTAAACTTCGTCCTGCACTGGATGTGGATCCTAGGAACCACAGTGTTGCCTGTGATGTGGTGTACCACCTCCCTCCACATAGCCCAGCAGGCTTGTGGTGAAGGTTTCCTGGCAGTTGGTACTGGACAGCCCACCTAATCTCCACCGCTAAAACCAATGCCTCCAAAGCTTCCTCGGAAACCCCCCGCGATCTGTCCCTGGGGCAGCGATCTGCCATCAGCATTTGTAAATAAGTGCTCATTCTCTTTGTCCTTCATCTTATGGTTGTTGAGGAGCTGAAGACCCAAAAATGCTGAGAATGAGGTGCTGCAGAATCAGTGGACCTCCTCTTTAAGCAATGAAACAAGCCCGTGGCAATCATTATTTGCATTTAGACTATACCTGATATTGGTCCATCTTTGCAGTGTAATAAGAACATAAGAAATAGGAGCAGGAGTAAGCCACCTGGTTCCTTGAGCCTGCTCCGCCATTTAATAAGATCATGGCTGATCTGATCATGGACTCAGCTCCACTTCCCTGCCCGCTCCCCATAACCCTTTATTCGTTTATCGCTCAAAAATCTGACTTTTTCTGCCTTAAATATATTCAATGACCCAGCCTCCACAGCTCTCTGGAGCAGAGAATTCCATAGATTTACAACCCTCTGAAAGAAGAAATTCCTCCTCATCTCAGTTTTAAATGGGCGGCCCCTTATTCTGAGACTATGTCCCCTAGTTTTAGTTTCCCCTATGAGTGGAAATATCCTCTCTGTATCCCCCTTGTTGAGCCCCCTCATTATCTTATATGTTTCGATAAAATCACCTCTCATTCTTCTGAACTCCAATGAATATAGGCCCAACCTACTCAACCTATCTTCAGAAGTCAACCCCCTCATCTCTGTAATCAACCTAGTGAACCTTCTCTGAACAGTCTCTAATGTAAGTATATCCTTCCTTAAATATGGAGACCAAAACTGTACACAGTACACTAGGTGTGGCTTCACCAATACCCTGTACAGTTGTAGCAGGACTTCTCTGCTTTTATACTCTATCCTCCTTGCAATAAAGGCCAACATTCCATTTGCCTCCCTGACTACTTGCTGTACCTGCATACTAACTTTTTGTGTTTCAGGCACATGGACCTCCAGGTCCTTCTGTACTGCAGCACTTTGCAATTTTTCTCCATTTAAATTATAATTTGCTTTTCAATTTTTTTTGCCAAAGTGGATAACCTCACATTTTCCCACATTATACTCCATCTGCCAAATTTTTGCCCACTCCCTTAGCCTGTCTATATCCCTTTGCAGATTATTTATGTCCTCCTCACAATTTACTTTCCCACCCATCTTTGCAAACGTGGTTGCATTACACTCAGTCCCTTCATCCAAGTCATTAATATACATTGTAAATAGTTGAGGACTCAGCACCTATCCCTGCGGCATCCCACTAGTTACTGTTTGCCAACTAGAAAATGACCCATTTATCCCGACTCTCTGTTTTCTGTTAGTTAGCCAATCCTCTATCCATGCTAATATATTACCCCCAATGCCAATGAGCTAGGATTTTTAGACTAGATTTATGAATGCAATCATTTTAATGAGTGAGGCCGAATTTTGCGTGTAGTCTAGACGATTTTAATCTGGCGCTACTTAACATTTTTAGTCTAAACACTGCCCATCCCTTGGCTATAACGAATTTCTAGCCCAAATTCAATCATACTGCCACCGTTTTACATGGCGGGCAGCACATGGCGCCTATTCCATGCCATAACTGCACCGCCCACTATATTAGATCAGTCTGCTCCATAGGCATCCAGGGCATGCATCACAAGTATTAAAAAGCCTCATTATAATGTCCTAAGCTGCAGCACCCCTTTGGGAAATTGGTCTACCCCAGCTTGACTCACTGCATGATAAACTCACCCAACAAATCAGAGCACCAACTGGCAGCTCATCCCCTCTATACAGGTTAGTTGCTGGTTTGTCCTCTTAGACTGCTGGTTAACTTCTGGGATCAGCCTCGGAAAGAGTTTATTCCAGTCATGGACAGGCTGGTGAGTCTGCCTTTAGGACTGGAGGGGAAGCAGCGAAGAAGACAGGCGAGAGCAGAATTGTCTGGGAGAAGGGCACTGAGCAGGAGAACATACCCACAGCGGGTCTTCAGGGAATACATCTATACCTCAACTTCACCAATGAGCAATGCATGAGGTACCTTTGCTTCATCAATGAGGCTGTAACAATGCGGGATATTTTAACCCCAAAAATCGGTCAGGTTTGGGTCAGGTGGGAGGTTAACGGGTAAAAAATCTGAATCCCAACTCCAACCCGCCCACATCCAGTGGGGACGGGAGGCAACCAACCACTCCCAGGGGGTGGATTAGCAATTTAAATATTAAAATGAGACTGCGGCCTCATTTTGACTTATGATTTCTGTTATGTCTTTAATACTCTTATGAATGACTCCACGAGGTCTAGTATTGTACTTGAGCTGTTGTGACCTTAGTCCCATTTATTGTAACTCCAGAGTGAGGCACAAGCATAGTAGGCAGCTTTTTATACTGGGCCCTGCACACCTATGCAGGTGACCCTCAGGTCTCCCACCACAGTGCCCTCTGGTGGCACACCTTATGTGACTATACAGTTAGTATACGTGTTCTACATACATGACATCACTGACCCCCCAAGTCTTTAATGCCAATTGACTCGTACATTGACGGTGACCTGGGCTTTGCTCTTCCTGGTTGACCATTGGAGGGTCGCTTCTAGCTTGGGTGGGTTGGAAGTGAGATTTGTTATCAGTGGAGGTCCCAGAGGTTTCTGGTTGTGAGTCCATGACTACTCCATTCTACCCACACACACAGAGATCAGGCTAATGGCCCGTTACATGCAAGTTACATTCAAGTTAATCACATGGGTTTTACATTTACATCTTGTTTGGGTGGATTACAGTTGCGTTTCTTTTTGTGTGGTACATTTACATGATCAGTACAGGTATATCAGTACAGATACACAAGGACAGTCTAGTTCCAGCACGGCCGGATGAGATCCGGGTCGTCTGGTGGTGGTGCAGTGCCCCATGCTAGTGGATCTGTGGGCGAGGTGAGCTCATTTTGCTCGAGTTGCTGGATCTCGGAGCTCTTGCCATTACTTCTAGTGTCGGGCAGGCCCAAAGACAGCTGATGTGTCTGTGTCCTCCCTGTCCTTTTCGTTTGCACAGTGTCGCTGCTGCTCCCTGGGAAGCGGTCTGAGCGAGTGAGCGTTTCATCTAAGCGACGGTGGGGCTGCCTCGTCTTGTCTAACAGTTCGCAGGGGACTGCTGACTCGATTTCCTTGAGGGCACCGTTGTGAGCACTCTAGTTTGGGATCCTGGCTGGTCCAGGTCCCGTTCGGAGGAGTTGTTGCGGGTGACTCTTCGTTCTTCGGCATTGCCGTGGTGGCAAGTGTGTTTGTGGGCTGCGCCTTTTCCACCCATGTGGTGGGCGACGGTAGCCGACTGCGAGCATAGGCGCAGTTTACTGTTTCTGGCCCATGGTGGTTCATGCCATCGGGTGTCTGCAATGTTAAACCGATCTGAGGCAGGATATCACTACCAGTGCCTCTGCTCTCCTGGGATCGTTTACCTTGCGGCTTGTCTACTTCTGTCAGCTGTGGGGACACTTTATGATACATCGTTCTGGTCCCGGGGATGCAGGCTACAGCATTGGGTAGCCAGCTGGACCTGTATACGACTGTTAGGTGTTCGCCCGCTACATTGACTGACTGCAATTTGCAACCGACATCGCTCAGCACATTTTGCTCGTTACAGCTGGACTTTTACATTGGTTACCAATTTCAAGCAGTTCATTCAAAAATGGTGGGTTGTTGGCCTCATTTAAAATGGCCTTACTACTTTTATCCCAATCGGCTTCCTTGCGTGGAACCACGTGTCGTTGCTCCATTAGCGCTGCACCTCGTGGTTTGGGAGCCATCTTTTCCCTGTCCATAGACACATAGAAACATAGAAAATAGATGCAGGAGTGGGCCATTCGGCCTTTCGAGCATGCACCGCCATTCAATAAGATCATGGCTGATCATTCCCTTAGTATCCCTTTCCTGCTTTCTCTCCATACCCTTGATCCCCTTAGCCGTAAGGGCCATATCTAACTCCCTCTTGAATATGTCCAATGAACTGGCATCAACAACTCTCTACGGCAGAGAATTTCACAGGTTAACAACTCTCTGAGTGAAGAAGTTTCTCCTCATCTCAGTCCTAAATGGCCTACCCCTTTTTCTAAGTCGGTGTCCCCTGGTTCTGGACTTCCCCAACATCGGGAACAATCTACCCGCATCTAACCTGTCCCGTCCTGTCAGAATCTTCTATGTTTCTATGGGATCCCCTCTCATCCTTCTATACTCCAATGTATAAAGGCCCACTTGATCCAGTCTCTCCTCATATGTCAGTCCCGCCATCCCGGGAATCAGTCTGGTGAACCTTCGCTGCACTCCCTCAATAGCAAGAACGTCCTTCCTCAGATTAGGAGACCAAAACTGAACACAATATTCCAGGTGAGGCCTCCAAGGGCCTGTACAACTGCAGTAAGACCTCCCTGCTGCTATATTCAAATCCCCTAGCTATGAAGGCCAACATACCATTTGTCTTCTTCACCACCTGTTGTACCTGTATGCCAACTTTTAATAACTGATGAACCATGACACCCAGGTCTCGTTGCACCTCCCCTTTTCCTAATCTGCTACCATTCAGGTAATATTCTGTCTTCGCGTTTTTGCCCCCAAAGTGGATAACCTCACATTTATCCACATTATACTGCATCTTCCATGCATTTGCCCACTCACCTAACCTGTCCAAGTCACCCTGCAGCCTCTTAGCGTCCCCCTCACAGCTCACACCACCACCCAGTTTAGTGTCATCTGCAAACTTGGAGATATTACACTCAATTCCTTCATCCAAATCATTAACGTATATCATAAAGAGCTGGGGTCCCAACACTGAGCCCTGCGGCACTCCACGAGTCACTGCCTGCCATTCTGAAAAGGACCAGTTTATCCCGACTCTCTGCTTCCTGTCTGCCAACCAGTTTGCTATCCACATCAGTATATTACCCCCAATACCATGTGCTTTGATTTTGCACACCAATCTCTTGTGTGGCACCTTGTCAAAAGCCTTTTGAAAGTTCAAATACACCACATCCACTGGTTCTCCCTTGTCCACTCTACGAGTTACATGCTCAAAAAATTCCAGAAGATTTGTCAAGCATGATTTCCCCTTCATAAATCCATGCTGACTTGGACTGATCCTGTCACTGCTTTCCAAATGCGCTGCTATTTCATCCTTAATAATTGATTCCAACATTTTCCCCACAACTGATGTCAGGCTAACTGGTCTATAATTACCCGCTTTCTCACTCCCTCCCTTTTTAAAAAGTGGTGTTACATTAGCTACCCTCCAGTCCATAGGAACTGATCCAGAGTCGATGGACTGTTGGAAAATAATCATCAATGCATCCACTATTTCTAGGGCCACTTCCTTAAGTACTCTGGGATGCAGACTATCAGGCCCCGGGGATTTATCGGCCTTCAATCCCATCAATTTCCCGAACACAATTTCCCGCCTAATAAGGATATCCTTCGGTTCCTCCTCACTGGACCCTCGGTCCCCTAGTACTTCCGGAAGGTTATTTGTGTCTTCCTTCGTGAAGACAGAACCAAAGTATTTGTTCAATTGGTCTGCCATTTCTTTGTTCCCCATTATAAATTCACCTGAATCCAACTGCAAGGGACCTACCTTTGTCATCACTAATCTTTTTCTCTTCACATATCTATAGAAGCTTTTGCAGTCAGTTTTTATGTTCCCTGCAAGCTTCTTCTCGTACTCTATTTTCCCCCTCTTAATTAAACCCTTTGTCCTCCTCTGCTGAATTCTAAATTTCTCCCAGTCCTCAAGTTTGCTGCTTTTTCTGGCCAATTTATATGGCTCTTCCTTGGATTTAACACTATCCTTAATTTCCCTTGTTAGCCATGGTTGAGCCACCTTCCCCGTTTTCTACATATCGATTGGTCAAATCAAATCGCACAGGGTAGCCTGGAGGAGGAATTCATAGAATGCATGCAGGAATGTTTCTTAGAACAGTATGTTACAGAACCTACAAGGGAGCAAGCTATCTTAGCTCTGGTCCTGTGTAATGAGACAGGAATAATAAACGATCTCCTAGTAAAAGATCCTCTCGGAATGAGTGATCACAGTATGGTTGAATTTGTAATACAGATTGAGGGTGAGGAAGTAGTGTCTCAAATGAGCATACTATGCTTAAACAAAGGGGACTACAGTGGGATGAGGGCAGAGTTAGCTAAAGTAGACTGGGAACACAGACTAAACGGTGGCACAATTGAGGAACAGTGGAGGACTTTTAAGGAGCTCTTTCATAGTGCTCAACAAAAATATATTCCAGTGAAAAAGAAGGGCGGTAAGAGAAGGGATAACCAGCCGTGGATAACCAAGGAAATAAAGGAGAGTATCAAATTAAAAACCAATGCGTATAAGGTGGCCAAGATTTGTGGGAAACTAGAAGATTGGGAAAATTTTAAAGGACAGCAAAGAATGACTTACAAAGCAATAAAGAAAGGAAAGATAGATTACGAAAGTAAACTTGCGCAAAACATAAAAACAGATAGTAAAAGCTTTTACCGATATATAAAACGGAAGAGGGTGATTAAAATAAATGTTGGTCCCTTAGAAGATGAGAAGGGGGATTTAATAATGGAAAATGTGGAAATGGCTGAGACCTTAAACAATTATTTTGCTTCCGTCTTCACAGTGGATGATACAAAAACCATGCCAAAAATTGCTGGTCACGGGAATGTGGGAAGGGAGGACCTTGAGACAATCACTATCTCTAGGGAGGTAGTGCTGGACAGGCTAATAGGACTCAAGGTAGACAAGTCCCCTGTTCCTGATGAAATGCATCCCAGGGTATTTAAAGAGATGGCGGAAGTTATAGCAGATGCATTCGTTATAATCTACCAAAATTCTCTGGACTCTGGGGAGGTACCAGCGGATTGGAAAGCAGCTAATGTAACGCCTCTGTTTAAAAAATGGGGCAGACAAAAGGTAGGTAACTATAGGTCGGTTAGTTTAACATCTGTAGTGGGGAAAATGCTTGAAGCTATCATTAAGGAAGAAATAGCGGGACATCTAGATAGGAATAGTGCAATCAAGCAGACGCAACATGGATTCATGAAGGGGAAATCATGTTTAACTAATTTACTGGAATTCTTTGAGGATATAACCAGTATGTTGGATAGAGGTGTACCGATGGATGTGGTGTATTTAGATTTCCAAAAGGCATTCGATAAAGTGCAACACAAAAGGTTACTGCAGAAGATAAAGGTACGTGGAGTCAGAGGAAATGTATCAGCATGGATAGAGAATTGGCTGGCTAACAGAAAGCAGAGAGTCGGGATAAATGGGTCCTTTTCGGGTTGGAAATTGGTGGTTAGTGGTGTGCCACAGGGATCGGTGCTGGGACCACAACTGTTTACAATATACATAGATGACCTGGAAGAGGGGACAGAGTATAGTGTAACAAAATTTGCAGATGGCACAAAGATTAGTGGGAAAGCGGGTTGTGTAGAGGACGCAGAGAGGCTGCAAAGAGATTTAGATAGGTTAAGCGAATGGGCTAAGGTTTGGCAGATGGAATACAATGTCGGAAAATGTGAGGTCATCCACCTTGGAAAAAAAAACATTAAAAGGGAATATTATTTGAATGGGGAGAAATTACAACATGCTGAGATGCAGAGGGACCTGGGGGTCCTTGTGCATGAATCCCAAAAAGTTAGTTTGCAGGTGCAGCAGGTAATCAGGAAGGGAAATGGAATGTTGGCCTTCATTGTGAGAGGGATGGAGTACAAAAGCAGGGAGGTCCTGCTGCAACTGTACAGGGTATTGGTGAGGCCACACCTAGAGTACTGCGTGCAGTTTTGGTCACCTTACTTAAGGAAGGATATATTAGTTTTGGAGGGGGTACAGAGACGATTCACTAGCTGATTCCGGAGATGAGGGGGTTACCTTATGATGATAGATTGAGTAGACTGGGTCTTTACTCGTTGGAGTTCAGAAGGATGAGGGGTGATCTTATAGAAACATTTAAAATAATGAAAGGGATAGACAAGATAGAGTCAGAGAGGTTGTTTCCACTGGTCGGGGAGACTAGAACTAGGGGGCACAGCCTCAAAATACGGGGGAGCCAATTTAAAACCAAGTTGAGAAGGAATTTCTTCTCCCAGAGGGTTGTGAATCTGTGGAATTCTCTGCCCAAGGAAGCAGTTGAGGCTAGCTCATTGAATGTATTCAAATCACAGATAGATAGATTTTTAACCAATAAGGGAATTAAGGGTTATGGGGAGCGGGCGGGTAAGTGGAGCTGAGTCCACGGCCAGATCAGCCATGATCTTGTTGAATGGCGGAGCAGGCTTGAGGGGCTAGATGGTCTACTCCTGTTCCTAATTCTTATGTTCTTAAGTTCTTATGTTTTATTTTTACTCCAGACAGGGATGTACAATTGCTAAAGTTCATCCATATGATCTTTAAATGTTTGCCATTGCCTATCCACCGTCACCTTTTAAAAATCATTTGCCAGTCTATTCTAGCCAATTCATGCCTCAAACCATCGAATTTACCTTTCTTTAAGTTCAGGACCCTAGTTTCTGAATTAACTGTGTCACTCTCCATCCTAATAAAGAATTCTACCATGTTATGGTCACTCTTCCCCAAGGGGTCTCGCACAACAAGATTGCTAATTAGTCCTTTCTCATTACACATCACCCAGTCTAGGATGGCCAGCTCCCTGGTTGGTTCCACGACATATTGGTCTACAAAACCATCCCTAATACACTGCAGGAAATCCTCCTCCTCCGCATTGCTACCAGTTTGGTTAGCCCAATCAATATGTAGATTAAAGTTACCCATGGTAACTGCTGTACCTTTATTGCATGCATCCCTAATTTCTTGTTTGATGCTGTCCCCAACCTTACTACTAATGTTTGATGGTCTGTACACAACTCCCACTAGTGTTTTCTGCCCCTTGGTATTCCGTAGCTCCACCCATACCGATTCCACATCATCCAAGCTAATGTCCTTTCTTACTATTGCATTAATTTCCTCTTTAATCAGCAATGCCATCCCACCTCCTTTTCCTTTCTGTCTATCCTTCCTGAATGTTGAATACCTCTGGATGTTGAGTTCCCAGCCTTGGTCACCCTGGAGCCATGTCTCCGTGATGTCAACTGCCACCATCCTCTTTCCCAGGGATTCTGTCACTGAAGCTGGGAAGGCGCCCTCGGATCCAATCTTCCTCCCCAGGAGTCCTGCCACTGAAACCGGGAAGGTGCGTTCGGGTCATCTCAGCTAGATCATCACCACCCTGTTGTGATGAGCGGTCTGTGCCTCGGGGGCTGCGTGGATCTGCTCTCCGGTGCCTGGTCCAACCGAAGGTGGGGGCTTGCTCTGCCTCTGAGCACGGGGGACGTCGATCGCTGGAGGGATGAAGTCTTCCCAGTTCCAATGAATCTTCCCCATCCATCATCTTCCAAGCAGCGTTGGTCCATCACCTGAAACAATCCACAATGGTAAATTGTGCACCGCGCCATCATGGGATACACTTACATCCGCACTATCAACAACTGATATCAGTTCCTTGGTGTCGGTGCGCAGCTTTGCCTGAACCGGGAACAACTTGGGTCATTCAGCTTGATCGTTCCATAACCTCTCAATGGCTTCCTGGCTCATTACTGACTGACTCTCCCCAGTGTCTACTTCCATGAAGACTGGAACGCCATTTGACTCGACTTCCATTATCACTGGAGGACAAACTGTGGTGCAGGTATATACTGCATACATTTTGTCCTGGAACTGAGCTGCCTCTCTAGCCATCTCCTTGTAATCCGCGCTTTTTATGTCTTTAATACTCTTATGAATGACTCTACTAGGTCTAGTATTGTACTTGAACTGTTGTGACCTTAGTCCCAATGTATTGTAACTCCAGAGTGAGGTACAAGCATGGTGGGCAACCTTTTATACTGGGCCCTGCACACCTATGTAGGTGACCCTCAGGTCTTCCGTTGCAGTACACCTTATGTGACTATACAGTTAGTATACATGGTCTACATACATGACAATTTCAAATTTAAATCTGGCTGACCAGGTATCCCAGGCCTAGGGAAATCAGCTGGCTAAACAGAGGCGAGGACTGCTGGATCCAGGAGGTAGGTGCCTTTTCACTTACCTGCTGGATTCAGCATGCCCACCTCGCCAACCCCCCGCGATCGGACACCCACTCCTGACCCTTCCGATTGCACCTCAACCTCTCCAACCTCACCCTTGACATCTCCGATCTCCGACCTCTGATCCCTCAGGCCTTCGACCTCCCACCCCCCTGGCTTCCGATCCCTCAGGTCTCCAATCTCCGACCCCCACTAGGCCTCCGATCTCCCACCTCAGTCTCTGGTCCTACAGGCCTCTGATCTCCAACCCCTGCCCGCCAATCTCGGAGCCCCCCCCCTTTCTGCTCCCGGCTGTGGTCTGGTGCCAAAGGTCTACCCGCCCAACAGCTAGCCAGCCTCTCAATCTGGCTGGCTGTAGCCAGGAAACAAAGAAAAATATTGTTTATCAGGTCCTACTGTTAAATTCGGCAGGGTTGTCGGGAAACCCGTTCTTCCTGACCTCAATCCAGGCTCCCTGCTCCCGAGTAAAAACCCAGCCACAACTATTGAGCCCGAAACAACTGCATGGACAGCACTGCCTGTGGCTATCAAGGTGACCGTGGCCCCTTAACTTTTACACCACAGATTCATTTCAGGCTGCAGCTGGTGACACCAGTGACATATCGCAGAGTGCTGTGCTCTGCTGTATTGGAGGTGATCACCAGGAGGAACAATACATAACATTCCCTATGGACAGAATGAAGCAGGACAAGGAAGTACTAGGCTTTTCCCACATTACAGGCTTCCCCACTGTGCCAAAGTCTGCACCCACATTGACTTCCGTGCTCCTCATCACCATTCAGGCATCTTTGAGTAGAAACCGATTGCACTCGCTCAACATCCAGCTTCTTTGCGATCATAGGCAGCACATCATGCAGGTCTGTGCCCAGATTCCTGGAAGCTGTCATGATTCATTCATCCTGCGCGCCAGTCCTGTGCCACCTTTATTCCAATAATCTAGGTTAAATGCAACTCAAAAGTCTTTGATCTCTTGCTACATATATTACAACCATCCTTTTAATTTTTATTGCTTTTGTTTGTCAGAGTTTGTCAGGTCTTGGTAAAAACAGCAAGTTAAGGGAATTCACAGTGGCAGAGTGCCCAGGAGTCAATGATAATGGATTACAGGTAAAAATAATTCCTGTTGTCAGAAATGTATTATTATTTTGCTTTAATCTATGCCTGACAGAAAGATTTGTTAATATTGTTCTACTTTGTTATCCTACTTGTCTGAATGCATATTGTAACCTACTTTATTGCAATTTGTTGCATCAAATGGTTTGCTAATTTGTGAAATAAGGTAAACCTAGTGTAATGAACACTGAATCCATGAATTCTTCCAAAAGGGAACTCAACAATTTTTATCATTGCTGGAGAAGGTAGAGGCCTATAAGTCCAAAGGGCCAATGTTAACCATACCTGCATGTTGGAAACCAGGCGGGTAGCTAGCTAAAATCATCCAGGAGACCTACCTGCTGACATCCAGTTTTGTTCCCGCTGTCTTCTATCTTAACTTGCTCTTCTGAGCGGGTGGCAAGGAGACACGTCGGAAGCCAAAAGGATCCTTCTTTAAAAATGTAGATCGATGTCCGATGATGCCAGTGGGATTTGACTGCAATTTTAACTGGTGGCCATGAGTGGGGAAGCTGGCTTCCCCACCATGTTAAAATAATTGGACACAGTACAGTTCCTCGCTTCTGAATTGGGAATTTCCAGAGAGAGAGAAGCAAACAGTAAGTCCAAAAATTTACCTTGGAACAAAATCAAATATAAATATAACTAAACGCCAGGATTCAAAGTTTGGGCACTTGATAGAGACTTTAGTACACTACAGCCACTTATTCAAACGATGGCCTAGAAATTCATCTCGGGCGGTGGCGCAAAACGGACTGTATCGGATTGGCCGCCCGTTATACATATCGTCTGATATTTAATTCCATTGACTGAAATAGAACTGAATATCAGGCGCTGCGTATAACGGGCATCTGATCCGATACCATCTTTTTTGTGCCACTACCCGAGACAAATTTCTATTTTTAATGATGGTCTTTAGTCATTGGTACCAATATTTATGCAATCCAGCAATTGTGGGATAACTTGCAGTAAGCAAAATATAATATCATTTTTAAACCTTTTTTTAATGTCTTGGGTTTTTGTCTTCTCTCAGTTAATTGGAAATTGTCCACATTATTCATCCTAGTGAATGAAATTTACTCCATTCTTTACAGTGAAACTGTTGGTATTCATGCTGTTAAAATCTACCTACAGTAAAGTTCACATTAAAGTCTAGAGAGCAGACAGCTGTAACAAGAGTCTGGGGCGACAGATTGGGCTCAGTAACGCCTGATTCTTGGGTGCCAGGAGTGCCGTTAGGGATCCAAAATGGAGTCCTTAGCTAATGTGCACACTAATGATGCGAAGTGCAGTGGCGCCATCTTGGTAAAGGCAATAGCGCGCGTGCAGTTAACATCTGCTGGAAGTGTACAGAGCAGGCAGATCATGACATCAATAAGCAGAATGCTGATTTGACGTTTACGCTGCCATTTTGGAGGTTCAGGCTCCAGCTGCAGTCCTCTCTTAACCTCGCACAGCTGAACACGCATTAATTAGCATGAAAAATCCCTCATCAGCACTATTTAAAGGGATCATCAATCATTTACAGATTAGATGCTGGTTGATTTCTTCTGACTGTCACTACAATTCTACATGTTTTTGGTGCTTTCCATAGTTGTTTCAAGTTTCAAAAGTCCACAGGGAGTGATATGGTAGGTGCTGACTTCAAGGCTTCTGCACAAACCAGTTGCTCCCAGACATGGATGCACTAGTAGGCATTCCACTTGGCATCGAGCATGACTGGGAGGCCATGCAGAGCAGGACAAGCTGATAGAAGAGGGAGCACGGAGAAAAGATCTCTCAGCAGGAGGCTCGATCTGCCGAGGGTGTTCAGGGAGCAATTCTTCTGCCTGAACCTCAATGATGACCAATGTTTGAGACGTCTGCGCTTCACTAAGAAGGTTGTCTCTGAAATTTGCCAACTGCTGCAGCCATAACTTCAACCTCAGAGCAGGGCAAAGATGACATTGCCAGTGGCTGAGAAGGTGACTGTTACCATGAACTTCTATTCAAAGAGAGATAACGTCATTTCATTCCCTCTTGCCAGTCAATGGCACCCTGCATTACCGGGAAGCCTGCAAACCTTGCAACCCTCATGCTTGCTCTGCCTGCAGGGTGCCATTGACTGCACGCACATTGCTTTGCGGTCATCGCATGTCAACTCTGCCATGTACTGAAACCGATTATACTTCCTAACATGCAGCTGGTGTGTGACCATAAGCTTTGGATCATGCAAATCAATGCTCAGTGTCCTGGCAGCAGTCACAATGCCTTCATTCTGTGGCAGTGGGCTGTGCCAGATGTATTTCAGCCACCACGGCAAACCAAAGGGTGGCTACTGGATGACAAGGGCGATCCGCTGATGACATGGCTCATGACTCTAGTTCGCAACCCACGCACACGTGTGCTGCATCCATACAATGAGAGCAATGCTGCCAGAAGAAATGTGATAGAGTAGACCATTGGCAATCTGAAGCAATGATTCCGCGGCCTGGACCGTTCAGAAGGAGCCCTGCAATACTCGGCTGAGCGGGTCTCAAGATTTGTGGTGGTATGCTGCATGCTACACAAACTTGCCATTGTGAGGGAACAGCCCTTGCCACCACCTATGAGGCGAAGCTGAGGAACAGCAGCACCAGGAGGAGGAGGAATAGGCAAACATGGAAGAGGAGGACGACGCACAGAAAGAAGAGGATAAGAGGCAGCAATCTAGACAGCCCCTTTCTGCCCGAGCTGTACATGAAAAACTAATTCAAGTAATTCCAGTAACCTCAACCCCAATTACCCATTCACCAATGGTCCCACACTCCTTACCTTCCCTCTGTCACTGACCATCATATCATCCTCTTGGTCATAATGCAAAAATAAAAGCCAACACAAAATAAACCAAATTTATAAATGAAATCATGCCATATTGCATGGAAACTTAAACTAATCACCCTTGTACATTCATTAGTGCCTGTCGTAATGCTCCTACAAAGTACTACCCAGTAGCTGCAGCATGGCTAGTGGAAGGCTGCTAACTTTCAGTGTCGTAGATTGCATAGAATCATAGAAGTTTACAGCACAGAAGGAGGTCATTTCAGCCCATCGTGCCCATGTCAGCCAGCAAGAGGCTATCCAGCCTAATCCCACTTTCCAGTTCTAGGTCCGTAACCCTGCAGGTTACGGCACTTCAGGTGCACATCCAAATACTTTTTAAATGTGGTGAGGGTTTCTGCCTCTACCACCCTTCCAGACCCCCACAACTCTCTGCTTGAAGAAATTTCCCTCCAAATTCTCTCTATACCTTCTACCAATTACGTAAAATTTATGCCACAGTCGTGTTGACCCCTCTGCTAAAGGAAATAGGCTCTTTCTATCCACTATATCTAGGCCCCTCATAATGTTGTACACCTCAATGAGGTCTCCCCTCAGCCTCCTCTGTTCCAATGAAAACAAATCCAGTCTATCCAATCTGTCCTCATAGATTAGATTCTCCACTCCTGGCAACATCATCGTAAATCTCCTCTTTACCCTCTCCAGTGCAATCACAATCCTTCCTGTAATGCGGTGACCAGAACTGCACGTAGTACTCCAGCTGTGGCCTAACCAGTGTTTTATATAGTTCAAGCATAACCCCCCCTGCTCTTGTATTCTATGCCTCGGCTAATAAAGGCAAGCATTCCATATGCCTTCTTAACCACCTTATCTACCTGGCTTGCTACTTTTAGAGATCTGTGGACATGCACTCCAAGGTTCCTTTGTTCCTCTAAACTTCTCAGTATCCTACCATTTACTGTGTATTCCCTTTCCTTGTTAGCCCTCCCCAAATGTATTACCTCACACTTCTCTGGATTAAATTCCATTTGCCACTGTTCTACCCACCTGACCAGTTGATTGATATCTTCCTGCAGTCCGCAGCTTTCTTCTTCATTATCAACCACACAGCCGATTTTAGTATCATCTGCAAACTTCTTAATCGTACCCCTATATTCAAGTTAAGATCATTAATGTATATCACAAAAAGCAAGGGACCTAGTACTGAGCTTTGCGGAACCCCACTGGAAACAGCCTTCCAGTCATAAAAACACCCATCAACCATTACCCTTTGCTTCCTGTCTCTGAGCCAATTTTGGATCCAACTTGCCACTTTGGCCTGGATCCCATGAGTTTTTACTTTTGTGACCAGTCTGTCATGTGGGACCTTATCAAAGCTTTGCTAAAATCCATAGAGACTACATCATACGCTTTGACTTCATCGACCCTCCTGGTTACCTCCTCGAAAAATTCAATCAAGATAATCAGACACAACCTTCCCTGACTGTCCTTGATTAATCCATGTCGTTCTAAGTGAAGATTTATCCTGTCCTTCAGGATTTTTTCTAATAATTTTCCCACCACTGAGGTTAGGCTGATTGGCCTGTAATTACTCAGTCTATCCCTTGCTCCCTTCTTAAACAAAGGTACCTCCAGTCCTCTGGCACCACACCTGAAGCCAGAGTGGATTGGAAAATGATCGTCAAAGCCTCTGCGATTTCCTCTTTTGCTTCACTTAACAGCCTGGGATACATTTCATCCGGGCCTGGGGAGTTATCCACTTTCAAAGCTGCTAAACTCCTTAATACCTCCTCTCTCACTAAGTTTATTTCATCTAATATTTCACAGTTCTCCTCGATAGAAGTTTCTGCATTACCCCTCTCTTTTGTGAAAACAGATGCTAAGTATTCATTAAGAACCATATCCACATCTTCCGCCTCCACACACAGATTACCCTCATGGTCTCTAACAGGCCCTACCCTTTCTTTAGTTATCCTCTGGCTCTTAATATATTTATAAAACATCTTTGGGTTTTTCTTGATTTTACTTGCCAAAAATTTTTCATGCTCTCTCTTTGCTTTCCTAATATCCTTTTTCATTTCATTCCTGGACTTTCTATACTCCTCTAGAGATTCTGGAGTATTTAGCCCTCGATATCTGTCATAAGCCTCCCTTTTTTTCTTTATCTTACCCTGCATGTCCCTCGACATCCAGGGGGCTCTAGATTTGTTAGTCCCACCCTTTTTCTTTAAGGGCACATATTTGGCCTGAACCCTACGGATCTCCTCCTTGAATGCCTCCCACTGCTCTGACACGGATTTACCTTCAAGTAGCTGTTTCCAGTCTTCTATGGCAAAATCATTTCTCAGCTTAGAAAAGTTGGCTTTTCCCCAATGTAGAACTTTTATTCCTAGTCTATCCTTGTCCCTTCCCATAACTTCCTTAAATCTAACTGAATTATGGTCACTACCACCTATCTCTCCCACTGATACCTCTTCCACCTGCCCAGCTTCATTCCCTAAAACTAAATCCAGAACCGCCCCCTCCCGTGTTGGGCTTGCTACATATTGGCTAAAAAAAGTTCTCTTCAATGCATTTTAGGAATTCTGCATCCTCTAAAACTAGTGCCTCCGCTTCTTCCTGCAAGAAATTCTTGGTCCTTGCACTGCATTGCATCTTGTATAGCTGCAGCTGTGATTTTTCCAATGCTCTCACACAGCACTTGTAACTGGCTCTTTAAAAATGGCCGATTGCCAAATCAGAACTGTACTGAGCATGCACATCCATTGGAACAACGTCAAAAACGTAACTTTTTTCCCCCGCGCATGCGCAGGAGGTGCGGCACTGTTTTTTGGCGCAGACATCAGGCTCCACCCCCCGAGGTGACTGGACACACTGCATGGCGCCAAATTCGAATTATACACGGGGAAAGTTTGGCAAAATATTTCTGCCGCATTTCTGGCCTAGAAAAACTGGGGTAACTCTGGCAATACGCCAGAAAATGGGCTTGGGGAAAATTGAGCCCAATATTAGGATAGTTGAAATGTCCTACTATTACTGCTCTATAGTTTTTGCACTTCTCAGAAATGTGCCTACATACTTGCTCTTCTATCTCCCTCTCACTGTTTGGGGGTCTATAGTACACTCCCAGCAGTGTAATCGCCCCTTTTTTGTTTTTAAGTTTGACCCCTATGGCCTTGCTTGATGATCCTTCTAACAAGCGGCTGTACTAGTTTCTTTAATCAAAACATGACCACCCCTCCATTTTTACCCCCCTCTCTATCCCGTCTGAAGATCCTGTAACCAGGAATGTTGAGCTGCCATACCTGCCCCTCTTTTAGCCATGTCTCTGTAATAGCCATAATATCATACTCACAAGTGTCTACCTGTGCTCTGAGCTCATCTGCCTTATTCATTATACTCCTTGCATTGAAGTATATACCATTTAGTACAGCCAGACCTCCTTGTTGTACTCTCTATCCCTTGTTTCCACAGTCCTTCAAATTCACTTTCTACATTTTTGCCTTCCAATTCCAGCTTAATTTCCCTCCCTACTGAATCTATTTTCAGGTTCCCATTCCCCTGCCAAGCTAGTTTAAACCCTCCCCAACAGCACTAGCAATCCCCCTCCCCCACGAAGATATTGTTTCCGACTCTGTTGAGGTGCAACCCATCTGGCTTGTACAGGTCCCACCTCCCCCAGAAATGGTCCCAATGCCTCAGGAATCTAAAGCCCTCCTGCACCATCTCTTCAGCCACGCATTCATCTGTTCTATCCTTCTATTTCTGTACTCACTAGCTCGTGGCAGCGGGAGTAACCTGGAGATTGCTACCTTTGAGGTCCTGCTTTTTAATCTCTCTCCTAGCTCCTTAAACTCTGCCTGCAGGACCTCATCCCTCTTTCTACCTATGTCATTGGTACCGATATGGACCATGACCTCTGGCTGTTCACCCTCTCCCCCCAGAATGCCATGCAGCTGCTCGGTGACATCCTTGACCCTGGCACCAGGGAGGCAACATAACCATCCTGGAGTCACGTCTGTGGCCGCAGAATCGCCTGTCTGCTCCCCTGACTATCAAATCCCCTACCACTATAGCTATTCCATTCTTCCTCCCCGCCTCCCCCACCCCTCCTGGCTCTGGCTGCACTCCCACGTGGCACCATCGTCGCTGCCAGTACTCAGAAGAGAATACCGGTTGGAGAGCGAGATGGACTCAAGGGATTCCTGCACTATCTGCCTAGTCCTCCACTTCTGTCTGCTGGTCACCCACTCCCTCTCTGCTTGCACACTCTTAAGCTGCGGGGTGACCACCTCTAGAAACATGCTATCCACGTAGCTCTCAGTCTCGCGGATGCACCGCAGTGACTCCAGCCACCGTTCAAGCTCCAAAATGCAGAGCTCGAGTTGGTGCAGCTGGAGACACCTGGTTGTCCAGGCTGCATGAAGCATCCAGGACATCCCACATGTCACAGGATGTGCAGTCCACGGGAATTGAGCTGCCCTGCCATCCCGCTAGTTAGACTCAAACTATCAAGCAAAAATAAACTCTAAACCTTAGCAAAACACACCCTGCAACTACTCAGCAATCAGCTGATTTAATTAATTGGGTTTTTTAGAATAGAAATATCCCTTATCAATTTAATTATGGCTCCTTTGTTTAAAGGACTAAGAACTAAACTTTATTTAAAGACTAAGCACTAACTTAACAGAAAAAAAAACACTTACCCACCAATCAGCTACTTCCCTTGTGCAAATGTCACTCTTAAACTCTGACATCCCTTTCAAATGTTGCCTGTTGAGCTTTTATCTGCTCTGTCTTGCCTCAGCTCCTGCTGCTGCTCCCACGCAGTTGGCCTTCAAGGACGACCTCGAGCAGCTCTGGGCCAAGAAGGCTCGGCTGCACACTGCACCACCTCGGCATGGGTGGCAGCAGTCTGGACTGGCTGGCTGACAGACAACAGCAAAGGCACTGGCGGAGTGGCAGGGGTAGGAGCACGAATGTTGATATCCTGAGAGCAGACAGCAGGCTCAAGCTCCATGGAACTACTGCCACTTCCCCATGTAATCTATTGGAGGACAGTTTGTTGTGACACCTTGCAAGCATGTTTGAATACTGGTATGCACAGCCATGATGGCAGCAAGCTGAGCTTACATGACAGCAGTCAGAGCTTAAATGGCAGCAAGTCTGAGCTTCCACTGCAACGTTAAAATCGGCAGGGCCTCCAGGTGCCTGGCCTTGCCGCATTCATCACCCGAATCTGATGGTGGTCGGGGTGGGGGTCCGATGGCGGGGGGGGTCGCCCGGGCGCGGGGAAGGTATTTACTGGGTAGTTTGTTGAGGCTGAAGGAACAATGAGCTAGAAGAAATGTCTTTACACAGAGAGTTGTGGGAACGTGCACTGTTTTGCCACAAGGAATGTCTGAGGCAGAAATCATTGTATGCTTTAAGGGAACATTGGATACATATTTGAAGCAGAGGAGAAAATAGGGCTATGAGGAGGGGGTACTGCTATTAGTGTTTACCATTAGAATCATTGTTCATGTAAAATAATTTCAAGCACTTTCAATAATATAATATAATTTCCCAAGTAAGAAAGCAGGACATTTCCTGGACCCAACCCAAAGCTAAAAATTGCTTCAGTACTTGTAAATTCTCAATCCAAATTAATGCTGTTTTTATTAGAGATTCAGATCAACATGGCTTGCTGTATTTAGAATGGAAAAACAATCCATCAGATTAACCTCCACCGCTTAAAAACTGAACTGGGCATGCTGATACAGCAAGAAGTAATGTGACAAGTAAACTATCACATAAACCCAACTAGTTCATTTGATGAAACTTTATCAGACACTTTTACATTGAAAATGTAGGAAAGGCTGTGCTGATTAAAAGGAACTATAGAACACTACCAGTGTTTTGGGCGCATATTAGAAAATGGCATTCTAGATTTAAGCTTAATGCAACCATAAAATGGGACAAAAACCTGAAAGTTCTCCCCTACTTTACCCTGCATATTTTAGTTTGTGCCTTAGCACTAAGCTCAGAGAGCATAAATGCTTTCAGTGGATAGGTCAATGCTTAATCTATTTTTTTGTAAACTGCCATCAATTTTAGTAATATAAATTGTTGCAGGAAAGAAAAAAGAAAAGGCCATAATATTTGTTTGTTTAGTGCATTTACACTGCAACAATAGCAACAGTTCAGTTTTGCTTTGCCACTAACGTTGCAGTATCAATGAAGCTTGAATCAGCAGTCAGGGCTTGACTTGACATTGGAATGAAGTGAAATGAGATTCACTTGAGGAACAGTTTGGTCTTTATCACCCAATTTACACTACACAAGTTTAACATTGATATGAAGCTGAAAGTGCATTGCACTGATGCAAAACTTGTCGTACAAATGTACCTTTTGTTTACTCATATATAAATGTATATGGATGAAATGGCAGCCTTCGATTGTTATTTTAAATTATTGCTTTCAATTTAAAAATAAGTTTCCAAATGTGTATAAATTTTAGTAAACTGCTAATAGCAAAAGATAGATGATGTGTCATTTATAGAACCTTCAGAAAGCTAACCTTATTTTTAAATACTGCTAATTTAATCAACTAGCTATCTGGATATCAAATAAACAGAACTTTTAGAAAGTATTGCATAAGTGTTAAGTTTATTTTTTTTATTATCTCTGTGCATGTGTTTGTCTGGAACCTGATCTTTAATTTTGAATTGTTACAACTTTCATATGGTGCGAAATTACATTGTACCGCAAAATCTCAGAAGAGTCTAAATAAATATAGGGGGAGAAATTTGGCTGCTTAGCGCCTCCCATTAGCGTCTGGGGGAGGGGCAGTAACAGGGCCCTAACAGGTTAACAACTAGGCGCGGCGAATTCTGTGACGTCCGCAAACTTCAGTGCTGGTTTAGCATTGGCGCGAACGCTTACCGCCTGGGCCTCTAGCACCTCGCAGATTGTGACGTCATAAAGTGTGCAGCGTCCCATTACCACCCGGGATGTGAAATTGACTCCCACCCCCTACTGTATCACTGGGTATCAACAACGGCAGGAAGAGGAGGCATTGTCATCTCAGCTAGCCACTTGGGGAGCGCTAATTAAAAGGAATGGTTTTCAGATAGACCAGACTTAATTCTTTGCACCAGTCTGGTGCCTGCTGAAAGTTTTCGGGATGTTAAAGGGGAGGGCATTTTGCGAGCTCTGCAGGGGTTTTGAGGGGCCTCCACTAGGTCACCGGGGATGCGGGGTGCCGTGGCCGCAGCCCAGCACAGAAGCGGGGTGCCGGGCTGCACCATCGCGGCACAGACCCCGCGGAAAACCGCATCAAGGCGAAAATTTAAAATGGCGCCACGCACCTCCCTTTTAACATTCACCCCGCGAGCGGAGTGGGTGGCCCGGTTCGCGACTCGCGAGGCTGGTGCTGACATTGTCCGTGGCAGCCTCACAGGGCGCTGGCCAATTTCTGTCGCGGACCGAACATGGGCCGTGGCAGGACAAAAAGGGGTTGCCACACTTTCCAGGCCCAGAGTTGGCCGAGGGCATCCTGCAAGTTCATCTGTAGTCTCTGGCCCTGACAAACAGCAGCTTTCAACCAGCCCTGCTGTAGTCATTCGGGACACACTACGGAGGAGCTCTAGAATAGTTGAACGGAGTGTTAAGAGGAGATATAATGAATTGCACAAGGGTGATAGTTAAACATATTTGTTATTTATTATACTGTTCAATGTTATGACATACATTTTAACTGGAATATTGCATCTATGGTGATGTCTCTCATTTCAGTTTTGTTCCTGTGGTATGGAAGGGGAAATGGATGTGCTAATGGAGAGGTGCAGAGGAACCGGGTGGTGGGATGGAATTCACTGGAACTGATCGCTGATGAGACGGTCGTGGACTGCCCTTGCAGAATCGCGATTGAGTGGCTGCCTGCTCCTTCGCTGGTGTTGCTGCTCCTGCTCATCCTCCTGAGATGTTGGAGCTATGCCTGGTGGCAATGGCTATGCCCTCATGATGTCCAAGTTGTGCAGTATGCAGCAGACGACGACGAACGGAGCCCGCTCAGCCGAGTACTGGAGGATTCCTCCTGAGCGGTCAAGGCAGTGCAGCCGTTGCTTGAGCACTCCGATGATCTGCTCAATGATGTTCTTAGTGGCAGCATGGCTCTCATTATATTAGTGCTGAGCAGGTGTGTTGGGTTGCGGAGGGGAGTCATGAGTCAAGTGGAGAATATCGCTGCCAGGATAGCGGGCATGGATGATGAGGATTCTGCGTGTGTGGCCGCATACCAACAGCACATTGTGAGCGGTAGCCTTTGCAGTTGCGAAATACCTCAGGATTGTGATGTGGTTCTCACAAAGCGACATGGGTGCAGTCAATGGCGTTTCAGACCATGGGGAAGCCCGCTCTCCTGACAAAGCAACATGCATGCTCCAGCTACTTCTCTCTGGTCATGGGGAAGGGAAGACGTATTCCCTTCTCCTTCTGTACAGAGCATCTATCACCTCGCGGAAGGAGCAATGGACAGCAACTGAGAGACGTTAGCGATGTCTCCTGTTGCACACTGGAAGGATCCGCTGGCGTAGAAATTGAGCCCGATATTTACCTTGACTGCCATTGAGAGAGCCGACCTCATCCTGATTTGAGGCTCGAGGTCGGGTTGCAAAAGACGGCACAGCTCTGTGACCACATCCTTGCTGAAGCTTTTCCTCAATGAAATTGATGTAGAAAAACTGCTGCCGGAATACCTTGGAAGGATAAGGCCTTCTGTTGACAGCCCTCTGGTCACAGTTTGCTGTCCTTCTTCCTGCCTGTCTCTCAGCCTAAGTTGCCTCAGACTGTGCCAAAACAATCCCCATGAAACGATAGAAAAGTTGTCGTTTCAAATCTGCCCTCAATAAGACACAGGAATGTTTAACAACCAGAAGACACCTTCAACTGGAAATCGCTGAAATCCGTGTAAAAGCCTGTCTGCCTATGTGGAACAAAGCTGACAACAGTAATGGCCGACTAAAATTTCTTCCAAATATGGTGCCTTTAAATAGCGCTCCTCCAGCCGACCCGACTGCAACTTGACAACTGATGCTGTTATTTTCAGCGCCAGGTGAGAAGAGAGGCGCAATATATCCGAATTTCGCCTGCTTTATCTTTAATTATAGACGCTCGTAATTTCCCAGCAACAGATGTTAGGCTAACTGGTGTATAATTCCCTGGTTTCCCTCTTTCACCTTTCTTAACTAGCAGAGTGACACATGCAATTTTCCAATCTAAAGAAACGGTTCCTGAATCGGGGGAACTTTGGAAGATTATATTAATTGATCTCCAATGTTTCCACCTACTTCCTTTAAAACCCTGGGATACAGACATCTGGTCTTGGGGATTTAATGCCATTATTTTCTTCATTACTGTTATTTTACAATGCAACAAGCTACTGATCCTCCAATTACATATTGATCCTTTTGTTGCTATTTTCACATAAACATGGTTTTCCTTTTCTACTGTAAAATATCACTGTGAAAATTATGTAAATTTCCATGGGATCATTTATTTCTCTGATTAGACTTCAAGTAAACATTTATAATATATATCAAATGTGGAAGTTATAAGTTATTTTTAAAGCCTAGGAACTTTTCATATTAAGAGCAGAGAACTATAGGAATTGATGCAGTCAGCTGAAAGTAATTTAGAGAACAGAACCACAGTTCTAATTCAGAATGAAAAGCAAACTTTTCCATATAAACCATCAAGGAATAGTATTTTACAGTATGTATTAATAAGAGTATGGCATTTTCCAGAACTTGAGGTTTCCTTCTGTGCTACCACAGTGAAATAGCTAAACAAAATCCTGGTTGAAATTATGTGTATATAAAAATGCTAAACCACGATTATCATCTGTCTATAAACTTACCAAAAGTTGAATAAAAGTAGTTCCATATCTTTAGGGTTCTTTCTACTGATCTTTGATTCCTCACCATATGTCGTTAGGAGAAATGTATAGAGGGAGAGAGAGCGAGAGAGAGAGAGAGAATTATGCTATAAGCTGTTCATCTGCCAGCTGAAAGAAATATTACATTTAGTGGATTTAACTAAATTTCTTGTAATCACACAATATTTTTTTTTCATAAATATTTATGTGCAGGAAAGAAAAGGCCATAACATTTGTTTCTTTTGTGCATTTATTTTAATAACTATGTGCTGTTTTGGGTATCCTACTTTCAAAAGTTCATTGAAGCTTTGGAGAGGGTTTGGAGAAGAACAGGGCTTAAGATTAAGTTAAGGAGACCGATGGAACTGAACTTTTTTATTGGAGAACAAAGATAGAAAGATGATGTAGTTCTTTACGATACGCAATGATATTTGAATTTGAAAGCAATATAAAGTAACAACCTAAAGATGTAATTTCATCCACATGCATGCAAACATGTCTTTTAGCTTAGACTGCAGAAATAGAGAACACAGGCTCAAAATCAACAAGTTTCAAGTGAAACAGAAAGTTATCAGAACAAAGCCCCAGAGTAGTGGATATATGAAGCAGACTACCAGCAAAAGCAATTGATTTCTGCCCATTAATTTTCAAATACGTTCTAAATAATAAGGCCTGCATTTTAGCCCGAGGCGTGTTCCATGTGGGGGTGCTATTTGGAGGTCAGGAAACCCAGAAGAAAGGGTTTCCTGAAAGTCCAGCAGTTTTTAACTGCAAGGCTCCTTTAAAAAAAATTCTGTTGGTTTCCCGCCCACAGGCAGCCGGATTGACAGGCTAGATGCCTGTCAGGCAGGGTAGCCTGCAACACAAGGCCACAGCTAAGGAGAGCGCGTTAATTAGGGGGAGGTTGATCATAGGAAGGTGGGGGGGTCCAGATCAGGGGGGTGTCCCAATTGGGGAGTGGGGGGGAATGTTTGGTGCTGGTCTTTGCTGCTGAGTTGTCTGTGAAGTTGATGGATTCTTTGCCATAGGAAACATCTGGTCTGGGTCCTGCTCCCTTCTCACCAATCAATCCGTGCACCGACCAGTATCTGAGGGAGGAGAGTGGATGGCTGGCACTGGAGAGAAATGCGGGGGCTCTCAGTATTTATAGCAAGTAAGGTGGGATGGTTTTGAGCACAGTGTAGGTATGTGCAGCATGCTGAGAGAGGAGACAGGCTGGAGAGTCCAGGAGAGCAAGATTTGGTCAGGACGGCTGAGTGCAGCTAAATGCAGCCAGAAAATCACTTTGATATAGCAAAATCAATTTCAGTAAAATTTTATGCTCGGAACTGGATCAAGCCAAATCTTCGACATATTGTGATATTTGATAACAGTTTGATAAATCAAGACTTCACTGTATTTGGGAATGCAATAAAATGTTACAGGAATAGGTATAGACTGAAATAATCAAAGCATGGGACACAATGCTTCCTGTGCTGCTGGCGAGGGGGACATTGTGGGCTCAAGCTTCGGCCAAGGAGCAACTAGTTTAGAATGGAGCATCTTAGAAATTGCAATTCTCGGCATTTAGTTTGCTCCAGTTCTAGTGAGTTAGAATAATTTCATTTTAGAACAGATTTTTTTTTTCAAAAGGGGGCATGTCCAGCCACTTATGCCTGTTTTGCAATTTTAGGCGGCGAAAACTTACTCCAAACTAACTTAGAATGGAGTAAGTGTAGATTTTTGTACGCTCAGAAAAACCTTGCCTACACTTATAAATTAGGGATCGAGAGATGGGGGGGGGGGAGGGGGGTTTACAAACATTAAACACTTCACTTTTACAAATAAAGAGCCACCATCAATAATAAATGATCAATAAATCAACCAATAAATCAATCAAAAAAAATTTAAAAATTAAAAAAAAAATCAATCAATAAATAAAAATGTATTTCTACTCACCTACTGCAGCACCGGGGAGAAGAGAGGGGGGGAGAAGAGAGGGGGAGGAGAAGTGGGGGGGGGAGAAGAGAGGGGGGGAGAAGAGAGGGGGGGAGAAGAATGGAGGGGGGGAGAAGATGAACGGGGGTGGAGGAGAAGAAGATGAGGTGGGGGGAGAAGAAGATGAACGAGGGGGGGAGAGAAGATGATGAACGGAGGGAAGCTGAACGGGCCCCGCCGAGGATTTCGGGCGGAGCCCGACGCAGCCAATGCAGGGCCGCCGCCGCCACTGACTCTTCGGGCGGGGCCTACCCCCAGCGAGATGCCGGGTGGGTGGGCCCTGCGGCCGACGAAGAAGCCGGGCCCCGCCGTGGACTTCAGGCAGCGCCCGCACACAGCTGATGCCGGGCTGCCACCGTCAATGACTCTTCGGGTGGGAACCGCCCCCAGCGAGATGCCAGGCAGGCGGACCATGACGCCAACGAGGTAAGCGGTGTCAGGCCACTCGGCCGGGGATAGGGTCGATGCCCCTTCGGCCAGGGATAGGGTCGTCGCCCGGAGACAGGACGCACTGGGAGGGCCAGGAGCTATTGCGCACGTGCGCAGCTGCCGGCACTGTTTTTGGCGCAGGGCTGTAGCTCCGCCCCCAGCAGCACCTGCTGCACCGCGCCGAGCCGGAAACAGGCCTACAGATATCGGATAATCGCGAGGTAAGTATTTGGCGCAATTTTTGTTCTACAAATTAGGCGGACCTCTCCGATGTGCGCCGTTTTAGCGCGAGTCCAATACTTGAGTCCTATATGTGGAATATAGCAGGCCAAGGATGAATAGTAGAGGTGTTGGATGATTAAATAATGTAGGTGGGATGGCGTCTATGTTATGTAGATTCTACTTGGTCTGTGGAAAGAGTATCTAACATTGGCTGACTAACCTTTCCACTTTGCATTCTTTATGTTCTTATGTCATTGAGGTCTGCTAAACACTGAGTAGCTTGCATCAATAATAGGCCTGGAAATCCCGGCCTCCCCGGGTCCGTGCGGAGTGTGTACGGACCCGAGAAGGCATTGCAAAAGCCGGTTTTCAGCGCACAATGCACATGCGCTGAAAACTGGCTTTTCCGATCTGTCCAGATCCTCCGTATCTCGGGAGCAAGGACATTTGCAAGGGCAAGATTGCGGTATTTACCCATATCTTGCCCAGCAAAAGTCCTCAAAACTCTTGTGCCTGATAAAAGCAGGCGCATTGCCTAATTTTACAGGCGTAAGTGTTTCAAAACATACAAAAACATAATAAAATTAAATTTAAAAAACACATTTTATTGTTAAAAAACCTTGCCCACTACGGTAAGTTTATTTTAAACCATAATTTTAAAAACTTTTTTTTTAAATTGGAAATGGGTTTTTTTCTAAGACATTTATTAACTTTAATTTCAATTAATTTTAATTATGTGAGGTGTGTTTTTTATTTTTTATTATGGTGTTTAGTGTGTTTGTTTTTTTTTCTCATTAATAGCAATGAGAACTCATAGATGCAGCGCGGGAAGAGACGGCCTCCCCACCGTAATTCCACGCCGTTCTGGGGCCACCAGGTAAATTCGTAAAAATTCTCCAGTTGGAGGTGTTCGTCCGAAAGAAGCCTCCGACTAGAATTTCAGGGCCATAGTATTATTGGTCTGGTCTGAAGACCATTCCAGCGTGCCCTGATTTCACAATAAATCTGCTTACAATAGAAAAAACAAAAAAAATGGCTATGGATTCAGCAACAAACAATTCTGTAGTGCATTCAAGTGTTGTCTGGTACGTGGTGCAGGTTCCTGAGGGATTGGGAAAATCATTCAGAAAATAAAAAAAGGTACAATATCCAAAATTAGGATGGAGGCATTCTTTTTAATTTTTGATGGACATAATATTAGCGTTTATTATTCTATTTTGTGTTCAAGAAATTCTACCATAAGATGGTCGATCTGGAATACTTGGATATCTCTCATTGCCTATCAGTGTCTGATCAGAGCATAAAGACGCTAGCTTTCTGTTGCAGAAGGCTCATTTCACTGAATATCGCTGGATGTCCACAGGTAAATTCAGAGAGCTTCAACTAATGGAAATATGTTTTATTAGGATATTTTATCCTCTCATTTTCCTGTTTTCTCCCCTTATTAGTCCATCCTGAGTTACACAAATGCTTCCAAGAGGCTTACATGGTTAACTTGATCCCAGACCCTAATGAATGCTATTCTTGGCCAGCTCAGATTTGGTCTTCTGACCTCCAAGGCAGCTGATATCCATTTGGGCTAGGTGGCGAACATGTGGCTTAAATGCAACTCTATGCAATAGTTAAATGCAATAGTTAGTTTCCTTCAGTGGAGACCTTTTGTCCCTATCCACAAGGTTTCTGCCTTATGTATACCTAGACCAGATAGCTTCATCTCCATTAAAATCATGTTTCCTTCACATAAAAGACGACAGCCCCTCCCAATTTGCCTTTTCTATCTCTACAAAGTAAAGTGTGTTCCTGTAAATTTACTCAATCCATGTCATTGTTGAACCAATCTCTGTGATGCCTATGATATTATAGTCTCTCTGTCCAGCAAGGACCTTCTGGTCTCCAATTTTATTCCGAATACAATTAAATAATGCTACATTTGGGAGTGGCATTGCAAACACTGTATAGGCTTGGTTTCCCATCATCTCTTGGATAAGAATATATTCCAACATTAAATGGTGACCTGAAGTGAGAGTGCTAAGTTCATGTGTGGGGTTAGAAGATGACTTATAAGGAAATAAACAAGCCAGCTAAATAGCACGATTAGAGCACAAACAAATTGAGCAATTTTGGAGAACCAAATAAGAGTAGTGTTTCCCTTGGCTACGAATTGTTTCAGCAATATACATCTGGAAAATGGTAAAATGTACTGGTTTTATGGTAGTAAGATAGAGCCACGGCCAGGAATTTCCTCGAAGCTGGTCTTACTCTACTGCCGTGACTTCACTGAATGTGCGGCAGAAATCCCATTTAATGGGGTATCTGCTGCTCTCCCGGCAAAGTTAAGGTGCTGGGGTTGGAGTAGCTCTGAGGAAATTTCCCAGCCCATGTCCTCTAATCTGAAACAAAAAGCAAAATACTGTGTGTTACATTTAGAATCACTCCACAAGACTGTACATCTTAAGCTCAAACTGTTGTGACCTTGGTCTCTTTATTGTAACTCCAGAGTGAGGAGGCAGCATGGTAGGCTGCCTTTTATACCTGCTTGCCCAGGGTGTGCAGGTGACCCTTGGGTCTCCCACAGGTGCGCCCCCTGGTGGCAAGTCTTACACATTGGTGGTGTTTACATACATAACATCATTCCCCCCCCCTCCAAAGTCTTATGTACGAGTTATTTACAAGTTGAGGTGATCCGGGGCTCTGCGTTCCCTGGTTGATAGCCTGAGTTGAAGTCCTGGCATGGGTGAATCCGTCAGATCATTGTTGCACTGCGGTGTGGCTAGTCTGATCAGACTGTCGGGCATGGTGGGTTCATCCTCGTGGTTGACCTCGAGATCAATTGCTGGTTGGGTGTGTGTGGGTGGATCAATGATGGTTAAGTCCTCTTCAAACTGTTCTTCATTGTCAGTGAACCGCAGTTTGGTCTGATCCAAGTGCTTTCCGCATGTTTGTCCATTCAAACGTTTGACAACAAACACTCTCTCCCTCTCCTTGGCTAACACAGTACCAGCAACCCATTTGGGACCTTGACCATAATTAAGAACAAACACAGGGTCATTGACCTCAATATCACGTGATACAGCCGCGCGATCGTGGTACATGTTATGTCGGTGACAGCGGGTTTCTACATGATCATTGAGATCCGGATGGACTAAAGAGAGCCTGGTTTTGAGAGCTCTCTTCATTAGCAATTCTGCAGGGGGAACCCCGGTAAGCAAGTGGGGTCGTGTGCGGTAGCTGAGCAGAATCCGAGATAACCGGGTCTGCAGGAAACCGTCCATCACGTGTTTCAAGCTCTGCTTGATGGTTTGGACTGCCTGTTCTGCTTGACCATTGGATGCGGGCTTAAACTGCGCAGACCTGACATGCTTGATGCCATTACGGATCATGAACTCGTTGAATTCCGAGCTGGTGAATCATGGTCCATTGTCACTAACCTGTAGGAATCGTCCCCGGCATTCAGTGGGAGGTGGGATCTGGAGGTAATCAGGTGGGAACTGGTGCAGAGGAGATTAGGGATGGGGAGGTTCCACCACGATCGGAGGGGGAGTTCTACCGCGATCGGGTGGAGGCCAGAGCTGGGGAGGCCCAAGGACAACTTGTGGTCCCTGGGGAAAGCATTCCTGAAACTCCCGGCCACAAAAAGTTCGGACAAAAGTAATTTTTTTAAACTTACCTTGGCCTCTCGTAGCCAGTCAGTGCCTCCCACCGTGGTTTTGCTGCCAGGCTGTAGACAGTGCGGGACTCCCCCGCCCCCCCCCCCCCCCCCCGATCGCAGTGAAACCCCCTTTTCATTAAGATCACCTCACAACATCAATGACATCATCGGACTGTGACTTTTGAATTTAAAGTATGCCCCCGCCTGCCCTTAGCAGGTGCCTTGAAAGTTAGCAAAGATGAAATGGTGTCAGGTGGGAATGGAGTGATCTCAGGCCAGTAAGTCACCTTGGCCTAACGTTAACCCCTCTCATGCAACATTCTCGCTGGGCGATGGTGGGGGGGGGGGGGGTTAAAATTGAGGCCATTATTTCAAAATATTATGCCTTAAATGGTAAGACAACAGAGTCCAACTATGAAAGAAATAAGAAAGTTCTTACGAATAGTCATCGACCTGAAACATTAACTCTGTTTCTCTCTCCACAGATACTGCCTGACCTGCATTTCCAGCATTTTCTGTTATTTCAGATTTCCAGCATCCACAGTATTTTGCTTTTGTGTAAAAGAAATAATTTACATTTGTATAGTGCCTTCACGGCCTCAGGCATGGTAGTCACTGTCATAATACAGGGAACGACATCAGTCAATTTGTGCACAGCAAGCTTCCACATACAGCAATGAAATGAATGACTAGATATTGATTCTTGTTTTATTGATGTTGGCTGAGGGATAAATGCTGGCCAAGACACCAGAACTCCCCTGCTTTTCTCTGAATGGTGCCATGGGATCTTTTGTGTTCATCTGAGAGGGCAGACGCTGCCTTGGTTTAACATCTCATCCAATACACAGCACCTCTGACAGTGCAGCACTTCCTCAGTACTACACTGAAGTGTCAGCCTTAGAGCATTATGGTGATTGTTTTAATAAAATGTTGTACCTGTATTTACAAAATGAGTTTTTATATTTTGTTTTGTTTTAATCGACCCATCAGATTACTGACTTCAGCATCAAGTACCTGGCTGGGGTTTGCCATTATATTTACTTCTTGGACATCTCAGGTTGCATCAATCTTACTGATTCAATATTTACATTCCTAAAGAAAGGCTGCAAAAATCTACGGATCCTTAAGATGCTGTACTGCATAAAGATCACGAAGTAAGTATAATACACCCTAGTATGATTATTATAAGCCTGAAGAGGTCTCTGCATTTTCTTGTGTTTATGCAGAAAAAGAGAACAAAATCAGAGTAAAGAGAATATATGTACCAGACTGTAAAGAGAATAGGAGTTTGACCAACTGCTCAACCTAAGAAAGAGCCTTTAAGGACAGACAGTGCCAACAGCAATACATAAAATAAACATCTCAGAGCACTTCAGAAGGGCAGCAATGGACACCAATGAGAGAAGAAAAGCTGGAGCAAAGGGAAAGATCAAAGAGATGTTTTTTTGAGGTTTTTGAAAGCAGGTCAAGAAGTAGTGAAGCAAATTGGCTTTGTGATAGAAGTAATGTATTGACTGAAGAAATGGCTTTCTGTGACATAGTGAAGTAGTAGTAATTAGCACTAACCATGACTATGTGGGTTTTAATTTTTCTCTGGATCTGGTGCCTCATTAAAAAATGCATCTAATGTTATGAATATTTTGGTATCCTAGCTGGCAGAGCAGATACATTTTCTTGAATTAAGTACCAGATGTAGCATTGAAATATAGTGGAGAAGAGGGGAGGGGGTAATGACAGTATTCAGTACTTCTGTATTATGCTTGAGCACCATAGTACAGGTACTCTGAAAAATCAGGGCAAGAGGACACTAATGGCATCACATGTGCAAGCACATGGAATAACTTTTGAAGGGAGAAAGAAATGTCAACTGGTGGGGGTGCAGGCGGCAGTGAAACCCCTCCCCCCCCCCCCCCCAAGGAGAGCTCAGTGTGAGGTCTATGCCATTTTAACTCCCAGGCCACTTTTAAATATTGCAGCACTGTCGCCTGCCCGAAACTGGCAGGACTGATGTTAGGGCCAGTGGGCGGGAACAGGAAATTTGGTCTGGAGCCTTAAGACGTCGGGGATTCAATATAATGTCAGTGGTAGGCAAAAGCTTTGGCAGCCAATGGAGAGGCATGGTCAGGGCTGCGGGGGCCCAAGAACTCCTTGCGGGGCCTGGGAGTAGCACTCCTGATCCACAAGGAGTTCTCACAAAAGTAATTTTGCAATGCTTTCCTTGGCCAACTCTGGCTGGCCAGTCAGCACCTCCCGCCGTTGTTTGGCTGTCGGGTTTTACACCGTGCAGGCCTCCCCCAATTCAACATTAAAATCACATTGCGGCACCAATGACGTCATTGGGGTGCAACTTTTGAATTTAAAGTAGACCCCTGCCTACCTGAAATGGCGCTGGCAGCAATGGAGCAATCACAGGCCAGTCAACTCTGCCTAATCCTAATCCCTCTCACGCACCATTCTCCCTGGGAAAGGGAGGTTAAGATCAATTAGTTTGAAGAGCAGAACTGCTGAATACCCTCACCCAAAAATAGTTTACTCCACTATGGGCTATAGAGACTTGATAAAAATATTAATAGGTTGTACTGTATGCACCTTGCCTGGAAGGAGTGGGTTTGATGGACTGGATGGTTTCTTCCCATCTTTTTCATATTTCTATGTATGTTGGTCAATATGTTTGTATGTAAAACTATTTGAACCAGAAGATGGGATCTGTAAAGCATCTCCCATAATAGCAGCATTCATACTACCTAAGGATGTCCCACTGCATTTAAGACTCTCCCAAGGCTGTCGCCACCTGAGCTACCAAGCCATTAACTTAAAGGAGATTTTCCTACAGACTCCTACAGCAATGCAACTTCAATAGGGCAGGACTTTGCCTGATCCAAGCCTGGGCATCTGACCCTGGAAGCAACAGTAGCTTGCCAAAGGGTGCTTCTCTTGGTGTACCTTCTAGTTCGATGCAGTGGAACACCTTTAGGTAGTATGAATGCTGCTATTATGGGAAATGCTTTACAGATCCCATCTTCTGGTTTGAATAGTTTTACATACAAACATATTGACCAACATACATAGAAATATGAAAAAGATGGGAAGAACCATTCAGTCCATCAAACCCACCTCTTCCAGACAAGGTGCAAACACGTACACCATTCATCCATTTATCTGCTGACGTTCCCCTCTCCCCTGTAACATACTGGGCCCGAAATTGGTCGACTACCACCTGCTTATTGCCCAAAAATGCAATTTTGGTCAAAAAACACCTACATACCACCGACATATCGCCCGGTGGAAAATTCATCAGTGACATACCGCTGGGCGGTATGTACACCGCCTACCCATGCAGACCACCGAAATACTGCCCAAAAGTGCAAAATTCATGACATACCACCGGAAATGCATACCGTCCTGGACAAGATGCTTTTAAGTGGATCTTAAGTGGGTGGTATGTACACAGAGCTGACAGATTTGTTTGATCTTTATAGTTCTCCACAGTTTGATGTATTTTTAAATGGATTGTAGTATTTTCTAGTGTTAGGCAATAATATAAATGGTCTAATAAAGCCCTATTTAGTCCTTTATTAATGAAGCATAATAAAAATTTTATTAGTCTCTCTTAGCCCCGTCTCTTCCCACACCGCAGTCTCTTCCCCCCCCCCCCCCCAACTCCACAGCGATCTCCTCCGCTCCCCTCCCCACTCCCACCCCCCCCCTTACTACGCTCTCAGGCTGGCAGTCTCTGGCTTCTCGGGGGGGCGGAGCTTCACAGCAACATGCACCTATGCACCTGCGCACAACTCGGGAGCCGAAGATTCCCAAGTCGAAAAGCCTCCTCCGCCACACTCCGCTTGGCTTACCACCGAGAAAAATGCAAGGAAATTCCTGCCCATTCAGCTCCAGTCGTACCGGGCGGTAAAAAATGATGCACTGCCCAGGGACCAACGAAAAACGGGCAGACCATGTGTTTGATCAATTTCGGCCCCATTCTCTTTGGAGAAACAACAAAACCTGCAGCCAATTTAGGAAAATCTCTGAGAAATTCCTCTCCAACCTCCTCTCACAATCAAGCAATCCAGGAGACCACGAGAATTCATAAATCATTTTAATCCCAGCTAACGTTCATATTACCATCTATAATTAGAAACTTCTTCCTCCCTCAGGAAATTGCTGACTGTTGTTTTTGAAGGACTGCAGGAAATTCATACCCACCACATGATTCAGTAATCTGTTCCAGAGGATGATGATGACTCTCCGAAAAGAAATACTTTCTAACTTCTAAACTAACTCCCTGCTTATGTGTTTTATATGCATGCCCCCAGTTCTCCCATTCCTAGCCAACTTAAATATTCTAGCCAACTGGACAGAATCTAAAGCCTTCTTCATTTTGATTAATTGTATTAATGTCCAGGTGCTTCCCCACATGATCAGATAATATCCCAAGGTCACTGCTAAAGACTAAGTCTAATATATTATTTTCCTTAGGCATGCTCCCCAACATGTTAAAAAGTAGTTCTTGACAGTATCAACAAATATTTCTGTTATGCTTCCCTCTAACCTTGGCTGCCTCCGCTCCCCCGTCCATCAGTCCATTTAATAGATAGGCAATTGAAATCCTTCATAACACTACTCTGTACTGTTTGCTAATTTGCTCATTGTCCCCCCGAGATGTCTGCGTTCCTCTAATTCTGCCCACTTGAGCATCCCCGATTATAATCGCTCAACCATTGGTGGCCGTGCCTTCTGTTGCCTCGGCCCCAAGCTCTGGAACTCCCTGTCTAAACCTCTCCACCTCTCTTTCCTCCTTCAAGACGCTCCTTAAAACCTACCTCTTTGACCAAGCTTTTGGTCACCTGTGCTAATTTCTACTTATGCAGCTTGGTGTCAAATGTTTTATCATATAACACTCCTGTGAAGCACCTTGGGACGTTTCACTACGTTAAAGGTGCTATATAAATACAAAAGCAAAATACTGTGGATGCTAGAATCTGAAATAGAAACAAAAAATGCTGGAAATCTCAGTTGTTGTTGTCCTGCTGGGCAAATTGACTCGGAGACCAATAACAGGTGCCAAAGATCAACTTGGACCAATTTTCCGAAACTGCATCAGCTCCTTTTTGTTGTGAGATATTTAGGAGAGTTGGGCTTTATTTTTTCCATATGCTGTGAGGGTTGAGGAGGTTAGTACAGGGAAACTACAGGTTTTGCTATTTTCATTTGGAGACAGCTAAACAAGAGAGGAAGAGAGAGAAAAAGAGGTCAGGAAAAAGAAATAGTAAGAGAGAAGTTAAAAGCAAAGATAGACAAGAATAAATGACAAAACTTCTAGGGAGTTAGCGACTGAGTTCATTGAAAAGTTTAAACTAATTTGGCAGGGGGAGGGGAACCAGGAAATAGAGAGGGGCAGAAATGAAATCAGAAAACAGAGAGATATAAACAGCAGTTAGGGATAACCCAAAAATTGCGGGGACAAAATTGAGGAAAATAACAAAAGTGATGAAGGAGGTATTATATTTTATGTACATCAATGTCCATAGTGTAACTAATAAAGTGGGTGAGCTGCAGACACAAATTGCTACATGGGATTATGATGTGGTTGCATTAACATTATATGGCTCGAACAAGGTCAGGAATGGGTTCTTAATATTTCTGGTTACCAAGTATTCAGGAATGATAGAGGAGGGGGCGTGGCAGTATTGATTAAGGATGATGTTACAGATCTAAATAGAAAGGATTTGCTAGATGGTTCTAGGACTGAATCGATTTGGCTCGAGTTGAGGAACAAAGGGTTGTTAAACAGTGAGAAGAAAATAGATGAGCAAATGTGCCGATGTGTAACAAAAGTAGAGTAGTAATATTAGGAGACTTTTATTACCCTAAATCGACTGGGAAAAACATAGTGCTAAGGGTAGGAAAGGAGAAACATTTCTGATATGTGCACAGGAGAACTTCCTCTGCCATGTCAGCGTGCGCCCCGCGCCACTGGTGATGATGTCATTGCCATGTGCGGCGACCCCTCACCATCTCCCGCTGACCCCTTAACACCCCGCGGGCCGTGAGGCTGCCGCGAGCAGATGTCAACGACAGCTTCGCGGTTCACAAAGCTGCCCGACATCTGCTCTCGGGGTGTAACTTAAACGGAAGGGTGTCAGTGCCCCAGGCCGCCATCTTTTTTTGTCAGCTGACTCTCAGGTCGGCTCCACAATGGCAGTCTTAGCGTAGTCTGGGCCGCCATCGTGCAGCCAGGCACTCCTTCTTGGGTGCCGGCCCGGTCACACACTGCCCTGGTGGCCATCAGAGGCCATGCAGATTGCACAGCGGCCCTTCCGGCGCTGAAGCAAGTTAGCGCTACGCGGAGCATCTGTCTAGCGCTCGACTCCCCACCCCAGTTACCACCACCTAAGGAAGTACAGCGCGGAAGATTCAATGGCGAGGGCGGGACTTCCGCACCGTACGCTAAAAGTCCCAGCCCTGGAAGATTACCACCCCTGTTATGTCTTTAGATGCTCTGATAATGACTCCACGAGGCAAAGTATTGCACTTGAACTGTCGTGACCTTAGTCCATCTAATATAACTCAAGAGTGATGATCACACATGGTGGCCTGCCTTTTATACTAGGCCTGGCCCACCTGTACAAGTAACCTACAAGTCTCCCACTGCAGTGCTCTCTGGTGGCACACCTTAGTGACCATACAGCTGGTGTACAAGTTTCCCCATAGTAGTGCCCTCTGGTGGCACATCATATGTAATACAAGCAGTAAACATGTCTGGATACATGACAACCCCCAGTTGGGGCGCAGAGTAATTTCGCTCCCAAAGAACCTAAATATTAGATATCTAGATACTTAACTTAGAATCCTCGGATTCTGTGGCTCCACTCCTTCTTTTGAGTTGGAACGTGAGAAACTGCCTTCCTCCTCTCCACTGAATTGCTACTAACACAAATATTCTTCCACTTTGCAATTCACTCAGCTCGGTCTCCAAGCTCTGTCCTCAAGCTTTATTCAGATTGGGAACCCATCACACTTAGCAGTTACCACACAATCCTACCAGGATTCCCCTGGCAACTGTGCTGACCTGCGTGAACACATGCTGCACTAGTTCAAAATTGCAGCATAGGACCCTGGTTTACATGTAATCATGAGCCCACTGCCTTTCTACAGCGGGAGACTCGTCAACCTCGATACTTGTTAATATCGTGGCTGCCAGGATCGCTATTTCATTTTTTAACCCCTTGCCTGACCCGCTCTGCCTGTTGGAGAGGTGTGGCAGGGTGGGGGGAGAGTGGTTCAATATAAAATCTCGGTCATTGAATCTGCATTTCATCTCTGTGACATGGGTTCCATCTGTACTACACATTTCACTGGAGCATTTGTTCATTGCATTTAATAAGTGCTTTGTTTTTCTAATTTAGACAAGCTGTCAAAGCAGTAAATAATATTCAGCAATTGGAATACAGCCAAGATTTGTGCTGCAAGGGCTTCAGTTGAAATACATTTGGACAGTCTCAAACCAGTTCCTGGTGGGTGCAAGTCCACAGCATAGAATTGTTCACAATTTGGCACTAACCCAGCAGTCTCAATAAAGATGATTCATGCAAGAACTAGTTAATTTAAGCTAAGTTTTTTTTTTGGGGGGGGGCGCGGAGGGGTGGGGGGAGAGGGTGGAAACAAAATAAACACTATATATTAACCAGAAAATGTAAAAAGACTTTCCCCTTCGAGAATTAATATCCCTTACTGCAATAAGCACAACTAATTCTGTACTGAACATTGAAACAGATAAAATCCCACCCAATCTCACTCGGATTTCCCCTGGCATCTGTGTCAATCTACATGAATCACTAGTTAAAATTCTCTTCCACCCTCCCTCCCTCCATTCTTTAATCTGTACTACACATTTCACTGGAGCATTTGTTCACTGCATCTAATAAGTGCTTTGTTTTTCTAATTTAGACAAGCTGTCAAGGCAGTAAATAATATTCAGCAATTGGAATACAGTGACGAAATTCCACCGATATGGTTTGGATACGACAACCAAGAGAACCTTCTAGTCACCAACAAGGAGGAAGATGAAAATACACAACAGGCTTAATCATTAGATTGCTATGAATGCCAGAAATCCACACATATATATAAAACTTATATATTTTTATTTAATAATTTGTAGACAGAACCTTTAACTATGATCTATTGATTACCTGGGCAGCAAAAAAAAAATCACAATGAAAAGTCCAAGGTAGCATTGTATTCATTGTTGTGGGAAGACCTGACTAATTTAAAGAAACCAAAAATCATCTTAAATAGTATACACATAAATTATTATAATCAAAGCTGTGTCAATAGTCAAGTAAGTTTCTAACATTTAACTCTGGTATTTGTTCCTTTGTAACTTGTAAAAAAACAAAATAGTATACTAGTCCTTCAATTATAAGCCAATGACCATTGCAAAAAAGGCATACTTGCATACTCTACAACATTCACTACTTTGACAGTTCAGTGATTAAAATAGGGCCAGGAGTGATGAAAGGCAGGGAAGAAAACTCTGGATACAGTAACCAACTGTGAATGGCAAGCACATCTTAAACTGATTATAAAGTTGAACATTAGAGATTTCAAATTGTGGTATTTTTCATTTTTTAATTATATACATGTGCACATAAGCTAGATTTCAAATTGTGCAACACTGGATTTTCTTGTTACATACGTCGCTCATTAGTCATTGAGCTATTCAAGTAGTTCTAGTAATGAAACATCCAAAAACTATATTGCTGCAACACTACGTTCAAAGTATTGATTAAATCAGTTTTGAAAAGATTTGTTTAAACTACTTTTTGAATGTACACATTTCAAAACAAACTGACAAATAAAGGACATGGATTATTCAATAGCAAGGTTTGCTTATGAAATTTCATTGCATGCTTTTAAATAGAAAAATAGTAATAAAAGTAAAGAAATACTTAGATGGAGGGAGAGTGAGAGGCTGGGGGAGAAAGAGAGGCTGGGAGAGAGAGAGAGACATGGTGGGGGGGGAGGGGGGGAAATCGGAGGGGAGAGAGGGAACTCAGGGAAGACGATCACGTTCTTCCAAACCCCTACAAGGGACATCGTTGTGGATGATATCCAGAAGTCTTACGACACTGTCACTATTCACTTCATACCCAATAAACCCGTTAACAATCCGTACACAATGCCTGCCCCATCTATGGTGGGTAGGGCGGGGGGAGAATGCACTTGCGCTGGGGTAAGGCATTTCGATTAGGGGAGGCATACACGGACTGGGTAAGGCACTTCGGCTGGGGGAGGCATGCACTTGTGTTGGGGTAAGGCACTTTGACTGGGGGAGGGATGTACTCAGACTGGGGTAAGGCACTTTGGCTGGAGGAGGGATGTACTCGGACTGGGGTAAGGCACTTTGGCTGGGGGAGGGATGTACTCAGACTGGGGTAAGGCACTTTGGCTGGGGGAGGGATGTACTCAGACTGGGGTAAGGCACTTTGGCTGGAGGAGGGATGTACTCAGACTGGGGTAAGGCACTTTGGATGGAGGAGGGATGTACTCGGACTGGGGTAAGGCACTTTGGCTGGAGGAGGGATGTACTCGGACTGGGGTAAGGCACTTTGGCTGGAGGAGGGATGTACTCGGACTGGGGTAAGGCACTTTGGCTGGAGGAGGGATGTACTCGGACTGGGGTAAGGCACTTTGGCTGGGGGAGGCATGTACTTGGACTGGGGTAAGGCACTTTGGCTGTGGGAGGCATGCACTTGCGCTGGAGTAAGGCACTTTGGCTGGGGGAGGCATGTACTTGGACTGGGGTAAGGCACTTTGGCTGGGGGAGGCATGTACTTGGACTGGGGTACGGGACTTTGGCTGGCCATTGCTGTCTTCTGGGGAGCTCTGTCGTCTGTCGCTTCAGGTAGTCAAAGTGGATCGAGTTACAATCTGCAAAGTCAGTAAGACCTTGAGATGGGCGGATCCAGTGACACATTCCTGTGAAACTTCAGGGTGTGACTTATCCTCCAAGGGGACCAATCAGAAATAAGGGGTGGAGCCTGTTAGCCATTTTTGCAGTATAAATAAACACATCCTTTATATAGGTTCAAGACGTCCCAAAGTGCTTTACAAGACGTCCCAACTGCATAGTCTGTGTCATAAGTTTTACCAGATAGAAAGAATAATTTTAATTTCAATAAGTACACTGTAATTTAAGTTCAAGGCAACTCTCAAAAGATACAAGATTAAAATAGGATACTACTTATTTTGTAGCTATATTATATAGTACAGTGAAACCTGTATTTGCAGAAGTCCTTATTTTCAAAATTGTATGTACAGTAAACCACATGAGACAAATAAGGTTCTTTTTCATTGATGGAGTGATGTACTGATCCTGGGATCTGCGATGTTAGCAGCTTGCGCAGGGCAAGATGACTGGTGTTGGGCCGGAGTGCCTGGGAGATCCCAGCTAAATTGCCTGCAGACCCCAGTCTGGGAACCCCCTACCTCCGTGTGCTGCTGCTGCTTGTAATATATATAGCTGCACCCAGTGGACTACTATGGCATTGCAGCCATTTACAACAATAAAGAGGGAGTCAGCTGACTGGCTTCCTGAAGTTATCAGCCATCTTAAAGCCTGTGTGTTTGTGAGGTTGTACTGAAAACATAACATTGACGACAAAGGATAGGATAATAATATAACCTAGCTGAACTTTTTGTTGGTGGATGATTCAGCCAACTGACAGAGATATTTTGAGAGCTGCTCTGTTTTGATTAACAGCTAAAAATCCAAGGTAAATTACAAGCACACTTGGCTGAACTGCCAGAGTCCAGATGGCCGCGCCTATGGGAATAATAGGGCGTTGGGGAAGTTTCAATGCGACCGTGAAAGTTTCGGAGCATATGTGGAGCGGCTAGAAATGTTTTTCACCGCAAATAGTTCATCAAAGTCCCCGATGATGAAAACCAAAATGGGCTATTTTCTTAACTGAAGCAGGGCCCGAGGTGTATGAAACCCTGAAAAATGTGTTTGTGCCTGTCAAGCTAAAGGAGACCACTTAAGTAGATTCTAACAAAGTTAGAACAGCACTACAGTCCTGAGCCCCTGGAAATTGCTGAAAGTTATCGTTTCGGAATACGAGATGAGTTAACCGACGAAAGTATCAGAGTACATTGTAGCATTAAAAAAGCTGTAATTTCAGAAACTTTCAGGACGGAGCATTGCGTGACCGCTTTGTTTGTGGGATGAAAAATGATGTGATCAGAAGAAAGTTATTGGCAACTCCTAACTTGACTTTTGATTTAGCTTGTCAGACAGCTATGTCAATGGACATGGCCAACCAATATTCCCGAGAATTTCGTACCATTTCCAGTTGTCAGACAACTGAGGTAAATCGCCTGCAGGTTAAAAGTAAAATGCAGTTGGGTCTCAGCAACTAGCAATGGTAACAGAGCATTGAAGTCTTGCTATCGGTGCCTGGGACAACACATTGCTCAAAGTTGTCCATATGTGAAGGCAGAGTGTTTCTTCTGCAGGAAATCTGGGCATCTTGCGAAGGCATGCTGACTGAAGAGTAAGCCAACTTTCAAAACTATAAGTAGAAATCCTCAGACTACATAGCATGGAAGGAAAACAACAGGATGAGGAGGTTTTAAGTTACACATCATCAGGAGTACAAGGGTATTTTACAGCGATTCAAAAAGTATCATCCACATGAACCAAGATACCCATGGAAATCGACACTGGTGCATCCGTGAGTGTAGTACTGGAATTGCTATACCTCGACAAATTGGATGATTTCCCATTGGAGAAATCTAAGATAGAACTGCGAGGCTACTCGGGAGAGAACATACCTGTGGTAGGTCTTATCATCGTACCAGTGAATTACAAAGATTAATTTCAGAGCTTGCCTCTCTTAGTAGTGGCAGGAGACAAGCTTGCCTTACTAGGAAGAAATTGATTGGGATCACTGAAGCTGGATTGGAGTGAGATTTTTTGTGTTGAAATGAGATTTGCATCAAAGGATGATGTCATCAAGAAGTATCCGGAGGTGTTCTGTGAAACAGGCAGTCCGATCTAAAGCTTCAAAGCGAGTGTCAGGGTACCGAAGGACGCTAGACCAGTTTACTGTAAGCCATGTCCCATACCATATACACTCAAGGAGAAAGTTGAGTAAGAACTCAAAAGACTAAAGAATGAGAACATTATTTCTAAGATAGATCTATGTAATTGGGCCACACCCATTTTTGTTGTACCTAAGTCAGATGGTAAGGTAAGGTTGTGTGGTGATTATAAAGTGATTGTAAACCAGAGGGTAATCTCCCCAATACATTGCCAAATGTAGAAGATTTGTTCACAACACTGACAGGTGGTCAAATCTTCTCAAAGTTGGATCTTACGAATGCCTACTTACAACTTGAACTAGATGAGGACTCCAAGTCATGCTTGACTATAAATACTCATCTTGGCCTATATCAACTTAATAGGCTACCATTTGGAGTGTCTTCCGCCCCCACTATATTCCAAGGGGTGATGAACCAGATTTTGCAATGTATTGAAGGGGTAGTATGTTATTTAGATGACATACTAATTTCAGCATACTAAAAACAGACAAATTCATAACATATTGAATGAAGTCCTCAAACGGCTAGAGAAGCACATAGTACAAGTGACTGCTCGCAAGTATTTCAAAACTCAATGGAGTACTTAGGGCATAGAGTAGACAAAGATGGTTTACATCCAACCAAGGGAAAGCTGGATGCAATCAGAAGTGCACCCATTCCCAAGAATGTCACTGAACTTCGATCATTTTGGGGTCTTTTGAACTATTATGGGAAGTTCCTACCAAATTTGGCTACAGTGGAAGTGGTCAGAAGAATGCGACAGAGCATTCAAGGAGTGTAAAAGCCAATTGGTAGAGAGCACCATGTTAGTTTACTATGACGTATTTAAGGAGATCAAGTTAGCATGTGACGCCTCTCCGTATGGAGTTTGGGCAGTGATCTCTCATGTACTACATAGTGGGGAGGAGAGATCAATTGCTTTTGCTTCACGCACTCTCAGTGCCAGTTAGCGTAATTATGCGCAAATTGAAAGGGAAGCTTTGGCATTAATTTTTGGGGTCAAGAAGTTCCACAAATACTTGTATGGTTGTAAGTTTACCATCGTTTCGGACCATAAGCCCAAATGCAATCCTCCATCCAAAGTCCCCAGTTCCAACATTAGCTGCAGCCTGAATGCAGAGATGGACTTTGATTTTGTCAGCATATACATACGATCAGCTGATCACAGTAATGCTGATGCTATGTCTAGATTGCCTTCCCCATCACAAGTTACACCCAATAGGGAAGAAGTGCTCTATTTTTCATACAAAATTGATGAATTGCCAGTCAAAGCTGAAGAGATTGATAGAGCAACCAAACACGACCCAGTGATGTCAAAGGTGTATGATTATATTGCAAATGGCTGGCCAAAACAGGTATTCATCCATTCTTCATTCATAGGAATAAATTATCAGTCGATAAAGATTGTATTATGCGGGGTGCAAGAGTGGTTATACCAAATAAATTCAGGTCCAAATTATTAGGAGATCTTCATGACCAGCACCTGGGAATGTGCTTGACCAAGAGTTTTGTACGCAGTTACTTATGATGGCCAAGTCTAGATAAAGATAGAGAGTACATCGTCAGTCAGTGTATGACATGTCAATCGGTAAGCAAGAAATCACCATCAGTACCATTACAGCCATGGACATGTCGATTTTGCAGAGCTAGGACAACAATTGTTCATTGTGATTGATAGCCATTCGAAGTGGAGGTGTTCCAATGCAGCAAATAACAAATAAAACATAAGACATTTTGTGAAGATTATTTTCTTCATTTGGCCTCCCAGAAGAAATTGTTTCTAATAATGGACCACAATTTTATTCAGAAGAATTTGCACAGTTCATGAGCAAAAATAGTGTGAAACATACCAAGTTTCCACCATACCACCCTGCTTCAAATGGTGCAGCAGAGCGCACAGTACAAATTGTAAAATGTGCCCTCATCAAACAGATGTTGGATCTTAATCCAAAGAAATGACAGTTGTCATTGGACTACAAATTGGCTAATTTTCTAATTATGTATCGTATTACTCCTCATACAACTACTGGTAGAACACCAGCAGTTGTTTCTCAAACGACAGCCACGAACCAGATTTTCGTTGTTAAAACCAAACTTGGCACAGCCCGTAGAAGAGAAACAGAAATTAAGACAGAAAGAGAAGCATGATAGAGGTAGAGTAAAAGAAAGGAGTGTAAAATTAAATCAGGTGGTGAGAGTGAAGAACCATCACCATAAATGGTTAGTGGTTACCAGGAAGAGTGGTGAAGATATGTGGTCCTTGCACATATTTGGTCAAGATGTTTGATCATGGACAGGTTAGGTTTGTTCATATTGATTATATTTTACCTATAGATGTGGAAGGAGTTGAAGGTGGGAATGATTCGATTATTTCTGACTCATCAGATAGTTTTGATACAAGTAAAGTACCAGTAGCATATCCTACATCAAATGTACTGGAAACAAGTCCAAGAGCAAGTCAGAATTTAAGTCAGAATTTAAGTCCGAGTCTGGCAGACAAACAGTCTGAAGTTGTAGAGTTCAAATGTAAATCAAGGGCATCCCTTAGAAGACAACTTTCCTCAAGATCAGCCCAGAATGAGTCGAAGTTCAACACTATGTTTGGAAGGTTCTGTTCGAGAGCAAAGGTATCCTCTTTGAAACAGAAAACAAGTGGTTAAGCTTGATTTGTAAATATGGCAAAATAAGTCCATATCTTTTGTTATGTATAACCATGCAAGTTATGTATGATTGTTATAATGATTTCTTCATTGAGGGCTACTGTGGCATTGCAGCCATTGCTGTTTACAACAATAAAGAGGGAGTCACCTGACTGGCTTCCTGAAGTTATCAGCCATCTTAAAGCCTGTGTGTTTATGAGATCCTACCGAAAACATAACACTGCTAATGTTTGAAATGCTGAGGGGTGGGTAGGGGGCTGTTAGCAGCTCATCAGTACCTGACATATTGGTGGAGTAAAAGGTGATTTTCCACTCGCAGCTTTACATTTTCCCACTCTCTCCAGCCACTTGCTCCTTTTCAATTGGGTTTTAAGTACTGTATTTGGCTCAGCTCACATATCACATCTGTTGCTTGCTGTCTGACCGGAGCTTACCTCCTCCAAGGCCACTTTCACACTCTGTGCTTCATACGGTTTTAAATTAGAAATACCTGATAACATTTGACAGGAATGGAAAAAATGGAAACCATCACCTGAAAACGGATGGGATGGCATGCTGCTTGACAGACTGAAACTTGAAAGGGTTCCTGGAGATTTGATGACATCTGACCATGCGTTGCATGATCACATGACATTGGATCACATGACTTACAAATGTTATTGCATTTACCTTGGAGGTTGGATTCCCTGTACTGAAGGATCTTTGCTTTCGCGCCAGCAAGTGTGTGAAAAGTTCCAAGACCCAGGAGGCCTCCCGTGAGCAGGTGAACAGCAAAAACCGAGAAATTACAGTTCAGGAAGAGGCCTTCAGCCCTGGTACTGGCACTCTCGCTTTCAACCCCCAAATCTTTTTATATTCCTCCTTTTCAGATATTTATCCCCTTCCCTTTTATATTAAATATTAGTCTGTACCTCAATAGTCACGTGGTGAAAGATCCCTCGGTCTAATAACCCTCAGTTTAAGAACCTTCCCCCTCCCTTCCCGCAATGTTCTTCCACTTTACCTCCTGCTCCCACTCCATGTTGTTGCTGCACTTGGCTCTGCAAACAATGATGTTGCCCCCCTCCCCCCCCCCCCCCCCCACACATTCTCCCCTCCCAACTCCCACTTGAGCTCCAGTCTCCCAACTCCTAGTGCCCTTCGTTCTCCTAGACCTCATTCCCCAGTTTCCATCTATTCCCACCCCTGATTTCAGAGACACTCCCTTTTCAGATTCTCTCCTCAACGTCGATCCTCGCGATTCTCAACCCTCCATTCCCCTCCCAACTGCATTCCATGTGGTCGTGACTCTCTGCGGGGGTAGTCAGGTGACGTCACAGAGCCGGGGACAGGGTTGTGGCGCACTGCAATGGGAAATTTAATGCAATGATCACTAGGGCTTCTAGAAATAGTGCCCTGGAGACTCCTGTCCCATTTCGGGAGAGTGCCGGTCATTCCAGGAGACGTGTGAACCCTATGTCTGGTGTAGTTCCGGCTTTTATGGAATGGGGATCTGTTTACCCATAATCCATAGTGGCAAAGAACTCGCTCTATCCCTGGGATAGAGCTGTGCAAGCATTCAATTCTAGAGATAGAGCGGTTTCTCTGCCACTATGGATTATGGGTAAACAGATCCTCATTCCATAAAAGCCATTTTTTTTCACCCATTGTTGTCTCGCACTTACCTGCGTGTCCCATGTTGCAAACAGACGGTGCATTGAAGGCTGTCTGTTCATAATTTGTGAGTGTCCATTGTTTCAAGGTGCAGCTTGGCGCTTCACAGGTGTATTATGTGATAAATATTTGACACTGAGCTGCATAAGTAGAAATTAGTGCAGGTGACCAAAAGCTTAGTCAAAGAAGCATATTTTAAGGAGTGTCTTGAAGGAGGAAAGAGAGGTGGAGAGGTTTAGGCAGGAAGTTCGAGCTTGGGGCCTAGGCAACAGAAGGCACGGCCACCAATGGTTGAGCGATTATAATCAAGGATGCTCATGGTCAAGTGTCTGTTTTTTGCAGACGTCTCATTTGTACAGGTTTCATTAATTCAAACACATTCACTAATGCTTAACCCAAGTGTTATCTATAGCTTTTGTAAAAGATCAAACAAGTTTGCAGCAACATAAACTTTAAGAACGAATCTGCAATATAGCAAAGCAGTTCTTTAAAATTATATTTGTGGGTACATATTTATTAAAGAAAGTTACTAAAATCCCAGTATAGGTCCAGGATTGTGATTATACAAAAAGGTGACCATGACAAGGTGACTGTGATCAGTACATTCACTGAACAATATTATCAGCTTAAGATTTTATTCCATGTGTATTTCAAGTTGTAAAGTTGAAACCCAAAAACTGACAAACATTTGACAAGTTAATAATTCAGTTATAGACATTTTTTTGAAGAGTTTACAACATTAAAGTTACACAACAAACATGATTACTTCAACTGCAAAAAAATGATGTTAAAGTATCACAAGTAAATCTATAACATTTATACATGGACACAAAATTGAGACTCATCAACAATGGAAAAAATCCATAAGATGTATAGTAAGGACTTATTACAATGACTTTAGTTTGAGAGATTCAATCCAACTATGAGTTTTTATGTTCAGCATACCACGCAATGCTTGAGCCTTGATTAAATGTGCACCTTCTCCTCTACCATTCAGAAAAGCTGAAATCCCAGAGGAAAAATGCATTATTTATTGAAGCATTTAGAACAGTATTTTTTCTACTTCAACCTTACAAATCACATTTGTATTGACTTGGTTCATTCTTTCTGTAACATAAGCAAGGATCTGTCAAGTCTCACTTGTTCCAAGCAACAGTCTTTTTTTCCCCTTCTCCCTGTTTTGCTGTATATTAAAGTGCAGCTTTCATTGCATTGTTTAAATAACCTATTTTCAATAGCTCAGTTTTTGGACTATTATATTAAGCCTGATGCATTTTTAGAAATATCACAAAATATGGCTTGTATAGATTTATTTGTGGGGTTTGTGTTGTAGAAATAAAGTTAATTTTGACAGGAACAGAATAAACTTGAAACATTTCAAACACTAGTTCAGTTATAAACAAATTAAATAAATATTTTTATATGTCTATCTTGCAGCTGGATAATTAGTAACACTTTAGAATTTACATTTTTTTTTAAACATTACTGCTCATATTAAGATCATAAGAATTAGGAGCAGGAGTAGGCCATACGGTCCCTCAAGCCTGCTCTGCCATTCAATAAGATCGTGGCTGGTCTTTGACCCCAACTCTACTTTCCAGTCCAATCCCCATAATCCCTCGATTCCCCTAGAGTTCAACAATCTATCTAGCTCAGCCTTGAATATGCTCAACTCAGCATCCACAGCCCTCTGGGGTAGAGAATTCCAAAGATTCACAATCTTCTGAGTGAAGAAATTCCATCTCATCTCAGTCTTAAATTACCAACCCCTTATCCTGAGACTATGCCCCCCAGTACTAGACTCTCCAGCCAGAGGAAACAACCTCTCGGCATCTATCCTGTCAATCCCCTTCCTGTTTCAATGAGATCACCTCTCATTCTTCTAAACTCCAGAGTATAGGCCCAATCTACTCAATCGCTTCTCGTATATCAATCCAGTGAACCTTCATTGCACCGCTTCCAAGGCAAGTATGTTCTCTCATCAGATAATGAGAGAAAAATATGTGCACAGTATTCTAGGTGTGGTCTCACCAAAGCCCTGTACAATTGTAGTAAGGCTTCCTTACTCCAACCCCCTTGCAATAAAGTCCAACATGGCATTTGCTTTTCTAATTGCTTGCTGTACCTGCATGCTAACTTTCTGTGTTTCCTGTATGAGGACACCTAAACCTCTGAACAACATTTAATAGTTCGTCACCATTTAAAAAATATTGACCTAGAAATTCGGGTCATTTGCACTCCGTTGTACCAGTGGTGACATCATGCACAGCGCCCCGGACCCTGAATTGGGCGATGACAGCGACAGCTTCAGGGGACATGAACCGGGCGGCCAGTTAAAAGTAAAGGGAAGGTGTGGGCCCAATTTTGTTGTGCGCCTCATTAGCGTTTTGAACGCGGTGTCCATACTACAGTCAGTCAGCCAGGCACTCTGCTTGAGTGCTGGGCTGTCAGCATGGCATCCCCACTCCATGATGTTCCAGGTAGGACCTTTTCATTAATGTAGAGTTTGCAGCTTGGGCCCTTCCCTTTAATTAAGGGAAGAGCCCCTCCTATGCGGCAGCGCTACGTGGCCCAGTGCATAGCGCTGTGCCTCGTCCGCCCCAGAAAGGAAGTGGAGCACGCTATTTTGCACTCTACTTCCTTTCGGGGGCGGTCACCCCAATTTCTCGCGAGAGATGGGACTTCGGCACCTGGCGCAAAGTCTCGCGCCTCGCAAGTGTTACCATCCCCAAACGGGTGCAAGGGAATTTTTACCTCATTCTGATTTTCTATTCTTGCTACCAAAGTGAATATCCTCACATTTCCCTACATTATACTCCATCTGCCACCTTATTGCCCACTCACCTAACCTGTCTATATCCCTTTGCAGGCTCTTTGTGTCCCCCTCACAGCTTACTTTCCCACCTAGCTTTGTATTGTCAGCAAACTTGGATACATTGCACTTGGTCCTTTCATCTAAGTCATTAATATAGACTGTAAATAACTGAGGCCCAAGCACTGACACTTGACACTTGCGGCATTGCACTAGTTACAGCCTGCCAAATGGAAAATTACCCATTTATTCCTACTCTCTGTTTTCTGTCCGATAACCAATCCTCGATCCATGCTAATATATTACCCCCAACCCCATGAGCCCTTACCTTTTATGTGGCACATTATCAAATGCCATTTGGAAATCCAAATATACCACATCCACTGGTCCCTCTGTTATTACTCTGCTATTTACATCCTCAAAAAATTTGTTAAACACGATTTCCCTTTCATAAAACCATGTTACATAAGAACATAAGAAATAGGAGCAGGAGTAGGCCATTTGGTACCTCGAGCCTGCTCCGCCATTCAATAAGATCATGGTTGATCTGATCCTGGCCTCAACTCCACTTCCCCGCCAAATTCCCATAACCCTCGATTCCCTTATCATTCAAAAATCTGTCTATCTCCACCTTAAATATATTGAAAGACCCAGCCTCCACAGCTCCCTGGGGTAGAGAATTCCAAAGATTTACGACCCTCTGAGAATAAATTCCTCCTCATTTCTGTCTTAAATGAGCGACCTCTTATTCTGAAACTAAGCCCCCTAGTTCTAGATTCCCCCATGAGGGGAAACATCCTCTCTGCATCTACCCTGTCAAGCCCTCTCAGAATCTTGTATGCTTCAATAAGATCACCTCTCATTCTTCTAAACTCTAATGAGCATAGGCCCAACCTGCTCAATCTCTCTTCATGACAACCCCTTCGTCTCAGGAATCAACCTCATGAACCTTCTCTGAATTGCCTCCAATGCAAGTATATCCTTCCTTAAATACGGAGACCAGTACTGGTCTTACCAATGCCTTGTACAGTTGGAGCAGGACTTTCCTACTTTTATACTCCATCCCCTTGCAATAAAGGCCAACATTCCATTTGCCTTCCTAATTACTTGCTGTATCTGCATATTAACGTTTTGTGTTTCATGTATAAGAACCCCCGGATCCCTCTGTACTACAGCATTTTGTAATCTCTCCCCATTTAAATAATAATTTGCTTTTTTATTTTTCCTACCAAAGTGGATAAACTCACATTTTCCCTCATTTATACTCCATCTGTCAAATTTTTGTCCACTCACCTAGCCTATCTATATCACTTTGTAGATTTTTTGCGTCCTCCTCACAACTTTCTTTCCCACTTATCTTTGTATCATCAGCAAATTTGGCTACATTACACTCGGTCCCTTCATCCAGGTCATTAATATAAATTATAAATAGTTAAGGCCCCAGCAATTATCTCTATGGCACCCCAACCTGAAAATGACCCATTTATCCCAACTCTCTGTTAGTTAGCCAATCCTCTATCCATGCAAATATATTGCCCCCAACCCCATGAGCTCTTATCTTATGCAGTAACCTTTTATGTGGCACCTTATTGAATGCTTTCTGGAAATCCAAATACACGGCATCTATTGGTTCCCCTTTATCCACCCTGCTCGTTACATTCTCCAAAGAACTCCAGAAAATTTGTCAAACATAATTTCCCTTTCATAAAACCATACTGACTCTGCTTGACTGCATTATGATTTTCTAAATGTCCTGCTACTACTTCCTTAATGATGGATTCTAGCATTTTCCCAATGACAGATGTTAGGCTTACCGGTCTATAGTTTCCTGCCTTCTGTCTCCCTCCTTTCTTAAATAGGGGCGTTACATTTGCGGTTTTCCAGTCCGCTGGGACCTCTTCAGAATCCAGGGAATTTTAGTAGATTACAATCAACAGATTCACTATCTCTGCAGCCACTTCTTTTAAGACTCTAGGATGCAGGCCATCAGGTCCAGGGGACTCGTCCACCTTTAGTCCCATTAGTTTGCCTAGTACTTTACTTCTAGTGATAGTGATTGCTTTAAGACTCCCCCCCCCCAATAGCTGCTTGATTATCAATTTTTGGGATGTTTTTAGTGTTGTCTACTCTGAAGACCAATACAAAATATTTGTTCAAAGTTTCCACCATTTCCCGGTTTCCCATGATTAATTCCCCAGGCTCATCCTCTCAGGGACCAGCATTTGCTTTAGCTACTCAATTCTTTTTTATATACCTGTAGAAGCTCTTACTGTGTTTTTATATTTCTTGCTAGTTTATTTTCGTATGCTATCTTCTCTGTCTTTATCAGTTTTTTTAGTCGTCCTTTGCTGGTTTCTAAAAATTTCCCAATCCTCCAACCTTCCATTGTTCCTTACAACATTGTATGTCTTGGTTTTCAATTTGGTACCATCCTTTACTGCCTTAGTTAGCCAGGGATGGTTCTTCCTTCTCTTCGTCTTTGTTTCTCACTGGAATACATCTTTGCTGAGGGTTATGAAATATTTCCTTAAATGTTTGCCACTGCTTTTCTACAGTCTTACCCTTTAATATATTTTCCAAGCCCACTTTAACCAACTCTGCCTTAATACCTTTGTAATTACCTTCATTTAAGTTCAGGACACTAATTTAAAACCTAGCTTTCTCACCCTCAAACTGAATTTGAAATTCTACCATGCTATGATCACTCTTCCCAAGAGGATCCTCCACTACGAGATCATTAACTAATCCAGAGTCGTTACACATTACCAGATCTAAAATAGTCTGCTCCCTTGTTGGTTCCACTTCCAGAGTTGTTGACTCTACCTAATCATATTATGATTTTCTAAGTGCTCTGTTACCACTTCCTTAGTAATGGATTCCAGCATTTTCCGGACGACTGATGCCAGGCTAATTGGCCTGTAGTTCCCTGTTTTCTCTTTCTCGGCTTTCTTGAATAGCGGGGTTACATTTGCTACCTTCCAATCTATTGGGACCTTTCTAGAATCTAGGGAATTCTAGATCACAACCAATGTCCAGAGCCACCCTTTTTAGAATCCTAGGATGTAGGCAATTAGGTCCAGATTTGTTTGCTTTTAGTCCCATTAGTTTATCAAGTACTTTTTCTCTGCTGATATTAATTACTTTAAGTTCCTCACTCTTATTAGCCCATTGGTTCCCCAGTATATTTGGTATGCTTTTTGTGTCTTCTACAGTAAAGACAGATACAAAATATTTGTTTAAAGTCTCTGCCATTTCCTTATTCCCCATTATAATTTCACCTGTATCAGCCTCTAAGGGTTTAATGTTTACTTTTGTTACTTTCTTCCTTGTTACATACTTGTAGAAGCTCTTACAATCTGTTTTTATATGTCTTGCTCGTTTATTCTCGTATTTTCTTTTCTTCCTTATCATCAATTTTACATAAAAGGAATGGAGGTTGCCTCCAAGATTGTCCATGAAAATAACATTTTGTTTACATGCTATTTGAATATTTACTTACAGGTGAAGAAAGATTAAGGATGTTTTGGAAAGAATGCAATGCTCAATGTAGAGTGAACCAGTGGATGTGGTGTATTTGGACTTTCAAAAGGCTTTGACAAGGTCCCACACAAGAGATTGGTGTGCAAAATCAAAGCACATGGCATTGGGGGTAATGTACTGACGTGGATAGAGAACTGGTTGGCAGACAGGAAGCAGAGAGTCGGGATAAACGGGTCCTTTTCAGAATGGCAGGCAGTGACTAGTGGAGTGCCGCAGGGCTCAGTGCTGGGACCCCAGCTCTTTACAATATACATTAATGATTTAGATGAAGGAATTGAGTGTAATATCTCCAAGTTTGCAGATGACACTAAGCTGGGTGGCGGTGTGAGCTGTGAGGAGGACGCTAAAAGGCTGCAGGGTGACTTGGACAGGTTAGGTGAGTGGGCAAATGCATGGCAGATGCAGTATAATGTGGATAAATGTGAGGTTATCCACTTTGGGAGCAAAAACACGAAGGCAAAATATTATCTGAATGGCGGCAGATTAGGAAAGGGGGAGGTGCAGCGAGACCTGGGTGTCATGGTACATCAGTCATTGAAAGTTGGCATTCAGGTGCAGCAGATAGTGAAGAAGGCAAATGGTATGTTGGCCTTCATAGCTAGGGGGTTTGAGTATAGGAGCAGGGAGGTCTTACTGCAGTTGTACAGGGCCTTGGTGAGGCCTCACCTGGACTATTGTGTTCAGTTTTGGTCTCCTAATCTGAGGAAGGATGTTCTTGCTATTGAGGGAGTGCAGCGAAGGTTCACCAGACTGATTCCCGGGATGGCGGGACTGACATATGAGGAGAGACTGGATCAACTGGGCCTTTATACACTGGAGTTTAGAAGGATGAGAGGGGATCTCATAGAAACTTACAAGATTCTGACGGGACTGGACAGGTTAGATGTAGGAAGAATGTTTTCGATGATGGGGAAGTCCAGAACCAGGGGACACAGTCTTAGGATAAGGGGTAGGCCATTTAGGACTGAGATGAGGAGAAACTTCTTCACTCAGAGTTGTTAACCTGTGCAATTCCCTACCGCAGAGAGTTGTTGATGCCAGTTCATTGGATATATTCAAGAGGGAGTTAGATAGGGCCCTTACGGCTAAAGGGATGAAGGGGTATGGAGAGAATGCAGGAAAGGGGTACTGAGGGAATGATCAGCCATGATATTGAATGGTGGTGCAGGCTCGAAGGGCCGAATGGCCTACTCCTGCACTTATTTTCTATGTTTCTAAGACAGATTAAGCAGATATGAAATAAATTTAAAATTTGGATTTGATTTGAAGGATGGTGATGTGACACAACAGACTGCAATACAAAAATCATGGACCAGGCGTGGACTGGTTGGGCCGAATGGCCTGTTTCTAGGCCATATATCCAATGTAAAATCAGTGGGGCATAAGTTAGTGCCTGCTGTCTATTAGTTTCTGATCAGTCGAAAATAATTTCTGATAAATTAGGATTGGAGAAAAATTGATGAGAATAAATTATATTTCAAATTACTCAAAAATACATTACTATAAAACTTAAGTGAGTATCAGCACCCTTTGAAAAAAATCCGTTACAGAATGATGATTAATTTTGAAGCTGAAACAAAAACAATAAATGCTGGAAATTTAGATTTGAGATAAAACTTTGTTTTTAGAATTTAATTTTTCAATTAAATTACTTTAAATTATTTTTAGCAACCCATCATTTTATTTTCAAAGGGTAAAAATATAGCAACTAAATAATACATTCTGCATGATGTTGTACAAAGGGCATCAATTTATTTCTTCACATAGTTAGCTACGGTGGGGGAGATTGGTTTTTATGCATTTTTTTAAAGTTTCCTTCGTGACTCACAATATGGAACATCCCACTGAAATAAATGCACTTTTATTTGCCATTTTTTTACCCTTTATTGTTCAAGAAAGGTTGGTTCAGCAAAAGAACAATGGGGCCTAAATTGCCCCTTTGTATGAAAGCCTTTGGCTGCCTGAAAGCAGCAACCACGGTTTGGTGTGGAATAGCTGTCGAGTCTCTGCGGAGGGGCTGCCATTTTTTAAATTGCCCTTCAGTTTTGGAGCAGTGTAGGGGACTGTGGCATGCCCCCTACCTCTTACCGACCGATGGCAACCCCTTCCCAAAATTGTCCCGTGAGAAATTGCCCCTTTTCTGGAATTGCCCCGCCTCTGGTCAGTGCCACTGACAGCCTTTGCTGTTGTTACACTCTCTCTGGCTGGACGGCATGGCCGCCCTTAAAGGGGAGGGCACGGTCACCTTTAAAGGGGAGAGCACACTGCTGCGATCGCCATGTTATTTTTTTTTATTGGCCGACCAATTGTGGCTGCGGGTTCGGCCGGGCCGCCAACAGGCAGCCTGGCACCCCCCCCCCCCTCTTTGGTGCCAGGCTGCTGGCCCAGCCGAAACCCTCCCTGGCGGTCCAGCATTTGCACTGAAGTGGTTGCAGAGTTCGCAGTGGCCCCCACTTCCGCTTCACTAGTGAAAGCCACTCCGCCCCGAACCCACTTCCATCCCCATGATGACGTCACTTCCACCCCGCTCTAAAGAAAAGCACGACGTGCTGAATTTCTCCGGTTTGACCGCCCCATGCATTGAAGCGGCCAAAACACATCGAAAATGGTAGATGCGATCTCACGATGCTGAGAATGACATAAATAGCACGTTTAGTGAGTTGGCCACACCGCAGGTAAAGGGTACACAGCCAGATAGAGGATGGGTAACCAACAGGAAGAGCAGTGGAAGGAAGGTACTCCACGGGTCCCCTGCGGTCATCCCCCTGCAAAACAGATACACGCTTTGGGTACTGTTGAGGAGGATGACTCATCAGGGGAGAGCAGCAGCAGCAGCCAAGTTCGTGGCACCGTGGATGGCTCTGCTGCACAGGAGGGAAGGAAAAAGAGTGGGAGCACTATAGTGATAGGGGATTCGATTGTAAGGGGAATAGATAGATGTTTCTGCAGCTGCAATCCAGACTCCAGGATGGTATGTTGCCTCCCTGGTGCAAGGGTCAAGGATGTCTCGGAGCAGGTGCAGGACATTTTGAAGAGGGAGGGTGAACAGCCAGTTGTCGTGGTGCATATAGGTAAAAAATGGGATGTGGTCCTACAAAACGAATTTAGGGAGCTAGGAGCTAAATTAAAAATTAGGACCTCAAAAGTAGTAATCTCAGGATTGCTACCAGTGCCACGTGCTAGTCAGAGTAGGAATCGCAGGATAGCTCAGATGAATATGTGGCTTGAGGAGTGGTGCAGAAGGGAGGGATTCAAATTCCTGGACATTGGAACAGTTCTGGGGGAGGAGGGACCAGTACAAACCGGACGGTCTGCACCTGGGCAGGACCGGAACCAATGTCCTCGGGGGAGTGTTTGCTAGTGCTGTTGGGGAGGAGTTAAACTAATATGGCAGGGGGATGGGAACCTATGCAGGGAGACGGAGGGAAGCAGAATGGGGACAGAAGCAAAAGATAGAAAGAAGAAAAGTAAAAGTGGAGGGCAGAGAAACCCAAGGCAAAAAGGGCCAAATTATAGCAAAATTCTAAAGGGGCAAAGTGTGTTAAAAAGACAAGCCTGAAGGCTCTGTGCCTCAATGCGAGGAGTATTTGGAATAAGGTGGACAAATTAACTGCGCAGATAGCAGTTAAAGGATATGATGTAATTGGCATCACGGAGACATAGCTCCAGGGTGACCAAGGCTGGGAACTCAACATCCAGGGTATTCAACAGTTAGGAAGGATAGACAGAAAGGAAAAGGAGGCGGGGTGTCGTTGCTGGTTAAAGAGGAAATTAATGCAATAGTAAGGAAGGACATTAGCTTGGAAGATGTGGAATCGGTATGGGTGGAGCTACGGAATACCAAAGGGCAGAAAACGCGAGTGGGAGCTGTGTACAGACCACCAAACAGTAGTAGTGAGGTTGGGGACAGCATCAAACAAGAAATTAGGGATGCGTGCAAAAAAAGGTACAGCAGTTATCATGGGCGACTTTAATCTACATATTGATTGGGCTAACCAAACTGGTTGCAATGCGGTGGAGGAGGATTTCCTGGAGTATATAAGGGATGGTTTTCTAGACCAATATGTCGAGGAACCAACTAGAGGGCTGGCCATCCTAGACTGGGTAATGTGTAATGAGAAAGGACTAATGAGCAATCTTGTTGTGCGAGGCCCCTTGGGGAAGAGTGACCATAATATGGTAGAATTCTTTATAAGATGGAGAGTGACACAGTTAATTCAGAGACTAGGGTCCTGAACTTAAGGAAAGGTAACTTTGATGATATGAGACGTGAATTGGCTAGAATAGACTGGCGAGTGATACTTAAAGGGTTGACTGTGGATAGGCAATGGCAAACATTTAAAGATCACATGGATGAACTTCAACAATTGTACATCCCTGTCTGGAGTAAAAATAAAATGGGGAAGGTGGCTCAACCGTGGCTAACATGGGAAATTAAGGATAGTGTTAAATCCAAGGAAGAGGCATATAAATTGGCCAGAAAAAGCAACAAACCTGAGGACTGGGAGAATTTTGTAATACAGCAGAGGAGGACAAAGATTTTAATTAGGAGGGGGGAAATATAGTATGAGGAAGCTTGCTGGGAACATAAAAACTGACTGCAAAAACTTTTATAGATATGTCAAAAGAAAAAGATTAGTGAAAACAAACATAGGTCCCTTGCAGTCAGATCCAGGTGAATTTATAATGGGGAACAAAGAAATAGCGGACCAGTTAAACAAGTACTTTGGTTCTGTCTTCACGAAGAAAGACACAAATAACCTTCCGGAAATACTAGGGGACCGAGGGTCTAGTGAGAAGGAGGAACCGAAGGAAATCCTTATTAGGTGGGAAATGGTGTTAGGGAAATTGATGGGATTCAAGGCCGAAAAATCCCCGGGGCCTGATAGTCTGCATCCCAGAGTACTTAAGGAAGTAGACCTAGAAATAGTGGATCCATTGGTAATCATTTTGCAACAGTCTATCGACTCTGGATCAGTTCCTATGGACAGGAGGGTAGCTAATGTAACACCACTTTTTAAGAAAGGAGGGAGAGAGACAATGGGTAATTATAGACTGGTTAGCCTGACATCAGTCGTGGGGAAAATGTTGGAATCAATTATTAAAGATGAAATAGCAGCACATTTGGAAAGCAGTGACGGGATCGGCCCAAGTCAGCATGGATTTATGAAAGGGAAATCCTGCTTGACAAATCTTCTAGAATTTTTTGAGGATGTAACTGGTAGAATGGACAAGGGAGAACCAGTGGATGTGGTGTATTTGGACTTTCAAAAGGCTTTTGACAAGGCCCCACAAGAGATTGATGTGCAAAATTAAAGCACATGGTATTGGGGGTAATGTACTGACATGGATAGAGAACTGGTTGGCAGACAGGAAGCAGAGAGCCGGGATAAACGGGTCCTTTGCAGAATGGCAGGCAGTGACGAGTGGGGTACCGCAGGGCTCAGTGCTGGGACCCCAGCTATTTACAATATACATTAATGATTTGGATGAGGGAATTGAGTGTAATATCTCCAAGTTTGCAGATGACACTAAGCTGGGTGGCAGTATGAGCTGTGAGGAGGACGCTAAAAGGCTGCAGGGTGACTTGGACAGGTTAGGTGAGTGGGCAAACGCGTGGCAGATGCAGTATAATGTGGATAAATGTGAGGTTATCCACTTTGGTGGCAAAAACATGAAGGCAGAACACTATCTGAATGGCGGCAGATGAGGAAAAGGGGAGATGCAGCGAGACCTGGGTGTCATGGTACATCAGTCATTGAAAGTTGGCATGCAGGTTCAGCAGGCGGTGAAAGCAGCAAATAGTATGTTGGCTTCATAGCTAGGGGATTTGAGTATAGGAGCAGGGAGCTCTTACTGCAGTTGTACAGGGCCTTAAGTGAGGCCTCACCTGGAATATTGTGTTCAGTTTTGGTCTCCTAATCTGAGGAAGGACGTTCTTGCTATTGAGGGAGTGCAGCGAAGGTTCACCAGACTGATTCCCGGGATGGCAGGACTGACATATGAGGAGAGACTGGATCAACTGGGCCTGTATTCACTGGAGTTTAGAAGGATGAGAGGGGATCTCATAGAAACATATAAAATTCTGATGGGACTGGACAGGTTAGATGCAGGAAGAATGTTCCCGATGTTGGGGAAGTCCAGAACCAGGGGACATAGTCTAAGGATAAGGGCTAAGTCATTTAGGACTGAGATGAGGAGAAACTTTTTCACTCAGAGTTGTTAACCTGTGGAATTCCCTACCGCAGTGAGTTGTTGATGTCAGTTCACTGGATATATTCAAGGGGGAGTTAGATAAGGCCCTCACGGCTAAAGGGATCAAGGGGTATGGAGAGAAAGCAGGAAAGGGGTACTGAGGTGAATGGTCAGCCATGATCTTATTGAATAGTGGTGCAGGCTCGAAGGGCCGAATGGCCTACTCCTGCACCTATTTTCTATTTTTCTATGTAAGCTACTCAATACCTGTGCCACTTGTTGAAACCAACATAATGTTCCAACAGTAATGAATAGTTTCTACTTGTTGAATGACATTGCTTTCACATATTTCCTTGTGGAATGGGACAGTTTTTTTTTAACATGTTGGTCTAACAAAAGATGTATGATAACAACTCAAGCTAAATTAATGTCGTTCTATATAGAGAGTTTTATTCACACCTAACTTTAGGCTTATTCCTGTAAAGTTTAATCTTACCACGAATAGTTTGGTGACCTTGTTCTGTACTACTGTCAATGTCCTGTAAGTGAATCTCCGGACTGACCTCTATCGTGGCCCCCGATAACTGCAGCTCAGCTCTTAGGGCTTTGGGCACTTTTAATGTGATAGAACCTGCCAAGATAAAGACTTTTAGAAAGCACGAGAAATCTCATTGTACACTCCATGGAGGTAAAAACATAAGTAAATCACAGATTAAATACTGCTTTACATCAACAACTGCAGTATCTTACATCAAGCAGTAAGTTGCAAAATATACTGTAAGGAAGATATCATGAGGGTACTGGTTTCTAGCAATGAACATATATTACTAAAAGAGCAGTATATCTTAATTGAAATGTAAACTAACAAAGAAATATTCCTTAATATGTGTCTAGTAGAAAAACAAAGAACTCATACATTGGGATCCTCTGATGGTTCAACAAGTTTATCAAGCGCGTAGATGAGCCATGGATACCTGGTTGAATTGTTGGTCTATGCTATGTTAGCTGATGGTAGGACAGATACAACTGGCCTCAGCAACCCAGGGTTGTAGAGCAAGAGGTCAGTTTTTAAAAAATTTGTTCCAAGGATGTAGGCGTGAAGGTGTAGAAGGTAGTGAGCCCCCTTCTTGAACCACTGCAGTTTGCATGGTGAAGGTACTCCCATAGTGGTGTTAGGGAGCGAGTTCCAGGATTTTGACCCAGCGATTATGAAAGAACGGCAATAAATTTCCAAGTCAGGATAGTGTGCGACTTGGAGGGGAGCTTGCAGGCGATGGCGTCTGCTGCCCTTGTCCTTCTCGGTGGTAAAGGTTGTGGGTTTTAGAGGTGCTGTCAAAGAAGCCTTGGCGAGTTGCTGCAGTGCATCTTATAGATGGTACACACTGGAGTTTCAGTCTCTCTGCAGCTTCTCAAGCAAAAAGCATTTTTGGTTCTACTCCAGTGATTAAAATACAATTTTCGTTGACGTTATGGTGCCCACACAAAGCAAGCGGATGGCTGGATTAATCATGCACCAAGCACTCAGCCTAAAGTATGCTGCCACATCTGCAAAACAGCCTGTAAAGCATCGACTCCACCCACTTACTTTTTAGACTTTAAGGGCGAGAAATTGGGCCATTTTTCTACCCGGGGGTTCTAACGGGGTGCAAATTCTTTACCACCTGGGCACAACGATAGCAATGACACCTGCCATATTCACTGGGAACTTAGCGGCGTTACTACAGCATTTGCGCCTTGATATAGGGCCCAATTTTGGCCATGACTTGCTCCAATTTTTGGGGGGATAAGTTGGTTTTTCTGGTGTAAGTTAAAAAATACCATTTTCCCCAATAAACTTGCTCCAGAGTAACTCAGTTAGGTACGATTTTTTTTTAGTTGAGTTTATTTTTCCCCAAAAGGGGGCGTTCCCAGCCACTTACGCCAGTTTTGGCCATTTATGCCACTTTGGCCAGCTAAAACTTACTCCAAATCGACTTAGGTCAGCGTATGTGGCCAGCTCTGAAAAACATTGCGGGCAGTTAAGAATTCGGCGCAAGTTAGTACAGGCAACTCTCGATTATCCTGAACCGATCTAACGGAGAACCCGCTGCAACAGCTTTTTAAAAAACTGTCGCACACGTGAATATCTCGATCACCTCAAGTGTCAATGACACATAAATTGACTCAGGCTGCGCTCCTTTCTCACTTCGCAACTGACACAGGCATTAAATAACTGTCACACACGTGAAAATCTCAATTACTTCAACAAGCAAGCACACATAAATTGAAGCAGGCGTGGACTTCTTTCTCACTTTGCAATTGCCACACGCATTGAAAGCAGTTCAAGCAGTCGGGTGCACAATTTAAAATGTCTTGTGGAGGCAAGGTAAAAGGAAACGAAAGGTATTGTGTATTCAGCAGAAGTTAGAAATTATAAAGAAGTATGAAGCTGGCAGAAGTGTGCATACCTTGATGGAGGAATATGAAGTTGGATCATCAACAATTTACGATATCAAGAAGCAAAAGAAAGATCTTGAAAGATTCACCGATGCTTCTGAATCTCCCGTGAAGGTAATGGCCCGCAAGAATTTGCGAAAGCCGAAGCTTGACAAACTAGACCAGGTATATTTAAAGCACCAAGACTTACAAAGCACTAAACAAAGCACAAAAAGTAATAAGCAATCAATCAATAACAAATAAAAAATAGAAGTTCTACCTTTATGCCAGAAACAAGTTTTTTTTTAAAGTTCCCCCACCCCTATCAAAACACTCTTCCCCCGCCCTCATCACAACTCTCCTCCTCCTCCCCACCCCCCGCCCAATCAAAACTCTCCTCACTGAACAAAGCACAACCATCAATAAATAAAAAATAAAACTCAAGTCCTATCTTGGCCCGGGAAGTCAGCGGGCCGGCCAGCCGGTGCGGGAGGCCACTCGGCCAGGGATAGGGGCTGCGAGCATCGGGTCCTGCTCACAGCCTGCAGGACATGCTGGGAGGGCGAGGAGCATTCGCGCAGACTCCAATGCACATGCGTGCAGCTGCCGGCAGTGTTTTCTGCGCTAGGCTGTTGCTCTGCCCCTCCATGCACTATGTACGCCACGCTAGGACACGGGAGACTCGGCAGAGCGGGCAGGATGGGGCCACTTTTTTTCAGCGTCGTTTCCAGTGCGCAAAGTCAGCGCATTTAGGGTAAGTGCGCCGAAAAAAGGGGTTGGGGAAAATTGTGCCCATAGTGAGGTCCTGGTCGTGCACATCGCCTCGTTAGTGCCCTGGCCCGAAATTGGCTTTGGCCCCTGAAGCAGCGCGGGGCGATAACAGTGACAGCTTCAGGGGATGCGTATAGAGTGGCTGGTCGCTACAGGACGAAAATTAAAGGGGAGGTGAAAAATAAACCTCACACCTTTTCGTTGCCGCTCCTGATGCGGTGTCTTCGCGGAACCGGGGCCATGATCGCTCAGCCTGGCAGTCTCCTTCAATGCCGGGCTGATCGCGCAGCACCCCCGCTCCCCGATGGTCCAGGTAGGTACCTTCTATTTTTGCAGAGTATGTAATTGGGCCTTTCCCTTTAATTGATGCGGCAACGTTTCGTGGCCAAATGCGTACAGCTGCTAAGTCATGTGCCCTGTTACCACCCGAGGAAGGAAGTGGAGCACTTCCTTCCGGGGGTGGTAACCCAAATTTATCAGCGGGACAGGGCTTCCATGCCTGCGCAAAATTTTGCATCCTCCAGATGTTACCGCCACCAAACTGGGAGATAATGCATTTCTAGGACTATATATCTAAAAAAAAGGCATTTCACTCTCACAACTCTGGCAGGTTTTCTCACCAACTCACTCCCAAGAACTACTTTCTTACTTCCTGCTCATCCTTTCACAACAGGTAGAATGTAGGCTTCTCGTTAGGGTGCTCCTGTGTTACCTCCTTGTGCTCAAAGCGTTTCTTCATTCTCTTTTCAACTGAGGGGGCTGCATATAACCATCAACAGTGACCCTATGTGAGTGGCATCTCAGCCAACCTATGACAGCTCATCCACAATGACGAACAGATCCTCCAAATAATTGGGATGAATTGAGCCCATTGAGGGAATTTGGTGGTTTTATATCAGCCCAGCTAGATAAGTACTCAGTTCAACATCATATTCTTGGAGCCACCCAACATTCAATGAATGACTCGGGCAGCCATATCTGACCCTCTGCTGCCAGACACCGTAGTGGCTGCGCACTCCACACTAGCACAAAATTATTCTCTCTGTCTGGAAGTAGTTTCCCAAGATGAAGAAGCTGGCACCAGAAAGGATCAAGAAAAAGTCCCATTAAGACTTCAGACCCAACCAGCACCAGCCCAGATATATCCACATATAAAGGGATTCAGGTAGAAAAGGTGGTTAAAAAGGCATATGGAATACCTGTACTTGCCTTTATTAGTCAAGGCATAGAAAATACAAGTGCTTGATCTATATGAAACACTAGTTAGGCCAAGCTAGACTACTGCGTGCAGTTCTGGTCACCACATTACGGGAAAGATGTGATTGCACTAGAGAGGGTACAGAGGTGATTTACGAGAATATTGCCTGGACTGGAGAATTTTAGCTATGAGGAAAGATTGGATAGGCTGGAGTTGTTTTCTTTGGAACAGAGGAGGCGGAGGGGAGGTGTATAAAATTATGAGGGGCCTAGCAGAGGGGTCAACAACCAGGCGGCATAGATTTAAAATAATTTTTAGGAGGTTTAAAGGTGATTTGAGGGGAAATTTCTTCACCCAATGGGCGGTGAGGGTCTGGAACTCACTGCCTGAAAGGTTGGTAGAGGCAGAAACTCTCATCACATTTAAAAAGTACTTGGATGTGCACTTAAAGTACGGTAACCTACAGGGCTATGGACCAAGTGTTGAAAAATGGGATTAGGTTGGATAGCTCTTTGTCGGCTGGTGTGGACACAATGGGCTGAAATGGCCTCTTTCCGTGCTGTAAATTTCTATGATTCTATGATTCATCAGGGAGTACTGGGTGAGATACTGAGCATCAGTCAGGAGGAGCAAGTCAACATGGCAGCAGATAAGCAGCAACTAGAGGAAAGAAGGGCAAGGGTTGGACAGGAAGCTGGTGTGGGACCCATGAATTTGTAACTTACAGGGGTTGTATATTGTGCTGCACTGATTAATCAACAGAAGTCCCTTGAGAATCTTCAGACCTCCCTGCATGGAATGGCAGACAACAAGCAGCACTCCTCCCCAAACATATGTAAGCATCCCAGAACATTTCAGGAACCTACTGAGTACCATGGACTGAATGTCAACTCCAGGGCACCCTGCTGAGCACTTTGTTTGCAACTTTGCTATTAGAGCGATGCACCAAAGGAATGCTGAAAAACAAGCAGCAGTCGAACACACAAAGTTCAGTTTGGCAGGTCAATAACATCAAGAAAAATACAACAGCTTAAACTTCCTGGGGTCAGAGTACAGCACATTGCCCGTCCTAAGGGCAGAAATTTGGAGCAGAATCTAGTTTCGCGGGTTTCCACCCGGTTTAACTTCCATCTGGGGAGGGGAGGGAAGGGAGCGGTTAAGTCTATCACATGTCTCCTCCCTCCATATCAAGGGGACATCTCTGGGGGTATTACAGGACTACTTCAGGAATGTCGTCCATTGCACCTTTGTTTGGTCTCTACAGAACTCTCGGCAGCTGAGAGCTGGCATGAGTTCTTTTAAAGTCCCAGGAAAAGCCCCAAGGTAATTGATCTCGGAAGAGATTAACGGCCTTTATTATAGTGACATTTAGCTTCCTAGCAGAATAAATATTCGACCTTATCCTTCGCCCATCTCGGGCCTTGTTCTTCCACTAGCAAAGCACCATTATGCTGCTCTGACTTGCATCAGTTGTTGCAAACGGGCACTTCTGAAGTGTTCTTACAGGCATGGGCCACACTTAGCCAGCGCCCCAAATATCTTAATGACCCCAATTTGAGACAAGGTCAGTGTCTACGGGTGGCCAGGAGCTCCGTTCCGCTGCACTGCTGTTGGTGGAGTGGGATTCCCAGAAATTTGGGGCCCAAGTGACAAAAATCAGTCATGATAGCTTGTAATAATGGACTTTTGGAGTGAACAGTTTTGAGGCCATCCAGCATATGGGCACTCATTGAATCAGATGCTGCATGAAGAACACCACATAATATTAATTGTGGGTCCAGTTATAATGAATGAACAAAATCTGGAGCTACTAATGAGGCCAGCGCACACTAGAAGCACTGCCAAAACTTTTCCTCTGTGGAATCTGGAGTTCAGTGCCAAGTGCACTAAGGCTTGCCTGCCGAATCCACAAGTCTCGCTCACTGCCAGCGAAAGCATGCTGCCAAGCGCAACATTAGAGAATTGGCCCTTAGGTTCATTCTGCTACACAAGCCCATGCTATGCATCTTGAACATTCATACTGCTTCATTGTAACTACCCATCAGCTCCCAAGTAGTACAAATGAACATTTAGGAGATTTTTAAAAAAACACCCTTTTCCACCCCATCAGTAAACAAAACTGACAAAGGTTTCTCAGCTAACTTTAAAGTCTACTGGGAATTAGAGTCGAATTGGATTCTTAAGTCTAGGGAGTCTAAGATTAGACTGTAACTTCTTCAAAAATAACAGGACCTCCAACAATGCATGTCTGTCCAATACAATCCTTGTTGCTGTCTCAACTGTTGTCAGATCCTACATGCCAGACCAGGCTGCAGAGTCTCAGCAATGGGTAACCAAACAATTTAGTGCTGCCATAACAAAATGGTAAGAAAATGAAATATTCTGAGGCCATGTAATGATGAATATCCGAGAGGAGTTAAGCAATGGGATGCTTTATTCAATATATAATTGACAACAGAAAATTAACTGGATTATTTTTGAGTCCCTTTACTTACTAAAACTGGAATGTATATCACAGAACCTTTCAGTGTAGAAAAATCATGGAGGGAATTTTAATTCAAAAAAACGGGTGGGTTTGGATCGGGCGGGAGGTTAAAGTGTTAAAAATCCGAATCCCGTCTCCAACCCACCTACTTCCGGTTTTAACGGAGACGGGACGAGAGTGGGGGGGCAGCCAACCAGGTTTAACTGTGGGAGGCCCGGGTTCATGGGCCTCGGGAGTCCCTTCAGATGCAGCTGCAGCAAGGACAGCCTCGGGGAGCACTCCTTGTGGGTCTGGAGCAGCAGGAGTGCTTCCCCCTCCTCAGGTCTCCATGTTCCCTACCATCATCCCCACTCCCCCATATAAACTCACCCAGGATGGAACACCACTGGGGTCGTGGATTTACCCCCCTATCCAGGGTCGGGGATCGTCTCCTCCCGCCCCCCCCCCGCCCCCCCTGACTATGTACCCCGGGTCAGGGATCAGACCTAGCTGATCCTGCGGTCATTCAGGCTCATTGCCAAGTGGGGAACCTGTCAATGACATCAGGCGCACACTGTGGCGTTCAATCTCCACAGTACGTGGGGGAACCCAGACTGTCCCCTAAGCTCCCAGCGGGTCTGCAGGTAAAAACTCCAGCCCATATGTGCCACCACATGTTTTTCTCCACATGAGCCATCTAGCCTAATTCCAATCTCCTACTTTTAATATCCCTCTTTTTCAAACAATTAATTTTAAGAATTAATGGATTCTGCTTCAACAACAAGTTGTGGCAAATATTCCAAATGCGAACCATTCTGGGTAAAGAGTTTTTTCTATCCTTCCCTGTAATTCTTTCTTTGATGATCCTAAATTTGTGCCCTCTCATTACTGTTTCGCTAACTTATGGAACCAAACTTGACAAGTTTCATCAAGTCCTCCTTAACCTTCTCCGATCTAGCGAACAAAGCTGCATCTTCTGAAGTCTCTCTATCAGATTAATGCTTGGAGCGACAGTAATCTTTCTATAGTCCAGGGCAGACACCAATCAGAAATGTCAACTTCACGGCTTCATCTTTACCATAAATCTTCCTACCTTTCATCAAGTTTGGATGGAGTGGAGGAGACCATGTAGAACAAAGAGAGGTCCATTTAAAATGCGAGAATCGCAGGCTTTTCACTGGAGGAAATTCTTCATATTGAAAATTTTAGCACAGAACCAATAACACTAAGGCCACCGCTCCTGTCTTGCGAGATCAGATTAGTCCGTCGCGGACGAGCATTTCCTGCAGTCAGTTTATTACCAAAGGAAAATGCCATACTTTTTTGTATTGTGCGCCAGATTCTAGATTTATAACCACAAGGTCACGTACTGTAGACACACAATGGGGATTAGTACTTAAACTCTGCTTTACATTTGATTGGTAGTGTACTATATCACTAGCCAAATGTGCCCTATAGGTAATCAACCTCAACTTCGTGACTGACAAAAATAAAAGTGAATTTTAACAATAAAATCACATTTTAAAGGGCTCAAGTTTCGGCCTGAGTTGCTCCTATTTTTTTTCAAGCAACTAGTTTAGAATGGAGCATCTTAGAAATTGCAATTCTCGCCATTTAGTTTGATCCAGTTCTAGTGAGTTAGAATAGTTTCATTTTAGAACACATTTTTTTTTCCCCAAAAGGGTGCGTGTCCAGCCACTTACACCTGTTTTGCAAGTTTAGGCAGCGAAAACTTACTCCAAAATAGATTTTTGTACGCTCAGAAAAACCTTGCCTACACTTATAAATCAGGCGTAGGAAATGAGAAATGGGGGGGTGGGGGGGGGGGGGGGGCAGGGCGGGGCGGGGGAGAGAAGGGGGGTTTACAAACATTAAACACTTCACTTTTACAAATAAAGAGCCATCATCAATAATAAATGATAAATAAATCAATAAATCAACCAGTAAACTCAAAAAAAAATAAAAAAACAAAAACATAATAAAAAAATCAATCAATAAAAAAATTACATTTCTACTCACCTACTGCAGCACCAGGAGCCCTCCAACAGCATTCTGGGACGGGGCCCCTCCAGTGTGTGTGTCTCTGTCTCTGTCAGTGTCTCTCTCTCTGTCAGTGTCTTTGTTTCTGACAGCAAGGGGTGGGGGGAGGGATCGGGAGGAGGAGGGGAGGGAGGGGGAGGAGGGCGAGAAGGGGGGAAGGGGAGGGGAGGGGTGAGAGGAGGAGGGAAGGGGAGGGGAGGGGGGAGAGGAGGAGGGAAGGGGAGGGAGGAGAAGGGGGAGGAGGAGGAGGGAAGGGGAGGGGGAGAGGAGGAGGGAAGGGGAGGGGGGAGAGGAGGAGGGAAGGGGAGGGGGGGAGAGGAGGAGGGAAGGGGAGGGGGGAGAGGAGGAGGGAAGGGGAGGGAAGAGAGGAGGAGGGAAGGGGAGGGGAGAAGAGGAGGAGGGAAGGGGAGGGGAGAAGAGGAGGAGGGAAGGGGAGGGGAGAAGAGGAGGAGGGAAGGGGAGGGGAGAAGAGGAGGAGGGAAGGGGAGGGGAGAAGAGGAGGAGGGAAGGGGAGGGAGAAGAGGAGGAGGGAAGGGGAGGGGGGAGAGGAGGAGGGAAGAGGAGGGGGGAGAGGAGGAGGGAAGGGGAGGGGGGAGAGGAGGAGGGAAGGGGAGGGGGGAGAGGAGGAGGGAAGGGGAGGGGGAGAGGAGAAGGGAAGGGGAGGGGGGGAGAGGAGGAGGGGAGGGGGGAGAGGAGGAGAGAAGGGGAGAGGGGGGGAGAGGAGGAGGGAAGGGGAGGGGGGGAGAGGAGGAGGGAAGGGGAGGGGGGGAGAGGAGGAGGGAAGGGGAGGGGGGGAGAGGAGGAGGGAAGGGGAGGGGGGGAGAGGAGGAGGGAAGGGGAGGGGGGAGAGGAGGAGGGAAGGGGAGGGGGGGAGAGGAGGAGGGAAGGAGAGGGGGGGAGAGGAGGAGGGAAGGAGGAGGGAAGGAGAGGAGGAGGGAAGG